>NC_139159.1:9749359-10380105 GCF_964270905.1 Leucopleurus acutus | reverse complement strand
CACGGTATGGTTGCCACACTGTAGACACCCAATTATTATTTGCTTAATGACTGAATGGACTGCAAGTCACTTTCCAATTTCGTTTCCCACCATCCTCCCATTTCCCTATGCTCTTCATTTTTCTGTTATCTCAATGTCAGTATGATGCTCCCCAAACACACAATGTGCTTTCCCATTTATCTGCCTACATGTATCATCTCTCTTCTGTCTGACATGCATTTTGTGCTTAATTGAAGTTGTGCTCATAGCTTAAATGTCGTGTTCTCACATATTCATTTCCTAGTCCCCCCACTAAAATTTGTCATTTATTTCTGAGCACTTCTACAACGTTTAATTGTATCTTTGACACCCCACCTTTTTTTAAACAAAATTTTAACTGTATTGCATGTTCTTTTTCTCAGTCAATTTGGGCAGCTATAACAAAGTAACACAGACTGGGTGGCTTAAACAGCACACGTTTATTTCTCACGTTCTGGAGACTGAAGGTCTGAGATCAGGGTGCCAGCACGGGCGGGCTCTTGATGAAGGGCCTCTTCCCGGTTTACAGCTGGCTGCCTTTCCACTGTATCTTTACCTGACTGAGGCAGAGGGCCCTGGCCTCTTTCTCTTCTCATGAGGACACACTTCTCTTCTCATGAGGATTCATGACCTCATATAAACCTGTTTACCTCCCAGAGGCCCCATCTCCTGAAACCACCCCACTGGGGGTTAGGGTTTCAGCATATAAATTTGGGGGGAACACAAACATGTACTCCATAACCTTCTTAGGGGGCCCAAACTATTGCAAATGTTCTTTGTTCCGCGGTTGATTTTTTTACCTAGCACTTAGCCGTCGACTTTGCACACAGGTTATACGTACTTTATAAATGTTTCTTGGTTTTTGAGTTCAGTTGACATGTATGCAAAAGTGTATTTTCCATCTCTTCAGGAGGCTTATCCTTGGTGAGGAAGCGTCAGAGTATAAGGCATGGCTACACTGCGCAGAGGGTGGTGTTGGCAGAAGGGACCGCGGGTAGGGTGCCTGGTGGAGGAAGAGAGACAAGGCAGTGTGGAGGCTGCCTGGAGAGGGTGTGCTCACGAGGGGCAGAGAGAGGGGCTTCGGAGGTTGCACTGGCGAAACTCTACTCGGCACGTACGGCTTTAGCACAGATCAGTGCTTTGTGTAAACTCTGCTTTCCCCTTCGGGAAAATGTACAGTAAAGGTCTACATTACTCTTCGTTTCTAGAATTGAATTTGTGGGGTTTGGGGAATGATTGATGATGTAAAGATATAGGTCTCAAGACAGTTTGCTTTTTGTAGATGATGTAATATTAAATGCTGAAAAGGAGAGGTAAGATAGAGGTTACGAAGACACAGAGAGGTTTCCCAGGCACAAAAGGAAAAAAAATCTCTGTAACCCTTTGTGTTAAGCAATTCTTTTTTTTCCCCTCACATCCTTTTCTTATTTTATATTTTTACAGGGGTCCCCAAATTATTCAGTCATTTAAAAACTTACCGTAACATTTGATGCAGTCACTGGAACGTTAAAGGTCATGTATGGTTTATGTGAAATTACATTCCGTGAAATGACATATCAAGCCCTGATGGGCTAAAGGGAAAATATACTGATTTGGGGTTAAGAATGTACTTAGGACAATGGACATGATGTGATCTCTCACAGTTCATGGAATATAGTAAACTCTTAGAGAAAGAGAATTAAGTTAATTGCTGATGTCCGTTGAATTAAGGACGTGGAAACAAAGGGAATCAACTTATTTGTATGTTTTAAAGTGTCTGCAGCTCAGGCCTACTGGAATACGGAATCACAGGATTCTCGGTTGAAAAGCTAGAAGGCATAATTTAACTCTTAACAGCAAATCTAGATCTGTCAAAGTCAGTCTGATTAACAAAGGTCCCAAGGAAAGAAAATATTACAACATTTTACAGTGACCTATTTTTTAAAGAACCCTTATTAGAAAAGAATCATTTTTTATCATTGTTCGATTATTTTGACTTTAATCTGAAGAATTACTTGGCAAAAAGTAAGAGACATTTTAAGATTCTTTCTCCCATTGAGTTAGGCCTGGCAGTCTCTGTAGGAAATTACTTCTTATTTTCCTAAAGCAATTCCTATTGGACAGAAACAAATCTCTCCCATCTTCTCTTGACCTCACCGGTAACTTCAACTCAGCCCCACCTTCCATAGTCACATTTGGGAAACTGAAAATGGGAGGAAAAGCAATGTCATACCTTTAGCTCATATGTGACCATACTTTTGTATATATCTTCTTTTCTCTAAAATAAATGGTGATACTATGGATACAATGGTCCAAAAATTCATGTAGTTCTCTCACATACATCTTGAGAAATAGTAGTTTCTTCTTTTCTTAATAAGTTAATGTTAGAATTCAGTCATTCAAGCCATCCCAGGCTTTTCCTTTCCAGACTAAGTAATCTATGATTTCTAAATCTTTTTTATATGTCCTATATGGCAATGCCTTTCTCAAGCAA
This sequence comes from Leucopleurus acutus, assembly GCF_964270905.1. Lineage (NCBI taxonomy): Eukaryota > Metazoa > Chordata > Mammalia > Artiodactyla > Delphinidae > Leucopleurus > Leucopleurus acutus. The sequence continues at coordinate 10,377,614 of NC_139159.1, read as the reverse complement.
TAATCATTTACTAGAAAGCCTTTTTTCCCCCTCACAGTCCACACTTATTGAGCACATTCTAGGGGGGAATAGAGTAGTAAACAAGCAGCAGAGCTCCCTGCTTTCTTGGAGCTTGTTTTCCAAGGGAGACCCTAACGCTGCCCTGAGTCATTGGGGAACCTCAAAAACGTGTAAAACACAATTCCTCCCTTCTGAGAAATGTCACTCTAGCAGGAAGGAAAAAAACATAAAATCAATGTTAATCAAACTTATATATACCAGGTCCTGTGCAATGTGCTTTCACAAAAGGAATGTCATTTAATCTTCAAATACTCCTTCAAGTTAGGCATCATTTTCTCCATTTTTGTAAAGGAAGCTGAGTTTTAGTGAAATTAAGTGACTTCCCAAATATAATGTAGGTAGATGGAGTCAGGAATGGAACTAGGTTTTGTTTTTTGGTTTTTTTTTCACTCCAAAGCCCTAATTTTTTTTTAAACTAAAATTACTATACAAAGTAATGCAAGTACCATTGTAATAGCTGCCACATGGCAGTTGTACTACTGCAGTGCCTCGCAAACTTTTGTGTGCATATGAATCACCTAGGGATTCTTCTTTTAAATTTAGAATTTGATTCAGTAGGTCTGGGATGGGGCCAGAGATACTGCAATTTCATAAGCTCCAAGGGGATGCTGATTCTGCTGGTTCAGGAACCACACTTTCTGTAGCAAGGGGCTATAGGGACAAGAGGTGAGAGGGACAGTTCAGGTGTGGGAAGTACCTTATGAAAGAGGTGACATTTGGAAGGGTCTTTGAATGACAGGAAGAATTTCACAAGGCAGAGATGATGAGGGAAAGGTGGAAAACACTTCAGGTAGCAGAAAAACATGAGTAAAAGCATGAAGGTTAGAAAAGTAGATGCAAAGTATGTTGTGGAATGGTTAAAAAGCATAAGCAGTATATAGGAGCATGATGGGTAATTACAAATTGGAATATGGGTGTGTTGAACAGATTCTGGAACTCCTCAGTATGAGGCCAAGGGTAATGAAATTAATTCTAAATGCCAGAGGAATCCACTGGAGACTTTTGAGAATTATAGAGATATGAACAATGTATTACTTTAAGAAATTTAATGTGGCAGGGTTGGGCAAGAGGCGAGGAAAAAGCAATGAGTTAAAATATTTTGCAATGATTTAAATATTAAATGATAAAAACAATTTCAATGACAACAGGAAAAATATAAAGGAATCAACCAATGTAGATATTGATAGTGATAAATATAATAGGTGAGAGTATGGAAAGAGTCAACAATGAACCCTAATTTACCATCCATGTTATTAACAGAATAACAATGGCAAACTTAGGACTCAGAGGATTAGTTGGTTAGAGAAAAAACATGCCTACTGTGTCATTTGTTCCCCAGATCTGCTCCCTGTCTCTACTGGGTCCATTCTTACAGAGACTGTCGTTGGTGCCCATCCCCAGGAGGTAGATGTTTGGATTTATTCCAGAATGAGGATTTGTAGTGAATGTGGCAAAATGACATTTGGTGATAAAGATTTTATGATGGAGTGTGATGTCTGTGCTAGATGGGAAAAGACATGAAACTAGAGGCTGCAAAGGATGAGCGACTGGGAAAGAATAGAGGATCTAATTTATTTGACATCTTAGTGAGTTTTGAGCAGATGAAGTGAAAGTGAGGGATTGAGAAAATGGGAGGATATAAGTTGTGACCTGAGTATAAACTGTTGGAGCCAAATATTTCAGAAATGGGACAGACACAAATTTTGATAACAAAATTCAAAGTTACCACAAAAGTGTATGACTGAACTGGGAGGATGGAAGGAGACCGTTTGAGTTGAGAAGCTCCAGAAATTTTGGTAATAGATGATTGAATTTATTATTTGCATGGTTGATAAAATCTACTAGGTTGATGCTGGAAGATAGGATATAGGGAATGTGAGGCAGGACCAAATCTGAGGATGTAGTTTTGTAATTGGCAGATTACAATGAGAAAGAAAAATAGGAAATAGTATAGCACGATGTCACTGGACTTGAAGGAGAAGAGAATTTGGATAGGCATGTAAAAGTAGAGATATGAAAATGGCAATGGGATTTGGAGAATTCCAACACAACTTCCTGTTTCATGTATTTATTTATTTACTTTATTCGGGGGCCATTGGGAGTGCAGAAATGGTAGGGGGTTGAATGATAGTCCTGTATCAGCTGGAAATTTGAGAACTATGTGGGGACAAGGGTGGAGGTGGAAGGAACGAAGCTAGATTTCATTGAAGCATGAAGGTAAGAAGTATGTGTCATAAACAGTAGATGTATGGAAGCATCCCTGGGTACCAAGACAAGATGGGGGTACCAAGACAAGGAGGAATAGTGGTGAAAGGAGCCACAGGAGTCATTGTACCACACCCTGATACCTTGGGTCCTCTCCAATTTTAGTTTTTAAATCACCATGTGACAAACACTATTACTGGACTTTATTTCACTGATTCTCCAAACAATCTGAGGTGATTGGCACTTTATTTCTACCTTGGATATGAGCGAAAATGTCTCAAAAAAGGTGAGCAAGGGTTTTGAAGATAAGTAGGTCAAGGACTTTGAAGCTATAATGTTGTGTCATCTGCATAAATGCTAGAAGTGACCAGGATAATGAAAAGAATTAGAGAAGAGAGAAGCCAACTAAAGATCATTCAGAACTTAGCACAAAGTTAATGCTTTTGGCTCACCAAGACATATCACTTTTGTGTTATATGAAGGAAGAGAAAATCTGAAATTTATGAAGTAAGGTAGAATGCAGTAGCAAAATGAATGATGAAGTGCTTCTACAGATGGAATGCTTGTTGTTGGAATGATTTGGAAGATTTACCAATCCTGCTATTCCAAAGATAATGTTGGTGTGTATGCAGTGTCTAGACCAGGGATTGGCAGACTTTTTCTGTAAAGGTCCAGGTTGTAAATAAGTACTTTGTGAGCCACACAGTCAGCAGTAATTGCTCAATTCCGCTATTTTGTCATGAAAGTAGCCAAAGACAATACAGAAATGAACAAGCGTGACTGTATCCCAATAAAAATTTATTTACTTACTAAAGCAGGCAACAGACTGGATTTGACAGGCAGGCTACGTTTTGCCAACCCCTGGTGTAGATATTTCTCCTTCTAAAGGATGAGTTTTTTAATATCATCTTGATATGGAGAGCCCCAACCCTGACCAGATGCAATAACAGAATACTCAATGATCCCTGCATTCCTTATCATATCATTCAATTTCTAATTCTCCAATACTGTGGATAAAGTTCTACCAGAATCATTACCTGTTTACTTATTCCCCATACCCACATCTAGTTCTATGAAACTGGGTTTGCCTTTTGAATTTCAATTTCTCTTCTTTACCTTTGGTTTCTGATCTCTACAAGATGTTGAGGTCATTTGAAATGATAATACTGTCTCTCAAAGTATTAGACGGTGTGCCCAACTCGGTGCCACGAATTTAATGAACGTGCATTTTATTATCTGAGCTGTTGACTAGAGAACTGTGGATATATAGGAAATTAAAAGTTTCCTGAAAGATATTAGAAAAATGTTTCTCAATTGAAAAGATGATTTATCACACTCTTATTTCAAAGTTTGAGCTAGGGATGAGTGGGGAAATTCCAAATATTTTCATAAAGAATTCCTCTCCAGTAGACTTAATACGTGCTTCTTCACAAAAGAAGATCGTGTTCATGTGACACAACGTCACATATTTAAATATTGCTATTCTCTGGAGAATGTGTAACTTAATGGAATGTCTCAGATAAAAACAAAGGTTTGTAATTTGAAGTAACTTTTTGGACAATCCCATTATACTCTGTCTTAACAAGATATGGCGCTACAGTGGTATTAAATATCAATCTGGCATTAAGCTAAATAGGCCACCAAGGCATGCTCGTCAACTGAGAACTAGAGTTACAATAATTATGAATAAGTTTTGTCAATTGTTTTCAGTTACTTAAAGTGAGCTTTGTGCCTTTGTGATGCTCATAATTTTTCTGTTGCTTTTTTCCCTTGTAGTGTAAACTAATATATTGCAATGTGTATTTGAATTCCCTTTGCCGCATAATGTTCATCAGGTGTAACATTTCATTTTAATGTTCCTCTACAATTTCAGATCATATAAATCTAGAATTAAAGCTATTGTGTTTTTTTTTATTTTTTAAAAAACTTTTTATTGTATTTCACATTCTTGTTCTGGTACCGCCTCTAGTGTTCTTAAGGTTATGTTATCATCTCATTTACCTCCTCTGTGTATTTCAGAATGAGACCATCTCAAAGTGAAAGGTGGATAACTGGGGAAATTGAAAACAATGATTTTTATTGGCAATCTTAGAAACATCTACCTGGGAGATACAGGCCAGGTAGATGGGAGTTATGGCTGACGCCAGGGTGAGAAAATGGGCAGGGGTAGACAATACACCACATTTGTTTATCTTCGTATTTGTTCCTTCATGATATTTTGAAATCTAAGATTTGCTAACTGTGAGTAGCATATCGAATTGACTTTAGGTTGATTTGAATTATGCATATTTATAACGTGTTCTTGTTCTCTGAAGCATGCAAAAAAATTTAGGGTGAATTTTTAGTTTCTCCGTAGGTCTTATTTACTTGGGGAAATGAAGCTACTTAGCTCAGGCTAATGAGATTAAAGTCTAAGGTTCAATATCCCAGCATGAGTTATACAGCTTTTCTTTGTTCCTTAGATACCAAGTGCATCTGTCATCCAGCCAAATACATCATAAAGGTCCATCACTAGTAGAATCATGTGCTGTGCATGCCCATTTCAACTGGAAAAACAGCAGAATGTGCATGTTTTATAGATAGGAGGCCATTAAAGTGGTCTGGTTTACAAAATATCTGAAACATATAATAATATATAAAGACAAAAAGAATTTTTTAGGTCATGTGTTGATATGTGCACATTTGATATGCACTTACATTTTGGTGGTTATCATTATTATGGCCATTCATATTATTTTCCTCTCAAAATAAATTCTTTTTCTTATTCTGGTCCCCATCTCCACCCTCAGTTTGGCTTTCAGCACTCCTTTCATTATTCTCCATTCCATTTGCAATACAACCAATACACACACCATTTCTTATTTTCTTTTGGAGGCTTTCTCTTTGCTTTCCCATTAAGTTCAAACTTTGGATCTCATATTCGATACTTGTTGTTTTGTTCCCTTCATTTTACCTCTCCTAAGGCTCGGAGTGAGCCTAAGGGTATATGCAATTGATACAGTGTTTCCATCATGCGCTTTCTGTCAATGAGACTCTTGCAATGTGCTATAAAGAAGAAGAAGATAGAATCTCTTGGATATAATTTATCAATTTAGCTAGCTAGCTAGCTAGCTATCTTCCTGCAAATCTTTTTTAACACTTACAAGGCACTGACCTAGGCTCCATGACTCTGTGGTGACTTGAAAACTGTATTAATTGGAGCTTCTAATTTTGCCATAAAGCATTTATGAAGACCTTGGCAGTGACTTAACTCTCCATCTCAGTTTCCTCATCTGTACATTTTGGGCAAGGGTGTAATTTGAGATTTTTCAAACTTCTTTAGTAACAATAACATTTTAGAATTAAAATCTTATTTGTTACTGCAATATATAACAGTTTAAAGCAAAGCATCTCCTGCCAAAGAGGGAAGGGAATTCATTCAGAACCTCCCCCACTTAGCCTTCCTGTCACCTCTTTCAGGGCTCTTCAGGTACTGCCTTGGAATGAAGCTTGAAGCACAATGGACTAGATGATTTCCAAAGTCTTTTCCAAGTCTGGATTTCTAAACGTCTGATCTGTTCCACTATCTTGGCCCCTTCAAATAGGAGGTGCTGAATATGTACTGAATTGAATTAAATTGAATTGAATTGAATTAAGCTAGTACCATCCGGTATCTCTAATGCTCCTCCTGACTAGCTTCTTCGAGAACAGAATGGAATATTCTTTTCTTTCTGTGTTCACTTGGCTTCTAGCAGTTTGTTGGACTAAAAACTTAATTGTTTGTTTGGTCTTACTTGCAAGATATGAGAGGGGTACTTGTTTGAGTCCTAGATGATAACAGCATGGTCAATAGCTTACTTAGACAATGGGTCATTGAATGAGTATCTTAAATTCATTTTATTTATTTAATAATGGCTCCTCAAAAATTAAATTGATTGTGATATTTTAAGAATTACTTAAGATTTCTAGAAATAAAGTTGATGCCTTGAATTTTTTTTTCTGGCCCAAATGAGACTTTAGTAGGCTAAAATTTTAGGAATTTAGAATAACTGAAGCCTATATATGTGATACATGAATAAAAAATTATAAATAGAACACTGGTTACTGTGGAAAAAACATTTCTTTGGAAGGAAAAAGGGAGTTGTTGTGTTTTTTTTAACTTTGAGTTTATAGCTGCTGGAATACGATATTTTAAAAGGTATTTATAAAAGTTTCAGAACCTTCAATTTTTTTGAAGTTTAAGTGCAAATGTGCCTTTTTCTTCTCCTCCCCCAATAGGAAGAAATGGATAATCAAAGAAATACAACAAATTTTTGTTTAACCTTGGTAACTGGGAGTAGGGAAAACATGAACAATTAAATTTTACAACGAATTACCAAGACTCATTTTAAAGCAAGTAATTTTAACTTCATTCCCCATTGAAATCTAGAGCTACTAACCAATTGCAAATTTGACTGGGTTCAACTTCATTTCCATTATTTTTCTTGTACACCCTCTGAAGTAGTATCCACATAAAAAGAGCATAGTTATAGAAAGTCTGTGAAAGAGAAGTGGATAAGTAGAAGTGTGACTAATGAAGAAATGATTCTGGGGGCTGAGAAGGAAGATGGGTGAGATTGAATTGATCTCTTAGGTTAATTTGACTGGATTGTCCCTAAATGAAATCTTCTTGGTCCATTTTCTACGATATATCCAATGGTTATAACCATGTCCAGGCCTTATCCCTCAGAAGAAAATGCCATGTATTAATTCTACAGTTAAAACCCTGAGAAATCTGCACCCTTCCAATTGTGGAATCTATTTCCAAGCACTTGTTTTCCTTGAGGACTGGATGTGATGGTATGTGTCATGTAGGAATTCAGCAGTCACCATAACTATTGGAATGGTCTCCTTTCTACAGTGTTTAGAACAGACAATCTTTCTAACTCCGATTAGAAAGAGTTCCAATGTTGTACATTGTTAATACATAAATGTTTACTTATAATGAAAGAATATAGTTTGAATCCCTGCCATGGTATACCACACCCACTTGTTTATTGCATTTATTTAGTCTTCATGGTCTAAGAATATGAGATAAAAATAATAGCTGAGTTGTTTTATAGCCTTGAGTGTAAAGCTGGGTATCCTGACTCTAAAGGTCTTCATTTGAAATTTGCTATTTTCCTGCTTTGGTTTAATATTAGTGCGTAGTGCTAAATATAATCAGAAGCTGTAATGAGGAGGTCTTTACAAACTTGAACATGAGGAAATATTAATTGACCTTTGAGAGCATCTTCCTCCTGCCCAGAGAAGGGCTGACTTCTTTAAAATTCTATCTGAACTTCTACAATCACCCATACAGAGACCTCTGCCTTTTGAAGACCATTGTGACACTTACACAAGATAGTCCTCTGAACTCAGGGGCAATCTGGGACCCATGAACTCAGAAAAAAAAAAGCGGTCCCAAATCAGGGAATGAGTTACCTATTCTGCAAAGTAAGAAGAGGTTAACGTGGATGCACATTCGCTTTGCTGCATCGCTTCCTCTTTCTACATTTCCTAGTTTCCAGTACTGGAATCACTGCTCTTCGCTACCTACCTGTGAATCTATTAAAGTGATGACACTGAATGGCAAAAAACTAATAATTTATCATTTCTCTAATAAAATAAGAAAGCACAAGTTTAGGTCTTGCTAAAATTATAGGACTTAAATACCTATAAAACTTAAAATACAGCAAGATTTTGTTGCGACGTAAGTGGCTGAGGATTCATATATTTGACCGCCTCTAGGCTGACGTGACTGACATGATCAACCTGAAGTACAGGTAGGTAATGGATGAGTGGTCCTAGAAATACACTAACTCTAGGAAATGGTAGGTGTGTGATATAAACCTTAGTTATTTGATTAAGTCCTGTTTCCATGTTACAATGAGGATTGTGTTCTTAACAAATTTTTCCACTGTTAAATTCTCAGTAGCCAAAAAGTGCCTGGCACATAGTATGTGCTTTGTAAATATTGGCTGAATTGTATCTATTTAATCTGTAGCCCTGTTCCAAGCACAAGTGAGAAATTTAAATGTACTTATTGCTGGCAGTTGGATGGGGGACAGACTTTAATCATGAGACTCTTCCTACAACTTCTTCCCTAGGCAGCATAGTGAGGGAGATACACTTTCACAGACTCCATCACTGAGTTGCCATCACCAGCGTTTCACGAAAGTGCCACATCTCTATTTTCAATTATGTGTGTTTTCTTAGGATACTTGTTAAGTTTCAGTTTTACTGATGATAGACAAATCTGTCTAGATGGATAGATACATAGATAGATAAATGGACAGATGTCATGATTCCTTCTGGATTGGAGCTTGCCTTTAACCTTGATACATTAAAGCTTTGGCCTCAGCGTTGATTGCTTATTTATAGATATGAACCTATTACCAAAGCCTGTAGTACACTTTTGTGAAACAACATGATGAAATATGAAGTTGAGGCTTCTTAAGTCTCATAGTATCCTCATTCTAATCCACATCTCAAAATACAGATAATTGGCACATTTTAATTTTGAAATATTTGGGATCAGAAATTTGTTTAATAAATTGGACAGAAATCATTGATATGGCTACTAATTAATTACCTTAGTGAATATAGTATACTCAGAGTTACTTGCCTTTTAGAAAGCTTTATACCTCTAACTTATGATAGCATCCCTATACTCATGTGACTTCATTCATTCAATAAACATCTGGTGAGGGTTTTCTAGGAAGCTGGCGTTCTGCTAGGATTTAGGGCTACAATGTCTAATGAAACACATTCCCTGCCCTGAGCAGATCTCAAACTAGGAGTGGAGGAAGGAAATTAGAGTACATGGAAAACTATGACAAAAATTATACCTAAAGTGCTATATAGAAGCATAGAAGAAGGACAATAAAATAAGGCATTGGAGGGATATCCAGGAGTACTTCTCAAGTGAGCCAGTATGTACTAGTTAGACAAAGAACAAGACAAAGGGACAAATGGAAATTTGAAGGAGAGTGACATCTTTGAGCAAAGATTCGCAGATGATAAGCTTAGACAAATCAGTGGGAGATAGTCCATTTTAAATCTAAAGTGATAAGCTAAGGCATTGTGTTCTGAATGCTGTGGGAAACTCCTAACGGGTCTTAAGAAAGGAAGTGTCATGATCAGATTTGCAGTTTTGAAAAAGTACTTTGAAACATTGTGAAAGAAAGAGTGAGGAGGGGGCTGAAGATGGCAGCCTTGCTGAAAGAAGAGGAGACCCTCTAGGAGATGAACAGTGTTGAAGCCTGAATGAGACAATGGAAACTGAATTATTGGAAGAAGTGCACACAGAGATACAAAATTTTCATTTCTTTGACTTAAAAGATGTTTCAAATTGGGGATGCGATGAGTTAACGGGAGGAGTTTAGGATAAAGCCAAGGTTTCCAGAATACAGGAGGGGAGATGAAAACTATGAATTTGATATATTAAATTTGAGATGCTGGTGGGGTATCAAGATAGAGATATTAGATGGTTGGAGGTTTCTATCAGGCATCTAAGAGTGCTAAGGCAGAGAGACAGATTTAAGCGTCTTGGATGGTCTTAAACTAAGAGTATGTAAGTAAGAGAGTACACTGAGTGATAAAAAGAAAGGACTAAGAATTAATTCATTGGGAGCAGCCACTTTTAAGAGAAAAATGGAGGAGTTAGAATCTGCAAGAGATCAGGAAGGAGTGGCTGTTGAATTAAGAGGAAAGCCAGGAGAGGAAGTCATCACAGAATTGAAAGAGGCGAAAATTTTCCTGAAGGAGGGTGTGGCCCACCGTGCATATTGGCTCCAGAGAAGTCAGGGGTTAAAAAAAAAAGAAATCCATGGGATTTAGGTAAATTGGGTAATCATTGGTGACTTTAGAGCAACCATGTCAGTGACATAATCGGTAGTGAATCAAGATTTTAATGAGATATGGGCTGAATGAGAGGGGAGTAAGTAAGCATAGTTAGTATAGCTTACCCATAGTATGCTATGAGTGCCATTAACACTTTATAAAGAACTTCACCTTATATGGGAGTTCAGAGAAGTGACCGTTAAGCAGAATTGTCAAGTATATGCTACTGGAAAAGCAAGGAGAAAAGATAACATTTGATTTGAGCTTTGAACTACAGGAGTATAATTTTTATAAAAAGGAGAGGGGGGGTATTACAAGTGCAAAAAATGATATTAACATGCATGTGATGCTGAAAACATAATCTCAAACTTTGGCATGCATCTAAATCACCCGGTGTTTCTGATTCATCAGGTCTTGGGTGGTCCCCCTCCCAAAATTTCATTTCTAACAAGTTCCCAAGGAGATGCCGATGGTCTGCAGACCATTCTTTGAGACTCACTGGCTTAGGAAGTGTTTGAGTGAGAGTGAATTGTGCATAAAGGAGAAGTGGCTAGAAAAAAGCTTGGGATCAGACGAGAGAAGAACTCGAATATTTGGCTAAAGACCGTTTTTGTTCCTTAGAAAGTGGAATTAATAAAGTTTTTGAACAACAACAGGATTCGTTCGTTCTGGGGAGGACTCGTTCATGCATGCTTTACAGATATTTATTGAATTCTGTGGAAATCATGATGCTAGATAGGGAGAAATTTTAGGAGGTTATTACAATTGTTTCTCTCTAGGTCGATGGTGATAGAGACTATGGTAATGAAGTTGGTATTGAAAAAGTGAGAGGTATTCAAGAGTTATTTCAAAAGAAGAAGGGATGAATCAAAGGTGAATATAATGTTTTGTAACTGAGAGAATTGTTATGCCATTAAGAGAGACATGAACGTCAGAGGAGCTGACTTCTGGAGAGACTTTATGCCTTTGTACTATTATTTCACATAGAATTTCATTGGCATCCTGATAAATGTTAAGGGCTCCTGGAGTATCCACATTAAAAATGTCTCCGAGCTAGTAGAACTGATGCGAGAAGTTAAGCCTAGTTCATAGATGAAGCTGTAGGAATGGGGAGGCTCACCAAGAGTATGAAGAACATGAAGTATGTACGTGGCATTGTACACCAGAGCTTGAGATTTCAGGCAGTTTCGGGTGTTGCCAAGTTCCAAATAAGGCCATGGGAGGGCGGGGCTGAAATGGAGTAAGGCAGAAAGGCATTAAATTTGAGGAGGTCAAGGAATTCAATCTAAGTTGTTGGGTAATCCACATAGACTCAAAACTTGCCCAAGAAGAGAGCTGAAGGAAAAGATTGAGTTGTTCAACTTTTCAATAAATTCTAGAAAGTGACTAGGGAAATATTGTATAATAGTGACATGGAAATACAGAGTGTCACATATTCACAGGAGTGTAAACATCAAATGAGCTATTTCACTATGAAGGAGGCAGGGCCGGAGGCAGCAAGAATAAGTCTGACTACTCTTTCCTGGGCTACCCCTCATTCTGCAAATTCTGTGGGGAAAGCACAGAAAACAGGAGGAAAGCAGCCCTTACCTGAGAGGCCCACGTGGGTGACCCAGCAACCTAGAAATGCGCGAAGAAGGGCATCTGTGGAAAGCTCGTGCTTGGAGCTGTAGGGGAGATTCATTGGGACAGGAGTTTCAGCGAAAGAGTAGGCAAAAAGGCCAGGAGTGGGAGGACGAATGAGGGAGGTGAGTATGGTATTTAAAGGGATGACTGGGGGGTGGCGTGTGTGTGTGGGAGGCATGCATTTTGAAGGGTGGCCTAATATAACCATTCCTGGTAATTCAGGCACAGGAATTCATTTAAACTCATCTGTCCATATCATTTTCCTGCAGATCCACTGGAAAATTTATGTTTTTTTCAAATGATGTAAGATTGTACTATTTCTAAAAAAGATGCATGTTTACATTGTCTGTAAGATTTTGAATTTTGAGTAATATCCTTGCAAAGTCTGTGAGAATGTCGTGAACTCAGTGCTTGCTTATAATTCGAGAAATTTAGATGTGATTTTAGAAACATGAAATTCTACTGTAACTTGGATGCCTAAATACTTATTTTTCTACTTTTACTTAAAAATAAGCAATTAGAAAGGTCCAGTTGGTTGATTGGCTGCTCTGAAAATTTTATATAAAAATATATCACCTTCTAAGGTGACTTTATATAATTCATTTAGATGGTAGTACATGACTTTAATTTTGTGCTCCCCTTAGTTTATCATCAATATTTCTTTATCAACCTTACCCTGTTTTCTCTCCCAACTCGCAGATCTCTTTGGTACAGTAGTTACAACCACAAGTTGGGTTTATAAAACTTCATCGGTTTTAAAGGTCAACATGTAAATGAACTAATTAGGTCAATGCAAATCACTATAGCACTTTCTGTTACAAACCTCACACCTTTTAAATTCTTTCTGAATTAAATAATGAGCCATATTGTTAACAGAGCTAGCATAACATAAAAAAAGATATTAAATACTTAAGATTCCTAGATAAACAGAAGACTCATTTGCAGATATTTTACAATGATAAAATAATGCATAAAATTAGACGTCTAAGATTTACACAGTACAATATTTACAAAATGTAAATGTAACCTTAGTACTGAAAAGAACAGGAAATTATAAAATGGAATTGAAAGGAATCAAGGAAATGGAACCAACTCTCCACTTGTCTAAAAAGAATTTCTCTCTCAGCTTTCTAAAAACCAGTTTATTAAAACAACAAATGAACAGACAATAAGTTAAACTTAACCAACCCCAAGCAAAATAAAAAATTCTATTATCATAAATATCTCGATTATTTAGAAATGTTGGGGTTTCATCACATTAACTGCTTTTGCTGTTAGTAACTTAGCATGCCATAAAGTAGAATATATAGATGGAGATGTAGCTGAGCTGTATATTGACATAAAGACAGGCAATATAAACAACAACTCTTGAACCCTTTTGGCTGCAGTGAGTAAGGGTTATATTCTGAGTCAGGAATCCCTAAGTTACTGAAGCGCTTAGAATACTTCCATTAACTATTTCCAACTCATAGGTAGATTGAAAGTCAACGTTACCTAAGTATTTATAAAAATAGTATTTTTATGTTGAGAAGGTGATTGGAATAAATAAAATACGAATGCTGATTTCCGGTCTTATGTATAACCTATTGAACAATCCCACTGTCAGTCTTACATCAGAACTGGAATCAGGAAACCCCTTTTCTTCTCTTTTAGTGCTTTGAGCATTTCAAAGACACCAGATGCCTCAATTCTGAAAATAATAAATACTTCATTTTGAAAAATTCTGGTATACAAATGAATTGATCCCTAAAAACATAATAAAATTGACATAATTTTCTTCGTGGTATCTACCAAACTATGAGTTCTCTATAGAATTTTCATTTCTTTTAAAACGTTGAGCGTTTTTATTTCTAAAAGAGAGTGGGATTTTAAAAAAGAATAACAAATGAGAGAGTAACTTATAATCTATTAATTCATGCAGCAGCAGCTGCCTCTTTTGCTATTAGAGTGTGCTTATGTTCTCAGTTTGGGTGAGAGAGCTCATGTGAGCACACTTCTCTTGTAAAAGAGACAGCTGCTGCTGCATGTATTAATACATATCAAATGGCTCCAGAGTAAACAAAATGCTATAAATTACTTGAGGCCTTCTGCTGACGTCATGAAGCCTGAGTCTGCAGAAGAGCTGATGAGGTTTTTTCTTCTGTGTGACATCATGGCAGTAAGAGAGATGGTGAATGGATTTCATTACCTTGTTTTTGTTTATTGGCCTAAACAAGTCACCCACAATACTATTCACATTATTCTTAGTTGACTCACGGAAGAGGTATAGCTGCCTTGTTTGAAGAAGTTCGGTTTGTATCTTTTAGTCTTTTCTTTTTTTTTTTTTCCTTCACTGACACATTCCTTAATCCTCGTTTAAGTGCTGGTACCAACAGAATTCCCAGGGCCCAATTTGAGTTGGCTTATCCTCTCAGAAACTGTGATGCTAGAGAGAGAAAGGAGAAAATTTAAAAAAGGAAAAGGAAGTACGCGGTGAAGTAACTAAAGCACTTGGGAAGGCTTTACGTTAATATAGCAAGACCCTTCTACCGAAGACTCGAGAACTTAGGCTAGTCGACACAGGCAAACAGGTCTTGTCGCTCAGATTTCATCATCTTGCTTGTATGTTTGTGAGGGTATACTCAAAAGTGTAGTGGATTTTTAACTATCTTAATAACTTACATTTATGTTGTTTACTCTATGAAATATCCTATTTTGACAACTGTACTGAATTATGCAAGTATATCACAATATTTACGTTCACAGATAATTTAAAAACCTCATTTAAACCTTGCAAAAGAACATTGCCCATTTATACCTTTACATGAAGGACAAACATGTCAAATCTTAGAAGAACAAAGAAACATTTCCCAGACACTGCATTTTTACGCTATATTTTGATAAAGGAAAACCTCTTTTTGTACTTCTTTTCTTATAGAAATTGTAATAAATTTACTTAATAAAATAAGCAAATTCATGGTTCTGTAAAAGTAAACATATATATTTGTTAATATTAAGGTGTTTGTAGAACTAGATAAAGAAGGCTGTTAGTATCTGACCTCTTTCTGTTAATCAGATTTGGGAGTTCTAATTGGCTTAGAGGAAATTTTGTATCCTGGTAACCTCAGGACGTCCTAGATACACTAAAGCTTATGGTTCAAGGAGAAACCATTACTATAGATATAAAGGAGTATCTGATTTGAAATAATTTCTAGACCTCTTTATCATCCAAAGGTTTTTCTTTTCTTTCTTTCATTTTCTTTTTTTTTTTTTAGAGCAATGAATAAGTCAGTAACCATATCTTTGTTCTATGAGCCTAATTCCAAAGACATCCTAATAGAATGTCAAAGGTCATGTGTAAGGCATTGTAATGCAGATCTGCAAATCTATATCTCACATAGGCGTGAGACTCCACTGCTACAGCTGAGAGCCAACCCATCCCTTTAATAGCCAGGGAAAGCAATGAATCCCCGACTCTAATTTTCTCTTGGAAATATTATGCATAAGCTTCCTTGAAGCTGCAAACTTATCTGAACTCTCCTAAATTACAAATGTCTTTAAGATTTTGGTATATTATCATTCAAGTGTTGTGAAAAACCATTGAAATGCTGTATTAATTACATACAGGGACACGTCTCCTCAGTCATATCGAGTCAAGGGCAGATAACAAAAGGAATCATTTCTGATGCTTAGGATGAGACCTGTCTCCTAATCAGAAATGGACGTTGGAAATCATTTCATCCAAATTCCTTATTTCTCATGTGAGGAAAACTGAGGTCCAACGAGGTGAAATATTTAATTGGATCAGAGGTCAAGCTTTTCTCATTGAATATTCTCTTTAGTTGTAGTTTACCTTATACTCCCAGTACTTTTTTAGAAAATTTATAAAAAAGGTATGATAATCTCTCCCTAGTGTTGTTTAAAGAAAGAAATGCCACCATTCTGTGTGCTGTGTGTGTTTTGCTTTTTCATCATTACTATGCAAGAGAACCCTTGCAACGGGATGTCCCGTCTGCACCGAGAGACCCTGCCTAAATAAACAGCCCTAACCCTAAAGGAGAAGGTATACTATTACAAAGACGTATTTAACAGATACCAATTCCTTAACAAAATATTTGGCTAGTGAGTGATTTTACTAGCCAAACCAGTGATGATGTGTGACCCTGCCTTGTGTAAAATAAGAATGATTCACAAAACTTTGTATTCACAAAGTTTTCAGTGACTTGTATTCGAAAATAGAAAAAAATAGCTATTATTTTCAAAATGAATCTCCATAAGTGGCCTCCTTTTCTTTTTTAACTGATTATTGAATTAATTTAGAATGTTTCCCAAGAAGAAAAGTATTTGATTTCTTATAAAAATGCTTTCATTCATCATTTTTACTTTCTAAATTCCATATTTATCTATCTGGAAGTTTTAAGGGCAGGTGACATGGAGGAAGGGACAGCTTAGAAGCAATATATAGAACCTATAGAACGGCTATGACAATTGTCAGGACAGTCCACGGCAATTTGGGTGCATAAACTTCAGAATGTTTACATGTTTGTTTGTTTTTTTTTAATGAGGTAGAAGCAGAGTTCCTGGCTCCTTGGTGCTTATGGTGGGGTAGAAAAGTCCTGTCCCACCCAAGAGCGGGTTTCATGAGGGGATTAGAAAGGATTTCAAGAAGAGGGTGATGTGAGGGAGAGGAATGTCACCCTGCACAGAAAAAAAAATCAACAAAGGGGAAGAGAGAAAAAATCAACAAAGGGGCCACCCTGCCAGTGGCCCCACTCCATTCCATGGCCAGAGCCTCCCCAGCTGTTCCCTGAAGGCTCCAGTGAGAATCCCCAGACACTGTTTTGCCCTCTGCCAAGGACTCTGGTCACCAAGTGCCTGTAACGCCCCAAAAGGGACAATATTCGGAATAAGAAAACTTGAGCAAGGAGGCATACTTTAGGTGGGATTTAAGTAGATTCACCAAGATGTCTGGGAGATTAAAATGCTCTGAGGGCTACGTGACATACTCACTGCCCTCAGAAACTGTACGTTTGAAAAATTACCTGAATCTCAACAATTTCTCATTACTGTGTATACTAGTGTTTTATAAGAAATAGACAGTATATTTAAAAATATTCTATTTGAGAATGTAACATTTCCATTGATAAACCTCTTGTCACTCAGTAGCAGTGTCGACTTGTTAGCAGCTAGCCTCAAGTACAACTAAAATTACTGTACGTAGTCATTCCTACACAAAAGCAATGGTAAGTATGCTCATGAAAGAAAATCAAACCAGATAGGAGAAAAGCTCCCTTCTCCCCCATAAAAGGACTTGGAAGGATGACAAAATTAATTTACTAAGGATAGGTATATATAGACTGCTCCTCTGGGACCACCTACGCATTAGCAGTCCTTTTCTTAGTTCTGAGATTATTTATTATTGATTCAATTTCTACAGAAACCAATATTATAAAGCGCAGAGTCCATCAAGAATTGAATACTATTTACCATTATTTTTTATACCTTATGTTTAAAGTTGCTTCTGTTGCAGAATTTAAACTTCAAAATGTATATCTCTGGGTGTGCTATAACATTTCCAGAAATAATAACTTTATTGGTCAAAGAGTGAAATACGTACCAATTTTGGTTACAATTTTTATTTTCTTCTTGGTAATTTAACTCTATTAAATATGTCATTGTTTTAATTTGGATTAGAGGAACAAACCACCTTAGTCCGAATGAGAAATTAATTATAACACCCAGGACAGAAAGTCCTTACCTTTAAGCCAAAGTTTAAAATGCTGCTCCTCTCCAAAATTTAGGTCATTTTAATCTGCTTTTTGGTACCTTATATTTCTCCTTAAAATTCTTACAGATTTTTGAAATTTCATATAGAGAAGCTTCTCTATGTTACCTAGTGAAGGTTTGAAGGGCCACATTTTTTATTTGGTAATTCTCATTTCATAGTTGGGGAAACTGCAGCACCGAAAAGTTAAGTGAGTTCATCCAAGACATTCAATTACTGAACCTGGTACAGGAGGCCAAGTCTATATATAACTCTCAGCAGAATTCCGTAATCTAACCTTGACAGTCCTCGGGGGATATTTCCCTTACTCTAGGAAGAATTAGTTATATACCCTTATTGAAGCCACCCAACTGTGAATTCAGGTTTGCTTCGATTTAAGAGGACTGAGGGTAGGCTTAGAAAGTTACTGCATTAGTTCCCTAAAGAGCCTTATGGATGGATCTGTTGAAGAGAAGCATGGTATAGTAGAAAGACCGTAGGATTTAGAGTCAGAGCTGGGTTGGTTAGAATCCTGGTTCTGTTTTTTAATGACTGTGTTATTGAGGAAGAACTACTGAAATCTGCTAAGATTATTTCCCCATAGCCATGCCTAATGCACATCATAAAATGTCTATGATCCACTGGCTATGGTGAATTTTTTTTTTTTTTTTTTTTTTTTTTGCGGTGCACGGGCCTTTCACTGTTGTGGCCTCTCCCCGTTGCGGAGCACCGGCTCCAGACGCGCAGGCTCAGCGGCCATGGCTCACGGGCCCAGCCGCTCCGCGACATGTGGGATCCTCCCGGACCGGGGCACGAACCCGTGTGCCCTGCATCAGCAGGCGGACTCTCAACCACTGCGCCACCACGGAAGCCCCCATATGGTGAATGTTTAATTGAAATGTTTCTTTCCTATCCTATTGAACTGCTCTGTCAATCCTTAGGTAACCTCTAGGCTGGTAGTCATTTGGGGGCCACAAGTGAAAATGTTTAACCCAAATCCTGGGGTAAATGCTATACGCTGGCCTCATTTTAGGCTTCGCACAACTAGTCTAGCTGGCCTTATGAACTCTTAAATCCCCTCCCACTGCGCTAAGAATTGATATTGATGGTTAAAGCCAATATCCCAAGCTACTTTTGTGCTTGGGCTATTTCAAAGGTAACAGCTGATCGGTGCCTCAAATAAAGCAGACCAAACCCTAAACAGCAAATCATCGGTTCTGTGCCCTGAAGGGCGGATGGTGAAAACTGTGAGGGAATTCTGAAAAGAGTTTTGAACGGGCTGTAGCTGTGCTAACCTATTCTGCTGAGTTAATTATTATTTTTTCAAATATATGGAGATACTGATGTGCTTAATAAAATATAATTAAGAGTGCTACTAAATTTCTATAGCCTTTTGTCTTTGTTTTAGCTCAACAGATACTAGAAAGACAATTACCTTCATGTGGTCGGTGAACCCTGAAACCATTAAGGTTTCGTTGTATGGTTTTGTTTTGGGGATGCTCTGGCATCACAGAGAGAAGTCTGGGCCTAGGATTTAAGAGATGCTGGTTTGATTCCTGACCCTGCCGCTTCTAAGCCATATGATGTGTACCAGCTTTCTTTTCCCTCCTGCACTTTTTTTCCTCACTAGGGGGAATAACTTCATAAAAGCTTTTCAGTCATATCATTAACATTTATAGTATTTGAGAATATCTTGTAGTCTAAAAGTTCATTATCAAAATGATCTCACTGAAATACAGTGACATGCTTTATTTGGGACTAAAAAATTGAACAGGTTAAATGGTTTTGAAAAATTACTCATGTGTTACCGTAACACTTCAAAGACATTTTTATTGAACACTCCCCATGAGCTTTGAAGGCTAACTTGTTACTTAAGGAAATTCTAGTATCTTCAACATGACTATAAAATAATATTTTCAATGCAAATTGATTTTTAATACCTACATCAAACTTTTTCTTAGCCTTGCCCCTGGGCCTCTTGCTATTTTCCGTATGAACACACCATCCATAGATGGGCCAGACTTTGTCAGTGGCCCACATCTTAACATAAATATCGCTTGTTTACATTTGTACATGTACAGTAAATATGACTTTCTAATGTCTCTATTTAAAAGTCTTTAAGGTTGAGTGTAAACATTATAATCTAATAATTATCATTTGGAATTCACAGTGCTGGGGCAATCGATGAAGAAATTTGAGAAAGTATTACTTTCTTGGCATTCAGATACTGATGTCTTAAATATCTCAAATGCTCCCAGCACTTTACTTATATTAACTCAGTTAAAACTCATGACAACCCTCATGAGGTAGGTACAGTTATTATCCCCCATCGTACAGCTTAGAAAACTTTAGCACAGAGAGATTAGTAATGTGGCCAAGGGCAGACGTTTTAAGTGATGTAGCCAGGATTTCCCTCAGTTTGGTTGCCGAGTCCATCCTCTTAACAGCAATGTTCTTACTTACTGAATCCTTATAATTGGCTGGATCCTGGGGGCTCTCGATTTCTACATTCATTATTGATAAAAAGCCACCATCCACAAAATAACCCAGCTGATGAATGGAAGAGTTGAGGGTCTAATTAATTTCTGTCTAACTTCGATTAAGCCTGTGCTTATGTATATATGTGCACTTAATAACAGCTTTGAGATATCCTTCACATACCAAAAAATCCACCCTTTTTTAAATCTACAATTCAGTAGTTTTTAGGATGTTCACAGTTCAACCATTACAGACATCTAACTTTAGAATGTTTTCATCACCCTCAAAAGAAACTCTGTTCCCATTAAGGGCTACTCCTATTTCTCCTTCTGTCTAGCCCCTAGAAACCAGTAATCCACTTTCTATCTGAATGGATTTGCCTGTTCTTGAAGTTTCATATAAACAAAATTATACAATACGTGGTTTTGTGTGTGGGCATGTGTGTGTGTGACTGGCTGTATTCAATTAAGCATAACGTATTGAAGATTCATCCTTGTAGCATGTATCAGTATTTCCTTTTTATTGTTGAGTAGTGTTCCATAATATGGATATAAGGCATGTTGTTTATCCATTCATCAGTCGATGGACATTTGGTTGTTTCCGCTTTTTTCACTATCTTGAATAATGATGCCATGAGTATCTGCGTACAAGTTTTCATGTGGACACATGTTTTTGTTTCTTTTGGGTATATGTCTAGGAGTGGAATTTCTGGGTCATATGGTAACTCTATGTTTAACTTTTTTGAGGAATTTTCAGAAAGTCCACAGAAGCTGTGCCATTTTACATTTTGACCAGCAGTATATGAGGATTCCAATTTCTCTACATCCTTGCTAACACTTGTTATTATTTGTCTTTTTGATTATAGCCAAACTAGTGAGTATGAAGGAGTATTGCCTTGTGGTTTTGTTGTCCATTTCCCTGATGACTAATGATGCTGAGGATCTTTTCATGTACTTATTGGCCATTTGTGTATTTTCTTTGAAGAAATGTCTATTCAAATCTTTTACCTATGTTTTTCTAGGTTATTTGTCTTTTTATTGTTGAGTTGTAAGAGTTCTTTATATGCTCTGGTTACAAGCACCTTATAAGATATAAAATTTGTAAATATTTTCTTTCCTTCTATGGGTTCCTTTATTTTTCTTAATGGTGTCTTTGGCACTCAGAGGTTTTTAATTTGATGAATCAAATTTATCTGTTTTTTTTCTTGCTTGTGCTTTTGTTGTCATATCTAAGAAATCATCACCTCACTCCAGGTCACAAAAACTTACTTCCATATTTTTAGAGGTTTCTAGTTTTAGCTCTTACATTTAAAACCTGTGTTGTTGTTTTTTTTAATTTATTTATTTTTGTCTGTGTTGGGTCTTCGTTGCTGCACGCAGGCTTTCTCTAGTTGCGGCGAGCGGGGGACTACTCTTTGTTGCGGTGCGCAGGCTTCTCATTGCAGTGGCTTCTCTTGCTGCGGAGCACAGGCTCGAGGCGCACGGGCTCAGTAGTTGTGGCTCATGAGCTCTAGAGCGCAAGCTCAGCAGTTGTGGCGCACAGGCTGGCGCAGAGGCCTAGTTGCTCCGCAGCATGTGGGATCTTCCCGGACCAGGGCTCGAACCTGTGTCCCCTGCATTGGCAGGCGGATTCTTAACCACTGCGCCACCAGGGAAGTCCCTAAAACCTGTGTTTTTTAAAACAATATTAAGTTGAAAATTTTGTTTTACCGAAGTACAAATTTTTAAAGTCACTTCCGTTCTCAGTAATCAAGGGTCAAATATTCCGAACAACTATATTGTCCCTTATTAACTTTACAACGATTTTCTAAGTTTGAATGGAGCTTCAAAATTTGGGGTTTTGTGGTATCATACCATCCATTTTCTTTCTCTAAAAGGTAAGAAAGACCTAACAAATTGGAGCAAGGCCTAGACTTTTGATTAGCTTATAACCTTTTCCCAGTGTAAGGTCTTCTTGGCTTTGCATCTCCATTTACTCTTAAGCTATGAGTGAGGTAAGCATTAGCAGATGTTCCCCTGATGCCTGGAGCTTGCAATAGGCGTGGCTCTTGATGCCTGGCATATCGAATGCCACTGATGTCTCTGTGGTGTACATTAGAATACCTGTCACTGTGAGTTGAGGCCGATAGAAAGGTTAACAAATTAGAACACTAATCATTTTCTCATGTTTAAATTAATCTTTTTGAACATGTCATTTAGAGATGCCCTTACCAATGATGAGATGTATGAAAGTGTGAATATTTCGAAGGGTGTTTTTAAGGGGTCAAAGCGACCCTATTGATTTATCTATGCGTTCTCAGCCTTAATTTTTTGTTGTCAGCCTATTTTAGTGACATCTCTGAATGTCCATTTGGTATGTGGACTGGGAAAATGGTGTAGAAACTGACTGGGCGCTTTGAACCCTGGTTCTTGGGTGTAGCCCTGACTGATTGACAGGTGGTCCTTTGACATCCAAATTTTCTGTCTGTAAAACATGATAATTCCCTTTTCTAATCCAATAATATTATGTAGAGCATATATAGATTAAAATGGCTTTAATTCTAATGATATTCCTACAGAATAGCTTCCTTCTTCAAGCAAATCTTTGTATCACAATATTATTCCATTTTGTTACCACACTAAATGCTTTGAAATTCCTATAAAAGAGAAAGTGTTATTTATTTTCATAGTTTTAAAATGGCATTAATTTTGACTAGAAGTGAATGTTCTAGTTTGGACCGCTAAAATATATACGTTTAGGATCCAGAAAATGATATTAAATTGGATTTTTTTTTAAAAAAAATCACAGAACACCTCAAAATACGACACCACATGGATACAGTCTTACATCTTTTCTCACAGATTATAGCCAACGATATGTCTTAATGCTTCTAGTCCTTTTAAAGCATTAAAAATAATAGCCAAAAGTTAGCATTCTGTAGAATAATAGAAGTGAGTGTCAAGGAATTGTACTTATTAAGCCTGTTATAACACTCATAATCTACATGAAAATATATATTTTTAGAAAAGGATCTTTATAAATTAAAAATATTAGGTCTGAAAGTCAATGATTCTGTAATTTCTATAATTATTTCAGAATTCCTTAATAATAATAACTTTCTTCAGTGAAATATAGAAATAATGATACACGTAGTATCAAATCAAGTAGTTTTCCCTCATTATCATTTCAGAGTAAAAATTTCTACATTTTTTTCATCTAAAGTCAGAAAATTCAAATGAGTTACATACAACTTGGTTGCCTCATAATTTGCAATGGAAAGCAGGATTATCTCGATATATTTTTAACCAGGGTGGTAGCAGACATATGAATTCCAGTCTAGAAACCTGCTGTACGTTCCACTATATTCAGTCCAGGATGTATAAAAATAAGCCTTTTTTTTAGTGCACACACACACATACACACAATGGCAATTGCAATGTACATAAAACCTGTCAAAGCTCCAATTTCCAATATTCCAATGAATATCAAAAGAGTCCAGTATTTCTGACTTTGACAAATTGCAGATGAGGTTTTATTCATTAAGAGGGGCTGCTAATGTTTATTTAAATGCAATTTACTGTTGCATTATTGATTAGCTACTGCAAAATTATCTTACAAGGAGCACGTGTGGCAAGAAGATTTCAGGTTGAGAGAGGATTTATCTAGGGAAGGCCTGTAGGCTCGATTTAGGCCCCAGGACATGAGAGTTTTAATTTATCTGGAAAGAAAGGCCTGGTGGAAGGTTTGCTTTGTTTGCATTTAGACAGCAGATGAAAGGGGTTTTGATGTTGAGCTGGGAGAAAATGGCTGCCACTCTTGTTATTCACGCAGAGAATTCAGCAAAAGAAAAAAAATCTATTACCAGGCAAGATAAAACAAGCCTTTTCTTACCCTCAAATCATTTTTTCGAATCAAATACGTGGCTCTTGTTATCTTCCAAAGAAGAAATAAAATTTTTTAAATGTTGCCTGTTATCTAAAATCTTAAAATAATTTTCCACACTGCATTTATTACTAAACTTTCACTTTCTATTATGGTTCTATATACTTTGGTGGGGTCGTTGTGTCTGAAGTATTTTAAAATGGAATGTAACTTAATAAAAGAAACTATTCTAGACTTAAATATTTTAATAAAAATGAACAAACAACCTTTCATGTGCTCTTTTTGAAAAGAGGTGGTAGAACCGGTATTTAGGCAGAAAGCCTATTAAACATACTAATAATACATTATTGATTCTGCGAGGTGGACACATTTGTCCTAAGAAATAAAGCTTTTCTGTGCTGATTTATTTTAGCTTAATCACTATGAATATACTAATGGGTAAGACAAAGCCATAAGGATTGTACTAGTAATCTTAATGTAACTAAGTTACATAATGTAACTAAGTTACTAATGTAACTAAGTTACTAATGTAACTAAGTACCATGTTTCTATGCATGTCTATGAAAGGATCACAATTGGATCAAAAAGTTAGTTTAAATGAAGAAAATGAGTGCTAAGAAAATTCATGAAGTTTATAGAGAAAAATGTTCATCTCATAGTTTGATTGTATATAGTAAGCAAACAACATAAAAGTCTTACATTTCTTGCCCAGACAACTGCTGATTTATTCCCAGTAAATACTGAGATTTCATTTATTCAATCTTCTGTATACCCAGGGTGGAGATCAAGTTTGTAAAGATAATTTTGGGGATTTATACTTTTTTTTTTAATCATTTAAAGCTGAGAAATACATGTGGTGAGAACTGATGCTTAAACTCATAACGCTTATATGCTGGAGGTCAGTCATCAGTTTGTTATTCCTAAGCTTACCATGATAATTATTTTGAATGTATGTCAACCAACCACAAGAATTTAGAAAATGTCTCAACTGATCAGTAGAACATATGAATTGAATTTCAGTATGCAATGACGTGATACCTAAATCTGGACTCTGCAATGTTATCATTCAGAAGACATTTCAGCTGTCTTATTATTCTACAAAAATCAATTTCATAGGCAGCATTCTGCATTGAAAAAGCAGCAGAAAAAACTTTCTCTGTGTGATTTGGGGCCACAAATGAGAGTGACAGCAACAAGAATTATGTTTTCCTTTGGGGTTTACACCACTGGAGACACAACGATGATGGCTGTGTATCAATTCTGACAACCTGAAGGTTAATTACTTACCCCATATTTTGGGTCTGCCAGAATAGGATCCTGCTATGCATTTATTTACAGAAGTCTGAAGTATTCGCTATTTTTTAAACTTTGACTCGTAGTAATGCAATACTAATGACTTCATAATTGTTTTTCCCCCCCCCCAGGTAATTCTTAGTTTTGATTTCCCTTTTAGTTAATTTTCTCCTCTTTTTTTTCTCAAGGGGGTTCTTGCTATTTTTCCTTTTCACCATCAGTTCTTGGCAAACAACATAGCACTTCAGAACACTCAGAATGAGAGCAATTAAAAAATAAAGCAAGCTGGATAGTATGTGGTCCACTTCCAGATACACTAGCATGTTGCTCCATTAAGAGTATTTAAAAATTGCGATTTGTTATTATTCCAAGGTGAAACCTGGCACAAATTTGACTTACTAAGTAAAATCATTGGGAATAAGAAATCAAGAAGATAATTCTAAGAGAGATTCATTGAAGATGCTATTAATGAAACATGATTTATTGAATTACACTCGTTTTATTTAGGAAGGAGAAATGTGGTGGTGGCCATACTGATGCTGTTCAGACTGCTATTTAACCTTTTTAAGCTCTCTGAAATTTTGTATAGCAAAGTGCTCTAAGTGGAAAAAAAAATAAAAGGAAAGGATGCTCCTAGTCAAGAATTAAGGAGAAAATTTGGCAGCTTTAAGAAGCATTAGTTAATGTGCTCATAGCCTAAAACAAATAAAAGGATGACAAATGAGGACCAGCAAGTGAACGTATTACAAAAAAAAATTTTTATTTGCGTATTACAATAAAAAATTTTTATTTGTGAACTGCCAGTTTCCCCAAGCATGATATGGCGAGGGGAGCACATTCTCTAGCTTGGTGTATTTCTTTGGTCCTATGGACTTGTCACCCTTTGGAAGAGGGCCAGAGTGGGACCTTCTAAAGCCTTGCTCAGATAGAAGGATGGCACTTTGCAGCATCGTTTTCAGGCTTCTCATTTTCCTACTGTTGAATGACATCATTTTCCAATTTTTAGTTATTTGGTGTTATAATTTGTCTTGCAGTGAACATTCTTGAACATGCATCTTGATGCTCACTTACGAGGTTATACCTAAGAATAGAATTGCTGAATCATACTTTAGTATGAACATCTTTGACTTTACTGTATTTTATAAAATTGTTTGGGGTATTTCCCTGTTCTGTGAAGTTCCTGTTCATGTCTTTTGCCCATTTTCTATTAAGTCACTTGAGTTGCGTTTGTTGACTTGTAAGAGATTTTTCAAGGGCAGCATATACATGTTGTGTACATACATGATTAGTTGTGTACTATACAAGACAGCACATCCAAAGACACATTAGTTCATCTTTAATCCATTTTATTAAGTTATATGCTAGTGTGCAGGCAGGGATACTCCTGAAGCAATGGGGGAGAGTCCATTCCTCCAAAATCCCTCATGAGTACACATAACTATAAATCACCATGTATGCAAACACTGAGCCATCTGCTGAGCCCTGGAATTCCCCTGAATGACTTCTCTCTCCTGCCTCCAGTCTTGGAGGGTCAATTCGCACCTCTGCCTAAAATGGGAGCCTCATCTAAGAGGTCAAAAGAAGGCATGCAGTGTGTGCATTGCCGGTATGTGTGCCCAGAATCTGGAGGAAGGCAAGGGTGTGTGTGTGCGTGCACATAATTAGGTGAGAATGTGATGATATGGGGATATGAAGCCAGGGATGTTGCCTACTGAGGTTGTTCAAGTTGTACAAAACTATACAAACAAACAATTTGAGTAACGATGCCTTTACCAATTTGTCCAGAGGTGCCATATGGACTGCTTGTGGCTGACCAAGATTGCTTATGCATTCTTATCTCACATTGTGACTTATAGGTTGACTTTTTTATGTTGCCTTAAAGATGGAAGTTCTCAATTTTAATGTAGTCAAGTTGATCACACATTCCATTTACAGCTTGGATTTTTTTTCTCTTGTTTAAGAAATTCTTTTTTACTGTGAGGTCATGAAGTTATTTTCCTATATAGTTTTCTTTAAGTTTTATTGCCTTGTTTATTACATTTAAACATTTAATGTGCCTGGAATTGACTTTTGTGTGAGATATGAGTTAAAGGTCCTAATAAAAAATTCAACAAAATATCAGAAATAGCATTGAATTTATAAACCAATTTAGAGAGAATCCTTAGATTATATAGTCTTCCAATAAATTAACATGAGGTATACCTCTCTAATTATGTAAGTTTATTTTATTACTTATCAAAATATTAAAAAAAAATTTTCCAAAAATGTGTTGCACAGATTTTAAATTTATTTCTTGATACTTCATTGTTTTGATACTATTGTAACTGATGCGGGTTTTTTTTTGTTGTTTTTTGGTTTTTTGGGGGTTCTTTTTGTGGTATGCGGGCCTCTCACTGTTGTGGCCTCTCCTGTTGCGGAGCACAGGCTCCGGACGCGCAGGCTCAGCGGCCATGGCTCACGGGCCTAGCCGCTCCATGGCATGTGGGATCCTCCCGGACCGGGGCACGAACCCGCGTCCCCCGCATCGGCAGGCGGACTCTCAACCACTGCGCCACCAGGGAAGCCCTGATGCGTTTTTTAAAATTACTTTTTCTAACTATATGATTCTGTCACATGGACATACAATTGACTTCTGTATATTGATTTAAAAAACAATCTGGCAAGGCTGATAGTCCTTCCCATTGATTCTAAATAGTTATCTAAAAAAATCATATCAAATAGTCATCTAAAGAATCGAGACCGTCTTGGTTCTTCCTTTCTAATATATTTCATTTCTTTTCTTGCCTTACTGCACTGTCTAGGATTGCCAGAATGTTGTTGAGTATAAGTGGTGGAAATGGACACCTTTTACTTGCTCCTGATCGTCACCACTCAAGTTTTACTATTAAGTATATGATATTCGATGCAAGTTTTGGGTAATGTTTATCAAGCTAAGCAAGTTTCTTTCCATCCTCAAGTGCTTTTATCATGAAATGGATGTTGAGTTTTATCAAATGCCTTTTCTCTGTATATTGAGACAAGCATATAAATTACCTTCATTAATCCATTAGTATGATGAATTACATCAACTGACATTTCTAATATCAAATAACTTTGCTTTGCTGGAATAGTCTCAGCATAGGAATGATGAATTATCTTTTTTAAGATAACTCTATTGTATGCTTGCTCTCCATTGTGGTTATTTTTGTTCTTATCTTCATTTTTTTCTTCCTCCTTTATTCTTCATTTTTTGGTTTTATATGGTTTTTCTTTCTATATCCTCAGTGAGATTCCTAGTTCATTAATTTTCTCTTTTTTCTATAAATATTTGAAGCTATAGATACACCTTGTGGTACCAGTTTAACAGTATCTCACAGGTTTTCACAAGATTTTCATTAACATTTAAAGTAATTTCTAAATTTTTATTTGTTTATTTGATACATTCATTAATTAGAAGTGTGTTCCTTGATTTCCAAGCTCTTTAAAAAGAAAAAAAACTTTTTATAGATACCTTTTGGTTATTGACTTCTAACTTATTTTCTCTGTTGTGGGAGAATATGGTTTGCATGCTAATTTCTTGAAATATTTAAAGATTTGTTTTGTGACCCAGCTTATGATCAGCTTTCAAAAAATGTAACGTGTGAGTAGCAAATTTGTTGTACAGTTTTAGGATTAAAGATCTCTATATAGCCATTAGATAAAGCATATTAATGATTTCATTCAGAACTTTTATGTCCTTCTTGATATTTTCTCCCCTTGATCAATTAGCTACTTAAAAAGTTGTATTAAAGCCTTTCAATTTGATGGTGAATTTGTCCACTTCTTACTCAAATTGCTATTATTTTTACTTTAGTATTTTAAGGTTATTTCAGTAGGTACATATAAGGTCAGAATGTCCACTTTCTGGAGAGTTTTTATCATAATGGATGTTGAGTTTTGTCAAAAGCTTTTTCAGCATCTGTTGAGATGATCATATGATTTTCATTCTTCTATTTGTTAATGTGGTTTATCACATTGATTGATTTGCAAATATAGAAACTTCTTGCATCCTGAGATAAATCCTACTTGATCATGGTGTATGATCCTTTTAAGGTATTGTTGCATTGGGTTTGTCAATATTTTTTTGAGGATTTTTGTGTTTATGTTCCTCAGTGCTATTGTCTTGTAATTTTATTTTTCTGTGACGTTTTGTCCAGTTTTGGTGTCATGGTAATGCTGGTCTCCGGGAATGAGTTTGGAAGCATTCCATCCCCTTCAATTTTTGGAATAGTTTCAGAGGATATGTTTTAACTCTTCTTTAAATGTTTTGTAGAATTCACCTGTGAAGTTGTCTGGTCTTGGACTTTTTTGTTTTGTTTGTTGGAAGTTTTTTAAAATTACGGATTCAATTTCATTACTAGCCATCTGTTTGTTCATATTTTCTATTTCTTCTTGATTCAATCTTGGAAGATTGTATGTGTCTAGAGATGTAATCATTTCTTCTAGGTTGTCCATTTTATTGGTGTATAATTGTTTATAGTCATCTTTTATGATTTTGTATTTCTGTGATGTTGACTATAACTTCTCCTTAATTTCTAATTTTATTGATTTGGCCCTCTTTTTTTCTTGATGAGTCTGGCTAAAGGTTTATCATTTTCTTCTGTGTTTTCAAGGAGCTAGTTCTTAGTTTCATTGAGCTTTTCTATAGTTTTTTAGTATTCATTTCATTTATTTCTGCTCTGGTCTTTATTATTTCCTTCCTTTTACTAATTTTGGGCTTTATTTGTTCTTCTTTTTCTAGTTCTTTTAGGTGTAAGGTTAGATCATTTATTGGAGATTTTTCTTGTTTCCTGAAGTAAGTTTGTATTACTATAAACTTCCCTCATGGAAGTTTATATGACTTTGATACTATAAACTGCCCTCTTAGAAGTTTATATGACTTTGACAGATTAGTAACTGGGTGTGGCCCAGACTCCTTTCAAATTACTGCCTCTGCACTGGGAGTCAGAGTGTGTGAGATTTTGCATGCACCCTTTGGTCTCTCTTTCCGACAGTCCTCTGGCTCTCCTGTGAGCAAGCCCCACAGGCCATCACAGCCAGACATTCTGGGGGCTCATCTTCTCAGTGCCTGTTCCCTGGGCTGTGGAGCCCAATATGGAGCTTGGGCCCCTCACACCTTGGGAAGAAACTCTGCAGTTGTGATTATGCTCCCATTTATGGGTTGCCTACGCTGGGGTGTGGGTCTTGACTCTATGGCATCTCTGCCCCTGCTATCTGTCTTGTAATGGTTCCTTCCTTGTATCCTTATTTGTGGAAAATGTTTTCTGCTAGTTTTTAGGTCATTCTCATAGATGGTTGCTCTGTAAACAGTTGTGACTTTGATGTGCCCATGGGACAAGGTGAGCACAGGGTCTTCCTACTCCACCATCTTGGCCACACCCTCCTAAACAAAGTGTTTAATGTCATACTGCCAGAAATAGAAGTTCTTCAAAATGCGTGCTGGGTGTATGTATGTGTGTTTACTGGTTAAAAATGGAAAGAATAAAAATTTGATTGAGTTTTGCTATGTTCTGAGCACTATGCATCCAATGATTCTTAAATAAAATCGCTGTGATTCTTGTCCTCACAGAGCCACTAACTTAAAGGCCAGTCCAGTAAGAAAAACTACCAAACAAACAACCAAATAACTGTTAATTTCCTTTCCCCACTTCCACCTGGTTGTTCTGATAAAGCTTCTATATGTTCCTCTTTCTGTTACATTTACTCTTTTCCATATTTATTCTCCTATCATATATGTATATTCTATACATTTTCAAAACTTGGGGCAAATAATATTTTATTTTCTACCCACCATGTATGATCTGCTTTATGCCCTTCCCTAAAGCAGGTTGAAATCAACTTCAAGGGGACACTGGATGTAAAAAAAAGTCCAGGTCATGGTAGGCCTTTGGCAGCAGGAGACTGAGTCAGGGAAATCTTCTTCATCCTAAGAGCTGGGTTTCTGAGCTGGTTGCAGAGCTATTATTCGGAAGGTATGGACTGTACCCTGGTACTGTCTTTCATAGCTGGTGTTCTAATTTTAGAGCGTCTGTCCTGATTAGTAGATGCTCCTGTTATTCTAGCTATTGAGTATTTTGACTGTCATCCCTGACTGATTGTGTGAATCTGAGATCCTTTTTAGTGCCACTTTACACCACACACATCCTCAAAGCCCAAATCAGCAGGAGAGAACACACTCTGCTCCTCCTTGACCACATGTAAAACATATAGCATATGTCAACATGTGAGTTGATCATAGCATCCTCTCCCTCCTTTTGGTAAAGAACAGGATTCATCTACAGGCGAGCATTATTTATGAGTGTGCCCTTACATAAAGGCAGCTTACCTCCAGGCTTCCAGATCTGACTTAGACTTAGCATCAGTCTGGTCCTTTGTGTTTTAATTCCCACGCTTGGGATTGACCCCTGTTTTCCTGGGCCACACATCTGCAGGACCCTTCTTCTTTACTACTCTTATTCGGGTTCTTCACAGTGACAGTTTCTTAGCCATTGCTTTCCTCATCCCCGAGAGCCAGAAAGACTGCTGTGCGTGTCCCTCTGTTCTGAGCTTCTAGACTTTGTTTTTTGAAACAAGATGTTTGCCTTACTTCCCAACTTTGTTTTAATTTCTATGCTTTTATTCAGGCCATTTTTTTTTTCTCTCTGCTCCGGATTTAACTGCTGTATTTACTTCTGTTTTTTCATATACCAAGGATTGAAGTGGAAAGGTCTGGGTTAAAAGCCTGTCCAGTTTAGAATTCAAGTGGACAGAGTATTTTTTCATGGGAAAGTTTATTTCTCAGCTTCTAGTCCAGTATTCCGTGCACTACGTCAGTGAGGTAATGCTACATTTATATAAACTTCTCAAAGCTTCTTTTTTAAAAAAAATTTTATTTTATATTGGAGCATAGTTGATTAACAATATTAGTTTCAAGGTGTACAGCAAAGTGATTCAGTTATACATATACATGTATCTATTTTTTTTCAAATTCTTTTCCCATTTAGGTTATTACAGAATATTGAGCAGAGTTCCCTGTGCTCTACAGTAGGTCCTTGTTGGTTATCTATTTTAAATATAGCGGTGTGTACAAGTCAGTCCCAAACTCCCAGTCTGTCCCTCCGGCCTACCCTTCCCCCCCCACCGGTAACCGTACGTTTGTTCTCAAAGTCTGTGAGTCGGTTTCTATTTTGTAAATAAGTTCAGATAAATTCTCTCAAAGCTTCTAATTCTTTTATGAGAATGAAGAACAAAGGGCACAGTTTAAAAAAATCCTTTCTAGAAGGCAATGTCTGGAAAAGTCAAGCTTGCAATCTGTCGATTTATATTCATTGAGGTTTTAAAATTGTTATGAGACACACTTAAGTTGCTCATATGATCAAGAAATCAAATTCAGGCATTGAAAGCAGAAAGTTTTTCATATTTATGTATTTAACAGGTGTTCATTTCTCATAGTTGGGTATACACCTGCACTGCTATGATTTTTTTATCCTCAAAGTAGTTCAGGAATGCTCTACTCTTTTTTTTTTTCTTTTGGGGTATTAAAAACTAATTTGTGGAAGAATAAACAATTTGGAAAGATGTAAAGAATAATGTATGAAGAACATTTAGAATATGTCAGTGTGGATCACGGGGAGGGAAACGTAATACCCTGTCAACACACAGTGTCTGTGAAAATGATAGAACTTCAGAGTTGAGTTGTACATTCCAGTGAAGTCTTCTCACATAACCCTGTACCTAACCATGGCTTCCTATCTGCACTGTTTTGGTTCTGTAGCTATTGACTAAAGATAGGATTGGCTGGACTTCTACTCTTCTGATAAATTTTTGGTGCTCTCCCCTGTGTTGAATCAAAATCTACCTTTTTGTAACTAATCTACTAATCGACTAACTTTCTTCTGTTATTAAGTTTATTGAGCATAACCACATATCAGGTTGTATGTTCAGATGTATGGATACAGAAATGAATGCAACACATCCCCTTTTCTGGAAAAACTTCAGTCTAGATGGAGAAACATATATATAAGCAAATAATTAGAGTACAGGAAACCATGCTAATAGAGGTGCTGACAACAGCGTTGTGTGAGCACAGTCCTTTAAGCCGTTCATCATATGATGTGGTTTCCAGGCCCTTTATCAGCATAATGAAAGACTCTTCAAGTAAAGGTTGAAGAGATCTTACAAATTACCTTCTTCTGTGAGGCGACTCTTCTGAGGCATCAGTTATAGTAAGTATGGCAATAATTAGGACTCAGCTTCAAGGTGATTCTGGATAGAAATAAGTAGTAAAGTTTCAGTCAATCCTGGATTATCAGATCAGAATAGGTATTTGAATGCATAAATGTAATTTGTGAATAGTCATTGGCTCTCAGAAATAAGTTAATAATGATGTTTGTCTATTCAACAGAAGAAATTTCCAAAGTTTAACTTTTATTAATGTTAATTAATGCATCACCCATACTCAGAGTTCTAGAATTTTCAAAATGCTTCTAGCTACATTGATTCCTTGTAATTATAGTTACTTCTCCTTCTGCTTTGATCTATGATTTCTAGTTCAGAAGTTTACAGGGATTTATATCGTCTGTTTTGTTAAATTGATCTGGAGTAATTGTGTACATTCCCTTATTCCTTTCATTTTAAGTAGGTGGAGGTGACTTAGTATTTGGGACCTGAATTCAGTGTGACTTTTAGAATGTTACTTGATTTATGGTTTGGAGTGCCTTATCTTATAAACAAAAGAAAAAAAAAGAAAGAGCTTCCAAATTGTGCAGATGATTCTCTTTTCACAGAGAGTTTTGCTTTGTACAGTGTTGTAACTGGGGCTTTTTTGGAAATACTTGGAAGAATTTTAAGTAAAGTCTTGTGTTATGTGTATATTATGTGCATTCTTCTCGGGTTGTCATCCACTGTGTTTATCAAACACTCGACTGAGGCTGTGTACCTGGAAACATTTGCAAATCCCAGCAGTAGATCCTTCTTGCTAAAAATTCATGCAGCCATACCAAATGATAATGTTCCCAAAGCCATGAACATGCTTTATGTCCTTCATTATGCCCTGTCATCCCTGCCATAAATAGCATTATATATTACTTTAAAAATGGATTCTCCCAGAAGGGATTAAGTAATAAAGGTCATGTTTGTGCATCACTTCATGGTGATGTCATGGTACACAAAGAGATAAATACTCTTTTGTACATCAAATGTTTATCAAAGTTTTCCTTTTGATTAGTTTCTGAGTTCTTTATTTAAATAGAGAGTGCCTGTGCCTTAGACTTGCTCTGTACAAGGGGAATCGTCTGGACAATGAACTAGGAATTTAAGGAAACCACACAACCTCTTGGGGCCTTGGTTTTCTCATATGCAAAATGAGGTAATCAACAAAAGCCACACTGAGATACCTTCCAGCTCCTTCATTCCATGTGTCTTTGTCAAAGTTTGGTCCAAAGCTTCTTCTCAGGAGAGCAGGTCCATTTATTATACCTGCATGCCAGGAGGGTTGGCATGTTTCCCCACCAACTGCAGTTATGCCCCCAGTCCCAGTGTCCAGGCTGTGTGTTGGTGATCCTTAAAGTGTTTCTTCCTGCTGTGAGGACCCCATCTTAGTTAATCTTACAAGAACAGTTTGCCATGAACCGGCGTTCATTCATCTTCTCTTTACCCAATTCTTGGCTAGAAGAATTATGTTAATCCTTGCTTTAGTGCTGTTAACCTGGCTATGTTTTAAGATATTTTAGTTTTCCTGTATTATCATGTGATGTAGAGTAAGTAAATCATTGTTTAGAGTGTGCTTCTTGGGTGACATTAAGCTTCCGAACAAAAGAAATTCTGTTTAAAAACTCAGGAATTAACTTGATTAAGAATTCCAGACCCTTAGAAGGCTTGAGTCTATCACTATTGCCAGATTTGATTTAGAAGCTGCGTGTCCTGGTGGAAGAATGATTGAGTTGGGGATTCATGGTATAGGCTAGTCATTGCGCAAGTCACTCATTAGAGCCTTAGCCTCTTCATTTATCAATATGTTGAACCAAATGATCTCACAAAGCCATGCCAGTAGGAAATTGCCTGCTTTTCCAGCAGTTTAATTAATAAGCTATTTCTTCCTGTTCTTCTTATATTTTGTAGCAGGATGGAACCTTCTGCTGTTGTCAGTTGAGAGCCTTCAATAAGACCTAGAGTTTTCTCTGATAATGACATGATATCAAGTATGCAATGTGTTCTTCCCCACCTTTCCCCAACCTGATCCCCCAAAGTTTTCCCTTCAATTTGTTTGACTTGTTAATTCCTCTATTTCTTTTAACTTTAAAATTGGTTGCATAAATGGAAATTGAAGCCACAGTACAAGCCCAAAACACACTAGGTCCATATAAGCTCATTTTCTTCAGGACTCCGCAGG
Organism: Leucopleurus acutus; assembly: GCF_964270905.1. NCBI lineage: Eukaryota > Metazoa > Chordata > Mammalia > Artiodactyla > Delphinidae > Leucopleurus > Leucopleurus acutus. Next base: position 10,342,119 of record NC_139159.1, on the reverse strand, counting down.
TAGGCTGGTCGTTTTCTCTGGCTCAGGAGTGGGGACTTTCTTGGTGTGGATCTCTTCATGGATTCCGTTCAGCACTCCACACCGCCTGAGGCAGTACCCACCCTAGAGCTGAAATCACAGGCTGGATTTTTATTATGATGGGATCATCTGCTATTGAAATAAGATATTGCTGTTCCATTTGTAGCCTGCCACCTGATAAATGCTAGATTATGAGTCAGAATAATAAGCACAGAGGTGTTTTAGTAGGCCCCAAAGCTTCCCATTGTCTAATGTTACATCTGTCTTTTTAAGAGTATTCTCAAAGGAAAACAAAATTTGAATGTGCGCCTGTATACTCATGGTTTCTGGAAATGGCAGCCCCCATCCATTTTTCTTTTTAAATAAAGGCTTTCTGTAAGCGGTTCACATAACCAGTTATTTGGCTTGAAATGGCCTCCCCATGAAAATGCCTGCTTTAATGTCAAGTCAGGGAATAGCGAAGCTTTGTTGGAGTCCCAGTGTCTAGCAGATATACTGTAAATTTAATTTCATGGCAAAGTGAAGTCTATTACAGAAAATCAGAAAGAACTACCTTCTCAGCAAGGCCATCTCTCTTTCTTTATTGAGTCCTTTTGGTGTAGCTTTTCCAGGATTTGTCCACACCTGCCAATAAAACGGGGCCCTTTGTTTGAGGGCAATACTGACAAATTAACCAGCAAACATATTTCCAGGGGCGGGTGGGGACAGAAGTTCAGGAGGGGGCCATAGCTGCTACCTGTTTTACTATATCTGTAACTGAGGAGTTCAGTCTTGTGAACAATTTTTATTCTACTAAATTGGAATAGCCTTGGTTCTCTCCTTGGTTGTTTTACATATTTGTCAGTGAAACCGGGACATTTTTACAAATTTTTCTGCTCAAAGTATAAGCCACAGAGGGAGCACGATGACGTGGATATTAGAACCACACTGTCTTGTAGGAACCTCAACACTCCAAGACTGGTTAAAAACTTTAGAGCTATATCTAGTGCTTCTTAATTGATGTTAACTGATTTGTTGTTATGTGGTATAACACATTAATTAAAGATCTCCTGGGTACTCTGAAGAATAGCTGATGACTTTTAAGTGGATGACTTGGCCAACAACCATTCTTTTCATAGGGTCAACATAAAATCTTTCTTGGGCATTTAAAAAAGAATGACATTCATGTATAATGTAAAAGTGATGAGCTGACGCTGTCATTATAAAAACCTCCGGAACTGGGGGTTTTGAGAGATTTTCTTTCGAAAATTACCATGAAATACAGTTCTAAGTTTCTCTAGTACTTGCAGAGGTGAACTAGATAGCATATTGAATATGAAAAGAAAGAATCACCACCATCACCACAATTTTCTTGTGACAATGTGACTGATTAGGAGTTTAACTAGATGTTACTTTATTGAAGTCTGGTTGTTCAGTTTAAACTGAGATCAATTTCTTGTGAATTCTTTATTAGTCAGTTCTCTGTGAATATCTGTGATGCTGTTGGCAGTCTTCTAAATTCTGTGAACTACAGAAGTAATAAATATGGCCCCTATCCTTAAGGAACTAAGGACATATTCAGTGGTCTCTATAGATTGTTTTTTTTTTTAAGCAGTGGATTCTTCCAGGAGTTTTACAGTTTCAGGTCTTACGTGTAAATCTTTAATCCATTTTGAGTTGATTTTTGAGTATGGTGAATGATAAGGTGCCAATTTTATTCTTTTTTATGTGGATATACAGTTAGAGCAAAATTGTTTTATGTCATTTTCTCATATGTAAAGAGATGGAAATAAAATATACTTTCATAATAATGTTTCCCTTTATTAAATTTTGGTACAGTATTCATATATTTTACCATTTTTAAATGTATATTTTAGTGACATGTATAATTAGGTGCATTCACATCACCACCATCCACCTCCAGAACTTCATGATTTTTCCAAACTAAAACTCTGTATCCATTAACCCATTCACTTTTAAAGAAAAACATATTTGAAATTTTCCATTCTGTTTCAGTATTTTCCAAGCAACCTTTTGATAGAACTAGTCTTCTAATAAAAAAGAGGAAAGAACAAATTTATTCTTGACATGTTATTAACTTCTGGTTCATCTGATAAAGGGAACTTAATTCTCAAAAGTGGCATCATTGGGAGCGTAAACTAATCAGTTAAACTAACTAGCCACAGACTGAAACATTTTCCCATGCCAGATAATGAATGTTGAACAACAGAGTTTGGTTTTACAGGACTCAAGAAACTGAGGCCCAGAGAGCTGGAGGGACTGCCCCATATTTGATAGTTATTTGAGCAATATGACTAAGTCTCCTATCTAGAACTAGAATGTAGAGATGAAAAAATAGATGGGTACAAATTACAAATTACTGCGTTGGATACAGAACCCAGATGATTGAAAGTGTTAGAAGGGCCCTTACAAAGTAGCCTACTTGTCAGTGGAGCCTGACCCACCTTTCATTTCCTATGTCCTTGTATGCAGATATAGTGAGAGGTTTGAGAAGCCATTGTCCTGGGTGAAATGTGCACGTTAAGTGTGCTTGAGTGTTGGGAGTAGACCCTATGGAACATCCGCTTATCCAAAACCTGCCCTCATAAACACTCTAGTTGACCAGAGGTATATGCACGGGCATATGTCCTAGTAACAGTATCACAACTAGCAAGTATTTGTAATCGTAGAACTTTGGAGCTGAGAGGGACTTCAATCAGCCAGGTTTTTGGGATGCTAATAAATGGTCTCTGAAAAAATTGGGGAAATTATAGGGTAAAGTTAATTTGTTTTCTTGTTTTTGAACGGCTGGGCATCTCAATGTCTTTACTGTCAACATGCACTTGAACCTTTACAACAGGTTATGATAAGAAACATTTCCTAAACTTACATGGCCTTGAAGGCAACTTTCTTTGGGAGCATCTTTAGGAACTAATCTTCCAAGAAACCCTAGTCTATTCCGATAGCTTTATCCTGCCAGGAGTCATGATAATCTTATTCCTCACACTATCACTTACTTTTATGTCTATAATCACCTTAAACACATATACATGTGTGAAGTAGGTAGGAATCATTGTTTATCTTGAGACAAAAAGTAATTGTATTAACAGCGAATGAAATGTCCTTGCTTATTAGAATTTGACAGTTTGAAATTCTGGCCTAAATGCGTAGCTTCGTTCCTTAGTAGGTAGGTTGCTTTTGGCTGCTTAATGTAACAAAATACCCAAACTTCAAGGGACTTTAGCAGTAATGAATTACTCTCTACATAATAAGGAGTGGCTGTGGAGCAGCTTAGTGGCTCATTGAAGTCAGTAAGGACTCAGGCTCTCGCCATCCTTCAGGTCCACATTCCTCAGTGTGACAGTGACGTTACGACTCACGGTGGGCAAGGTGGCTGCAGCAGCCCCAGGCATCACGTCCTTCCAACCATGTCGAATATGGAGCTAAGCATCTCTCAGGAACTCTGTGCTCTATCCTTCATCCCCCCTCACTCAGCAGATTTCCCTGCAGGCCCTTTGAACTGCAATGGGTCACATGCCCAGCCTCTAGCTGCAAGGGAGGCTGAGAAAGTGAGTATCTGGCCCTTCACTCTCCATCCTAGGTGCTATCTCTGCCAGCAAAAAGTCAGGGGAGGATAGCTGTGTCCTGCGTGTGTTTTTAGTATGTATATTTAACTCTCATTTCTCTGTGGCTATGTGCTGATTTTCTCTTGCCGCAAATTGTCTTTGTTCAGTAGTTTAAAATGAAATTACATACTGAAATACTTTAGAGCAACTCTATGCACACAGATTTATTGGAGAAAATGCAGGTATTATAGAAGGGAAGACCCTCTTGATATGCTTGAGTCCCGTAATTATCGTTAGAGGATTGTTTTCTTCTTCACTAGTTTATTTTAAATTAAAGACTTTCTAGCAGGATTATAGACCCTAATTTCAAAGAAAGCTATTGTTTTTAGGGAAAAAGTGAGGATCCATCAAAGGCTGGCTTTTTAAATGCTCTTTCTTCCCTTGCGCTGTTCCAGTTTGGCTTCCTCTTGTCCCCTGCATTTTATATTCCTAGCTGGGCTCCTGGATTCTGCTTTACGCGTGACAGTCTGGAAGGCTACTGCCTTCTTCTCTTCTTCCCACTTATGAGAGGTAAATAGAGATGGGTGGACAGATCATAGGTTCCAGAAAAGATGTGACTCATTGTGTTGCTCATGTTTGTCTGTTTGCTTCTCTTTAGCCCAGCTTGGAATTTATAGATGTCAAATTTGGGCAAATTTGCAGGATAGAAGCCAGCTCCTTGGTCTCCCCCCATTCTCAACTTCATATGCTTTTCTTTAAAACCTCTCTGCAATTAAACCCGAGTAGAAAATGAAGTGCAGCGAGGAGACGTGGTTAAGTGTAATCTGAGGATGGACAGGTTCGTTTGTGAATCTGGTGAGAGGTACAGCTCATGCATGCGGCATGTATGAAATTGCCACAGACTAAGTGTCAGGGGAGCCTAAGCTATTTGAGGTGTCAGTGGAAAGAGTCCTCGTGGTCCCTGAAAATCTACGACTCATTTTCAAGTATCTTCTTGAGGAGACTTGGAAAGAGGGGGGAAGCAAGACAGACTAGATTGTGGAAGCAGGAAAACAATTAGGAGGTCAGCACAATCCCAGTTGAAAATATGGGAGTGGCTTAGACCAGGTAGTCAGATTCTGGATAGAGACTGATATGACTGGATATAGAGCAAGCTTACTATACCGATGGGTTCCATTTAAGTGTGAAGGAACGAAAGGAATAAAGGGTAGCTCAAGGTTTTTGACCTGAGAAATTAGAATATCCATGTTAAGAAATTAGAATATCCATCGAATTTACTTGGTGGAGACTTGTGGAGGAACACTTATGCAGCAAAATCAGGAATTCTGCCGTAGACACATTAAGGTCGAGGAGCCCGTTAGATGCCTAAATGGAGATGCAAAATAAGCAGTTGCACATAGAAGTCTGGAGGTGAGGGCGAGGCGAGGTCTGGGCTGGAAATGCAAATTTAGAAGTCATTAGCATATGGATAGTATTTTCAAACATGAGACTAGATAGTGTCACCCAGGCAGTGGTGTCCGTAGGGAAGCCAGAAGATCCAAGGACAGAGGTGGAGTAATCAAACCTTCAGAAGTTGGAGAAATTAGTAGCAGTGAGTACAGAAGACTGAGGAGTGGCCCGAGAGGGTAGTGTCTCAGAAGCCAAGTGCAGCGTTTGGAGAAACAGGGAGTGATCATCTGTGACAAAGCTGCAGATGGATTGAGAAGGATGAGGACTGAAAATCGGCCATTCGATTCAGTATCAGAGAGGTGGCGTCGGTAAGGGCTATTTTTGGTGGAGTGGTAGACAAGAGCGTGAGAGTCATTTGTTCAAGAGAAATTTGAAGGTTGTTACTAGAGTTGGTGATTATGAATGACATTTCGAGGGCATTTATTGTGAAGAGGAGCAGAGACATGTTTCGACAGCTGGAAAGTCAACCGTGAGGTTTCTTGTTGTTTATTTGTTTGTTTTCTAAGGACTGGGAGTATTCATCATGTGATATCCAGAGTAGAGATAAAATAGTGTAGTAAGATTCAAAAGTCATTTGAAGATAGCTTCAATAAGATTCGGTGACCTCTTTGCATGTGGAAGGGAATGAAGTAATTGGAGAACATGCCAGTATTTCTAGTTTGAGAAATGTGTGAATAGTACCAGCTTAAAATTAGTAATTTGAGAGAAGAGTTTTTCTGATTTATCCTGAACTTTGATTTCTTTTTTTTTTTTTTTTTTTTTGCGGTACGCTCTCACTGTTGTGGAGCAGAGGCTCCGGACGCGCAGGCTCAGTGGCCATGGCTCACGGGCCCGGCCGCTCCGTGGCATGTGGGATCTTCCCGGACCGGGGCACGAACCCGTGTCCCCTGCATCGGCAGGCGGACTCTCAACCACTGCACCACCGGGGAAGTCCCCCAATTATTTTTAATGTGTTAATAATATATGAATACATTGTAAACAGATATGAAGTAGTCTACTCCTGTCCAGCTGTCATTTTTAAGTGATAAGTCATCTGTATGACATCTGCACTGGCAGGATTGTTTGAAGGAAAATAACAAATAGATCTCAGTGGGAATCGAGTAGAATTAGTATTTTCTCCTACTTGTATTCTGTGTTTTGTTAAAACTAACTCTTGAGACTAATTATGATCTTAATGGACATTCAGACTTTCAACTGCATGTAAATATTTGAAAAGGGAAGAGAAGGAGAAAAAAAAAAGAGTCCATCAGGCAATCATGTTTGATATATCAGGGCTATCACTTCATTTTGGGAGGATGCAATTATATGGAAAGCAAATAAGAGAAACGGTGTCAGGAAATGCTAAAAGACATTGAAGTTCCCATGTACAGATATTCATACTTGTTCATAATCATCTCATGTATATGAAAGAAAACCCCTCCTCCAGCAGCCTCACCTGGCTCCTAAGATACATTTTCTTTTTGTGATTCTGTCTGCTTCAAGATACTCTTGCTGTTCATTTTGACAAGATTCCGTTTGTATAAAAAAGTTTAGCCCTTGGGGAAGGGAGGTAAGGAGAAAAGCACAGAGTATGATTTGCTTCGTATGCTACCTACTGCTAAGAATGTCTTGGTCCACAGAAAATAATTACCTTCCCCTTGTCCAATTCAGTAGAAAGGAGACCACATGCTAAAGCAATGTCTAATCTTCTTAAAGGCCAGTGACAGAACAATGGTCACGGAGTCCTTTTGGTTTCAATTTTGATCTGTTTGCCACATCCAACACCCTTAATCATGCCTCCTTTCGAAAGTTTCTCCTCCTTAGTTATTCCCAGGCCACTCAGTCTGCAATTTGGGCTCTTCTTCTTCACTTAACTGTGAATTTCATCATTTCCCCAAAGGGCCATGTGCCCTGACCCACTGCCCTTCTCATTTTTTATAGTCTCTCTGGTGACCTTGTCAAACCTCCACTAAGCTGGGCTACGTATCCTGCCCAGATCTCTCTGTGCAGCTAAGATTTCTTTATCTATCTACGTCATTAGTATCCAAAACGTAACATTCATTGTTTTGCTCCAGAAACCTGCTTTTCCTAGAAGCCTTCTTTTTGTGAATGTTTTCCAACAACTACCCCATCACCCAAGGAGTTATCTTTGACTCTTCCTTCTTCTCCCACCTAATCTGTCACGGCGCTCTTTAGATCCCGTCTTCTCGATATCTATCACCACTACCATCCCTCCTTTTCCCATGCTCACTACCACTGCCTTAGTTCTGGTCCTAATCACTAATTTCTTGCCTTACTTTGCCACTAATTGGTCTTTCCAATATTGTCCTCTGATCCATTCCTTATATTACCAGAGGAGTAATCTTTCTAACATGCAAAATGGGATCGTGTTACTCTCTGCTTAAATCCTTCATTTGTTTCCTAGACCATTCAGAAAAAAAAAAAAAAATTAAGAAATGTTGGCTTAGCACACCAGATAGTGAATAATCTGTCTTTTGTCCACAGCTCTGATCTCATTTCCTTCCACCCACCCACACCTTCCCTTTGCTCCAGCCATACCTACTTATAGGCTGCTCCCTGAATATATCATGCCACATTCTCTTAGAGAAATGCTTATCCTCATCCTTCTCTACTTAACTCCAGGTCATATTTAAAATTTCAGCTTGTGTCTTCTGCTCTTGAAAGCTTATAATGGTTAAGAGAGTTGCTCAAGATTGGGCAGTAAGTCTAGCAAAGAAAGTAAGCTTGGGAGCAGGTTTCTGATCATTCAGCGAACACATACTGAGCCTCTATTACGAAGTTTTAAAGTGGAATGACCTATGCCTCATGCCTTCAATCAACTGACAGTTAAGTGAAGCAGGCAGAGAAAGAAATCAACAAGAGGCATTGCATCCCAGTGGTTAAGAGCATGGTCTTTGGAGGCAGAGGACTTAATGTCAAAACTGCCTATAACTCTCCTAACTGTGTGACCTTGGGGAAGTCACTTCAACTCTCGAATATGTTTTTTTTTTAATGTTTTTATATGGGAATAAAAATATCTACATGAGAGGACTATTGCAAAGATTAAATTAAATGAGATTATGTAACTGACTCATAGCAAGTGCTCACCTTGTGATGGTGAGAAGGAGGGTGTTGATGATGACATAATGACTGCAGTGCCCAGGATGAAATTTTCAACAGAATATGCAGGAGGTGCTAATGAAAGTGCAGAGAATGTGCACCCCACTTCTAAGGGCCAAGGAAAGCTTTTATTTACTTAAACCCCTTCATTGATAAGAATGGGGATAATGCAAACTAATAGAGTTGTGAGGAGTAAATAAAATAATGTGTGTGAAAGTACCTTCAAAGAACTGGGTGCATTTTGTATCCTTAGTAAATATTCATTAAATATGGGGTTTCCCTATCAATTTTTTCCCTCTCCATGTTATTATACTAGATAACTTGCTAGGATTCCTAATGATGGTCAATGGTGGTATAAAGGTCATCTGTGGAACATTTATCACTCAAGATTTACTTAGTATCTAGAAACACTTGACCGATATGAAATCAAAAAGTTTTCTACACTCATGATAATTCAACAGGTACATGTCTTACGCATACCGCCACCAAACTTATGAGTTCCTTCGTGCAACCAACACCTACCGAGAGACAAAGTACCCAGCACGATGCTGGATATTTGTCAGATGATGAGGTGTCATCACAGAAGACCTGGAGTAAGAACCTGTCCACCAGATCTGTCACTGAGAGGAACCCTGTGTGGAAGGTCTTTACACAAACTTTGAGAGAAGTTCCAAGTACACTTACAGTGATGAAGTGCGGATAATCTGTGGACTGAATAATGACGTTACTCCAGAGATCCCGGGAAATACTGTGTAGCGTCGCGGAGCCCTGAAGAATTTCTTTTGCACGTTGCAAAAGAAAAGGCTGAGGCTGCAGGCCCAAGTCCTTGTACGTTAGAGGAATTCAGTAAATGTACCCTGACTTAAGAAAGAAAGCCAGTGCTGTTGAGGGCAATCATCCCATCACTCCCCCATCTTTATTACACCTTTAACAACATTATGAATAAGTTCTTGAAATGTTGTGTAGTTCTGGATCACAATTTGGACATGAGACTTCTTCTGTTTCAGATAGGACCTGTTTAAAACTACAAATTTTGTGACACATGATTTAAATGCAAGCTTGTGTTAATTTACTAATGGAACAATAAATACTTCAACTTATTTAAATACTTCAGTGAAGTCACCATTATATGTCCTGTTCTATGATAAATCTTGATATGAATATTCTCCCCATTTGTGTCCTCAAGTAGCTCAGAGCCTAGTGAAACAATCATGTTAATAAAAATATTGTGAAATTACACAGTGATCCCAGTAATAGAGGGCTCACAAGGAACTAAGGAATCCCAAAGTTGGAAGCCACTAACTTGGCTTATAGGGAAAGCTCTCAGATGCCTTCCCATGTCTTTGAGCTTGATCTGAAGAATTAATAGAAATATGCCATGAAAATGTGGGCCATGCAAGCATTGGAAACAAACATCTGAGGATAAAATATTCGAGGCAGAGGGGAGGGAGCAGGTGTACAGACCGAGAGGCAGGAGGGGGCCTTGGTGTCGGAGGAAGAGAGAGGGGCCCAGGAAACCAGGAGGACCTGGGGAGAGCAGTGAGGGAAGTGGTGCTCTGTGGCTCCCCTCTGAGAGGTGGGGAGCCGGTGAAGGTTCCGAGCTGAGGACACACTTGATCTGAGTTGCTTGATCTGCTTTTGCTCTCTCCTTCCCCAGGGCCACAACTACACAGTGTGTTACTAAGAGGGGTCTCTTAAGGTATACTACAGTGGCACTGGCTGTCTCCACCCGGGCTGAGAATATTAGATACTCTTTTACTAAATAAGAAGAAAAAGATCTCCGGACGGCACCCGGCTGCCGCCTAAGTGTGGCAGAAGTAAAATGGCCTCTCAGGACTTCTCAGGGCAGGGGGCGCTAGGGAACACAGGTGGGACTGCTCTTGAGAGTAAACTCCTTTTTCTTCGAGAATGAATTTCACCAACACCTACAGAAACAGTGAATGAAGAAATGAAACAGTAAAAGAACGGGTAAAGATGAAGTGTGTGCACTGAGCAGGTTTACCAAAAGTTAAATGATTTGCCCACACCTGCACTGAAGGAGCTAAACTAGAAGGAACTAAGTTCCTATTTCTTTCTCAATTATTAGCCATTTCACATCTTTGCTTTTTGGATCTGCACACCTTTCAGTCCGGGCATATCTGTGTGGTGGTTCTGTCATTGGACTCGAGCAGTGAATGCTAAACACTAATCCTAGAAATCGCTGACATTGATAAATCCCTACTAAGCCACCAGTTTCACTGAAAACGATCCTTTCTTTGCTTCTAAGATGGTGAAAGGGGAAATATTTCCCGATGAGAGACTTAACCATGATGGAAGAGTGGCAGAAGGTAGTTTAATAGTGGGAAAGGCCTGGCTCAGAAATCAGCATCCCTCTAAGACGCTCTGCCTTGAGTTTACTGTGGTGCTAAAGTAAGAAACGCCCTTATATTTATGTCTGAGGAATCTTACATCATTTTAGCAAAACCCATTACAGAGGACCTCCCTCTTGTGCTCTGACTCTGTCTAGTACACGGGGCCTCAAAATGTTTGCTCTTGTGTTACGATGTTTTGGATATGCCTGAAAGCAGGGGATACATTTAAACACTGAAGTTGGATTGAATTTTCAATACAGGGGATTGTCTCCTGAATTATGTATAATATAATGAAGTGCACTCTTGGTGTAATTAAAGTTCCTTAATTCACAGATATATGTCACTTTTCACATCATTGAACACTCAAGTGCCTCTAAATGAACTAAAACCAGAAGGTCGTGATTTTCTTTACAACCGTATTTTTCATTGGCCTTTATGGGAAAACTAGTCTGACAAGGTATTTGAAGGACTCCTGCAAATGGTAAAACCTGCCTATTGTTGATAAAGGAATTTCAGGAATCATACAAGGCATATCATGGGGCTGCAAAAAAGGAAAACTAGTGTATTAAATCAATGCTTACTATAAATTACCTGCTAATTCAGTTCATAAAACTCTCCACCTTCATATTAGGAGATAACATTTTTAATCATCAAAAAGTGAATTAGATAAGCAAAGTTTTAATCCTTCATCAGTCACATAAAACATTGGCATATTCATTTTACTATCAAAATGTATGATTCGGGCTTCCCTGGTGGCGCAGTGGCTGAGAGTCCACCTGCCGATGCAGGGGACACGGGTTCGTGCCCCGGTCAGGGAGGATCCCACATGCTGCGGAGCGGCTGGGCCCGTGAGCCATGGCCGCTGGGCCTGCGCGTCCGGAGCCTGTGCTCCGCAACGGGAGAGGCCACAGCGGTGAGAGGCCCGCGTACCGCAAAAAAAAAAAAAAAAAAAAAAAAGTATGATTCAACATCACAATTAAATGTTTGTTTTTAGTTATATGGCTTATAAATCAGTTTTGTTTGCCCTTTTAATTAATGATTGATTGTTCTTATATCAACATGATTGATTTCAAAACCACTGTGAATAATAGTTTCATGACAAAAATGAAGGTGAAGTATGAAAATAAGAAAAAGTAATTTATCCCAAACAGATGATTATACTTTTAAGCAGAGTGATCCTCAAAAAGTGACCACTGTGAGGTCTGATAAAGACCTGGATCACCAAAGTCCCAGTGGATTCTTATCCAACTCTAAATTTTGTCATAATATGGAAAAACTCTCTTGACAGGGTTCTCAAGTGACAAAAGAATAGCGTTATTATCACCTTCCACTGAGTTCTTTTGGTATAGGAGTGTAGAAACGATCTTAGAAGTACACATTTTTCTAGAAAAGCTTTTGTGAGAGTTCTTAAAAGCATGGCTTTATTGATTCAAGATATACCTAACCACAAGGACCTTCTGTATAGCACAGGGAACTATACTCAATATCTTGTAATAACCTATAATGGAAAAGAATCTGAAAAAGAATACATATATATGACACTGAATCACTTTGCTGTACACCTGAAACATTGTAAATCAATTATACTTCAATTAAAAAAAGATAACCAAACCCCTACTATATCTAGATGTTGACAGATGCTAGGGGCATGGAGGTAAATATAAGCTGCCCTCAGTGAGCTCACAGTCTATTGAGAAAAACTCATAAAGAACTTCAAGAAGGAGCTTAAGATGCCTTGAGTTGAGTCTTTACGGACATATAGGAGAAGGGTCAAGAAAGGAAAGGCATTCTGGGTATAGAGAACAGGGCACTGGGTTTTATACCTGGGAAAGCCTTTCCAGACCATTGGGTCTGTGTTGTCTAATTCATAGATGATGAAATTGAGGATCAAAGAGAGGCAAAGTGCTTTGCTACGCTTCCTTCCTCTCCTTTCCCCTGGACAACTCCTATTCATTCTTTTGACCTCAGTTTAAATCTCACTTTGCTACTGGAAACATTCCAGAATACCTTTAAGCTAAGTAGCTGCCCCTGCTCTGGCCCTGTAGCCTTTTATCCTTCCCTGTAACTGACTTTGGTATGTCAGTCTTTCTGCCACTGCAAGTTCTGTGAAGGCAGAAATATTGCTCACTGTGGTCACTCTAGGGCTTAACAGATATTTGCTTAATAAATTAATTTATTAAAATTACATACCATCTCGTTAATTTCACCCTTTATCCTGAAAATTCCTTGAATGCTCTTTTTCAGTTTATTATTGAAGTGAACTATCTGGGAAAGTTGAATTTAGTCACCACCAGGCATGGCTGTGCTTTTAAATATACCATAGATATTATCATAACTTAAGTGGTGGGAATAATGTGTATCATTTACATGTGATTCTGTGTAAAGGCAATTTTCATTAACTAAATGTTAAATTTAATATTGAAGTCAAAATTTAATGGGTAAGAAAGACTTGTTTTATGATAGACTATGCAGGTCCCTTTCTATCTCCAGTGTGTACATTGCAAACTGAATTTTAATTGTTATGAATCATTCCTCTTACAATAATCCATGTGTATTTCACCATGTGGGTGGCAAAAAGAAGTAAGAGCATAAAGAAAATAAATGTAGGATTCCTGGAGTTATATAAACTGGAAAACTTGTCTAGGACCATTTGGGGACTCATTTCTATATGAATTAAATAATGTTTCTGAAAGATAAGCTTTAGGTAATAAATAAAAACTTGTATTGAAAATAAAAGCAACCAGTAGTTTTCAAAAAAATTTCCTATCATATAAATGCAATGCCATTAATAGACAAATAAAATCCGAGTTATAGTCTTATCTGACTATGGGACTACAATAATTTTATTTTAGTAAAATAGATAAGCTTATCTCCTCTTCTTGCCCCTGAAAGATGAATATTCCCTGATACTCTATCCTTAATCCTTCTTGATGGGGCCTTTCTTTATTTCTGTTGGAATGATTATCAAAAACTTTTATTTTTATTTTCCCTGGTTGCCTCCCTGATACCTCAAACGTAAGTTCAAAACCAAATTAAAAGGTTTAATACGTTTTTTGTGAACCAAGTATTCGCCCTTTCCAAAAGAGTTTCTCCTGTTGACATCTCTACTTTTGTAAACGGAATAATCATTCTCGTAGTTACCAAACTTTGAGTTAATTCTAGAACATTCTCTTCTCCTTTCCTTACCTCACAGTGTTATCGAGCTTTGTGGATTCTTCTCCTGAAATGTCCCTTGACCTGTCCCTTCCATTAATGCCTCTGCCATTATTTAAAGACCCTTCCTACCAGTATCCTGGGCTGTTGTTCAAACCTCTCACCGGTTTCCTTCCCATCCTGAACAGAAGTGCCAGATTCAACCTCTGAAAGCCAAGTTCTGATCTGGTCACTTTGTGCTGCAACCGCCATCTGCTTCTCCTTACATGATGGACGGACTACGGTCTAAACCGCATCTTCGGGACTTTCACAAACTGATCACAAATCTACTTTACAGCATCATCTGTCACCCTCTGCTCATGTGGAGCTTAAACACCAGCCAAACTAGCTTATCCGCTATTTTCAAACACACCATGACCCTGGCTCCCTGTGCTTGCAGAGTTAGCCCGTTCTACTCTCTGGCCTACCAGAATCCTACTCAACGTTGTTTCCTCTGAGATGTTTTTCTTCGATGCCCCTCCCCCCCACCATGATAATTACTATTAAATATCAAATGCCTGCAACACTGAGAAGGTGTTTTACAGAAATCATTTTACTTCTCACAATAATACTGTAATATAGTTACGATTTTGCTAATTTCACAGTTTACTTAGTCAATTGGGAAACATTTGCTGGGTACCTAGTATAGGGTATTCACCGTGTTTGTTACTGGGAATGAAAAACCCTTGCTTTCTTTTTTTAAAATCTTTATTGGAGTAGAGTTGATTTACAATGTTGTGTTAGTTTCAGGTGTACAGCAAAGTGAATCAGTTATACATATACATATATCCACTCTTTTTTAGATTCTTTTCCCATATAGGCCATTACAGAGTATTGAGTAGAGTTCCCTGTGCTATACAGTAGGTCCTTATTAGTTATTGCAATCATAGTATTTGCTCTGAACTAAAACTTAGAGGCATTGAATGGCTTGGCCAAAAGCAGGAAGTGACAGAGCTCAGCATTTCGCTGTTTGTTTGACCTACTCTACACCTGATTCTCATACATTTTAAGATGTATGTGTGAGGTAGGGAGGGGGGGTGGGGCTGAGGGGTAGCTGGGCTGCTCAAGGAGAGTTAAAAAAGCTTCCCAGATGTTCTGACAGCTCATTCTCCTGGTTGAAATCACTATGTTAAACTATATGTAACAAAGCTCCCATCTTGCTCTCGATCCAGTTGGCTTATATATTCAGCACACAATGCCCTGATTATGTTTTTTTTTGCTTATTTAAGGAGTAAGGAAAGTCACACTGATTGACTGAATACCAGTATTTTGCTATAGACATTTTATATATGTTACCTTCCCATTCACATCACAGTCACTCATTTTAATCCTGATCTGACACTTAAAGAGCCAGAGACCCAGCTGGTGAGGGGCAGAGGTGGAACCTGAACCCAGTCTGTGTGTTCCCAGAGTCCTTCTCTCTCCACTATACCATGCAGCTTCTGCCTGTGTATTAGAATGTAGACTCCTTAAAGAGAGAGGCCCTATTTTTCCTCTTATCCCCTACAGCACTTAGCACAATGCCTTACACAGAATGTGCTCTCTACATACATTTGTCTAAGGAATGAAGAACCAAAGCAGACCAGGAAACATTTCTTTGTTCAGGGAAATCAAATGAACATCAGTGTAGAAAGCCCTTGAAGAATAAATAAGCCATTGGAAATTATAATGTCAGACACATTATTACATTTCACAGTTTTTCACAATTTTGCACATTCCTACTGATCCATGAAATAATTTAATTACATAGATTATTGCATTATGATATAGTTTGGTATTGCCATTTTCCCCAGCATGTTGCTGGATGGAGATAAATTCTTTCTCAGAAAGAAAATATATTACAGAAGAGTCTAAATAAAGATGAAAGGACTTAATTCAACTCTTCCATCCCCAGGATAGTACAAGCTAGTTCCCTCCAGCATTTTTTAATGATTTTTTTTTTTCCCAGGCCAGTATTCCAAGTGAAGGAGCTTCGATCATTTCTCAAGGAACACTATGGAGAAATTGAGATATTTTAATGGAAAACTGTTGTGGCTAATTTTTTTTTTTTTTTTTTTTTGAGGGAGAGAACATATTCTGACAGTTATCCTCATTGGAACTCTCAAGGAAATCAGAACCTTAAAAATGCCTTTCTAATATATTTTATATTCACTTTTTTGTAAATATAAATAGTATAATTATTTTTTTCCTATTTGTTCTAAGTAATTCTTTATATTTATTGAAGTTTGGTCTTTTTAGATACATAGAGTTGTTATATCCCTTTCTATAAAATAGCCTGTTTTGTGTAGTTTTTTTAATATTTTAAAGCATTTTCATATTTAATTTTACCTTTATTTGAAGTTCACAGGGCTGCTTGTCAGACTTTCTGGTTTCAATTCATAGAAACATGATCAGGGTACTTCAGCTAACGGGGGTTTGGGGAATGTATAGGGAAATGAAAAAGGAACCATTTTAATAATCTTGTAATAGAAGTCAGGGAACTTAGATTTCAAAATTTACATAGTTGATTTAATGCACTTATGATGGTACATTAAAAGCAGGATTTTTTTTCCTCCTTGGTAGTTGTGATGGGGGTTCGACATCTATTTATGTTTGTCCCAGTGGCTCTCTGCCTGTGGATTTACTCTCTTCTCTACTTTGAACTTCATGTTTCCTGCTGACTCTTGGTTTCTACCAATTCATGGGTTTTGTTCACTGGCTTCTCTCTGTGTTTCTTTTGACTTCAGTTGGTCGTGTTACCTGTGCGTTTCTCAGTGTCCATGAATGATGGACCAGCCTATTTGTGTTGATGCCACATGAGATGTGAATCTCTAATACAGACACCCAAGGGTAGGTAAATGGTTTCCAGCTCCTTGTGCAGGAGAGGGCTGTGGGTGTACTCAGGGTCCTCACTCAGAGTACTGCACTCTCCTCCCCTGGTAGAGTTTGGTATTATTTGGATATGACAAATGTGGAAATGAAATCTCAGAAAATTTGCACGGTTTGTTTATATCCACGCAGCTACTGGAGGCAAGCGCAGGAATAGAGCACAGTTTTCCTGAATCATATCCAATGGCCATATAACTAACTCACTGAGCAAAGCTATCTTATGCAAATTTAGCTTGGTTTAACTTAATATTATAGGTGCCTCTAATAAGCTATTTATCTTTATGAGCTACGGTTTCTTTATTTGTAGAGTAGGAGCTTCCTAGGGTTGTTGTGAGATTAAATGAGATGATATATAGTATAAGGCTGTTAGCACAGTGCTAAGGGGCTAATGATTTATAACTATTGTTATTAGGCTCTATAGCATCTGAAATATTTGAGTGTTTGCATCTTACAATTTACTTTTTTTTTGCCAAAATTGTCCACTGCTCTCTTTATTTTTTCAATTATTTTTCTTTGTAAAAATGTTCTCCCATTTCTAAAACTTTCAGATTATTTAGCAGTGATAATAATGAGGATGAAGTTGAGGATGATGATAATAATAGCTAAGATTCACTGAATGGTAATCTGCTAAGCATTTATATTATGTCACTGAATTTGTATAACATCCCTTTATGGTCTATACTTTTAATACTCTCATTGACAGATGAGGAAGGAAGCTCAAGGAAGCTTCCGAGGCTCAGGAAGTTTAAGTTACAAAGCATTGCAAGACACAGGTCTGTCTGACTTCAGATCCATAGGTTTTAACCAGGGCACTTGCTGAGACTTTTATAACATCGCTTTATCCTTTTTGATAACGGGATTTGTTCTTCAGGGGTCACAGGGCCCATAATCACCCAATCAGTGTATATCATCACCACAGCTACAGTGATTATCCCAAGACGTGTCTCACTGACCTGTGCCTGGCCAGTTGATCATTCTCTTGTTTTATTTGTTTTTGTTTGTTTGTTGTAACACAGACTTAATTTCTCTGGATACAAAGCTTTAAACATATTGAACCCAAAAGATGTAAATGGCTATGTTTACAGTATTGAGGGTAGACCAGTCTGAGAATGAACTGACAGTAGAAGTAGAGCAGAGTGAGGAAACAGTCCTAATTGTTTCACATACTTGGCTTGTGTTGTTCCTAAGTGACTGTGCCCCCCACTTTTAATTACTTTGGGTAGAATTAACGTTAGACACGGCATTCAGCACTTTTAAAATTTATTTATTTTTTTAATTTTTAAAAATTTTTGGCTGCGTTGGGTCTTCGTCGTTGCGGGCGGGCTTTCTCTAGTTGTGGCGAGCGGGGGCTACTCTTCGTTGTGGTGCACGGGCTTCTCATTGCGGTGGCTTCTCTTGTTGCGGAGCACGGGCTCGAGGCGCAGGGCTTCACTAGTTGTGGCGCACGGGCTTAGTCGCTCCGCGGTGTGTGGGGTAGCTCTTCCCGGACCAGGGCTCGAACCCATGTCCCCTGCATTGGCAGGTGGATTCCTAACCACTGCACCACCAGGGAAGTCCAGCACTTTTTAAAAGCTACTTCAGCTTACTCACAGAGCATTTTGTCTAATAAAATATTATGCCTCCTAAAATAAAAAAGAAGAATACAAGACTATACAACTTATAAAATGAGAAAAATAATTACAATAAAAAAGGAACAGGCAAAAGACATTAAAATTAGAGATATAGAGAAGATTAATGGAAAAATTTTAAACTGCACGGTAGAAAATCATTATTAAATAATGGTGAATTTGAGGAATTAAAACTTTATGATTTTATAAGTGAATGTGATTAGTTCCATAGCAAGGTTATGTGTTCGTTTCATGGTGGTCGTGCTGAGGGGAAACTTTAAACCATATTTCACTCATTTATTTATATTTATTTATGTTCATTTCCTTATTCATTTACCAGCTACTATTTATATGTCATGATATTTTGTTTTCTCAACTAACTAGAATATAAAAACAAACGTGACATAATCCCTGTCCTCTTGGGACTCACAATCTAGAGATGGAAACATAACTATGTAACTTCCTAGTCCTATAGAAGAGACAGTACGGTGGCAGCAACAAGGACTAAGTGATTCTAGTGAAAATTAAAACACCATGTCAAGGGAAACTTTTGTGTGCATATGAAAAATAGAAACCATAATGCACCTCCCTCCCACACCCCTTACCATCCCACCCATCTAGGTCATCAGAGAGCACTGAGCTGAGGTCCAGGAGGGAGGGGATATATGTATACGTATAGCTGATTCACTTCATTGTACAGCAGAAACTAGCACAACATTGTAAAGCAACTATACTCCAATTAAAAATGTATACGTATAAAAAACCATAATGCAAAGAGGATTAATAAATTTGACTCTATAAAAATAAACAAAACTTCAAAAGCAAATAACATTCTAAAAATTGTTTGCCACACAAAAAACTAGTACACATAATATACAAGGAACTCTCACCCACGGATGAGAAACTAACAATGAAATGGACAAAAGGTCCAAATAAGGCTGTCCAAAGAAAAGGAATAAACACACAAAAAAGCATAATGCTATATACATAATAGAAAAACACAAATTAAGATGATAATAATTTTAAATATTAGATGGTCAAAGATTAAAAGATTGATAATACTCATTCTCTCTTGGTGAAATATGAATGTGAAACAGCAAGTTTCATCTACACTTGGGCCATTAGTTCAAGCTTTTGGGGAAAAAAAATCAAACTTAGAGATGTAACCCAATAAATATTTTATATTTGTCTCAGCATATATTTAAATTCAAAGATGATAGTCCGAATGCCATGTGTAATAGTATGATATTGGAACCAATATAAATATCCATTAGCAGAGAATTAATTGTGTAAAAATAGTATACTCACACTCATGTATACATGGGAATGTTTGCATGAACATAAAATATGTACCAAAATATTGTTAGTAGCCATTTCTAAGAAGTGATTAGTGATACAGGAAGAATGGAAAAATCTTAAATTCTAAACCTAGATACAGCTGCATATTTTGTCCATTACAAAAAATGAGTCTGATTTAATCATCCACTGAAAATACCATAAAAAGAAAAATACTTTAAATAAAAAATATTCAGAAGAGGAGGCAAAATGTGATTTTCTGTGAAGACGGTGTCACATTAGCTTTCGTCCAGCAAAAAACAATTAAGTGAAAAGTGGAGTCGATCTCGTAAAGTGAACAAGAAGTTGGTTCAAAGATATGAGCGGAGAGATTGTGTAGGGAGTGAGGGAGCGGATGAGGGGAGCCAAAAACAGCCCAGGAAATGAAGAGAAACAGAGGAGAAATGGAGTAAAATAATCACCCTAGATCCCAGTGCTTTGAAATTCCAGACTGCTATTAATGGCTTAAGCCTTCATCACTATCAAATCTCTTTTGGTTTTGCTATACACATATTTTTTTCCCTAGGATCTTTCCACTAAAGATTGCTTTATTATTTAAGCAGAAATCGTCGTCATCATCGTCATCTTTATCAAATCTCACATAGAATCTCTTCTATCTTGATTTTTCTACCCTACGGAACAGGATCTTTGGAATTACAGAAAGAAGCAATATATCAGTTCATCTAATCATTCCCTTCTTCCCTCTTCTATGCCATAGTCCTTATCACTTGGTGTCATCTATTTCTAAATGACTTAAACAATGGAGCTCCTCTTTCTCTTGTAAGACCAAACTACCAGATGATAGATCTAATTTTCTAGAAATGTTCTTGATGTCCAACTAAAATACACTGGTCTCTAATTACAACCCCTGCGTTCTTTATACTTCTCTTCATAATGTACTTCTCTGACCATAATTTTTTTAATGTTCTTTGGATATTTTTGAACGAATATTTCATTTTTCTTCTGGTTGTGTCATCATTTCTTGATTTACCTCATAAAAATTTTTTTGGCTAACTGAATTGTGACACTATGTAAACCAGAATAAAATTTTCTAGAAAAATCAGATACTAAATGGATTGATTTTATTGTGCACAACATCAGATAACAATGTTTGACCAGATCCCCGGCACTTAGCGTTTTCCTAGTAATACCTTGCTTTTGATGAGGGGTGGTAGTTGCCGAGAACTAAAGGGTTCTCTGCATTCTGACACAAGCTTTAAAATTCATGGCCATTTCTCATACCTTAAAGAGCATTTGGTAGGCTGTAGAAGGGAAAAGGGGGTATGGGAGGCAGTCTCAATAGGTTTTGCATTAGCTCATTAAATACTAAAATACCCTTTCTATTTTACATAATTTAACATGGCAAACTATAAAAAAGGTGAAATCGGCAACCCCTAGGCATGCGTTTTAAAACATCCTCATTTAGATGCTAATTTTGATTCTAAGTGTATGACTGGCTTAAAAAAAAGCCATTAACCACGGGCCAGATTACTTAAAAGGGATTATTAGGCAAATATGTGAGGGTGTTCTGATACCAAGTGGCCCCTTTTATGACCGATTCCACTACCTTAAGTAAAAAGGGATGAAAGTATTTGTTCTAAAATAAAAGAGAAAAACCATACAATAGATTTGAAAAAAAGAGAAAAGGAGATGATAATCGTCCAAACATAAATCACGCAGCTAAAAAAATAAGGTTACCTTTTCCCTAGTGCTAGAGGAGCGTGAGTTACTGTAACATCTATAGCACTTAGAAGTACAAGGCACGGGTTGGCTGGATGTAATGGTGAAATGAGCTAATAAAAATCTGTTTAATAACAATTTAATACCCTTCCTTTTGTGTTAATAAAATCCACCATGACAGAAAACGTGAAACAAGGCAAATAGCAGACAAGAGGGAAGAGTATGTTATCTCCAGCTGAGACTGAGTTTATGACTGGCAAAAATGATGCTCTAAAGATATTAAGATGAAACCTGTCGGACAAAACAGATATACATAAACGTATCATAGCGCCTAAAAAACACGAGTGATAGAGGAGGCACAGATGGTTCTGTAAGGACGTCACGGCCAAGGAATGCCGAACTGGCCTTGAAGGTGGTGAGCCACCAGACTCATACAAATTTCTCAGTAAAAGAAGAACAAAAGAAGTTTGACTGGCAGAGTTAAAACATGCAAACCTACAGAAACAGTTCCATTTCACCTTTGAGCTTACTGGACAATTAGTCTTCCTCATTTCATAATTGACTTTCCTGCTTTCAGTCGCTTACAGATCAAAATTCTTCACCAAGAGGCTGCCAGCTTAATTTTCTTAAATGGCTTCTTCTTGTGTTATTGCTAATTGCTTAATAGTTTTATGCATTTGCAAGAATATAAAAGTAAAGGAACAGGAGTTGTTTCTTACTCATTTTCTCCTGTACCTTGTAGAGGATCTTGCCTGTTACAGCTTAATAAATTCTTGTTGGGTGCTTGGATGGATGGACAGTTTTACATTCTTCCTCATTGTTTAGTGAATTTTAAAATAATACTTACTCTGACCCCCAATGTCCCTTATATATCCTTCCAACGTTCTTTTCTATTCCTTCAGACTAAACATTATTCTCCAGCCAAAGTAGATGACTCAGTGTTTCCGAAATTTGCCCCTCCTGTCCCTATTCATCTGTGTGCCTTGGCCCATGCTGTGAACTCCATCTGGAATACCATTTCTACTCCTCTGTATATCTGCCTCTCAAAATCCTACCTGCTTTCAAGTTCCATCATAAACATCAGCTTCTCCATTAAACCATCATCTTGACGGAGTGTGATCTCTTTTTTTTCAACTTTCATGTTGCCTGTAATATTCTCTTAATATAATCCCTCCTTAATTAAACTCTGAGGCTGTTTCCTTTTCTCTCCTTCTTCTGATTGGTATTATTTCTCTTTAAAAATATTTTTGTTTTATTTTTGCTATTTGATCCTAAGCTCCTTAAGGACAGGAAGTGGAGTATTATTTATCTTGCTATTTCTTCAATATGATTTTCATACTGCAGATTTCAACTCATTAGTGGGTTTTGAAATTAATTTAGTGGCTTTATCATCATTTTTATTAAACAAATTATAATAATAAATGATTGATTCGAAGAGGATAGAAGGTATCAGGAGGTATCACACATATTAAGATTAAATGTTGTTTCATAAAATTTTAAGTCATATAAATACATTTGTAAGTGTATACTGTGTCATATTATAAAATATGTTCCTTATTGCAATCAAAATTTCCAAAATCACTGCCATACAGCTTTTAGCTCAGTTAATTGTGTGCAATAGGCAATCATGAATTTGTGAATTTCCTCTTTCGCTTTAAAACACCTGTATACTCCACCAGTTACTTCTGTAGGTACACTTTAGTGTCCAAGTAACACTGACAACCCTTGCTTCAGTTCAGGAATGATGGAACACTTAATATTGATGCCGTTTAAGAACAGGAGAGGAAAATTTCTGCTAAAATGGAAAGTAAGGTTACTTGTAAGAGACACTTTATAATGCTTAGATTTTGAGGTTTTCCTACTTGAATAGTGTGGTCCATTGCTATTCATTGCTAATGCTTTTTTGTTTCTTAATTCCAGTCTCATGAAAAGGCTCTGAATAAATGTAGATTTCAATTAAAAGAGTCTAGACTGTTATTTATAATTAACCATCCTAATAGTGTGAGATTGTTTACTAGCCAAATGAAATAGAAATGGTGGTTTTTACAATCAATGCGGGTTTGCAGCTTGTTGGAGCACGTTTGACTTTCTGTTATACCAACACAGCTGGAGACAGATGGTGGAAGTGGTTCTGAGCAGCCCGCCCATGAATAATGGGAGGCCAGGGGCGCCCAGCCCTGCGGGAGAGCTCTGGCTCTGCCATTTTTAGGAGAGACTCGGAAATACCTCTTGGGTTTAAAGTATTGTTACCTCTGAACAGGTTAGAGACCCCCTGCTAAAGAGCAGGAAACAGTGAGGGAGCAATGCAGTTTGAAATTAAAGTGATTACTTCACACACAAACACCCACACCCTTCCCCCAGCCCTCCTGGAAGGCTGGTGGAGGGGAGGAAAAAATTTCCCTCAACTCTCTTAGGGTCCCTGGCTGGGCCTGAAAATTAAACTGATGAAGACAGATTAACAGGAGGAGAGCAGACAAATTTATTTAATGTCAGTTTTACATGACATGGGCTCCTTCATCAGGAGATGAAGACTCAGAGAGACGGTTAAGCCTGAGTATTTCCGTAGGAGGAGTGAAAAGTCTTGGAAAAACATGGCTGCACACGCGCTGTGGAATCTGCCTTCCCTTTCCGGTCAGGCTCACCGGAAGCCCTAAGGCTCTTTTTACCTCAATGGGGATCATACTCTTCTGTCCCTGTCATTACTGTTGCCCCATCTCCAATACCACATAATGATGTTAATAGGACAAGGATGACAACCTTAGGGTTTAAGGTGGATAAACTTCTCCAAGTTGATAAGAAGTTTTAAAATTTTACTTGTGATAGAGTTGGCAACCTTGCAAATACATTCATGGTGTCACGCCCGCTGTGGCATTCCTCACCTCTGTCTTGTACACCTTCCCCTCTCCTGTTCCCATTTATCACTGTTTTTCTCACTTCCTCTCAATAGTTCCTGCTCATTCAATACAATGGGATTGGCAGGATACTGGTTTGACACTTTGCTCGACAACCCTGGCTATCTTAGCCAGACCATTGTCATAGGCAGCAACACCCTTCCTCTCCCAGGCCTCCTGGAAGGCTGGTGTAGGAAGGAAAAAGTTTTCCTCCACCCTTTTAGGGTCCCTGGCTGGGCCTGAAAATTAAACTGACAAAGGCAGATTAATAAGAGAAAAGCACACAAATTTATTTAACACAAGTTTTCTATGACATGAGAGCCTTCATCAGGAAGTCAAGATTCAAAGAAGTAGTTAAGCTGAGAGTGTTGTACTAGGTTTGATAAAGAGTAAAACGTTATGGAAAAACATGATAGGACGAAAGGGCACAAGCTATGGGTAGTAAACTGGGGGGAAATGAGTGAAGTCGGTTCATTCTGATTCCTCTCAACATCTCTCTGTCTTCGGAGATAAGGATGCTCCTTTCTTTCAGGTACAAGGAAGCACCTCTCGCATGAGGGTCTTAACACCTGCTTCAAGGGAGAAGGGGGAATTCAGAGAGTCCTTCTTTCTTTTATTTTTATTTTTTATTTTTGTCTGCCCTGGGTCTTCATTGCTGTGGGCAGGGTTTCTCTAGCTGCGGCGAGCGGGGGCTACTCTTCATTGCGGTGCGCGGCTTCTCATTGTCGTGGCTTCTCTTGGTGTGGAGCACGGGCTCTAGGCACATGGGCTTCAGTAGTTGCAGCACACGGGCTCAGTAGTTGTGGTTCGTGGGCTCAGTTGCTCTGCGGCATGTGGGATCTTCCCGGACCAGGGCTCGAACTCGTGTCCCCCGCATTGGCGGACGGATTCTTAACCACTGCACCACCAGGGAAGTCCCCAGAAAGTCCTTCTTGCACCTGCCACTTCTTAAATTCCTTCAACTTAATCAGTATGCCAAGGTGTCATTGTTTTAGGGAAGCATGTTCTGAATCCCATCACTGACATGACAACCAGATAAGACTGTGCTGGCCTTTAAGAAATTGTAAAGAGGTGTAAATTATTTAGCTTGAAGTTATTGTTTATATTAATTTGAGGCTTGGAGTCAATGAGAACGATCATTCAGTAGGTAGTATTCTATCCTCCAGACACAAGAGAGCAAAAATAATTTTGTGAAAACGATGGCTGTCCTGTAGTCCTACTCTGAAGTATTTGGTTGGGATGATTGTAGATTGTGCTTTGACATCAAATGTCAGCACGTGGCCTAGTGCCAATTTTGAACCTAGAGCTTTGTTGTCCAATACGGTAGTCACTAGTCATATGTGGCAATTTTTTTTAATCCTAATTTAAATGAATGGAAATAAAATACATTCCTTAATTGAACTAGTCTTGTCAGGTGACTAGTTGGACATAATATCCATCTGCCCTTGGTGTCTACCCTATTGACCAGTGCAGGTATAGAATGTTTCCATCGTTACAGAAAGTTTTATGGATAGCACCGTTCTAGAGACTTCCATCCTTTGTCCCACACTACAGGGTTCCAGAATAGTATATAGAATCCCAGTGGCCATTTTGAAGAGTTGTGTGCTAGCTGGAGCTCTGTTCTATTCCACTGTCCACTTAACGTTGACATAGTCCCCCTGCAACACACACATACTTTTCTTAGGAATATAAGAAGTATCCAAAGGCACTCTGTTGAGATTATGAGTAGGTGGGGTAGAAATTGATACTTTTTTCTTGCAAATATTTGTTGAGTATTTACTATACCGTATAATATGCTAGATATTGCAGATAGGACAGCTGTGGAGACAGACATGATCCCCGCCCTCATGGTGCTAACACTGTAATAAGGGACACAAATAAAACGAAATACACACATCTCTAGGTGATAGAATTCCACTGAAGAACAAAAGGGAAAAGTCTGGGAGCACTGAAGACGAACCAAGTCATTTCAATTAGTCCACTGATCTCGTAATTCACTAGTTTTGGAAGTGTCTGGTATTAATCTTTTTAGATCAAACGGAAGACAATCCTCACAAACTAAACACATTGAAGCCTTTTATCAGAGAAAAGACAAAGTAAGAAAAAGTAGATGAAGCTGAGGAAGAGAGCAAGACGGATGCCCATTTTAAATAGACCCTCGGAATGGACCTTGGAAAAGACTTTCAAGAATTTAACCCATATCAGAAACATGTGGTCCATGTTTTCATTCATTTTCTTGTCCATTTATGTATTTAGAATTTTCTGTTTGGTAATGTGCTAAAAATCCTGAGACTAAAAGCACTTCAGGATCGACTTGATTTCAGCCTATAGTCATGATGTAACCAAAAAGTGGGGTTCGGCTGCTCAAAAGCCACTAAAGAGACGAGGTTGATGGAAAGGAGAGTTTGCTTTAATTTGGATGCCGGCAACCAGGGGAAGGGCGGACTCCTGTCCAAAGGCCGACTCGCCCCACTGACAACCAAGGGGCAAGAGGTTTCACAGATGAAAGGAGGGGGCTCCATGCAGAAACAGCACAGGCAGCTCTGACAGTCATCTTGAAACTGGTCCTGCGGTGGTCTGACCGGCGTCATCTTGATTGTTTTAAGTATAGTTAATCTTCATTTCCAGGATCAGTTTGTTCCCATTTCCTTGAGGCCAATTCTCGGAATTGTAGCAGCTCATGTCATGGCTACAGTCTGCTCATCATGTAGCTAACTTCTCCCACCTGATGGGGGTTTCAGTACCTATAAGACAGCTCACGGGACACGGCTCAGAATATTATCTGTAGCCCTTGAGGAGCAACTAAAGGTCCTTGACTTTGCTTCATGACTAAACTGTTATTATTTTGTCCTGTGTGACTGCTTTTCTTTGCTTCTGCATTTTCTTACTTCTCTGATTAATCTTATTCTTTGGCTAAGTTTTTCCACAGACAAAAGGCAGACTGAGGACACGGGGGGCATAGACCACAGGGCCATGCTCTGTTTCAATGAGAGAGCTGGAAAACCCTGGAGCTGGATCCAAAATTTGAATGCCCCTTCCACATAGTTAAATTAGAGAGATGGATAATCCCTGTTCTGTTATACTTTTTTCCTTTTTTTTTTTTTTTTTTTTTTTTTTTTTGCAGTACGCGGGCCTCTCACTGTTGTGGCCTCTCCCGTTGCGGAGCACAGGCTCCGGACGCGCAGGCTCAGCGGCCATGGCTCACGGGCCTAGCCGCTCCGTGGCATGTGGGATCTTCCCGGACCGGGGCACGAACCCGTGTCCCCTGCATCAGCAGGCGGACTCTCAACCACTGCGCCACCAGGGAAGCCCCTGTTATACTTTTATGATGCCCACTTAAAAGCCAGAAACCTTGAAGGAAGGCTTGTATCCTGCCTTTGCCTGGTTCAGGTAGTTTGATTAACACAGGCACTTGCTTGATCCTCAGGGTGGGATGAGGGGATAGATTTGGGAGAACATGGTGACTATCTCTAGGACTGTGTCGAAATGGGCATTTAGATTGTTAGATTGCTACATTTTTTTTCTGGTAAGCCAGAGGTAAATTGCCCATTTGTGGTCAGATGCAGTCTGGTGTCAATGTTCCCTCTTCCTAGACAGCTCTTCCAATAACTTCTAAATACATGTCTTCCTGAACGTTGGTGTTTCTATCTTTGTTGCTAAAAAATGCCTCTGCCCAGTTATCACATGCTTTGCTGGTTTTCAGTGTTTCTAATCCTGTTGTATTCCTGGCCTCTTTTACAAAATTAATACATTTCATTGATTTTTGTGACTGGAACACAAAGCACACGTTGATTTCAACCATCCTTGGACTGCACTTTAAGTCACAAGGCTCTGAAGACTTCTCTCAATCACATTTTGTTGTTCGCTTGTATAGGTATTTGATGCTCAACCCATAAGCCCTACTAGGGCAGGAATTCAGTTTGTTTGGTTCATTGAAGTTTCCCCATCACCAAGCATATGACCAGTTGACTGGCACATAATTTGCCACCTTCCACCCCCCCAACACATACACAACTGTTGAGAGGATGAACATGGGTGAGTCAATCAGCATGTATCATGACCTTTCCTCTTATAGCTTTTCAGAATTTTAGTAGGAGGCGTTGGAATGGCACTGTAGTGTATATTGCATATGGTATAGGTTGCATTCCTCTGTCCCGGGTATATTTTGAAAGAAGTCATTTTGTATTTATTTTCTCTTCTCTCAAAAGATAGGGATAAGGCTGGTGACAGTTTCTGAACGGTTTCCAGAAACTATGGACAGTTTCCATAGTTCTATGGATTTAGCAAGTCCCTAACTTATTTGCAGTATGAGAATGATGGCGGCAACTACCTTACAGACTTTGTAACATACAGTTGTGCCTGTGAATGCTCAGTTAACTTTAGTTGTTATCCTCTTACTTCCCCAAGATCGTGAGCCTGTTGCCAAACATAACAAATGCGTACCATTTAAATGAACAAATGAATGAGTGCATGGTGAACACTTTCCTCTGTGCAGAACAGGATTCTGTGAGAATTTTTTTCTCCTGCTACTAGAATAGAAATGTGTGGAGAAAAGATACACATCATTCAGCATTCAGGGCCCTCTACTGCTGTGGAAGAGACATAACCATGCATGAGTGATTTTTGCTTCCTAAAAGGGATTATTTTATTGCCATTCATTAATTGATTCCATGCTGCCAGATTTTTGTATCCTTAGATTGCATACATTTTTATATTATTGGATGACAACAGTGAGAATTTCCCTACAAGAAGTAGATGGGAGTGGGTGCAAAAGTTTATTTTACTAAAAATTAAAAAAAAATAGGAAATAATACTAAACATTGATAATAGCACTTAGCATTTACTAAGTACTGTGTACCTTTATATATTTATAAAAATCATCTCATTTAATCCACAGGAGACCCCTATGAGATAGGAACCAACATTACCCCATTAAGATAAAACTAATATTTGGGAAAGTTAAGTAACTTAGTCAATGTCATGTAGTAAAATGGGTCTTTGGATCCAAGTAATTTGATTAGGATCATGGCAGTTTAACATGATACTGTCATAGTTTGGGAGAAAGATTTGTCAGCAGTGTTCTGGTGCACCTGCTGTCTGAAAAGAAAAATAAAAGTTCTGATTTATAGCATTTGTTGATTTCCATGGTAGAAGTGCTCCCAACATGGTCAACTTCAGTGAGCCAATATGACATCATCTAGCTCCCAGAGTCTTGAATCTCAGCAACCAGGCTGAGCTGTCTACAGCACAGCTTTGGTGGAGATAACAAAGCCCTCAGAGTGGCTGAGGTCTTACACAAGACGTTGGACAGTGGCAGGGATGTGATTAGCAGGTTGGCAGGATGCATGGCAGGGCTAACATTTCACTGCAGTGCACGTGAAAGAAAACTGAACGAATCTGGGCCAAGCAAAGAATGCTTATGGCCTTAGCAAAGAAAAATTTGAATTTATAATTGTTTGGCCGAGAAAACGAGGAGTCAGTTGCTGAAAAGGATGTGGACTTGGTCTAGGGACTTAGGATATTAAAAACAAACAAAAACCTTCCTTATTAATCAAGATAGAGATTTGATGGCAGAAACACTTGCTATTTTCCTTAGTTGAGAGAGAAGACAGATAAGCCATTAGTCATATTTTCTACTTCTGTGAATTCACAGGAACTTTCCCCCAGAAAGGTCTGCAGGTGAATTAGACTATGAAAGTAAAAAGAGAAATTCAGGGCTCATTTAGTTACCTTAAACCATTTCTAGAATAAGATATGATATATGTGCATGTGTATATATACACGCACACGTATCAGATGTAGTTCATTAATATATGGATATCTGACAAAGCACCATTTGATATATCGAAGCATCTAACTTCACATTTACCAAATGTCTGCTAGCCCACTCTTTCCAATATTTATCTCTTGGAAACAAACAGTTTGTAAAGTGAATGGAAATTAGCTGTATATGGGTGCTCATCAGACACTGAAGGGTACAGTTGGGTTGTAGCAGCTGTTGTTTTCTGGCAGAGACCAAATGGTTTGGAATGCTGCAGGATGAGAAGCTTCCTGTCAACTGGTGACACTTACCACAAGGGAGCAGAGGCCTTTTTACACCTGCTTTAATCTGCAACTTTAGGAATTCATTCATTTTTCTTACTCAGCAAAGTCTACTTTTCTCATTCACAAGAAAAATCTATGAACAGACTGCATTGCTCCTGCAGTGTTTGGGGAGACAAGTGTTTATATATATGGATGGCGGGATGGGTGGAATTAGTTCCTTTTAAATGTTGTCCTGTAGTCTTCGGTTTCACCTGAACTAAGCCCTTGGTATGCGGAAAAAACATCAGCCTATGCTAGAGGAATCAGCATTTTCCCTCTTGGTATCCAGGAATGCTGTCAGACTCTAGGGAAGGTGAAAGAAAAGTCAAAGTTAAAGGGAGGCACAATTGTTTCAATTACTTAGGATCTCACAATGTCAAAGTTATGATACTCTTTGTTTTTCAACAAGCGGAATTGGTTTTAAGCCGTTCACACTCCAGTTCTTCTTGAAACACAAACATGAAAAATTGCTTCTTTGCGGGACACAAAAGACTTTTTAAAAGACAGTGTAGTTTTATATGAGATTATACTTCTCATTCTTTTACAATCGGTGTGACTCTGCTTCCACATCTTCACCCATGTTAGAGCTTCTGAAAAGCTGAGGCCCACGTACAAGAAGATCTGGAAGAATGATATCACATGGGTTTACATGGGTCTGCTGTCTTTGGATTGCTTTATTTATTCAGACACACACACACACACACACACACACACACACACACACACACACACACACATATTTATTCTCCAATCAGGTGATAGTTGAATTCTGCTCTTGGTTTAGTCATTAGAGTTAATGAACTTTCAGAAAAATCAGTGCCTAATTTTATTGTCTTTTCAATAGTGTCAGCGAAGATGCTCCCGGATTTATTCCATTCACTTTATCACATAAGCTGAGGAGCTCGTTGCTTCTGCTGGGCAGTTAGAAGGATGCCCGTATTGTTCAAACTACTGTTAGGTATTTACATTATATATTTACTTATTTTTTTCTCAACACAGTCACCAAAATGGAGGAAAGAACAGGAAATCTGTACTGTTCAAAGAATAGCACTTCATGGTCTACAGTCAAACGCTATTCTCCAAGAAGCCATAAAATTCAACTCAGTTCCATTACTTTTTACTGAGCACCTACACGGTAATGTGGCAACACTCTAGATAGCATGAAATACCTGAAGTCTAAGGAAGGTGATAAATTATCATTGCCCTGTTTAAAGCCTTCTTAGTATTTAAAGTATAAATGGGGACTTAAAAAATTAATCCTCCCTTTACAAAACTGTATCATTTCTCTAGCTACATAATAAACCTCTTCGTCTGGTTTATAGGTGGCTCCTTCGTGAATATTTTGTTAGCTGCTAATTTTCCTTTTCAAAAAGGTATTTCAGGATATTAATTTTTCCTGTATATTGTTTTCAACTTTGATTAATGAATTGAGTGGCAACTTTCACAAATGATTTTTAAAGATTTAATTAATGACCTCATGTAATGTGATACCTCAAAGAGTGGATCCAATGTCTCCATACTATATAAATTTAAAAATTGTTGAAAATTTGTATTTGAATTCAAGTGTGAATATCACACAGGGCTTTTTTCTTCCTTTTTGAACATTCAATTCTGGACCTTAATATTTTGGTTAAAGACCTTAAAATTTTCCATTTTTCCATGTAAATAATAAATTGAAGAGTGTTACAGACAGACATATCCCTAATGTATAAAATGTTATTGTAAATGAAAAAGAATCAGCCAGCTCAATTTTAATATAGTCCCTTAAAGCGTTGTTTCAAATCTCATTAAAGTTATTTCCTGTCATAACAATAATGGAAGCCAGTGAAGCAAAATGTATTCACTTGAGTTGATTTTCAGACAAAACTGAAGATTGTGTACTTCTGATATCCATCTTGGTTGACCCAAATAAGACAAAAGTGGGGGAAGGGCTAAAGATGGTCTCATTTTGTCACCATCGGAAGTCTTTCTGATTCAGTATGCGGTCTGAAGATACTGGGCCAGATGCACATCTCATGGGAACCTTCCCATAGCTACATGATTTAGGGCACGGATCTGATGCTTTTTTAACAAGGTAGATCTATGGAAATTCAGATTTTTCGAGCTTATTTTATTGTTGTGTTGTGCAGTAGTAATGTGTGTTGGTTTTTAAGTTTAGCTTGAGGTTTAATTTTTTAGAAGTTGCCAATTTATTCTAACTTCATTTTGGTGGGTAAAACATCTCCAAATCGCTTGTTTTTGTAGTTTTAATTTTTCTGGTTTCCAGAGTATTTTCAAAAATGCATAAGATTTCACTAATAAATGTTTTGATTCTGAC
The DNA here is from genome assembly GCF_964270905.1 of Leucopleurus acutus. Taxonomy (NCBI): domain Eukaryota; kingdom Metazoa; phylum Chordata; class Mammalia; order Artiodactyla; family Delphinidae; genus Leucopleurus; species Leucopleurus acutus. The sequence continues at coordinate 10,309,683 of NC_139159.1, read as the reverse complement.
TTTTACAGTTTGAAGCGATAATGTGTATGCAATTTATGATCAGCTTTTAAATGCATTGCTGTTCAAAATCACTCAACAAAATTTTTTGTTATTGAAAAGAACATGTCCTTATATTTACCCTGGGCTTTCTGCATTTACAAAATGCTTTCACATTAATGCCTTGAACGATGCCTGTTACACTTGAATGAAAATATAAATTAATTCATTGTCTCATTTTATTCCCACATCTACCCCGAGAAACTCAGTTTTATTACTCTTACATTTCAAAAGAGGAGACAGAAGTTCAAAAGGCACGAAGTTTTACTGGCAGAACTGAGCCCAAAAACCAGGATAAGTTTATCCCTAATCCAGTCCTGTTTGCTCTACATTGTTAATTAATAATATAAATTATAATACTTTCTTGCCTGTTAATGTCTATTCTAGACAATATAACATGAATCTCACTGTCAAACATGTTTTAAATTTGTAGGAATACCCATTCTATTAAAACGTGAGTAAATAAACTCTCAACAAACATGGAATGAGTATCTGCTACACACAAGACACTGAACAAAACAGGCACAAATTCTGCCCTCTTGAAGCTTACCTTTTAAGGAGGGAGAGAACCAATAAACACACTAAGTAAGCCGGTGATGCAATGTGTTAGCAGATGGTAAATGCTGTGAAGAAAAAAAGCAGCAAGGACATGGGAAGGGTGCCCTGGGGCAGGTTGCAATATGAAAGAAGGTGGCCAAAGAAGACTTCACTTATGGCATGATGTTTGAATAAAGATTTTTAAAATGTGAGGGGGTTGACCAGACTGGTATGTGGGTGACAAGTGTTCTAGACAGAGAAGATGTGAGGCTCTGGGATAGGGCAGACTGTGAGGCAGAAGAATTATGAGGAGGTCAGGATAATTGAAGCACATGGCAGGGGACGGTAAATAATTAGGTCAGAGGACAGGGCTGGGAGAGGGTGGTGGAGATCTTGAAGGCATTGGAAGCTATTGTAAGGTCTGTGACTTTCACTTTCACTGAGATGGAAGTTGTTGGAAGGTTTCGAGCAGAGGAGGGACACCCTTTAACTTACATTCTTACAGGATTGGTCTGCTGCTGTGTTAAAAGTAGACTTGAAGGGATGCAATGAAAACAAAAAGATCTATTCAAAAGCTATTGGGATAATCCAGGTGAGAAATGATGATAGCATAGAAATAAGAGTAGTAACAATTGTAGGTGGTAAGAGGCTGATATATTTTGAATGTGCCAATGATAAGATTTGCTAATGGATGGGATGTAGGGTACAGGGAAAAACAACAAATCAAAGATAACTCCAAGATGTTTAGACTTAGCAACTAATCATACTGGTTCGCCAACAACTCATATAGAAAAGACTGAGAAAGGCAGGTTTGGGAGTGGAGGGAGTTTGTTTGGACCACCTTTAGTTTGAGATGTCATTTAACCATCACAAGGACATATGGGAACAGTTTGGATATAAGAGTCTGGATATGATCTACCTGATCCAATAATGTAAACATATGAACAAATTAGCATTTTCCAAGGTGTGTTCCTTAGAGCATATACATCAGACATTTATTAGAAAGGGAGTTCTACAGTCGATTATATTTGAGGAATCATGCATTAAACAATGTTAATCACTGAAAGCTTTTAATATGTAAAAAATGTGCATTGCAATTTTCTAGCATATGCAGCATGATATAGCTTGCTAAGATTATCTCACAGTGGAATCCTTATTTTTAAAAAACATATTAACAAATGTATACCTTAGGAAAGCTGACCTAGACCAAATTAAATCCACTTCCAAAATATTAGCACTGTTATTCTTCATCTTGACCTGCGTCTTTCCTTAGTAGCAATGCTTTTATAATCACAGCAAAGTTAGAGCAGTTCTCCCTGCCTTCCTGGTTCACTCAGTCTGCCTCTAGCACCATCACTTCACCTACCACAGATAATACGGAGGCACTGCTGATTCTGAACCTCAGAAACCAACTGATGATTCACTCCTTAGGTAAGCAGGACCAACCAATACAAATGGCTTTATTGGATGGTGGGACTGCTTCATGAAAAAATATTCTGTAGGTGAGAAGGAAAGAAGAGCAAATCTGTAGCTGATGGATGACTAAACCAAGAGAACAATAGAGATAAGAGAATTAGGTTTGCTTTTGCTCCTGGAGAGACAGAGACCACTAGATTTGTCACGGGGTTTTAGAAACCATGAGGCAAAAATGGGGAAGCAAAAGGCAAAGCAGGTTTTCAGCATTTGGTTTTAGATGCAGACTAGCTGACAGGATGTAGGGCTGAAAATGTTTTATGCATGTTTTAAAATTTTTATAAAGTTTATGTAATTGTAGCTGTTGGGTTTCACAAGAAGAATTTCTTTCCTATTTCTTACGGTTCCTATAAATTCCTCGTATACTCAGGTCGATTGACTATCCTAATTCCTTGGAAAACTTACTCCAAAATTGCTCCATTTTGGGGGAAATAATACAGCTTTATAAGAGATTGAGTAAAAGAGAGTCCTTTAGTACAGAATGATCAGGCAAATCAAGTTCCACGGTGCTTATTTCCCTGTATCAGTTAGTATTCATTGACCTAATTTTCTTCATTTGTGAATGGGGATGCTGAGGAGGAAGGAAGAGACAGAACACACACATACACAAACAGGGGAAGGTTCTGGGCTAGTTAACAGCCAGACCCTGCCGGGCCAGAGTCGACAATGACAATGAAATGATTCGTGTCCTCAAAAAGCTTATGATCAAATAGGAGGAATCAAATGTGTCACAAAAATAAGAATAGCAGGTTATGGGAACTCAGAGGAAGGAATGATCATTTTCATGGGAGCTACTGAGAAGTCTCCCTGATGGTAACCTGTGCTAAAAGTTATGACTAATAGGTATGAGATCACTGTTAAGAAATTGGCAGGGTGAGAGAAGTTCAGGCTAAACACGAGCAATAGCAATGTTAACATCTTTCTTCCCACCCAGCTTGAGATCAAAGGAGTCTATGAAAAGTCCTAGAATTTGGCTTGGGAAATTTCTCCATGTTTTTCCCTCTCTCCCCCACTTATTTATTCTCTTCTAGCTTAGGTTACTGTCCCATTTGTCACTACAAGAATTTTCTATTTCTGCTTAACCCATTCAGATTGACAACATTCCATCTAAATTTTGGTGACCTTTCTTCTCCAAACATTGCCTCTTGTATTATATTGCCTGATTCCCCACACTGCCCTGCTTCTGCTTCTAAAAATCTGGAACACCAGATATCCTAACTCCCATTTGCCTGGGAGGTGTAACCAGACAGGTGGCTACCAACCTGAGGAATCAGAAAGAGGCCAGAAAATCAGAGCTGTGTTCACAAGGGAACTATTGTTCCATTTGGTTGGAAATCATGGTAGGTGAAAAGGAATAGTATGAAACAAAGCTCCCCACACAGATGGAAGCTCTCATAGAAAATCTTTGAAAACTCATTTAGTTAAAAATGTCAGACTGTTTTTTTTGTGTGTGTGTAGGAAGGGAGAGTATTTCATATATTTAATCAAGGAAGTAACATACTCTAGATTTTTCATTATGAAAGTTAATTTAGTGGCTATGAATAAAATGGATTGGCAGGGGAAGGTGCCCATACAATAATAGAACTTCGTCTGGAGTCATGGGATTGGGAAGACAGAAGAGAAGGAAATACGAGAGGACAGTTTTGGAAGTGAAATCAATAGGATATTGATTAAAAACGGGGCTGAGGAAGACACAGCAATGATATAATCATATCTCTGAGACGTGCTGGATAACAACAGGTGGCCTTGAGACTGAGTGGATGGGATTATTAAGGAGAAACAGGAAAGTCAAGAGAGGAAGTGTATTTATGCCCAGAGGAGTTAGAGTGGTGAAAAGTATCCTCTATTTGGAATGAGAAGCTGAGATTTGGATCCCTTCTTGGACAAAATGTAACTTCTGTGAATTTATTTTCCTTAGCTAAAAACTCTCTTGTGGACTGGTTAAATGAATTATGTGAAATGTTTATGGGAGTTTCTGTTTCACAATTGGTGCTTTATAAAAATTTGCTTGGAATTGAATTTCTGGATTGGGAGGGAACTTCACCCTAGCTCCCATGGGTTGGTTACCCTGCCTATGTTTCAAGATGTTCCCTAGCTTTTGCACCAAATGGCCATTCTGCTCTCCAGAGACAGAAAACCCTTGCAGGATAACTCCTTTGTCTATGAACAGCTCTGAGTGTAAACAATCTTCTGTACATTGTGAAGTGTCTTCCTAAAGAATCCATTCTCAAACCTACTGTGCATAAGAACTGCTTCAGCAGCTTAAGGTCCCCATGAGATTCACATTGGATTGATCTGTGGGTGGCACAGGAATTTGTATTTTAAAGAGTTTCCAAGTGATTCTGATGAGATTCTTTGATAAGCAATACCCTAAAACTTCACCCACATGTCTAATACGATTTTTAAAAATTGCTATCGTGTCTCCAGTGACTGTCTTCTCCAAGTATAATATGAAATGATAGCAGTTAAAGTGCTTTGAAAAAACAAGGCCTATAAATAATCTTGAGATGAAAGAATGTTTTCTTAAGAAAATGGTGAAACTTCAAATAGTTTTATCATAATAACAGTTAATACTTACTGAAATTTTTCATCTGTATTGGATGCCTTATTCTGTCTAATGTTTATATTTTATTATTTCATCATTCTACAGTTGAAGCTTAGAAAAGTTTCTTTCCTAGGGTCATAAAGTGGCACAGCCAAATTTCAGACACATTTTATTGCCTTGTTTAAAAACTAAAGAGATGGTTTTTCCTTTTGTAGCCAAGAAAATCATCCAGGAAACTTATGGATGTAGTGCCGCAGGAAAGAAACATGTCCACATTTAAAGGTAAGCACAACTATTTCATCTAGTAATGTATTTTTTTTCTTTTATCTTTATTGGAGTATAATTGCTTTACTAGTAATGTATTTTTGTTCATCAGACTTCTCTTTGTTTGCATGGCTATTGTCATCGTGTTATCAGGTGTGTGTTAAACAATAAAAAATTGACTCCAGAGAAGGAGTCATTTGTCTTACCTTTTGGAATTATTTTCCTGTGAACTTAGCTTCCTAGAGAAGCCTTATGGGGTGAGCCTAGTGTCGAAAATTCAGAGGGAATGGGATGGAGAGAGAAGAAAGGGAAGAGCGGCACACGCCAGACCCATTTTGTCCATTTCACCATTTTGTTCAGAGCTAATAGCTGTGTTCAGTCTCTCCATACTAGGTCTATAGCAATTAATTCTGAATCTACCAAGAGTTATTTTACATATGGAAAATTTTAGAATAATATATGAATAACTGTCTTTTTACAGTGGCATGCTCCTTTCTAGTCTTATGCTTTTCCAGACTTAAACAATATAGTGCCCTGAGTTCTAATTTTTCCAGACTGAAATATTCCTATTATGGTCATTATCATCGTAGGAAAAAAGGGACGTGTGGCTTTCGGTTTCCTTCACCAGCGTTTCTCAATCCTAGACGCAACCTAAACTCACTTGAAGAAGTTCAAGAACTAACGATGCTCAGATTTTTCTGGAGACTGGCTATAATTAACTGAATCTTTGGTGTGGAACCTGGGTATATATTTTAAAGCTCCCAGGTGATTCTGGTGGGCACCAGAGTTGAGAACTAAAATTTAACTCCATGTTTAGAATCTCTCATGAAATTGGAGCCTGCACCACATTTGTAAGTGGAAAACAAAAACAATGACCAAACCAAAACCGAGTTCTTAGCATCTGTAATCATTAAGAGAAGTGCCGGTGATTGAAGGGTAGAGTGAAAGCTTTGCTTGGATCAACATAATAAATTCATGAAATTTATATGAGAGAAAGATTTTTAGGTAGAATGGTTCTCAGAGAAATAGAAATGCTACTCAGATAACCCTTGAGAATCTGAGGATAAAATTACACTTCAAACATCACCTAGGTAAAATCTAACTTTTTAATATCCTCATATTAATGAAACTGAGTTTCTTTTAATCCTGATTCTGAAAAAGTTAAAATTTTACTTCATGTTACAATTTTGATCAATGCTCTACTTCCAAACAGAACAACTTCTCTTTAAAAAGTTTGCAAATTTCCTTAGAGAGCTGTATTTTTACTGAAATAACAGCATAATTATTGTCCTAAGTCACTTTTATGACCAAAGAAAGCTGAAAAATGGAAGCCCAAAGCGACATTATAGTTTTTACTAATTCCTTCAGTTCACATTTCCTTTGATATGTGGAGTCGTGGTCACAACACATTATTTATTTAGCTTTACTTAAAGGGAGAATACTTTGATTTGTCAAGTACTTGATTCTTCCATAAATGGTAGGTTGCTTGTAGAACTTGCTTTAGAATTTTGGTTGAATGTTATTGGATCCTTTTCCTATGTCACCAGGGTTTACTTGAACTGAACATAAGTGTGCTGGCTCTTAGACAGTGGTTCCCGTAGCGAACAGATCCTAACTATCTCAACATGCCAGTGGTATATTAATGGCCACTGTAAAGACACACAGCCTGGAATTACATTGATTATGGGGGTTCCAAGGAGTACCAGTGATTGACTCCCACAAGACTAAGGGCTGTCTGAGCTGTGGAGGGCATTTATTGTGATGTACTCTTTAAGTGGTCTCAACAGGATACCGTGAGACGAAAATGGACTTATTTAGATGTGCTCTTGCCAAGAATGATTTCTAGTTTTGGTGTCGTTAGGAAAGGCTTTTACTGTTCCCACTGTCTTTTCCTCACATAAATCCTTGTCTCTGCCATCTGCTTTCACCTCATTCATTTTCAGCGAGAGGTGGTGTGGTACCATCTGATTTCCTAATCATTAAGCTGTTCTCTTCTGGCCATAGGTTAGCTCCTTTCCTCCTCTCCCTCCCTGCCTTCCTCCCTTCTTTCCATGTTTTTCGTTCTTTCACTGGCTCTCCACCCTTCTTCCTTTCCTCCCTCTCTCCCTTCCTAATTGCAATTGCCGGCCACAATCAGACTATGACTTAGTTGAGGAGAATCTGTCGAATGCCGTTAAGTCCTCAGTACTGACACTTCCCAATTGTTAGGGGTTGTTTTGAAGGGCATAAATTGAGGTATTAGTTCAGAGTATTTGAGCTTCTTTCTTTTTTTCTGGTGCTTTTATCTAGTTTCTGACTTTTAGATCCTTTGCATCATTTTGTAAGGTTTTTATAAAGTCATCCTTTGTGAAAATGTACCGCTTTGTTGAATCGCGTGGAATCTCTATTGATTTGCAGTTCCTTCATCTTGGGACAAATCCTCAGTTAACCTCGGATGATATAGTTTGTGTGTTAGCATTCCCTTTATTGTTTGCTATATATGTTCTCTTTGACGTTTTGATTTTCCAGTCTTCAAGCAAAGTTTTATCTTGAGTTTTCAGTGCAGAGTTTCCAACACTTTATGTTTGAATACTTTTCACCGAGATGACTTTTTTTAAAAAAATAAAATTATTCATAATTGTATTGCTCTTCCCTTAACTGGTTCTATTTGGTAGAGTTTACAAAGCATGTGACTGACAGCTGTATTTCTCTTTATATGACTGATGGTCTGGATTTGCCCCTTTCTCTGATACTATAAACTACATCTTGGCTCCTGAGCTGTTACTGAAGTCAAATGTCTTTTCTATCTATTTCACAAGTTTGTTTTGAATCCTAAATGGTGCAATTATGATAACCTTTTTTTTTAAAATTTTTAAAAAATTTTTCATCCTGATACATCATAAGTATTTCTATCAGCCCCCTTAAATGAAATTAATTGCTGCAGGTAAATAAATCAACTGCTTTCTAAGGGAAGAAATAGAAATACTGTTTATCCAGACTTGGGGGATATTAGGGGAAAATGTAAACTTCCACGAAGCCGGATGATGTCATGTTGTTCTCAAGGCAGATTCAGGGGCCGCCCTCGAAGCACAGAAATACTGACCCCTCCGCTGCCTCAGCCTCCTAAGCGCCCGTCTCCTCGGGCCGGCTCTCCCCAGGTGTGTGGGGCGGCTGGATGCCGACCTCGCCCTGCCACGTCTGACGACCATGAGGCACCACTATCTGAAAAGAAGTATTTCTTTTTTCTTTTTTTTTTTTAACATCTTTATTGGAGAATAATTACTTTACAATGGTGTGTTCGTTTCTGCTTTATAACAAAGTGAATCATGGTAACCTTTTGTTGACGCTAAAACATTGTGTAAAAGTAAAGGATTACTATTAGCTGAAAAAAAGATCTTAATCAAACTTAGGCTTTTAAAAATATCAAACATTTAGTGAAATTATATCATTTGATGGAAAAAAAGGAAAAAGGGGAAAAGGAGGAAAGGGGGAATATATATAAAAAATTAGAGCAGTGAATGTGTAAAAGGTTAAAACATGGAGGGAAAAAAAGTCACTAGTACAATCTGAGACAACGTCTAAAAAGGAAAAAAAATTGGCAGTAATTCAGTTGTATAGTCTGTAATGACAAAACCATCATAAAAAAAACAGAGAAGAAATTTATGTGTGTTATTTTAATGAACATTTCTCTTTTATTCTTCCAGATTTATTGAGATATAATTGACATATAGCACTGTATAAGTTTAAGATGTACAGCATAATGTTTTGACTTGCATACATCATGGAATGATTGCCACGGTAAATTTAGTGAACATCCATCATCTCATATACATACAGCATTAAATAGAAAAAAAATTTTTCCTTGTGATAAGAGCTCTTAGGTTTCATATATAAGGTACAGCATTGTTAATTATCTTTATCATGCAGTACATCACATCCCTAGTACTTATTTATCTTATAACTGAAGGTTTGTACCTTTTGACTGCCTTCATCCAATCCTCACTTTTCCCATCCCCTGTCTCTGGTAACCACAAATATGATCTCTTTTTCCATGAGCTTGTTTGTTTCTTTTTGAAGTATAGTTGACCTACAACACTATGTTAATTCCTGGTACACAGCATAGTGATTTGCTATCTCTATACATTTCAAAATGATCACCATGATAAGTCTACTTGTCATCTGTCACCATACAAAGAGGTTACATAATTACTGACACCGTTCCCCGCACTGTACATTTCATACCTGTGAAGCAATTATTTTGTTACTGAAGGTTTGTGCCTCTTCATCTCCCTCGCCTGTTTCTCTCATCTCCCCTCCCTCCTCCCTTCTGACAACCACCTATTTGCTCTCGCACCCATGACTCTGTTTCTGGGCTTTTCTGTTGTTGTTCTCATTTGTTTTAGTGTTTAGATTCCACACGTAAGTGAAATCATCCAGTATTTGCCATCCTTTCTGATTTATTTCACTTAGCAAAATACCCTCTAGGTCCATCCATGTTATCACACATGGCAAGATTTCATTCTTTTTTGATGGCTGGATAACATCCCATTGTATACGTCTACCACTTTATCCATTCACCTATTGATGACCACTTGGGTTGCTTTCATATCTTGTCTATTGTAAATAATGCTACAATGGGTGCATATATCTTTTTAAATTAGTGTTTTCATTTTCTTTGGGTAAATACCCATGAGCGGAATCACTGGATCATATGGTAGATCTATTTTTAATTGTTTGAGGAGTTTCTATACGGTTTTCCATAGTGGCTGCACCAATTTATATTCCCACCAACAGTGCACAAGGATTCCCTTTTCTCCTCGTCCTCGCCAGCACTCGTTATTTGTTGTCTTTTTAATAATAGCCATTGAGATAGGAGTAAGGTGATATCTCATTGTGGTTTTAATTTGCATTTTCCTGATGATTAGTGATATTGAGCATCTTTTCATGTGCTTGTTGGCCATCTCTATGTCTTCTTTAGAAAAACGTGTATTCACGTCCTCTGCCTATTTTATAATTGAGTTGTTTGTTTTTTTAGCATGGGCATTTACTGTTATAAATTTCTGTCTGAGCACTGCTCTCATTACAGGCCATAAATTTTCGTGTGCAGTGTTTTTGTTTTCATTCATTGCAAAGTATTCTCTAACTTTCCCTGAGATTTCTTCAACGGATTTGTTGTTCAAGAGTGTGTTTAATTTTAACATATTTATGAATTTTCCAGACTTTCTTTCTTTTTTAAATTTATTTTTGTCTGCGTTGGGTCTTTGTTGTTGCTGGCGGGCTTTCTCTAGTTGCAGCGAGCGGGGGCTACTCTTCATTGTGGTGCGTGGGCTTTTCATTGCGGTGGCTTCTCTTGCTGCAGAGCACAGGCTCTAGGCGTGCGGGCTTCAGTAGTTGCGGCACGTGGGCTCTAGAGCACAGGCTCAGTAGTTGTGGTGCACAGGCTTAGTTGCTCCACGGCATGTGGAATCTTCCCGGACCAGAGCTTGAACCCGTGTCCCCTGCATTGGCAGGCGGATTCTTAACCACTAAGCCACGAGGGAAGCCCTAGATTTTCTTTTTTTATTGACCTTTAATTTCATTCCATTGTGGTCAGAAAATTTATATGATTCAATCTTTTTAAATTTATTGAACCTTATTTTGTGGCCTAACATATGGTATATCCTGGAAGATATTCTCACGTGCACTAGAGAAGAATGTGTATTTTGCTGTTGTTGGAAGGAATGAACGTTCTCTATTTGTCTGTTAAATCTAATTGATTTATAGTCTTGTTGTCTTCTATTTCCCTGTCCTTTTTTTCTTGTCTAGTTGGTCTATGCATTATTTAAAGTGAGGTTTTGAAGTCTTCAGCTATTATTTTCAAACTTTCAATTTCTCCCTTTAAATTTATCAGGTTTTGCTTTGTATCATTTGGTGAGATTGTTCGGTGAGATGTATTTTTATGACTGTTATATCGTCTTGATGTATTGTCCACTTTATCATTATATAATATTTTTCTTTGTCTCATAACCATTTTTGTCTTAAAGTCTCTTTTATCTGATATTAATTAAGCCACTCTGTCTCTGTTTTAGTACTGTTTGCATGGATGATCTTTTATGGTCTTTTTATTTCCACCTATTGGTGTCCTTGGATCTAAACTAATCTCTGTAGACTACATTTAAAAATGTAGATCATTTTTAAAATCAATTATTCCAATCTCTGTCTTTTAATTGTAGATTTTAATCCATTTACATTTAAAGTTGTTACTAATAAGGAAGAACTTACTTGTACCATTTTGCTAGTCATTTTCCCAATGCCATATCTATTTTTGTTCTTTACTTCCTCCAGTATTGCCTTCTTTTGTGATTAATTGAATTTTTTCTAATGTCTCATTTTGATTTTCTTCCCATTCCTTTACTGAATATTTTTAAGTTATTTTCTTAGTGGTTGCCCTTTAACATTTTAATGCAATTAATATTTTAATTTATAACAATCTAGTTCAAATTAATACTTAATTGAATTTAGGTTCAAGAGTATACAAAATCTTTGCTGATATAGCTCTCAATAGATACAAAATCTTATATAGCTCTAAACTCCCTTTTCATTGTTGTCACAAATTACCCCTTTGTACATTGTTTGCCTTTCAGTGTAGATCTGTATCTTATTGTCTTATGTAGTTATATGTTATATCACATAGGAAAATAAAATGTTATAAACCAAACCAAAAATATAGTAATACTGAGTATACCTATGTAGTTACCTTTATTGGTGTTCTTTATTTCTTCCTATGGATTCAAAAAACTGTCTAGTGCCCTTTCAGACTGAAGAACTCCCATTAGCATTTCTTATAGGGAACTTCTACTAGTGGTGAACTTTCTCATTTTTTTTTGGCAGTGTCTTAATTTCTTCATTTTTGAAATATAGTTTTGCCAGATATAGAATTATTGGTTAACAGTTTTTTTGTTCTTTCAGGACTTTGAATATGTCATCACACTGCTTCCTAGCCTTCATGGTTTCTAATTAGAAATCAGTTATTAACCTTATTGAAGTTCCCTTGTACATGATGAATCTCTTCTCTCTTGTTGCTTTCAGATTCTTGTGTGTCTGTGTGTGTGTGTGTGTGTGTGTGTGTGTGTGTGTGTGTGTGTATGCACTTGGATGTTGATGGTTTGATTATAATGTGTCTCAGTGTAAATGTCTTTAAATTTCTCCTATTTGGATTTGTTGAGCTTCTTAGATGTGTAGATTTATATATTTCATCAAATTTGGGAAGTTTTCAGCAATTATTATTCAAATATTCTTCTTCTCTTCTCCCACTAAGATTCCTAGTATGTGTATGAGGGTACACTTTAGGAGGTTTGACCTGTCTCTTGGCTCTGTTCATTTTCCTTTTTCTTTTCCTTTTCTGTTCCTCAGACTAAATGACCTCCATTGACCTGTCTGAAGTTTACTGATTATTTTATCTGCTCAAGTCTGCGGTTGAAAGTTTCTAGTAAAATTTTCATTTCAATTATTGTACTTTTCAGCACTAGGATCTCTATTTGATTCCTTCTTATAATTTATATCTCTTTATTGATATTCTTTATTTGATGAGACAGATTTCTAATGATTTGCTTTAGATATCTGTATGTGGCTTCTTTGAGCTCTTTGGATATATTTAAAATACTTGATTTAAAGTCTTTGTTTAATAAGTCTGGTGTCTGGGCTTCTTCAGGAATAGTTTCAAGTAATTTCTTTTTTTCCTTTTTATGGGCTATACTTTCATGTTTTTTTGTACAAATTGTAATATTTTGTTTAAAACTGGACATTCTGAATATTATAATATAATAAATCTGGAGATCAGATTCTCCCTCCTTCCCAAGGCTTTTTGTTGCTACTTGTTGGAGTAGTTGCTGTTTGTTTGTATGGTGATTTTTCTGTACTGATTTTCTAAAGTCTGTATTGTTCATTCTGTATGGCCACTGAAGTTTCTGTTCTGTTAGCTCAGTAGACAGCTAATGATTTGACAGAATTTTTCTCAGAATTTAAAGCTGAGATTCAGCTCTTTTGTTCTTATTTAAGCATTCACCTGCTTGCTGTTCACATCTGATGCGTTTCCAGAGTTCTCATGAACTTGACTTCAACTGTTTTTGCCAGTGTATTTGCTGCTTGTGTTGGGGGACAGGTTTTTGGAATTTCCTACTCTTTCCCTTTCCCTGATGTTATTCTACATATACTGACATTCAATCTTCACAATAAGCAGCTTTTGTCTGAGATAATGCAAATAGAAGCCCATGAACCCTGTTTCCTTTCTCATGCGCCCATCTGCTGGACGTGGATTCATGAGAAAGGCTCCAGGTGGGAACAACTGGGTCTACTTCAAACTGAATGCTTGGCCTGTTCTTCTGTTGTGATCCTTCCCATCATGCTCCAACAGTGTGGAGCCAAGCCTCTGCTCTCAAGATGGGACTTAGAACAGCTTCTCCCCCAGCTGCTCCCACAATAACAGGTTCTTATGCTTTTTCTTGAACATATCATTTGTTACTATCTTTGTGATGGGGTTCACAAATTTTTTTTCAAAATTAGGGACTTACGTTTGGTTTTTTTTGTAGATTATTTCCAAATAATGAGCATTATTTTATGCTTATTTGTGAAAATGTTGTGATTTACTAGAAGAGTAACTATGTTTTCTTTGAAAATAGCATAAAGCTTTGATAACTTCCTGCCACTAATTGTCACAGTTCTATAACAGACAATGGTCTAGCTGCCAGAGGTAAAACAAGAAATCCTCAGGTATTTTGTATTATCTTATTTTTCTCTTCTCACTCTTATTTTTTGGATGCATGTATGAAATCATCATAGTTGCAGATTCACATCTTAGATTTGCCCTGGAGTTCTAGTTACTATTATATTTAAAACATTAATTTGAGTAAGTATATTTACATTGCTGTTTATTGATATTTTTAATGCAGTTGTGAATCAACTTTGAACAGCTAATCTAGTTTATTTAAATTAATCAAGAATTTAAAGAAACATAATCATAACAAGGAAAATTTTTAAAGTTAACAAATATGTCATTTAAATGATGAGACAGTAAATGTTTTTCAAGATAAAAAATACCAGCACAGTCTTTGAAAGTGCATGCACAGCACTTTATAATCAATGATTATTAAATACATTTGGCATTTTGTGAACATCATAGACTTACATTTCGAATTTGTTAAATACGTGTTAGCAAAGCTTTTCACTGTTTCTTGTCCTGAAACTTGCCGACCATTGGCAAATTCCTTTGTACTGTATGATTGCTAGTTTTCTGTGCACTTCACCCTGAGGAATTTTGCACTGAATCACATCTTTTAAACGACTATAATAATAGTAATGAGGGTAAGCCTCTGCTGCAGAATTTGAGACTCTTGCTGACACTGCTTTAGCAGTGTGTATGCATGTGTGTGCATGCACATGTTTGTTTCACTCCAGCTATACATTAGATTAGTACTGATATTAGGACTGATGTTAAAACCAAGATGAAATACAGTTTTCTGGAGAATGATATTAATTTCTATCAAATCATGCTTTCAAAATCTTCAGGTTTCATATTGCAAAGTTCTCCCTTTCCTGGTTTATTAATGTCTAATTATGAAAGTTATTAATTGAATTTCTATAATATATATCGTATATTTATATATTAAAACAATAGCTACCAGATGTTTTGCTATCTCTCTCCACCACTTAAATTTTGATGTTTTCACAGGTTCTGTCTTTGGCCCTTTGCTTTTCTAAATCTATTTGACCCCTCCTGACAATCTCACACTCTTGGGGATTCATCTACTGGTTATGGCCAATGAATCCCAAATGTATATTTCTAGTCTTGATCTCTTTTATGAGATTCAACCTAAAAGCATCTCCTCTTGGACATCCACAAATACCTCAAACTCATCTTGTTCAAAAAACAATTAATTACTTTCACTCCTATGTTGTATTAGTCAGGGCTCTCCATAGAAACAGAACCAATACCAACAGGATATTTCTCTGTCTCTCTATCTCGTTTTATATAGATATACATAGATAGATAGATAGGTAGATAGATAGACAGATAGATAGATACGTATGTGTGTTATTTCCTTGTGTTTTGCTTTGTTTTGTTCTGTTTCGCAGCCACCAAGCATCCATCCCCACCGGTGCCCTATTCTTTCCTTGTGTTTCTTGAGAGAGAGAGAGAGAGGTTTCTGTATATGTAGAAGGAGATTTATTATGAGGAGTTGGATCATGTGATTATGGAGGCTGACGAGTCCCACAATCTTCCATCTGTGAGCTGAAGATCCAGGAAAGCTGGTGATGAAATTCACACTCAATCTGAAGCCCTGAGAACCAGGGGGAGCTGATGGCGTTAATCCTAAGCTGAGGACAGAAGAAGACGAGGTGAGATGTCCCAGCTCAGGCAGTGAGGCAGGAAAAAAGGGGCAAATCTCTCAAATTCCTCCTTCCTCCTCTTTTGTCCTATTCAAGCCCTCAATGGATTGAATGATGCCCCTGCAGCCCCTGCAACCTTGGAGAGGGCAGTCTATCTTTCTGAGTCACTCACTCAAGTGCTAATCTTGTCTGGTAGCACCCTCACAGACACACCCAGAAATAAGGTTTCAATCTGTGCACTGAGTCCAGTCAAGCTGATGCATGAAGTTAACCATTACATATGTCCCCCTCCAACATGTTATTATTATTTTTTCTTCCTTCAGTCGGTGGCGTTACCTGATATACCGTCACTCAAATCAGAAAACTGGCAGTTGGTCACCGGTGCTTCTCATTCTATGTGAGAAATATTTTTTCAGTGTCTTCTTCCTCTCTACCTCTACCACCTGCCTTAGTTCAGGTCTTTCTTGGCTGTGTCTCCCTGCCCTTCTGTGCTGGCATGTTTCTCTCACTGATCCCCTGCTGCAAGTGTTTCCATTTTCCTACCATTCCTCCACAGTCCCCAGAAAAATCCATCCATCTAAAATGTGAACCCGACCATATCACTCGCCTGTGTCTCAGTATCTCCCTGTCCCCTGCAACGTAAAGGATTACTCTCCCTTCTGTGTGCTTATAACCACTTTCCTTCAGATGAACACCTATTCAGAAATTCAAGAGAAAATTGAAGAGAGATGCTAGTGAAGGGCATGTGTGTGAGCGGCACCGTGTAGTTCTTAAATATGGGACAGCTTTCATAATGTTCTAAGAGAATGAACTTTAAAAGCTTGAGGGTACTGCAAATGCTATTTTGTATCAAATATTATTAAAGTCTACTGCATTCTGTAGAAGAAGATTATTGGATGTTTAATTTTTATATATATAACTAGTACTCAAGTATAGGATGCATGAGTTTCTATTCCTGGAACGTTATTTTGGATAGTGTAATCCAAAACGGACTTTTCCACAGGAACAAAATTACATATGGGAATTATGCTTCTAGAAAACCACCAGAAGGCTGTGCATATCATGAAAGAAAGAAAATAGGGAAGAAAAGTTAAAATGAGACTTGGACTGAAATAACATTTATTAAAAGACAGCCATCAACAATGAATCTTTTTTTTTTTTTTTTTAGAAGATGTTGGGGGTAGGAGTTTATTAATTAATTTATTTATTTTGCTGTGTTGGGTCTTCGTTTCCGTGCGAGGGCTTTCTCTAGTTGTGGCAAGCGGGAGCCACTCTTCATCGCGGTGCGTGGGCCTCTCACTATGGCGGCCTCTCTTGTTGCGGAGCACAGGCTCCAGACGCACAGGCTCAGTAGTTGTGGCTCACGGGCCAAGTTGCTCTGCGCCATGTGGGATCCTCCCAGACCAGGGCTTGAACCCGTGTCCCCTGCCTTAGCAGGCAGATTCTCAACCACTGCGCCACCAGGGAAGCCCAACAATGAATCTTGTAGTTCAAGAACCAGATGTTTGCTAACAACAAAACAGAGCAACAACTAAACCCCACGTGATTTGATCAGCTGAGTCACTAAGGGACATTTACACTATTGTCCTTAACAATTTAAACACAAATGCTCATTTTCCACCCTTCATCAAATTTGTTCCTCCTTAGTGCTCCTATCACAGTAAAATACTCCTACTATCCACCCAAGTATTCGAGGCAAAAAATCTACATATGATCTGTGAATCTCCCCTTTCCTTCATCCCTAATATCTAATCTATCAACAAGTCCTCAGGGTCCTTCCTCCAAAAGATTTCTCAAGTCCATCTATTTCTTTTTGTCTCTATCACTTCCTTCTAGGCCATTTTCAGTCATCTAGATTCTTCCCATCCCTTCCTAACGGTTATTGGCACTTCCATTTTAGCCGAGCTACAACCCTTCCTATACATCAAGAAGAAGGTGATCTTTCAAAAGTACAAATCAGATCATGTCACTCATCAGCTGAAAGCCATCCAAATTTGCCTACCCCTTAAATGAGATTCAAACCTCTTTCCATGTCTGGCACGGTTCTATATAATCTGGCCTTGCCTCCAAGTTGACCTTGTTATTCTCCCCAGACTATTTTGCCCTAAGCACACTGGACTTCTAGATGGACCATTCTGCCTTTAAGGGGAACTCGCTCCTGTCCCCAGGGACCTTGTGCTTTGCTCGGGACACTTTTCTTGAAATTCTTTGCCAGGTTGGCTTTGCCTCCTCCTTAGTCAATGTGTAACTATGTGTTATGGTCTGAATTTTGTTTCTCCCCAGTTCACATATTGAAGTCCTAACCCTCAGTACCTCAGAATGTGACTGTATTAACTTGCTAGGGCTGCCATAACAAAACGCCACAGACTGGGTGTCTTAAACAACATAAATTTATTTTCTCACAGTTCTGAAAGCTACAGGTCCAAGGTCAAAATGTTGACAGTTTTGGTTCTCCTGATTCTTCTCTCTTTGGCTTACAGATAACCACCACCTGTAGCTGTGTCCTCACACGACTTTCCCTTTGTGCCGGCACATTTCTGGTGCCCCTTCCTCTTCTCATAAGGACACCAGACCTATCGGATTAGGGCCCCACCCTTGTGCTTTTATTTAACCTTAATTATCTCCGTAAAGATCCTATCTCCGAAGACAGTCACATTGCGGGTTAGGAATTCAACATACGGAGTTTTTGCTTGTTTTGTTTTGTTTGCTCTTTGGCTGTGCCACACAGCTTGCAGGATCTTAGTCCCCTGACCAGGCATTGAACCCAGGCCACAGCAGTGAAAGCGTCGAGTCCTAACCCCTGGACCACCAGGGAATTCCCTCAACATAACGAATTTTGAAGGGACACAACACAATCCATAACATTGGCTGTATTTAGAGTTAGGGTTCTTAAAGAGGTAATTAAGTTAAAATGAGTTAAATGACTCCATTATCCTGTCCCTAGAAGGCAAGCCCATAAAAGCAGGGGTTTGTCCTGTTGCCTCTGAACATCTTTAGCATCTGGCTAGTTGAGTGGCCCGTAGGATTATGCGCTGTGGTTAAATAAATGGGTGGGTGACTGATGGACTGACTGAATAGTTAAGTGGATGAATCATCTTATAGAAACAGACCCAGAAGAAGTGGGACATGGACAGGGTAAATTTTAAGGAAAGGAACTTTATAGCGTCTTACCTAGGAAAGAATAGTGAGATTGCAGAGATGGGATGGCTTTAGGTCAAAGGTTTACTGGTAGCTGGAAGAGCCTGGGAGAGTGCACGAGAGGAGAAATGGAGATGGAACAGCTACAGTGACTACGAGTGTTAGTTGAACAGCTACAGCTATAGAGTTGGAAATATAATATAGTTGTCTTCCCATGAGATTGCAGCAAACAGGAGACTAGCGATTAGCTTAGGAACCTGGCAGGAAGGGGAAGCAAAGCTCTCCATTGACATCCAAAGAACCCAGCCCTTTGATTCTGACTGTAATGGAGGCCAGATCTCCCTTTCACATTCCAGATGCTCAGGCCCTCCTTTCCTTTGTGTGAACTGAGAATGCCCCAGTCCTGCTTCAGTTTGACACCTCTCACCTCCACTTGCCACACAAACTCTCTCCATGGATCCCAGCTACCTGGCAGTGTTGGCTGTAGCTGTGTTCATATTTCTCCACTTTGTCTCCTTGATATCTGATTCTTGCCCAAGGTGACTCACACCGTGCTTTTTACAGGGCCTAATAGGAAGAGTTGATGTTGCATGAAGATTATAGAGACTATGGTCTTTGCCCAGGTCCTGAGGGAAGGTCAGAGGAAAATAGGTCATAAAGTTACCACCTGACACACCAGCATTTAAGGAGAACAGCTCCAGAGATTGAAAGAATATATTGTAAATAAAAAATAAAATCAAAGCAAAAAAATTCAAAAATGCATATTTGATAGTACATAACTATTATAGCACATTACCTCTACATCAGTCTCGTGTGTTTTATTAGATTACTAATCCACTGCGATTCATGGTCCACATGAGCAAAAAGTGTTAATATGACTTGTCAGCCTGAACTTGAAGATTAGCTTGTAGGATGGCATCAGATGCTGTCATGGCACCATTAAAACTTGATCGAACCTGTATAAATACCTTGATTTGAGTACCCAAGGTGTAAATGACTTTTAAAAATCATTATTCAGGGATTAAAATGAGTCAAAATAACCACATTTGGCTTGGGGGACAATGATGATATATTCATCAATGGAATTCAAGCTTTCTCAGGCAGCTTTTATTTCTAAAACTTTTCAATGAATTCTATTTTCTGAATAGTGATAGTGAATGTATGAGTTTTAAGCACTACTTTATTAACTTTTTACAACTCTATGAGGTAGGAACAATTATTATCTTAATCTTATCCATGAGAAAACTGTTTTACTCTCTTGCCCTAAATCTATAAGTGGCAGAGTCAGGAATTAGACCCAGGCAGTCTGATTCCAAGAAAACTTTCTTTAGCCATTGCATATGCTGAATTAGAGGAAAAACTTTTGTCTTATATGAATTACATATACAATTTAAAATCAAAGTTTATTTTCTTTATGCTTATAATTGCAAATTTTGGTGGCTATTTTATACATATATATTTTTAATGTAGATAATCTTTTGGTCTAAGCAAAAATTAAAATGCATGTATCGTCATATATGTGTAATCGCATTTGATTGATTGATCAACTGATGTTTAATCACGTACCTACTTCGAGTACCTGATTTAAGCTTTTCCCTGGGTGGCGAAGATGAGTTGAGACTGGCTTTGCAATTCCTGTCTCTAACTGCTGCATGTATAACGAGATGTTATTTGTTTGTAGAGTTGATATTCAGACACAGTTCCATTTCTCTTTTGTTCGTATTATTCTGCTTTCCAGCGACAGTCCAAGCCTCATAGTCATGTTTTGATTAAGGGACTAATGCTTTATTAAATTTTGAAGAGAGTCTGTTATCAGTGTACTGTTATTCTTATTGAAATAGCAACATAATATTCCTCAGCTGCTTTGTGAAAGGAGAGCAGAATGTGATTTCTATCCTTACTCTGATTCCTAGTTGTTTGCAGTGGTTGAAATAATTCTTTCTGTGAAAGGTTCCCAATTTTAGTTTGAGATGATCCTGGGCTGTATCACTGATTCTATTATCATCAAATACATTGGCAGTGTGGTCCACCTATTCCAGTTTTATTACTTCTTGAGAGACAGAGGTACATTTACATGAAATACTGATTTCTACTCTGAATTCTGCTTAGTGGGGTCCCAGAGATGAAGTTTATATCTGAAAGTCAGATGACTGCTTCAAAGGTTTCCATGTATCTTCTAATTCTTTCAATGTTACTTGGTCAGCAAAACATAAGATCTTGGGAAGACTTTTCTTTGTTTCCACAAAAGACGCATGAAAAAGGCCAGAATTTGGAATTCGCGGTCTTCTCAGATATGCAAACCACTCAGAAGGAGTTCACTTTCGTGTGCCTCAGTTACAGCATCTATGAAGGGAATGAAGGAATAATTTTTAATCCTTCTGACTCACAGTTTTATGCGGAATGATTTTGATTTTATTACTTTCTCCTTCTGTGCTGTAGTAGCCGCTATAAATGTATTGGCAGCATATTCGCGTGTGTATTGATTACCTAGTAGGATATAAATGGTTGATTTGAGCCCTTTAGTCACTCCCTTATGACAAATGTTTCACATGTATGAGACACATTTATTCATTCAACAAATGCTTATTCTCTGGCTGTTACATGCAAAGCACTCTGCTAGGTGAATACATGCAGGAAAAATAATAGACTATAAACACTCAAGCTGCTTCTTTTTTTTTTTGCGGTACGCGGGCCTCTCACTGTTGCGGCCTCTCCCGTTGCAGAGCACAGGCTCCGGACGCGCAGGCTCAGCGGCCATGGCTCACGGGCCCAGCCGCTCCGCAGCATGTGGGATCTTCCCGGACCGGGGCACGAACCCGCGTCCCCTGCATCGGCAGGTGGACTCTCAACCACTGCGCCACCAGGGAAGCCCTCAAGCTGCTTCTTGATTGTTGGGAATTTGGAGTGTAGCTTATATCCACAGAACCTAGCAGAAATATTCTACAAATAGGCAGAAATAAGATTCAAATTTATGGTCTTAACTTCAGTATCAGTGGGCTGAAATGAATTGGCAGGGATGCATTCCTATTAATCCATTTTCTTGCTCTTTCCAACTTCTGGAAGCTGCCTGCATTCCTCGGCTTGGCTTATGGCCATATCACGGAGACCTCTGCTTCATCATCACATCTTTGACTTTGGCATACCTGCCTCCTTCTTATAAGGCCCCTGTGATTACACCGAGCTCAGCCAGATAATCCAGGATAATCATTCCATCTCCAGATTTTTAACTTAATCACGTCCTCGAAGTTCCTTTTGCCATGTGAAGTAACACATTCACAGGTTCTGGGGATTAAGACATGGACATTTTTGGAATGCCATTATTCTGCTTACCACACATTGTTTGGTGGAAATGTATATGTTAACAATAAAAATCCATAGAGATGTTCTACTATGCAGGATGTTCATATAATAATATTACAGCTTTTAAAAAATCTAATTAATGTGACAGTTGCGTTAATGTGACCACCATTGCCCAAACTATTTCTAAAATGTCTACTTGGCAAATGCTGGACGAGCCTAGAACATGTTCTTTATAGACCTTCATCCTCCAAAAGTGAAATGTGTTTATGTAATACTTATGACATCTGATGAACAAAATGGTTACTCCCAAAGGACATTTTGGATTTTAACAAAAGAAAACAAACAACTACTGCCACAAAGACATGAGTCTGATTTTTTAAAAAATAGTAATAATTACTGTTATTGCTATTATTATTATTCCTGGGCACTAAGTGCTAAGCCATGTTCTAAGTGCTTGTACGTATGTTAATTTGTTTAATCCTTATAACAACACAATGAGTTAGATGATGTTATTTATCTTCATTTTAAGATGAGGAAACTGAGGCACAGTGGTTAAATAAATTGTCCCAAATCATACAGCTAAGAGAGGCACAGGTGGGATTAGAACTCAGGTCTTCTGGCTCTGGAGTCCATACTCACTCTCTAGGCAGTTCTGAAAGATATTTTAGAGCCGAAGTCCTGCAGGAGGATTCAGATGCACTTATTCTTAATATGCAGTTAGAAAGATAATGCGGCAGATGGTCAAAGAACCTCTCAGTGCTTTCATTGTGAAAGGCTCACTCGGAATGTGAAATGACTTCTTTCTCTTATTAAGCTTTGTTTGGGGATCATTCCTCACTTTACTCTTTTGACCCCCAATAGTCTAAAAAGCCACTAATAAAATGGAAATGAGTCTTGTGATTATAATAATTTTAAGCTTTCTTTCTAAGCCACACTCCTTGTAATCAGACACGGTCACAAGTGTGTATACGAGGTAATATGACTGACTTTTAGGAAGCATGATAGAGCTTACCTATTAAAATGAGTACCTTTCCTAGTATGATTACACAGTTTGCTTATTAGAATTGGTTCAGAACGCCATTTAGCTATTCAATTTACCCTCAAAAGAAAATGTTGTCTGGTCACAAAAGTCAAAAACATACATCAGGGACTCTGAAAGAAATTCCCGAAGAGATCTTCCTACAATGGCTTGGGTGATGTCATTGTTCTTCAAAGCCGTGCACATCCTCCCAAGGTGACTACTCGGAAGATAATTCACAGATTTGCAGGTGTAACGGGTAGCAGCACCCTGACACGGTTTGATTCAAGAGTGCTATTTATTTGGTCCACCCATGAGCATCAGAATTTTGACTGCAGTCGTCTGTTTACAGTCTTCCTGAAAGAATTCTTATCTCTGAACATTAACAAAATAATTAGGATTGAATTAGGATTGAATTTGTGAGTCCACAGTCAGGAATGGTCAATAGGTAGAGTTTATTTAAATAACAATAAGCCATAAACAATACCCGAGGGTTCTGAGGTCATTTCCAATACTCCGTCATTAGAAGTTAGTGAAAAATATTCCTTACCCAAGCAGAGCTAAGAAAAATCACCCTGTCTGGTTCATGTTTCTCTTCTTCAATTGTTCACATTCTGGCTGACCGTTCCTAACCATCCTAATTTGGTCTGGTTCCTCCCTTTCATCACTGAGCTTGTTCTTTTTCTAATTATGGACTTCTTCAAAGCTCATCTCGAGTGCAGGATGTCATCAGTGGTGTTGTTGAGGAGCCTTTGCTTACCTCTACTGTACTCTTCAAAATGCTTGCTCCTATGTGCTTATTATTGGGGATTGGCTTCTGTTTATATTTGTGTGGCCCGCAGCTTTCATCTCAATATTTGTGTTCACCCTCATGCACTCTAGTCAGTCTCTGTGGTGGTGATGAAAAGAGTGGTTTCAATTCACTTAGCTCAGCAGGAAGAGTAAGTTACTAAATGGGATCTAAGCTGAAAACGGAGTTTCCCCATTGGGGAATATATAGCACACACATCCACACACGCATGCGTACATGCGTATATGAGAGTTTAATGCCGGCACACTTCCTGTGTAGTACAATGAAGCATCCTTCCCGGCTTGCACTGCTCAGGAGTGCTACTGTTTCCACTTCATGTCTAGTGTCATCCAGGCTAAGTCTGCATTTTAGAAGGTGTCTTCACTCTAACCCATTGCTGGTGGACAAAGCTTCAGTTCTCTGTTACCTTTGAATCCATCTTAAATCACTTGGCTTAGCTCAATATAAGCTAATGACTTAGACAACACCATGTCTCTGGACATTAAACTCCGGAAGTCCCTTAACTTGAAGCTGTAGGACAGAAACCCCTATAACTCCAGAGATAGCTATGAAAGTTTGTCAGGAGGCTGAGGCTGGCTATGCCACCACCTAGAAGATTCTGCTTTCTTACAGGGTGCATGGAGAAACTTTCCTCTGGGGGAAAACGGCTCAACAGCTTCAAAACAGGAAGTGAGATATATAAGTATTGTACCTTGTAAAGTATTTTAAGCGAGTGGTTCCTGTTCTTCTGCATGCAGATGATAATAAATGTAGGCACAAAGGCTAAGAAACTTGGGTTGAAAAACAATAAACCATGTAGCTAAAAGTAGAAAAATTTGTAGGAGTGTGTATCTGGAAAACCCACAATGTAATGGACATGAAAAAACATGGATTATTCATTAAACCAACAAATGTTTAAGTTCCTAATAGTACTAAAGTCTGTTAGAACATAAATGAAAATATCTAAATAAAACTGATTTTACAAATATTGAGCAAAAATCTCTGAATTGTTTAATACTAAAATAATTCTTCCTAATTTGCATGCAGCTTCTTTTACATAACACTTCAACCTTTTAGTCATTAAATAAGAAGTCTAAAATAAGGTAGCTTGGTCAGTATTCGTTAGAATGGACCATAAATGCTTACCTACTAACATTTTGAAATAAGCCAGCTTATTTATTTATTTTTTTTAATTTTTTTAATAAAGTATTTTTTTAAAGATTTTTTTTTTATGTGGATCATTTTTAAAGCCTTTATTGAATTTGTTACAATATTGCTTCTGTTTTTTGTTTTGGTATTTTGGCCACAAGGCATGTGGGATCCTAGCTCCCCGACCAGGCATCAAACCCACACCCCGTGCATTGAAAGGCGAAATCTTAACCGCTGGACTGCCAGGGAAGTCCCCAGCTTATTTATTTTATATTAGACATTTGTCCTTCTAGAAATGCTGAATATTTTATACAAGTCCAAAATATTATCTTAATTTAGTTTTAAGTAATTTAAGCATCAACTCTTTACCATCCTATTATTTTAATCACATGAAATAATTACTAATGTCAGAACTATGCCTGTGTTAGCCAAGGAATAAAAAATAGAAAGACACAAGGAGTATCATTCTTAGATGTATTTAATAAACCTGGAGAAGACTACATAGTGTGTGGTAATTCAGTGCCCTTAGTATAAGAGCTCTCAAACATTGTCTTATAATGTTAAGTATATAATAAAATTGCCTTAACAATGCACTCAACTTCCATTTTCACTCTCAAAGAAACAGACCAGCAATTTTACATTTAATATACTTAATACATTCTTGTTGGGTAGACTAAACATGTGTTGACTAGACATTAGCCAGTTGAAAGAGATCTAATATGCTATAATGAAAGACTATATCACCTACAGCAGTGGATTTCCCAAGGATCAACACAATTACTTTGACAATATGTAAAGAGAGTGACCAGCTCAGTGTAGCGATTCTAGCAGTAAGTTTCCAGATCAAGCAGCTGTTTACAAAGGCACTGCAAAACTTTATCAGATGTTTTATTTATATTAGAGCTTAAATGAAACATCTGGCCATACCTGATAGTAAAGTTACAAATAAGCATCACAATTGACCTGAGTATATGATTAAGGTAAAGTCTAGGGAGGAGGCTTTGGGAGTATTAGGTAGCTCTGACTTTAATGACTTATTTCTCTTCAAAAAGCTGCTTTATAATTTGACTTGTAATTATCTCAAACTTGGCCTATGGCAGTCCTCTCCAATATAGCATAAAGTGTTCAAAAGTTTCCAATAAATTCACAAACTTGAATAACTGCTGATAATTTTGCATTTGCCTATATATATTCCTGGACACTAGCACATTAAAAAGCTACTTTAAAATTTATTGTTTGACTTAAGAAAATACCCATCAAGAATCCAAAATCTATAATTTAGTAAACCATAAAAAATTACTACCTATGTAGGAAGCTTGAATTTTCAGAAAAACACTAGACACTAAATCTATGAGAAAACTCACAAGGAAGTTCCTCTTTCTCCCTCCCGGGATTGAGTTTTATTACATAAGTCCCCCTTGTGTTATGTCAGTTCCAGAAAGATGTAGGTATGAATGCATTTGTGTGAATGCATGGGGCAGAGGTGATAGTGGTGAGGTATGGAGATTAGGAAGAAAAAAATCATCCCATTATAAAACCATATAAGTTCATTAGGAGAACAAAAATCCCAGTAATCTTGTTCAATTTTGATTCATGAAAAAGGCATTGTTAGTTCTGAGTTGTCAGGGAAAGTACTGTAGAATGTGATTTTGACATGATTTGTACTTCACTTAATAAAGACACTGATCCCTTTTCACTCAGTAATGCATGCCAAGAAGCAGTGCTATGGAGTGCGTTTTGATAAACTGGATAATATTTCCTCATCACAATGTTATAAGCATAGTTTTCTCCCTAATCAAGTACTCAACACCAAACAAATCATAGATTTTATACGTACTATGCCATAAAAGCGACTATAAAACAACTATAAACATTTATAAAAATGCAAAATCATAAAAATAAGCTGCTGCTAGTTATATA
Organism: Leucopleurus acutus; assembly: GCF_964270905.1. Taxonomy (NCBI): domain Eukaryota; kingdom Metazoa; phylum Chordata; class Mammalia; order Artiodactyla; family Delphinidae; genus Leucopleurus; species Leucopleurus acutus. The sequence continues at coordinate 10,283,169 of NC_139159.1, read as the reverse complement.
AAAAAAGCATAAATATCCAGCTTACATTATTTATAAAATGAGCCCAAATGTCCAATAAAATGTACATACGAGGTTTAAAAGAAAACTCTATGCTTGAGAATTTGGCCCATAACTCATAATATTGATAAAATAAATAATAAACCTACTAATAAAAAAAATGACATAATATAAGAAGCATTTTGCTTGTTATCTTTTTAAAAAATAGAGACCTTTATTAATGTTGAGTGTCAAACACAACGGCCGAATTAAAATATTAATAATGTTTATGAACTTTAGGATATTTGGAAGATACTTTAGGAAATAATTTCATTGATCCAAGTTTCTTTAAAAAGTCTGTCAAAGGATGTTTGGATTCTTTTTTCTACTCTCAAATGCCTTGCAAGCTAAGGAAACATTTTAAATTACTTTAATTTTATCTAAAGGTAGTATAATGAGCATGCTAAAATTGATAATTTGAGGAATTGATTCTACTTAGAATATTATAATAAGCCAAAAATAACATCAGTAAATGGATACCATTACGTTGTGCTGGGTACAGAGTTGGTTGTTTTCTCTATTATCCGAATTTACTCTTTCATTGTCTTCTATCTTTGTAAATTACTTGTGTCTCTGACCAAATAATTTTAGATCAAATCAAGACTCCCAAGAATATAAGTAACAGCTGTATAAATACTTTATTTTAAAGAATAAGAAAAATTTTCTGGTTATCAGAAAACGTGAGGGTTCCAAAACCTCTCCCTCTGCATATCAAAGGCAGGCTTTAGGTATCACCCTAACTCCACATGTGGCTTTAAAGAGCAGTAGAAGACACCCAGTGGAAGGAAAAATATGGGTTCATTTGGAAGAGAGCTGCAGCATGTTTTAAAGTGCTCCCTTCTCTTGCTCTCCACACATAATAAATAATCTATCAAAACAACACTCAAATACATCACCATTTAGTAGCATCCTGCTCTATTAAGAGAATTGTACCTTACAGAAAATATTTAGTTATGAGCATAAATATCTCTTATTTATCTGTTATGTCATGAATTATTTTCTTAAGCAGAGACAGTCATCCTTCAGAGAAAAGCAATCCCTTACCCATTTCACTGTCTCTATAACATTAGACTAATTTATTTTACTGATTTGGAAAAATTGATTTCCACTGGATTTTTATATTTACCCTATTAGAATATGTTGCATGAACAGTGAAGATTGGTCTGCCTTCTGTCTGCTCATGTGTAAATGACCATCTTGAAATACACTTACCAGTCTCCAGCACCACTATCTTACTGCTAACGGCAGTGTTTTCATATACATTCCCTCTACTGGGGAACAAGTTCTTTTTCTTTGTGGGGTCTCAAGAGCATCTTGACTCTTGAATATTTGTTTTCTCTCAGATGAAGGCTATCTGTGAGTCCTAAATATTCAGACTTATAAATTGGTGAGAAATATAGATGGAAAATTAAACCTGATGTATCTAGTGAGCACACTATTTTCTTAAAATAAGTCTTTCAGAAGACATGTGGTACTCAACTCCATTATGCTATAAACATAGTATTTTAAAGGAATAAAATGAAATAGATGTTTTATCTTTATCATGTTTGGCATTATACTTGAATAACTTCAGGGTTTTTTTTAAAGCTACAAAACTTGGTAGTCAGTTTGGGTATTATTTTCCATTGTTCTTCCCTCTCATCCTTCCTTCTACCTTGTTTTAGAAATATATATATGTGTGTGTGTGTGTGTGTATATATATATATATATATATATATATATATATATATACACACACACACACACACATATATATTAAATATATAAGTACATATATAGTAAATACATGTATATGTAAATATATATATTCTAAAATAACCTTCACCAATATGGCTCATATATAGAAATTGGTATTGCATTGACAGCTTTAGTAGTAATGGTTTTGTTTAAGTATAAGGGCGATGTTTTACAGTTTGGTAAGTGGCACCAAAACATGCGGAATAACTAACATAGAGAATAGTGAGTCGATCAAGCTTGATGATTTAACTGGGGAGCAAAGGTCAAAGACCAGTATTCTCCAGAGGACACCATACACAATCGCCAGATATTACAGATGTCCTTTATTAAGCAAATATTTATTATGAGAGTTGTATCTATTTTGTCTATTAATGACCAATTATACTATTTTATATAATTAGCTGTCATCCTTTGAAATGAAACCAATATTAGGTATTAGTAAGTCAATAAAAATATTTAAGCTATGCCCAAAGTGTCATAAGTCATGGAAAACTTTGCAGATTCAGTTTTCCAGGGACACCTGTTATTAGCAGTAATATCACAATAGCAGATGCTAGTGATATTTACAAAACGATTATCATAATTGATAATACTGACCAATCACGTGCTACATTAAACACATTCCACACATTGTCTCAATCCCCTAACAAGCCTATTATATTTTCATTTTATTCACAAGGAAAGTAATGTAGTTACATAGTTTGCCCAAGGTCACACAATTAGGATAATAAAAATACCTTAAATTATGAGATATGAGAGTACAAACTACTTTAGATTTGCCTTAGAAAAATCTTATGACATTGTTCCACTTCTAGATTTAGGGAGATTAAGATTTAGAAAATTTAAATGATCTGTCTAATGTCACTTAATGAGAAGGGCTGGGGTGAATGCAGAGCAGTGCTGGGGATATGCAAAAACACTGGCAGTTCACTCGGAAAAAAAACCTTTATGGAATGACGTCTGTAAGCTGTTTGTACATCATCGTCCCATTTGACCTTCAGAACCACTCCATGAGTTGAACTGGTTAGTTATAAAAATCCCATTTTGCAGGTGAAAAAAATGACACTTTAGAGACTGTGACTTTTCTCAAGTCACAGAGCCAGGGACTCATGTATTCTGCTTTCTAATTTACTGCTTTTCCATTACACGATGAGTCTTCTTTCAGGAATCAGCAAAATGATTTATATGATAATAAATAAGTAAATTAAACATATAATAAAGTGAGTTCTATTATGAATGTGTTGTGATTATGATAAGGAATACAGAAATTGAGAGTCTGGGGAGACCCGGGTAGAATTATAATTATCAATAATTTGTTCCTTGCCTCCTTGGCTTCTCAAATCATGTTACTTTCAGCATTCTTCCATTTTTTAGAATATTTTTCCATTCTGATCTCCTATAGATCTTCTGCATTAGGGATGATCTGGACCCAGGAAAGGATACTTCATATGCTTCATTAATCAATCAATCAATCGATCAATCAATCAATTCTTTTCTTTCAGTTAGTAATTGAGTCGTCTATGTGACAAGTACAGAGGATACACAGATAAATGAAGTGTGGTCTTGAAAGCTCCACAGTCTCAAAGTGGAGCGGTAGTAAAGAATTGAAGCGGAGTGTTGTTCCATAGGTATAAATGCAGTCTGTACAGCAATAGCACAAGAAAGGGTGTGATCAACAGTCCAGGGAAGTCAAATGTGTCTTTGAGGACAAGACTCGTGTGAGTTTTTGAGGAGAGCAGCAGCTTGCTTGGTGGTCTGGGGAGGGGTTTGCTCATGAACAGCAACCTTATGTTCTGTGAATCAGCATATGGCAGTTTAGAAGAACTGCAAGTGCTTGGGTCTGTCTTTCTAGAGCATTGGCTGTTTGCCTATATTTGGCAGGAAATGACCCTGGAGGGACCACCGAGTCCTGCGTGTCATGACAGGCACTTTGAATGTCATCTTGTGGACAGGATGGGCATTGAGATGTTTGGAGCTCAGGAAGAAATTTATCTAGTTTACCTTTGAGGAGAATCAGCCTGTAAACACTGTGGATAAGGCATCAGGGAGTGAGAGTAGTGAGATGCATGTCAGGGAGGCTCTTTGGGGGTTGAATTCATCTGCTTGAGCTGCCATAGCAGGATACCACAGACTTGGCGGCTTAAACAACAGAACTTTATTTTCTCACAGCTCTAGAGGTTGGAAGTGCAAGAACAAGGTCTCAGCAAGTTTGGTTTCTCCTGGGACCTCACTCTTTGGCTTACAGGGAGTCTTCTTTCTGTCCTCGCATGGCCTTTTCTCTGTGTGTCAACATCGCCACTGTCTCTTCTTATAAGGACACCAATCCTATTGGATTAGGGCCCCACCTTTATAACCTCATGTAACGTTAATTACTTCTTTAAAGACCCTAACTCCCAATACAGTCATATTGGAAGTTAGGGTTGAAGCCCTAGCCCCCAATATGACAGTATTTGGAGTTGTGTTTTGGGCAGACACAATTCCATGACATTCCTTTCTGTGGACCTTCAAAATTCATGTCCTTCTCGTATGCAAAATGCATTCGTCCCATCCCAAACATCCCCAAAATCTTAACTCATTTTAAAATCAACTGTAAGTCCAAAGTGTCACCTAAATATCATCTAAATCAGGCATGGGTGAGACTTGAGGTATGATTACTCCTGAGGCAAAATTTCTCTCCAGCTGTGAATCTGAGAAACTGGTCAGTTTATGTGCTTCCAAAATACAATGGTAGGACAGGCATAGGATAGATATTTCTGTTGCAAAGTGGAGAAATTGGAAAGAAGAGAAGGGTCATGTGTTCTAAGCAAGTGCAAAATCTAGCAAGGCAAATTTCATTAGATATTAAGGCTTGAGAATAATCCTTTTGGGTTCAGTTCTCTGTTCTCTTGGCCCATTGGGGCAGAAGTGATGCCGTTATGGTCCTCAGAAGTGGCCCTGCTTTTGTGGCTCTGGGTGGCAGCCTTGCACCTGAGGCACTGAGCAGCTGCAGCCTGGCCCACTGAATCCTGGGAGGAGACAGCCCCACCCTTTAAAACTCAGGAAAAAACAGCCTTGCCCCTGGGCATTGGCACTTATAGGATCATTCGTCCCTTTTCTTGGAGGATTAGGCATGTTTGCAGCTGGATAACTCTAATGTCCTGTCCTGTAGAATCTCAGAAATCGGAGAGCCTGTATTTATTTTGTTCTCTCTCTGTCTCCTTTAGTGTGAACTGGAATATCTTTGCTTGTACAGCGCCATCTCTATTCCTGGCTTCTGCTGAGATGCTTGACTAAATCCGTGGGTACCTCTTTATGGAGTGACTGCCCAGTCACACACTTGGTGTTCTCTTCACAGCACACATTCTCATTTTTTTGCAGTATAGATATAGGCTGAGAACATTCCATATCTTCAAATTCTGGTTTCTTTTTGCTTAACAATTCCTCCAATGTATCTCACGTCTCACATTTTGCTATAAGCAGTAAGGAGAAACCAGGCCATACTTCTAACACTTTGCTTAGAAATCTCCTCAGCTAAATATCCAAGTTCGTCACTTAATTAACTGCTTTGCACAGAACACACTTCAGCCGAAATCGCCACTGCTTTATAACAAGAATCATCTTTCCTCCATCTTCCAACAACGTGTTCCTCATTTCTGTCTGAGATCTCACCAAAATCAACTTTCATGTCCATGTGCCTAACAGTCCCCTCAGGGCAATCTAAGCTTTCTCTAACATGTACCCCCAAACTCTTCCAGCCTCTACTCATTACCAAGTCCAAGGCCACTTCCACTTTTTTGGATATTTGTTACTACAGCACTAAATTTCTTGATACTAATGTCCATATTAGTCAGGGTTCTCCTGAGAAACACAACCCAAGGGAAATGAATTAATTAATTAATAATTATAAAGAATTGTCTCATCTGATTATGGGAGCTAGCTAGTCCCAATCTTCAGTATGGACTGGTAGTCTTAAGGTTCAGGAGAACTGATGGTACAAACGAAGTCCAAACACAGTCAAGTGGTCTTGTGCTCTATTCAGACCTTCAACAAACTGGATGAAGCCCACCCACATTATGAAGGGCCATCTGCTTTACTCAAAGCTCAATGATTTAAATGTTGGGGCTTCCCTGGTGGTGCAGTGGTTGAGAGTCTGGCTGCCGATGCAGGGGACACAGGTTCGAGCCCTGGTCTGGGAGGATCCCACATGCCGCGGAGCAACTGGGCCCGTGAGCCACAACTACTGAGCCTGCGCGTCTGGAGCCTGTGCTCCGCAACGAGAGGCCACGGTAGTGAGAGGCCCGCACACCACGATGAAGAGTGGCCCCCGCTCGCCACAACTGGAGAAAGCCCTCGCACGGAAACGAAGACCCAACACAGCCAAAAATAAATAAATAAATAAATTTAAATGTTAATCTCATCCAAAACACCCTTTGACTTGACATCCCAAATTAACCATCACAGGACGGTATTGATGAATTGGAGATGGTTAGAGTTTGAACTATAGCAGTGATACGCATCAAGTATCACTGTATCAAGAATCAAGTATCACTGTTAGCTTTCAGTTTAAGGTGACTGAGTAGTTGGTGCTGTGACCAAATAAATTGTACATGCTTGAAAAAGGAAAAAGTTTAATGAAGAAGATAACAAATTTAGTTTTGAACTTGTTGGGTGGGAGGTGACTGTGGAACTAGAATAGCAGATCTGCCCCAGGGTTAAGGGACAGTGGTGGACACAGAGATGTAGGAGCTCTTAGCTTGTGGGCAGCAGGAGAAGCTATGTGGGCAGAACAAAATTTCACTGAAAATAGAGAATGAGAAAGGATCTAAAGATGGACCCCATCTTTGATGTGTTAGGATTCTATTGGTGGTAGGCGACAGAAACCTACTCACGTGAACTTAAGAAAAACGACGGGGATTTGGTTTAAGTGTACGTGTGTTTCTTGTGGAAGCCCAAGGTCCTAGGTCATCAGTGACTAGAAACAGTTTTGTCACTTTGTTTGTTCACTTATTTCATTGTTTTAAAGATGAGAGATAATGAAGCTTGTTTCTACATTGTTAAGAAACTAGTGAAAGGGAAAGATTGAACATAGGTTAAGATAATAAATAATTCATGAGAAAAGATCCATGAGGAGAATAGGTTCTAGACCAGTACTTCTCAAACTTTAATGTACAGGAGAGTTAACCGGGGATCTTGTATAAAATCCAGATTCTGATTCATTAGGTCAAGAGGGGACATGAGATCCTGCGTTCTAACAAGTGCTCGGGTATTGGTAGTGCTGTTCATCCACAGACTACACCTTGACTCACGAGGGTCAGGGCACAGTTGCAGGATTTTTCAATACGATGTGTACACCACTTTCCCTAAAACATGTAGGGATTTCTCAAAGAATTGTGTTTAAAATCTGATCAAATTTATTTTCAATCTCAGGGTAAATAAGCATCCCAAGATACTCCCAGTTGGAAAATAAATTATTATCTTTTAAAAATACACTTTAATATGAAAATGTTCAGACGTAAGTTGAAAACTCATATACCCACCAGGCAACTGTGATCATTAACAACATTTTACAATCTTGTTTCATCATCCATTGCAGCCCCCCTCACTGTACCTCTGCTGCTGGCATGTTTTAAAGAAAATCACATGTATCTATCGTTTTGTCCATAAAGACTTCAATGTGTATCTCTAACAAATAAAAATTCTAAAAAATAAGCATAGTGCCGTGATTACAAGGTCAGAATTTCTAATTGTCTCAAAAATGTATTTTCATAGTTAATTCATTTGAATCAGGATCCCACAAGGTTTTTACATTGCTTTATGTTGACCTATCTCTTAAGCGTGTATAAAATATATGTTACTCCTCTTCCTTTATTTTCAAAGTGTTTTTTGTTGTTGAATAAACTGGGTTATTTCATTTTCGATAACATTTCCCATATTCTGGACATGCTGATGGCATCTTTGTATGACGTTATTTAATATGCTCTACTATCCCCCCATTTCCTGTAAAATGATAGTGAATTTAGAGATCTGATTCAATTTGGTTAATTACTTATTGGCTAGAATACTTCATAGATGATGCTGTGTAAATTTCTTGGGTCACATCACAAGGCATGGAATTTCTTTTTGTCCCATTTTGATGATGTTAATATTAATTGTGGGTTCAGGTGTTGTCAGCCTCATCTATCCATTATAAAGTCCCTCATTAACTTCTCATGTAATTATTTTAACAGCCATTGATGATTGCAAACTTAGATATATTATTTGAATAGAAGTTTCAAAATGACAATTTTTCCTATTCTGCCATTTCTCTAGTATTTATTAACTGTAATTCTTCTACAGAGAAGAATTTTCTATGATCGAATATTTCATGCCAGGAAGGCAAGATAAATAGATTATTTTTCTACTTATTTAATAATTTTTGGAATAGTTATTGGTACCCTAGCAATTTCTAAATGTGACCACAAAAATGCAGTTAGCAAGATTTAGACTGTGGGAAAATTCTGCAGAATAACATTCCCAGTATCTTCAACTACTAAATTGAAAGAGGTAGAAAAGAAGATAGAGGAAGGGTTAGAACCTATATGTTAAAAGAGACTTAGGTACCTACCTACCAAACTCAATGTATGAGTCTTATTTAGTTCTTATGTAAATAAATTTTAAGTATGACCCTTGAAAATCTATTTAATTTGAACGCTGATGAGATAGTTGATGATATTAATGAATTATTGCTAATTCTAGGTTTGATAATAATACTGTGGTTATCTTTAGAGATACGTACTGAAATATTGATGGATGGAATAATGTGGTGTCTGGGATTTTCTTAAAAGTAATGTGAAAGAGGATGTGATAAACAAGATGACCATGAGCTGATAATTGGGGAAGCTGGCAATGTATACGTGTGAATCCATTATACTACTCTTTTTGTATATGTATGAAATTTGCCATAATAATAATTTTGAGAGTCTATCCAGGACAGGAAAATTAAAGTAGCAGTCAAATTAAAGTCACAGAGTACATTTTCTTTTTCATTTGAGATCCTTAAACATTTGCATATATTACTTTGATATCCAGAAGTAGTTCTCATTGTATACTTAATTCTATGTCTGTTTAATTGTTTTGTTCTTTAACCACTTGGCAATACAAGGCCAGAAGCTGTTTTTCGCTTCTGTATTTTCAGCATCTAGCAAATTTTCTGGTACATAGAGAGGTCTCACCAAATGTTTGTTTAATAAATGACTGATGCTTTTAATACCAGCCTCATATGAAACCAGACTTTCAATAGGGAATTTTCCATTTGAAAAACCACATGCCTAGTGTCAAAAACGATAATTAAAACAGCTAAAGCAAAAGAAAATTAGGTAATATCAAAAATTTGAAATTTGAGATCGATTTCAAATTTCTGGAGCAATTGTAACTGTCCCATATCCTAACATGGAGACATCACAGCTTTATCTGTTTTAACTGTTATCTTTTTCTTTGGGAGCTGTTCATATGAAATTTTACGTTTACAAATTGTGATGGAAGGTGATTGCATTTTATTGTTAAGAAATCGCTGTATTCTTGCAACAATCAGAAGTTGAGAATGAGGACTGATTATTAGTTTCTCTAATGTTAACTTATTCCATATTTGTTCGCTCTGCAATGTGACTCTCAGGGCAGATTGGAACTCTAATTAGGGGTCTGTTTCCCTTTGATGTTGACGGCAACTCTTCTTAGTATTAATGTATATGGACGAGAGAATAGATCTTTAAATAATTTAAAAACAGCTTTGTGTATTATGGATACAGACATATAAAAGATTTAATGATGTGACTTTTACATATTTATACTATGGTGCACATAAACACACACTCCATGTGTTGTATATAACTATGTCTTGGGGACTAAATGAAGCTCATAAAATCTTGCCAATAATTATGTTGACAGAGGGAATATCCTTTTTTGTTTATTCATTCATTCCTAGAAATGGCTGAAGCTTCTTTTAACAGTGATCTGCCTGATTTTCAAACCTTAGTCTCTTAAAAGAGAATCCTCGCTTAGATTCCCTAAATTGAGGAACACACATTTTTACAGCCGTGGCAAATTAAAAGAAAGAGGGGCCTCAGCTTTATGTCTTCACAGGTCAGGCATATGGGAGTATACATTTCTTAGCAAAAACTGTTTCACAATAGTTGACATTTTCTCTTTTTCTGCATGTTTCTTTCATAAATATTGTGAGCTACAGCTGTAATCCTTCTTTGGGCACAAGTGGCCTACAGTGAGATTGTACTGTATTGTATTTATAAGTCGTAAGTGGTGCTTGACATGGCAGTAAGAATAGCTTGTCTGTGACTTCCACGGCGAGGGGCACTGGGGTTTTGTTGGTCAGAGGTGTATTTTTCACTTATTATGACACAGCTTCTGTATTTGAATGGTCCAGTTACATTTAACCTACACACTCTGGCTTTATATATGGATTGCTTAACACATAAATTATATCTTAAAGAAACTTCCAAAAGAAGAAAGGAAATGAAAAATAAAGCTAAGTAGGTTTTCATTCAGGGATCACAGAAACAAAGCTAAGAACAAACTCCTTCTAGGGTTGATTCTATTGATTTAGATGTAAGGCCGGAGCATTTCAGATTTCCTATATGCATAAATAATTTTTTTCTTTTGAAGATCCGGCCCCTGAGAAGCAGCCCTGAAACGGTTGCAGGAAAGCCCCTTTTGAAGGACTCTCAGCACAGGTCAGGGAACAAACAATGCCAAGGGGCAAGGTCTTTGTTATGCAGGAGGCCGTTGGCCATTTCAGAGCAGCTCGGGGTGTCAGAGAACCCAGTTGATGACAGATGGTGTGACTGTCCTTGCAAATTTTTCACCTTAAAATGACAGCCTATGTGGAAATACCCTGTAATCACTGGGGAAAGATACTCTAAAAGCCCCTTGAAAATTACATAAAAGAAAACAGTTTTTATTTCAGGTATAGGTCTGGGCCCTTTTGATATTTAAGAAAGCTAGGATGCTTGTAATGAAGAGATAGGAAAGAAGGAAAATGTTTCAGTTCAAAGTTCAGTTCCCCTACACGCAAAGCAATAAACAGCAAAACAAGAAAGGAAAGAAAAGAAAGAAAGAGAAAAGATAATCGATATCCTTTCACATTTTGCCTTTTAAGGACATATATTGTTTGACTTAGCACACACTAAGTCTGTAACCATATACTATGCTCTTTGAATGAAAGACGGGTTCTTTTTTTTTTTTTTTTTGGTAACCTCAGTTATTGCAGAAACCAGCTGAAATAGAGAAATAGGAAGATCTCCCAGGTATATCCCAGGACAGAAGTAAAATACAAAATTAAGCAGTAAACTGCTTTAAGCAGCTTGCTTTAAAAATTGCTGTCAACATATGATCGGAGGGTTAAAAAACATCATGTTCCTTCCTCCATTTGTTCTTATTGAATCTACGCAAAAAGGTGAGGATGGGAGAATTCTGGAACTTCGGCAAAAATTTTGTATTTCCTTTGCATCTTTTCAACTTTTAATCATGTTGCTTTGTTCAAAATCATTAAGGAACTATTGGTAAAATTCTGAGTGACATTGAGGGGTTTCTAGCTTATATACTCTATAGATTTCTGGTGGCAGTCAGTATTGTAAAATTAAGACATATTAAAAAGGCTTGGTTAATTCTGATGCAAACATTGTTTTAGGTTGGTTTTAATGAGAAAATCATAGCTGTCATTTCTGCTTCACATTCTTCCTCATGTACTGTAATTTGCTCATATAATGCACTGTGGTCTCAAGGAGCAGAATGAGTTCACAACAAAAGAATCAATAGTTCATTATTTTTTGATTCAATTATTTTTATGTTCCTTTAGTAACCTCATTAAAATTAGAAGTTTGAAAATTAATATTGGGATCAATTCATTAAATTGTTGGTTTATGTTCTTCAATGAGATTTTGCTTTAAGCTTCGTGTAAGAAGAATATTAATTTTCCCTCTGTAACATCGGAGACAGTAGCAGTTATTAAGCGAGGTGCGTTGTGGACAGATCCCAGACTGACCAGCTTTAAAAAGTATGTTCTCCCTTTGTTCGCTGGTCACTTCCCTCATAAGTCCCCATGATAACTGAAGCCTTCTGTGGTTCACTATTGGAACTGAGTTTCTTGAGATATGGAGTTCAGTTGTATTTTGTAGTTTACGATTTTATTTTTAGGGAAAGGAAACCTGGTTGAGTCAACAAGCTAAGTTTGGGGAATTTGCCTTTGGCTGACAACTGTATTATGAAAACGTAAAGAAAGAGGGGGAAGGAGGAACGAAGAAGGGAGAGGATGAGAGGAGAGAACAGGAAGAGAAGTAGCAGGCTTTCTTATGGATACAGTCAATCCACTCTAGTGTACTGGCATTCTACATTAGCTGTTCTCGCCCATGGTTTTCTAGTGTGGCCACTTACGATACTAAAATAAGGATAAAATACCATAAAATTATAAGACCATTTCTAAAAATCCTAAAAGTTATCTTCAGAAATAGTTACCTCATCTTTTTTTCCCCTGCACGGAGAACTGTGCTAAGGTGATAGGAAGGCATTGGGCGCTCACAGCTACGCTGCATCTAACCTTCCTGTCTGTAGCTCATTCCTTATTGTATTTGCCGTGGTCTTGTTATCTTTCCATCGTTCTTCAATCTTCTCTATCCAAAAAGTAATGCATTATTCCACAGGGCATTAATCCGTTTTAATATGTTAAAAATCTCCTCTGAAATTTGCTGAGGTTGAGGTGTGCTATTTAGATGAATTTGACCCCCTTTATTTTTTTTTTTTGCATGCGGTACCTTTCAGAACCTTTATATGCTGAATAAATTCTGAGTGTCAAAACTGAAGCATAGTATGTGGAAAAATGTCTCAAACTTAGGCCATCGAGGCTTCTTTCTTCCATTCGGGAAACAGCTCACAAGAGTCCTGATCCAGATGGCATTTGGGGGTAAATTCTGTCGGTGTCATAGTGCCCTGAAGTTACACAGCTGGGGTCAGTGGATAAGAGGGGCTTAACACACGGACATACATACACTACCAAATGTCAAACAGATAGCTAGTGGGAAGCAGCCGCATAGCACAGGGAGATCAGGTGCTTTGTAACCACCTAGAGGGGTGAGCTAGGGAGGGTGGGAGGGAGACACAAGAGGGAGGAGATATGGGGATGTATGTATACGTATAGCTGATTCACTTTGTTATACAGCAGAAACTAACACGCCATTGTAAAGCAATGATACTCCAATAAAGATGTTAAAAAAAAAAAAAAGAGGGGCTTAACAGAAAGGGGTGGACATAAACCATGTCTGAAAACCCAACTGCCCAGTCCAACTGCTTTCTCCAGAAGAACATCCTGGACACAGAAGGAACACATTTTTGTCAGGTAAGAAGCAACAAATCAGGCACCCATTCACTTAATACCCAGTCACAAGTATGCTCAGCTGTACGATCAGCTAACTCCGTCAGGCTTACTTTACAGAGTTCTGAAGCATGAATTTTGTTTGTAAAAGCACCTGGAAAATGGCAAAGCATAACACCAGCACGAGAAACTGTTATCGTTGGATGCAAACATACAGTGAAAAAAAAGCACAGGATCTAACTTCACAAGTATGTGACCCAGTTTTGCAATTATCAAGATGTGTAAACTTGGGCAAACTGTGTGACCTCTATGCGTCTCAATTTCACCATCTATAAAATAGGGATAGTCATGCCTACCTCAAAAGTCACTGAGAAAGTTAAATGAAATAACATGTTTCAAAGCTAGGATTGTGCAGACAGGAAATACATAATTCTAGTAGGGTTTCTTGCTGAGAAATATTCTTTGGGGTCTGACAACTCCTGAAACACACTGAGAAAATGCTAAATAATGTTCCTTCTTATCCAGGCCTCGAGACTTTAGTGCCACTACATTTATCAAAGAAAACTCAAAGACATAATAGTGCTAGAATGAAGAGGTTAGGTATTGGAAGTAGGGAACTAGATAAAGAAGTAGCATAAATGTGAGTCATCAAAGTAACCTCAACTCTCTATTAACCCACTTTGTGAAATGCTCTGAAAATTACCAAATATTCCTATCTGGGATGATTTTAGCTGTGTGCCATTGTTTGACAGAGAAGCTCTATTTCATTCCTTCAAAGTTTCCTGTGTTGCTTGTATGATTTCTCCAAAAGACCAAGGAAGAAGAACAACTGCTATTCAAATCAATCACTTAGATATCAGAATGTGATATTATGTATGTCATGCTTTTATATTTAGAGTAGATGATATTTCTTTTCCATAAGCCTGTGGCAAAACACATAACGCACCCTTCATTAGCAATATTTGTTGCCAACTAGAGGGAAAAGGCTTCTTTGCTGTTCCAGACTCACATCTCCCTCCACACGTCCACTGAAGTGTACAGGAAGATGTGAACTTGGCCCCAAGCCACAGAAAATGCACATAAGAGAGAAAGTATTCGACTTGTTAACAACACCATAGACGTGCAGATTTTGTTTTATTTTTTCTCGAAGGAGATGTTTTATTTTTTAAGTTAAAAATGTATACATCCAAAAGAGCTGATAAACCATTTTCCCATCATAAAAAGGGGCAACGTAACAGATTCTTTGCTTCAGAGCCTGCGCCCTCGTCCCCTGCCCTGAGAATCCTCTCTCCAATCCTCCCCTGAGGCTTCTACCTCCTCCTTTTTTTAGATCTTGGCTCAAGTGTCACCACTTCAGAGGCGTTTCCTTGACCATCCTATCTAATCAGCTCCCTGCACCCTGTTCCCCTATAGGCTCTACTTACCGCTTATGTGTTTACTTCCTGATTAATTGTTTATTGTTTGTCTCCCCACTAGGCCTTTTGTTGTTTCCACTGAAAAATTGGTAGATGTTCTACCAATAGTTGAGTAAAAATGTGTACAGATTTAGACTAATAGCTTTTTTGTGTTTTTTGCAATATGATAATAATTATTGAATATATTATCTGTATTACGTATTATGTGTCAGATATCATTCTGAGCCCTTTGTCGGTACAATTTTATTTAATCCTAACAACAATACTATGAGGTTGATACCACTGTCATCCCCATTTTAAAGCTGCATTTATTCAATAAGGATAAAGAACTCTAGAAGGTCAAAATCATTGAGTAATGATTTTCCCACTCAGTGTAGTGTAATCTCGGAAAGTAACTTAATTTTATTGAATGTTGGTTTCCTCATCTATTAGAGTGGGATCATACCTCCCGCTTGGAGCTTCTGGAACATTGACTAGACAAGGGCATAAGCCTGCATTTTCAGGGACAAATAGGTGTACAACAAAATGAGAATATTCTTTCTATGTCTTTATTCCTCTATTTTTCACCCAGTTCTCCTCAGTGATGTCAGTGGAATTTGCTTAGTCTCCAGACAGCTCAAGGCTGGTTACAATCCTATTGTAAAATCTTATTCAGATGGTAGGTCAGATTCAGCTAAGTCAGATATTTCCAAATATAAAGCACTCCACGCTCCGAGTGAGTCCTCCCCTGGAGTTGATTATTCGTATGAAAAATGTGGGTTAAGCAAGGAGGAAGGCCCCCAGTAGGTGGGGATTTCCCTGAAAATAGAACTTCCAGATTCTGTGCATGGCAGGTATCCATGAACTAGTAGACACATGAAAGGGCCAGCAAGGGCCAGGCATCAGGAGAAGGTGCTTAGAGCCACTTGCCTCTGACTCTGATTCCCTAATATAAGTCTTTACAAGATTATATATTTAAATTGTGGCTACAAATTCAGCACCTGAGCCATATTGCTGAACCCCAATATAAAGCTCAAATTGTGAACCATTGGAACTAAGTTGATGATAAAAGTCCATATAGCTAAATATATTTATATGTGTGGGTATATATGTAATATATGTGTATGACATTGTATATGTATGTATGTGTATGTGTGTATATAAATGCATGTACATATAAGCGTTACAAATACATATTTAGAAAAAAGTACAAAGAAAAGTACAGGCAATCTTGCTCAGGATCATAAGGTCAGTTTGCAGCAGACGTGGGATTGTAATTCATGTCTATCTGACTCTAATGCTTGTTCTATATTAGCAGATGACCATTTGCGGTTAACAGTTATACATACACATAGGGTAATAGTCATTCTTTTTTTAAACACTTAACTAATTGTCATTAGCCATGCTGTATGTCTCATATAAGCCTCTTAATTGGTCTACAATATAGGTGTTTTTAGACTCACTTTACAAAGCGAAAAAGTGACTTCAAAAAGTTTATCCAAGGTTGCGTCACTGTTAAAATCACAGTCTCAAGGCCAAACCATGTCTCCTTCACCCACGCCTCACCCAGGCTTTCTTTTCATTCTTTCCTTTTCACTATGTTGCTGTTCCTAATTTACTAAGTGTACAGTAAAATCAGAACTGAAAACATGTCTTTACTTTCATCATGTCCCCTCCAACATGCTGGAGCTCACATACTTGTACTAATCACTCATGTTGTCTTCTTTCTAACCGCATAAAAGTATTTGATTTATTAATGATATGGTGGGAAAATGTTAAAAGGAAAAGAAGTCCAGAGGTCAAACAGTTTCTATGTAAACTCCACTGCCCCTTCCCTATTTGGCTACTTTATAGTAAATCAAATCCACTTTATATAATGAAGCTTGTCTTTATTATCCCATTATGGCTGCCTTAGCAAGGAAGTAGCGTGTACGTTTCAGTTTTAGGTCATTTGTAATTATAAAAAGATATGCAGGAAAGCCATGTACTTCTTGTATGCTTTTAAAATCTTCTCCTTTGGTTGTTCATCACGTTTTTACTGTTTTATAAAGAAAGTGTTAGAAAGCTGTGTTTTTATTGCCCTGATGCCTTTAATAGTACCTACTGTGAAACTAAGCTGGATACCTGATTGATGCCATTCCTACCTGTCTGGGAAGATAACGAGCAAACATCGAGGGGTCTGTTCTCCAGGTGATGTGTGCATGGAACTCCCATTAATGTTAATGGGAATCCTGCAGCTAAGCACGGTGACTGGAGACAAGAGGCTGAGGGTGTGGTAGGTCCATTAATACTTATTTCCTTCATAGCAGCTGGTTGGAGTACAAGAGGTAGGCAGTCCTTTTGAAGCTAACAATCAGCCATATTTAAAAAGTGTAAGATAGGTAGATGTGTTGTCAATAAACTCTTTGTAGAAAGTAGACTTACTGTAAATTTTACTATAGAAAAATTTCTTATGAAATGCTTATTTTTTGAATAATGTTTTCATAATTCATCTTCCTCAAAATGACTATAACAATTCTATAAAGAATTGTATAGGGGCTTCCCTGGTGGCGCAGTGGTTGGGAGTCCGCCTGCCGATGCAGGGGACGCGGGTTCGTGCCCCGGTCCGGGAAGATCCCACATGCCGCGGAGCGGCTGGGCCCGTGAGCCATGGCCGCTGAGCCTGCGCGTCCGGAGCCTGTGCTCCGCGGCGCGAGAGGCTACAGCAGTGAGACGCCCGTGTACAGCAAAAAAAAAAAAACAACAAAAAGAATTGTGTAAAGAATTTTGATCATTGGTGGTTAATTGAAAAACGGATATGAAATTTAAGAGCCAAAAACGACGTAGTTAAAAAGGTTGGTGCCATAAACTGATTAAAATCTAGACAAGAGAAGAAAAGTATAATACACAGAAAAGACGAAATTCCATGCTTAGGCAAAGTCGTATTTTTAAATAATTCAGAGATAAGATACATGTATAATTGTATATGTATACATATATATGTGTGTGTGAATCAATCCACTAGTAAAGCGACATATACAAATATAAATTACTTAATTTACTCTGTAGTACTTTCTTAGGTCTAGGCATTATTTTAGACACTCACACTGACAGACTGGGGTCTTCGTCTCATGAAAGTTATAATCTAGGGGGATTATAAAGTAGAAAGGAAGCTTAGAAATAGATATCCAACCTTTATTTTCTGCAGATGGAAACTGACGCTCAGAGAGATGCATTGACTTGGCCATTGACACAAAGCTAGCTGATGAGAGAGCCAGTGTCCAAACACCAATTCAAAAACATTAAAGTGATAAATAAAAATAACTCCCAACCTTTATTTGCATAATCAGAGAAAATATGTTTTAAAAGTATAAACTTTATAAGAATGTATCTATAGATAGATAGATAGACAGACAGCAGCGGGAGGGTCTACAGCCACAGAGGGAAGGAGGGGAAGGGAGTGTTGGAGGTCAATCTCAAAAGATAGTTTGACGTAAGGCGTTCGATACTCTGTTGAGGAATGTGGGCTCAATCTTAAAAAGGTTGAGGAAGTGTTACAGGTTAACACAGAGGCAACATGATCAAATTAATATATTTGAAGTGATATTTTGATGGTTGTATGAGATGGAGTGAGTCAAGAGTCGGCAGAGTCATCAATTTGGAAATATATGTGATATTTGATGTAGGGATGCTAGAAAAGGTAGAAAATGAGTGAAAACAAATGAATTTTAATTGACAAATATTTGATAGTGGGAGAGTGAGGGAGATTTGAGAAAGCTTTTTGAGAGAGAATGGCATTTCATGAGTTGTCAAAACCCAGGGTATGGGTGAAGTATCTCAGGGAAAGTGAAGAGATCTGAGAACAAGATGCTGAGGATCTCAGGTATTTATCGGACCTACTGAGCAAGGGGAAAAGTCCTGTGGAAATAAATTAGGAAGAGTTAGTATCTGGGGTCTTTTGATAATTTACTTCATATGATGAAAATATTTCATCATTATGGATCTTAAAAATAATGTATAAAACTTAAAGATTACACTCTATTGTTGTAGATAAACTGTTGGCTTATCAGAACCTTCTTCATTAAGCCACCTGAATTTAATTTAATCAGCAGTAAATAATAAAGTTCATTTGCCAGCCAAACCCTGAGACTGATACATATCAGATTGAATTTGAAAGTGCTCTGAAGCACTTGTGGAATGCAAGCTGGTATCATGAGGAGCCCACCCTCACCTTTCGTAAGAAATCATACAACAAACTTCATTCATGTCGTTCACTGACCCCAGAATGGCGCTGAGCCTAGTAGACACACAGAATATATTCTAACTTCACTTTGACATTTGAAGCATATCAGGCCATAAAGATAAGCTACATATCAATCCAGTGGTACGGAAACTTCAATCTGAGTGTACTTTAAAAAATTCAGATATCATGATATGGGATATACTTTTTAATTGCATTACCCATTTTAAAATGAGTCTGTTATAAAGTCTTGCCTCATTACAAACTAGAAGTTATGGTGACAGAGCAATATTTTTTACTGTCCAGATAAAAAAAGAATTCCTAATTCTACCCTTTTCTGGTGATGCTGTTAGTTGCCTGGGGTCTCAGTGGCTTCACTTCATTTAACATGAAGAAGTAAAAAACTGACATATAACAATTCCCTGGAGGGACTATTCATAATTGTTCTTTTTTTCATTTAGTAAAAGTTTTTACATTAAATATAAGGCCTGTAAAATATCAGTGTTCTTTTCTAAATAAACACACTAATTTATGTCTTATGGCAGAAAGCTGTAAATTGAATTTACATTTTCTATGTGCACTCTTTTTTGCAGTCTTAAAAAAGAAACCAGGATATCATCTTATCTAGTCATTATCAAATGCTTTATATAATAAATATTTAATAAACTCTTCATTGGATTCTTTTTTTTTTTTTTTTTTTGCGGTACGCGGGCCTCTCACTGCTGTGGCCTCTCCCACTGCGGAGCACAGGCTCCGGACGCACAGGCTCAGCGGCCATGGCTCACGGGCCTAGCCGCTCCGCGGCATGTGGGATCTTCCCGGACCAGGGCACGAACCCGTGTCCCCTGCATCGGCAGGCGGACTCTCAACCACTGCGCCACCAGGGAAGCCCCATTGGATTTTTTAAAGCGCTGTTATTGTGCTCTAATTCACATACAATAAACTGAATGCACTCATTTTTAAGTGAATAGTTTGGTGAATTTTGATATACGTCTACACCTATATAACCACCACCCTAATCAAGTTATACTACATATAATCATCTCAAAAACTTTTTTCATGCTCTTCTTGTTGTCCCTTCCTGGGAATCCCCTCCAGCCCTCCCCAGGCGCTATTAATCTGTATTTTATCGCTATAAGTTAATATTACCTTTTTAGAACCTCATGTAAATAGATCATACAGTATATATGCTTTTATGCCTGGCTTCTTTCACTCAGCATGTTTTTAAGATTCATCCATGTTATTTGTGTATCGATAGTTTGTTTCTTCATATTGATGACTAGCATCTTATTGTATGAATATGTCACAGTTTGGACAGTGGGGTTCCACTTTGTGGCTATTACTATTGTGAACATTCATGTTCCAGTCTTTTTGTGGTTATATATGTATTTTTATCTCTTGGGTAAATACACTCACCAGATGATTTTTGCTGAGTCATATAGTGAGTGTATATTTAACTGTATAAGAAATTGTCAAACTGTTTTCTAAAGAGTATAACCGAAGAGCAAATATTTCCATCAGAGTGTTCTCAATGTTCCACATCCTCATTTAGCCATCCTAGCAGTAAGTAGAGGTATACCTCCTCAGTTTTAACTTCTTTTTCTCTGATTATTAATCATATTGGACCCTTTATTCTTGGGCTTATCGAAATTTGTGTCTCTTTTGTGAAGTATCTGTTTAATTTTTTTGCCCATTTTAAAAAATTATCTTTTTATTACTGAGCTGTGTTCTACATGTATCCAGGACACAAGGTTTTTGTTGGGTGTATGTATTATGAATATTTTCTTCCAGTTTGTGTTTTGTTTTTACATTTTCTTAATAGTGTCTTTTGAAGAACAGAGGTTTTCAGTTCATTATTTCTTTCCCTTCGTGGTTAGTGTATTTTGTGTCCTGTTAAAGAAATCCCTGCTTAGAGTTGCAAAGGTTGCAAAGAGTTTCTCCTGTTTTCTTCTAGAAATTTTACATTTGTACTTTTATGTTTCATTCTCGTATCTATTTTGAGTTTAATTTCATGTATGGTGTGAGGTAGGGTTTGATTTTATTGGATTTTTCATACCAGTTGTTCCAGAACAACTTGTTGAAAAGATTAATTCTTTACACATTGTATTGCCTTAAAACTTTTATCCAAACTCAATGGACCTTATATATGCGGGTCTATTTCTGATTTTCTATTCTTTTTCCATTGATACATATGTCTATCTTTATGCCAATTCCACACTGTTTTGGTAATTTTCATTTTATATTAAATATTGAAAGTTCTCCAAATGGTTCTTACTTTTTCAAAATTGTTTTAGCTATCCTAGGATTTTTGTATTGCCATATAAATTTTTAGAATCAGCATTTACATTTCTTCGAAGAGCCTGCTGACATTTTAATTGAATTGAATGTATACATCAGTTTGGGGTAAACTGACAACTTATTAATGTTGAGTCTTCCAAACCACAAACGAAGTATATCTCTCCATTTATTTAAGCTTTCTTTAACTTTCACATGACACTGTTTTGTAGTTTTGAGTGCATTTTTGGGTTAAATTTGCCATTAAGTTTTTATACTACTGATGCTTTTATAAATGTTATTTAAAAATTATATTCCTGTTGCCCATTAGCATTGGATTTTTAAAACTTTGGTCAGAATATGTTTCTCCTCTGCTCAAAAACTTCTAATGGTCTCTGAGTTCACGTAATAAAATCTAAAATCCTTCTGAGCTAAAGTATTTAGTCCCATACAATCTTGCCTTTGCTGCCCTACTGACCTCCTTGTACTTCATTTACTCTGCACCAGGCACCATGACCCCCTTGCTCTTATTTGAAGATGCCAAGCAGTCTTCCACCCCAGGGACTTGCTCTGGCTTTTTCCTTGAAACACTCTTCTGCTTAGATTCACAGCTGGGACTCTGACTCTCTGTGAGGTCTTCTCTGACTACAGCGCATTAAAAACGCACCCCTCTTTTCTGCAAGTTCAGGCCTTGCCTATTCCCTTATCCTTGCTGGATTTTATATCATCTCACACTCTCTATATTTACTTGGTTATTTTTCCATTTCTTGTCACTCCCACCATAAGCTCATGAGGGAACAAACGTTGTTTTGTTCACTGCTGTGATCATAACTGTGCCTGAATATTGTAGTTGGCACGCAATAAATACTAGGATGAATGACCTGATTATGAGAATTATTTCAACTATGAGGGCAGAGATCAGACTGCTATGAGCTACAGGGTGGCAAGGCAGTAGAAGAAAGAATAGCTAGTGAATAATGTCACTCCTTGTGGACACTTGTTTGAGAGGGGCAACTGGGTAAGATGGAAGCTGCTTGCGGAGCTGGTGTTTCAATCCAAGCTAACCGAAGCTTGGAGGGCATTTGATTTCTGGATTTAAAAAATATAGTGTTTAAAATATGAGAGCTACTAATAAGGGAAAAAGAATTGATTAGTCACTCGGATCTATTAAAATATGCTGAATTAATTTTAAAGATAATAGTAATTATAATACAGTCTGTTTCTTACAAAGACATCAGTAATTGAAAGATTATTTTTTAAAAGTGTAGAAAAACAATTCTCATCTTCATTGTACTGAGATGCAGAGATACAATGATGTTTTTTCTTAGGCACACTGAGTGGTAAAACTTGACTTGCATTTTATTCTCTTTCAAGTGCTTTCTATTTCAAGTCAGATTCATGAAGTTTCAGAATATTCATGTATACTGTGTCCTACAAGATGGTCAACATGACTCCCCATTTTCCTGTGTAATTTGGAGTTAAATTAGCACATTTGGTTAAAGGTCTGTGCTAATGGTACCAATCTAATTAGTTTGTTCCCCATAGAAAGCAGGGAGCTTTGCTTTGTTTTTTACCCCAAATTGCACCCCAGTGGCCATTTTGAAATTGTATGACGGTTTTACACAAGGATGTCATAAGGAGGAAATGTGGATGTCTTAGTGAAATCCATAAGCTCTCTTCCAGATAATAAATGTGCTACGCTTTACTGATGCTGAGTCCGTCGAGTAATCTTCACATGTTAATTTTATCTAGTTTACTTGTCTGCCTTTTCATGTGGCATCTCTTTGTGGGTACTTCGTAATGTGAAACTTATCTGGGCGATTCACAGGCCAGGTGAAGACACCTTTGCGTTCTATTTAAGGATGCGGCTAGAAACTATTGTGAGAACTTCGTCTCTTGAGGAATGCCATGGCCTATTTACTTTAGAATTCACAGATTCTGAGCTCTATGGTATGTTGGTGAATTTAAAACTCAGAAAAACTATTATTCTCTTATGCATTTCTTAATCTGTGTATCTAAATGCTTTTTTAGAGCGTAATGGATGTCCAATCCTGTCTCCTATGTTGGACATTATACTCCTTGTATAATGGAGTATAAATTGGAAATTATACTCCTTGTATTTTGCTTTCGTCGCTTCATACTTTAACAAATTAAAAGGTGGCAGTACCTTTAGTAATCTCACCATGATATAGTAACAAACCCTTGTGCTCTTATACAGGATAAAGAAGAAAGTGATAACTAGGATAATAAACAACAGGAAAAAAAGAAAGAGGGGGAGTCCCTTTAAAATAGCCCTCGTTTAAGGCCAATGTTGGGAGCTTAGAAAAGGAGAGAGACAACCATTTAAAAGTAACCTTCATTCCTAAGATCTTGAATAAAACCTAGTCCTCTTCCAATATTTTTAGTATAGCACATATGAGTTTTTGATATTTCACGGAAACAGAAATTTTTAGATAGCAATAGT
Organism: Leucopleurus acutus; assembly: GCF_964270905.1. Taxonomy (NCBI): domain Eukaryota; kingdom Metazoa; phylum Chordata; class Mammalia; order Artiodactyla; family Delphinidae; genus Leucopleurus; species Leucopleurus acutus. Next base: position 10,259,710 of record NC_139159.1, on the reverse strand, counting down.
GGCAGCAGTAAGTAGGATGCCAAGGATTGAATAAGTGTGGGATCCATGCTGGAGCCTGAATAGACAGAGGACTTAGTGAGTGACTGGATGTCAGAGCATCAAGGGTGATCTGCCAGCATTCTGGTCTAAGTAAGAGCATGGAAGGAGTTGCTATTAACTGAGATGAAGAAGACTAGAAGAGGAAGAGATGGGGCAGTGGTAGATGATCAGGGATGGTTTTTGATATAAGTGATCTTGTAAGACATGTAGCTGGAGATCTCATTTTGGCACTTGGATTGAGAATAGATATAGGCTGGATATATAAATGGAAGACTTCTTGGCAAATGGATAGTATTTCAAGCTATACAAGTGAATGAAATCATCTAGCATTGGCTTGTGGAAGCATCAGTCCATCTCTGGCTTCATCCTCCCATGATGTTCTTCCTTTGCATGTGTCTGTGTCAAAATGCCCCCTCTTAAAAGGACACCAATCCTATTGGATTAGAATCCCAATGACCTCATTTTAACTTGATTACCTTTGTAAAGACCCTGTCTCCAAATAAGGCCACATTATAGAACACTGACTGAATCAAGGGAGAATAAAGTCCCAACAGCAAGTTCACAGGGTGCCTGTTAAGATCAGAGCTAATCTTCTCTTCTCTGGAGACTCTGAATGATGTTTTAGAATTTTTTTCAGTAGGTAACTCCAGTTCTGATATTAATTCCCATGTGTGGTTTTCCAACACCACCAAGCAATTCTCCAACATCAGCTGGAAGTCCTACAGTTCAACTCCATTCTGACACTATCTACCTGGAGGTAGTATCAGATCCCACAAGTTAAGGGCTCAATCCCACAGGAAAGTCCCCCACTTTAGATGCCAATCGCAAGTCCATGTTGTTAACTATAAATAGGAAATCCCCATGACCCCCTTCTTGGGGTTAATTAATTTGCTATAGCAGCTCACAGAATTCAGAGAAACATTTTACTTACTAGATGACCAGTTATTTATAAAAGGATATAACTCAGGAACAGCCAGATGGAAGAGATAAGTAAGGCAAGGTATGGGGAGTGGACACAGAGCTTCCAAGCTCTCTGAACAAGCCACTCTCCCCAAATCTTCACCAGCCCTCTTAAAGCTCTTAACTTCCTGTCTTTTGGGGTTTTTACAGTGGCTTCATTACATAGGCACGATTGATTAAATCATTTGCCACCAGTGCTTGAACTCAATGTCCAGCCCCTCCACTCTCTGGAGGTGGGACTGAAAGTTCTAACCCTCTCATCACAATGTTGGCTTCATTGGCAATCATCCCCCATCCTTAGGTTTCCTGGGGCTTTCCAAAAGTCACCAGCATAACAAAAGACACCTTTTCTGCTCTCCTTAGGAAATTTCAAGGGTTTTAGGAGCTCTGGGCCAGGAATGGGGACTAAAAGCAAATACATATTCCTTATTATAAATCACAGTACCACAATAACATAGTCACATGGTTCAAAAGTGAAAAGCTTCCTTCCTGTCTCTCCCCTAGTCATCCAGTTCCCCTCTCCATGGGTACCTCTGTCATTCTTTTATTTTGTATCCTTCCAAAGATATGTTAGGCTTATATAAGTATTTATAAGAACATGTGAATATATATTTCCCTCCTTTATAATACAAGAGGTGGCATGTTATAAACACAGTTTTGTGCCTTATTTTTCCCTAAATAAAATATTTCAAGTTCTCTCCATACCAATATACAAACAACTTCCTTATTCTTGTTTATAGCTGAATTATACTCCATTTTCTGGATATAATTTATCTAATCAGTCCTCAGTTGATGAGCACTTAGGTTCCTTCTACTTTCCTAGTAGAAAATATTCTGTCATGAGGATGCCTGTGTGTTATTTGAATGTGATCAAGTTTATCCATAGGATAAATTCCTAATAGCAGAATTACTAGGTCAAAAGATGGTGAGCTTTTAATTTTGATGGACGTTGCCAAATTGCATTCTGTATGGGTTTCAGCAAATTGAACCTACACAGTCCAAGTGTAAGTTGGACCCCTTAAATCATGTAAGATTTTTCTCCAATCTTATTTCAGCCTTAAAGATAGCTTGAAAAAAAAGGGAAACTTTAATCTAATTCTTAAATTATTTAAATAAACTTGAATTTAATGAGAATTAAATAAATAAAATCATAAAGCAAATTTGTTCAGCATAGATAACATTTCCAAATATTGACTTTTTCCTTCCCTCTGGTGTATATTAAGTTACATGTAACCAGCCAATTTCCTTTTGGTGTTATTATAAAAAGATAAACAAATCCTTAAGTAAAATTTTAAAAAGGACTCCATGAAGGAGTCATTTAAATTAGGATTAAATTTGTGAATTTTGATATGGAATAAAAGTATATTTTGTTGTTTGTTTTTTTCTGACAGTCTATATAAAACATTATATTGTAAAATAAGTAATGTTGAGAAAAAAGACAGGGAGAGAATTACTTAACAGTGCACTTTATCCTACTCATATGAAAGTAAGAACTTCGTTGTAACTTTGACTCCTTATGAAAGAAAAACGATTTCAGGGAGCACATTTCTATGACCAGAGTCAGACGTGAAAGATTAACCACAGAAGCAGAATCAGTGTCCTGTGACTGAGGATGAGACAAGGAGGACTGATATTTGGAGTGTCCAGGAGAAAAGACGCATTGATGCTTAAAGGAAGAGTTTTGCAATATCTAATAACGTGATTTTTTTTATCTGGAGTGATGTAAAGAGCCCCTTAGCGCCCAACCAACTTTGTTTTCCTTGGACAATATTTAAAAGGAAGTGGATTTTGCTCGATTTGACCCAGGTGGGTGAAAGGGAAGAGAACAAATAACCAGAAATTATATTAGCTAAGACTTGTGGGCTCCTGCCTGTAGACTTGTATGGAAAAGTTATTTTTTAAAAATAGGCTTAAAAAAAAAAAAAAAGTAAGATACTAGGCTAAGCACAAATTCCAAACAAATAAGGTCAGTAGGTCTCTGTGAAGCTTATTCACTAAAATTTGACCGGATCAACCTTCTGAATCAGCTCTTCTTGAAAAAAGTATTTAAAACTCTATCTAGGCTTGGAAGCCTGGCCTGATGAGCAGCACACAACAGCATAAAGCACACGGGGGTGAGCTTATCCACTGACTTATTGCCTGTCTTTGGCCAAGTCATTCACTGACTATAATTCTGGCCACTTGCAGAATCAACACAAAGGAACCCTACATTCTTTTCATCTCAGGGAGGATTTTACAGAGCTAGGCCTTAAAATTAGTTTAAGTTAGTCTAAAATTCTCGGCACAAGTTTCTGACCATATGATCATATATTTACTGACAGGATGCACTTAACTTTGTCCATTTTGTGTGAGAGTACGTGGAACCTGTTTGTGGATACAATGTATTTTAGTATATTTAAATTCATGATTTTTTTTTTCCTGATAAATTGATAGGTTACTGTGAATAAAAAACTAATTTCTTCTTCTTCAACAAAATCTCAGCCTCAAGATCAAAAGATTTCCTCTGTGTTAAAAATGATTCCATTTAAACATCATTCATTAACTCCATGGAATTGATAGAGTTTAACACTTTGTTTGCTACTCAGGTCACATTCTTTTTTTCATGGAAGAGCAAAAAAAATGAATGAATATTCTCACTTAACTTTCAGCTTCAGGCTAAAATGTATTATGCACCGTAGTTTGGTTTTTAAAAATAATCACCTTGTCACAGTTCAATGGCAAAGTGAAGTCAACTCTGTCAACAGAGACAATTTGAGGGGAAAAAACAGTCTTCACCCCCTTGAGTATCATTTCGTTTGAATGCTCCTGATTTTCTACCTGCTGCTTTTTTGGGAATGCTCCATGGGACAGTATAATGAACTCTAAAATCCCACACACGGAAACCTCATCCTTGCTGGCAGCACAGAGCTGACTGGTATGGATGTTCTCATACGTTGTCCCTATTTGAACACTATATTTTATGTACATAAAGTGCATGTCTAGAAGATTCCTTTTAAACTCCACAGGCACAGAAAAAACCTGGATCCTCATATGTCTACCAATGTATTGCATGAATATATTAACACCATCACATCACCAACTGCTTTCATTGTTTTCCTGTAAATGGAATCATAGGCAGGATGTACATCACTTTCGATGTATTTTTCAACATATCCCAGAAGAAAGCAAAAGTGTTTGTTAGAAAATGCTTAGGTGGGAAAATAAAAGTAGTAGACATAATCTATGATAGCAGATATTGGCAATTGAATGCAGCTGACAATTTTTTTGATAGGGAGGGGAGATGGGGTTGTAGAGGAGGTTTGGATTCTATTACTTTAAAACTTATTCTCCAAGAAAGGCCAGAACGCTTTCCACAATTTTGTGTTGATTCTGTTTTTTTAGCGGTACGCGGGCCTCTCACTGTTGCGGCCTCTCCCGTTGCGGAGCACAGGCTCCCGATGCGCAGGCTCAGCGGCCATGGCTCACGGGCCCAGCCGCTCCGCGGCATGTGAGATCTTCTCGGACCGGGGCACGAACCCGCGTCCCCTGCATCGGCAGGCGGACTCTCAACCACTGTGCCACCAGGGAAGCACTGTGTTGATGCTTCAGAGGCCGGGTACTTTTCAATTGACCTCCGTCTAAAGCAGATGAAAAGTAAATGAAGATTATTTCTGAAGAAAATCAAGATGTGTTTAATGGCTAGAGTGGTTCAGCTTTCCTGCCTTTCATTATTATTGTTTTTATTTTAATAGAGATCAAAACCTTTGAAGAATTGATACTACTCTGGCATATTTTCAGATATTGCATAGCAAATAAGTAAGTAAATCAATGAATGAATGCGTGAAGGCAGATAAGGGAATCCTAAGGTCCTACAAATGACAGAAAAAGATTATTCCTCATAGGAGGATTGATACAATTAATATAGGTTTTTCTTTAATACTGTATTTTTTTGCCCTGGTCTGGGTACCCTGTGACAGTTGCTTAAGCTCTCAGAGTCTGGGGTGACCATGACCATAGGAATAATGTTGTCCAATTCCCATCTTCTGATAATGATGTTCTGAGGTCATATGAGATTTATAGAGACTTTGAGGTCCTTAGGAGAAAAGCTTAACACGAATTCAAGTGGCAGTCACTGCCAAGAATACATTCCACCCAAGAAAATTTTGGGTTTGATACTCTTAAGTTTCAGGAGAACAAGGTAAGAAAAACTCATATTATGAGAGCAGGCAAAAGCCAGCAGTAGCTCAAAATGGTTTTGATCCAAGAAAGAAATTGAATTGAGCTGTGGTTAATGAGCAGAGTAAGGCTAACTGCAGTGAATTTCATACAGGTCAAAGGCAGCTTTGTAGACAAAAGTCCCAAGCTGTCTGTGTTCTGCAGCTCACCATGAATTTTTTGTTGCAGAATCCCATACACGTGGACCTACATTTCTAGGAGATTGTAATAAAAGCCACCAAAGCAAGTGTGGGCAACTCTGCAAATTAGTAAGCGTGTCTATAGATAGCTCCATAAATGCCAAATAAATACACATGTGAGAGACATATGTAGTTTGTGATTATTTTAAATTCCATTTTACAAACTGATAAACTTTCTGGACAGAGTGAGAAAGATACGCAGGTAGTACAATATTGTCAATGTGAGAAGGGTTAATGAACTAAGAGTATTTCTGTCATGGTTCAAAATGGCCAAGAGTTACACATCTTTTAACAAAATCCAGTTAGGTGGTCAATTATAGACTTGGCTCAGTTTTTCATATCATGTCTCCTTTTTCTTCTAAGATGGTTTAGTAGCAGGACAAACTTCTTGTGGTCATTGAGAACAAAGGAAGTGAAGGTTGTATCTCATTATGTGCCTTGAGTCTCCGTGCCCTTCCACCCCCTCGACTTTGCTCATGAAGCACCTTGGATGTACCTCCATCACGGCACTGACAACACTGATTGAGATTGTGTGTTTACAGCCCTTCTCCTAGAGGACAAGGGTTTCCTTCTCGCTATCACTAGTGTCTGGGGATTAAGTCACTTTTACAGAATAGGACTGAATGTTGTCCATGTGCTCAAAGAAATAGCGCTAAGCAGGTGTTCTTAAAAGGAAGGTCATGCAACTTTAGTCACAGCTTAGGAGAGCAGGCATAGACATCACTAAACTATTAGGGTAACTGTGGTCTGCATTAATAAATACGGATCAATGAAAGGTAATGGTACAGCTGGACTGGTAAGGCCACATTTGGAGTAATGTGTCTATTTCTCAGTAGTGCGTTTTGGAAGGTCTTTAGTGTACAATGTAATTGGAGAAAGGTTTAAGGAAACTGGAAAAGTTCAAGCTAGAGAAGCCTTTTGGGGGCATTACCTTTCTTTTGATTTTGTCAGTTTCTTATGAAGCAAGATTATATTTGTTTTTTGTGACTCCAGAGGAAAGAATTAAATGAATAATGATAGATAAAGCACACATTTAGCTGTATATTAAAAAAATATATTTTTCATTGTTTTAGCATTATAAATAAAAATAAGTACATAATTCTATCTACCATTACCATTTTATAAATGTAATAATGTTTTCACAATAAAATAGAGTAGACATAGTCTCATAATAGAGGATAGTCTGTTAATATTAATAAATGTAACTTTAAGAAAAACCCAGAACATCATTCTTATTTCTCTCAATTTCTCATAAGCCAATAAAAACATAGTGAATTGTCCCTGATGTAAGGCCTACTTTGGGGAGCCATTGGCCTCAGTTACATTCCTCTTTTCCTCTCTGAGTCTTTAATTCCATGAATTCAATAAAAGGCAAAGGACAAATGTTGGTAGTGATTTTAAATCAAAGGTTTAAATCAAATATTTTTTAAGTCTAAGATTTAAAAATTAGAGTGTGAAAGCATTTTTAATCCCTTATTAATGGCTAAACAAAACATTAATCCCTCAAGAACTGGAAGAGAAAGGTAGGGTTGAAACATTTTTCTCACTTGCTCTAAAGCCCTCTAAGATGCATCCAGATATTTCTTCTCTTCGCATTAGGCTCAAACTAGATGTTGGTGCAAATTGGTTAGTAAAATGGACTTTTCTGCTTTCTCATTTTCTCTCCATTCTTTGGATGAGCCGACTGGTTTAAAATATCAAGAACTGTAATGATAGGCCATAATTTATATGTAAGCATTAGCAAACTCTAAATAAATGGTCCTAAGAATTGAAGAATTTAGTCAGCATTTTTCAAACGTCCCGTAGCTTTTTTCAGCTTAAAGAAGGGTGAAGCTACACAGAGATTTAATATCTTCTTCCACTGGAAAGTAGCCACCTTTCTATCCAATTGTAACTAAAGAAAATGTATTTAATTTATTATTTCAATTTACAGAAGTGCATCTATAGCCTAAACCTCAGTGTAATACAGAGTATATATTTCATTTCAGTAAAGAAAGACTGAACTGAATCAATACTTGAAGGACCTGGAACTGTATGGAGGTCAACAGACTCTGGATCAGTCGAACTACCTAGCATATCTGAGTGTGTGTGTGTGTGTGTGTGTGTGTGTGTGTGTGTGTGTGTGTGTGTGAGTGAATGCTTGAGTATGTGTACGTTACTCATTGCCCTGCATTTTTTTTTTTTTTTTTTTTTTTTGCGGTACACGGGCCTCTCACTGTTGCGGCCTCTCCCATTGCGGAGCAGAGGCTCCGGACGCGCTGGCTCAGCGGCCATGGCTCATGGGCCCAGCCGCTCCGCGGCATGTGGGATCTTTCCAGACCGGGGCACGAACCCGTGTCTCCTGCATCGGCAGGCGGACTCCCAACCGCTGTGCCACCAGGGAAGCCCTGTCCTGCATATTTTAAAGTGATACACCTAGGGGTGTTATTATCTGAGTGCACAAAAGTGCCTGTGAAATCTGATACATCACCAACCCTAGTCCTCACCTCCATCATCTCACAGGTAGTTAGCCGGCTCTTTGAAGTGGAATCATTCATTTCAGGGTGTTACTCTTCACTTTCTGGAATGAACAATTCTTACATTTAAAACAATTAGTTTCAATCTGGTTTGCAGGCTGAAGTGGTTTATTGGAACGTTGTAAATAAAGTTTTATGTTTCTTTAAAACCTTCCTTTAGAAGAGGCCGTGCTACTGAAAAGAAATCTTTTTCCATGAAGCTTTAGGAATTTGAATAGCAGCTATATCACTCAATACCGTTGTTTAAACATCTCCAAAACCTGGGTTTCTGTTATCCACTAGTCTGTTTATTTTGTTTTTTGTTCCCTGTCCTCCAAGTTCTTCTCAAAACCTTTCGTATTCTCAGCAGTTTTTTGTTTTTTTCTTTTTTAGACTCAGAATCAGGGTTGTACCACAGCACTCAGGAGGACAGTGAAAATATCTCACTGGAGTTCAGGGACATGATCAAAGTCGTCTCCATAAAAGTTAGTGAAAAGCACGAGGTAGTCCAGAGGAAGTTTCCATGCCTCCTTCGTGGCTTGGCCCTGCAGCTTTGCGATAGTCATCCAGAATAGGATTAGCAAAAATGAAACTGTCTCCAACTGAAGGGTGTATATACTTACTTTCACCTTTTGTGAAAACTCATTACTTCCTGATATTTGCTGAGATGTAGCCAAGCTGTTTGAAATGCTAACCAAAATAATGTGCGAAATCCTTACTAACGAAAAAGTCCCCCAGACACAGTCACATCCAGAATCAGATTTTACTGCAAAGTCATTTCTAGAGATTTATTTGGAACTAAAAAAAGGAATATTCTAATAACATATTACTAAAATTATCATTTAAAACTAATATTTCCCTTTCGAGAGTACTCTGGAATTCTGGACATTTTAGCTGATCGATGTCATTTTCTCTTCAGTTTAGGGAATTTTCTGAGATTTGAGGCACAAGTTCTGAGAGCAGATGCTAGTTCATGTTTTCAAGGCAGAAATTTTGATATTTCAGGATAATTTGTTTTTCATCCCTAATCACTTCCATGCTCATTTGATCTTAGACTCTAAATAGACTCTAGCTCAATCAATGAGCCTTAGACCATAAGAACAAGTGGAATATTCAATCTGCAAAGACAGAGAGGAATGGAGAGACTGATGAAGAGGTTATGAGGGGTTCATTTATCAGCAGAGAAGGAGAAGAATGAGGCGCACTGTCTGAGGAAGGTACTAGATAACTACCATTGAGGGGCTAGCAGAAGGACTCTTGAAATATTCTAGACGTATTTTTTTCTTGTACACAAAATAAGACTCTCTATGACAGAGTCACTTCCATGGCCTTCACTTGCACATAAAAATTGAAATTCCAAAGGCATTTTCCCTTATTTCTATTATTTCTAAATTATAATCTGATATGCTAGGAAAGAAATGAACATACAACTATCTAATTTTAATTAATGTACTCATTTAACAAATATCTAACTTTTCTCTCTCCCAAAGATTATCTTTTCATATATGGGAATATTTAAGTGGATTATAATTTTTTTCTTTTACCTATAGAATGATTACCAATGGTTGTTCATTCCTTTGGAGTTGTGAATCACTTTGAAAAGCCCAACAAAATGTTTAGCCCCTATCCTAGATAAAAGGTCAAACACACATACAATTTCAGAAACTATTTTATGGGCTTCACAAAATGCTTCAAGTTCATCCATGAATGCTTAAGAGGCCCTAGATTAGAATAAGATAAAATTGTAGCTTAGGTGACAGCTTACTATGACTGAAAGAGTTTTTGTTGGTGCCTTGGAAGTAAAAAATAGCTGATAAGGTCCTCAGCCCTGGTTGTAATCTTTAAAAATGACATAATTTATGGGCCTGTAATGAATGTTCAGGATTTTTGGAGTTTCACCAACTTCAATTTTAAAGTGAAACTTTTTCATTGCTATCCTTTGCTACATTTATATGAGAAGTGAGAATAATTACCAGTGTGCTTTCCAAATGGAATCCAAGTTAATTTCTATTAGTGGCAGGATGTGCAATATCATATGTAAACAAAAAAGACTACCTAATTAAAAGATTTCTCAAGGAGATTTCAATTTTCTAAATGTTGGTGCTCATACTAAATAATATGTCTCAATCGAGCCAGCTTACATCATTGCCAAGTTTCTGTCATTTGGCAGGTTGTTCCAGCATTTAAATTCACATATTCAATGAAAAGAGCTTTGCAGAAAATGACATTTTTCTGAGTGAGCAGTCTTACCTGCCATCCATGTGTGAAACAAACTATTGCCCCACCCCAGTTATCACTGGACAGCCATTCAGCCAGTCATTAAATACTGACTCAATGCTTACTACGTGCTAGACATTCAAGTACGGTGTACAATCTTTGTTTTAAAGGGCTGTGACCTACTGGAGGGGCGACTAGGATTTAGTGTGATGAATGTTATTATGGAGAAATATGGAATCAAATTTAGTTCCCTCATTCAGGCTTGGGTATTAGGGAAGATTTATTGATCCCATTCATGTCTAAATGTAAACATAAAGATGAGTAGAACATAGTATGAACAAAGGCAAAGGTATGTGGGAAAATGAGGATGGGAATCGAAAAGTTGCTCTGGGAGCTAAGAGGAAGATGTAATAGGCACAGAGTACAGAGAGCTAAGGATTTCGATCCCAAGAACAATGTGAAACTAGTGCAGAATTTTAAGCAGAAAGACATGCACTGTTTGGAAGTTTAGAAACATCACTCTGGCTGCAGTAGAAAATAGAAAGTTAGATGCCAGTGGAAAATTGTAGGTGAAAGATATGGGTGACTCTAGTAAAGGTAACAAATGTACAAGAGTGGAGTATTGAATAATTTGTCAGAATTAACAGTTGAATGATTTTGGAGAGAGAGCAAAGAGTAAAAAGTGATTCCCTCTTTTCTGTCTTATGTAAGTCCATAAATAGCAGAACAATTTACAATGAGTGACGTGCTAAAAGAAGAAGGTTTTGGAAGAAAAAAAAGTGAGCTCAGTTTGAAGTATGTTGAGTTGTAGTTGAATATGGAAAATCTAGGTAGAGATGCCCAGTTAGTAGTTAAATATTTGGATTTGATGTTGTAAGTAAGACCTAAGCTATAAATATAGGTATGGGTGTTATTCATGCACACAGACCAATGAAATGATAAAAGACAATGAAATTAACCAGGAAGGATGGAAAGAGAGAGGGGTGGAAAGAGAGAGAGAAGGGGGAGAGAGAGAGGGGAGAGAGACAGAAAAAGAGGGAGAAATTTAGAGGGAAAAAACGACGGGAATGGAAGGGAAGGGAAAAGAGGGATGAAATGCAGATTCAAAGACAGAATTCTATAGAAACCATTCCTACAGGGGATGGTGGAGAAAATGAATCAAAAAAAGAAGGCTTAGAAGAAGCAGCCAGAAAATAAATAAAAACCCAGTTGTCCAGATGCCATGAAAAATGAGTGTTTCAAGAAGGCAAGAATTACCAACAGAGCTATATCCTATAGAGTTGTCACATCCCAATTAAAATAAGCATTAAAAGAAATCACTGAATTTATCGATGAATGTCATGAATGTGCCCGACAAACATGAGCTTTTGAGAACAATCCTAATGAAGGTGAATGCAGAAGCAGAAGCATTGTGGATTGAGAAATGCAGTGAAGGAAACTGTGAATGGAAACTGCTCTCCAAGCGGTTGTCTGTTAAGTGGGAGGCAGACAATACCAGAAAAAGGTTCACTTAAAAAATATCTTCCATCATTTGCTCAAAAGAGTTGTATTTTATCATATATGTAAAGCAAATTGATAGCAGCGGTGTTATTATTGCAAAACTAAAGTCCCAAATATAGGCCTGAGATTAATTAGGCCTTGTGTATTATATTTTCCTTTCCTCGTTAGGAAAATCAGGAAGTTTACAATCCCTGTGAATGCGATTTGGCTTTTATTTTCAGGTGTAATGTCAAATTGGGTACAAGAGTCAGAGACAGATAAAAGGCAGAAGAGAAACCCAAGCATATTTCTCTTGGGTGTCGGTCAGCTGAGGTCCTCCCTAAAGGATAAAGGTAAGCATATTAAAATGAGAGTGCCTGCTGTATTTTAATTATTATTTCACAATGTGGGATCACTGGCTGGAAGGCCTGGCCAACTGAGCATAAGCCCTTGAAACAGTCAAAAGGCTCAGGGTAAGGAAGTGAGTTCAAGTGTGACAAAATCTCCCTGTCCCATTGGGTTCCAGTGATCAGAACCATGGTAGGTTAGAGCAGCCGACCACGATAAAGGTCAGCAGAATCTGGGTTCCTATGTATTTCTGCAGCACCCACGATTAGTTTATGCAGAAAAGTACATAGTAAATTTACACAGCACAAAAATTCTGATCATCGTGGTCTTTAATGTTTGTTAGTAAAATGATGGACTGAATTCTGCACCCAATACTGACCTCATGCTGTAAATGTGTAAGTTGATGAGCTAAGAAATTTGTCAAACTCATGGTGATTATTTTTCAGCTTATAGCAATTTTAATTCATTGGTCACCTCATTGAGTGTACCATACCATGCTATGACAGAAAAAAACTATTTAAGATAATTAGGTAAAAATTCTTTGATCATTTGCATTCAAATAAGGGAAGTGATCTAAAATATTTTGAAACCTCTTTTCAATATAATTAATTGAATTAGTATCTAAATCATATTTTCTTGCGCTTTTTGTTTCACAAAATCATCTAACATATATCATTATAGTGGCATTTGTTATCTCTTTTTTATAGCTAGGGTTTTTTTGTGGGTTTGTGTGTGTGTGTGTGTGTGTGTGTGTGTGTGTGTGTGTATCTGTGTGTGTAAGTATATGGGCTGAAGCTATGGTAGAAGGTTTAAGAGCTTGGGATCTAGAATCAGACAATCAGTTCTGCTATGGACTAGCTGGGTAGTCTTGAGTGAATTACTACATCCCTCTGTGCCTCAGTTTCCTCATCTGTAAAAAGATGATAGGAATGGTACTTATTGCCCTGAGATGTTGTGAGGATGAAATGAGATAACTCAAACCTTGATATAGTAGGCATTCAAGAAGTGTTAGCTCATTTTGGCCTTTGATGATTTCTCATCCTGCAAAGTTGAAAGACACAAGGGAGAACTGGTTGGTTAGACTTGAGTTGTTAGTTAGGAACCAATGGTTGGACAAGAACTGAAAATATCTCAAAATCCAGACCTTCTGGGTCTTTTCCTGCAGATAACAGAAGTACAAATGCTGTAATGTCTACAGCAAAAACACTAACATTCTGGGTCAGTGGAGGACTCCAGTCTCAGGTTTTCAACTAAACTTGATGAAGAAAAACCTGGCCCGCTCCTCCCTAATTAAATAAAGCTCGCAGTGGATTTATCTGGCAACCGATGCCTTAGGTACAGACATAGGAACCTTCCTTAGGGACCAAGAAGCACCTAGTTATAAATAATATTAAAAGCAAAACAGGGCTTCCCTGGTGGTGCAGTGGTTGAGAGTCCGCCTGCCGATGCAGGGGACATGGGTTCAAGCCCCGGTCCGGGAAGATCCCACATGCTGCAGAGTGACTGGGCCCGTGAGCCATGGCTGCTGAGCCTGCACGTCCGGAGCCTGTGCTCCGCAACGGGAGAGGCCACAACAGTGAGAAGCCCGCGTACTGCAAAAAACAAAACAAAACAAAACAAAATTGGGGATTGTATGAATTTAGAAATACAAATAAATAAGAAAGATTTAAATTACCATAGGAGAATAAAATTTCATCACAAAGTGATCCCTACTACTAATATTCTGGTATAAAGTGTGTGTATGTGCAAATTTACATTTACAAAAATAAGATCACATGGGTCATATCTTATAATCTATTTTTATTTTGCTAAATAATATAGTCATTTTTCCTGGATATTTATATTCCATGGAATATTTATGCAGCATCCTTATAAAGAGTTGCCTATGTTTATTTAAAGCATACATCATAATCTATTTAACCACCCTATTATTGAATATCTGGTTTGTTTCTATACTTTTGTTACTATAAATAGCACTGTGATGAACATCTGGGCCTACTAAATGTTAGTGTGTGTGGATGTATGTGTGTATTTGTATACACACACACGTTTACACACACATATTTCAGGTTCTCGTACGTAAAGATGTTCTCTACTCTCTTTCTCTCTATCAAATGTTAAATATTTTCATTGCATCATACCTTAAAGGTAATATAAAAGAAGATGAAGCTAGAAATAAAAATGAGTTATATGAAATAATAGCATTTAGGGGAATTCCCTGGTTGTCCAGTGGTTAGGACTCCACTGTCACTGCCTAGATTCAATCCCTGGCCAGGGAACAAAGGTCCTGCCAGCCGCCCAGCACATCCAAAAAAAAAATTACAGCATTTACACATTTTTTAGACAGTTGCTAAAAGGAATATTGAAAACATTAAAGGCCCACTTTGAGCACACAGTAAGAGCCAATACAAGACCCAGGTAACAATTTTATGTAAAGATGCCACAGATACAGGCCATATCTATGCATATACACATGTGTGTGTGTGCGTGCGTGTGTGTGTGTGTGTGTGTGTGTGTGTGTGTGTGTGTACGCGCGCGCGCGCACTGCTCCTTTGGGAGGAAGTGATCACATTCGATGGCTGGTGGCCCAGCTTGGAGACTGCCTCCTGTCCATCCCGCCCCAGAAGCCAGAGGGACTTAAGCTTCATTTTCAGAAGAATGTGGGGGGTGCCACGTTCCACCCAAGCTGGGCAGAGTCTGGGTGTCCATGTGCAATTTCACAGGTGTCTCTGACCTTGAGTATTCCATCTGAGTGCCATATCTGACCTATTCAGTGTACCTCTGTCGCATGGCTGGCTCGTTAATCCACAGAGTCCTGAGGCCGTGAGCGCAGTTGGGAAACTGAGTTACACCCAGCCGGCAGAGATGGTCACCACCTGCAGGCAGTCCAGCGACAACAACCTCGTGACAGAAAGCCCGGTGTCAGAGCAGTCCGTGGACATGACAGCGGCCAGCGGACCTCCACGGTCTGTGTGAGCTAGCGGCAGCTGCCAGCGAAAGCAGACTTAGCATCTTTTCCCAAAACAACCATTTTAATACCATGATTAAACACAGGAGTCACGTGCACCTACTTGTCACCAACCAGGGCTTTCTTTGGGAGGAGCAAGTGGGGTGGGAGAGCACGAACGATGTGGATGAAGACAGCTGCTTCTGATGACCCCTAAGTCATCCCCTGCAGAAGGGCCGCGGAGCAGAAGGTGGGATGGCTCCCTAGAAAACAGCATCAGGTGGACCAGGATTACCTGATCGCCTTGTCCCTGCAGCTGCAGCAGTAGCCACCAAGCACACTGGGTCTCAATGACTTGGCACTGGCCCGGCAACTTCAGCGAGAGAGGTACCAAGAGCAACAAGTTGTCCAGCCTGTAGCAACGCAGGACCTAACGCTGCGGGCGTAGTTGGGGAGGAGCCACCTCTGGACCTGCAGCTGGAGAGCCAGAGCTGCAGCTAGAGTCACCTGTAGCCCCACCCAGTGCTAAGCTTCCTCTTTCAAAGGATGTGGCTAGTTTGCTTGCTTCCCCAGCTCAACTCCTGAGATGCGTTCCTCCTGAAAGAACAATGAAAGAATCTCTACATAATCTGATACTAACTTCGTCATGGCTTCGATTGAAGGAGATGTAAAAATTGGCAATTTTGAATTTCATTATTATGAAGTTTGGTTACTCTTCCTAGATCCTGTTGGTTATATTTTAGTATTGAATGTTAAAAACAATTTCAATAGTAATAGTGGTAATGACTGTCTATAAAAACGTTCAAAAGTTAATCAGTTTCAACAAAAGTGTTCACAAAGATACACTTGAGACTATCATCAACAAAATTTCAGAGACCAGATACTTGTGTGTGTGTGTGTGTGTGTGTGTGTGTGTGTGTGTGTGTGTTTTAATCCATGAGAAGATTTAGTCTGGTCTGCCTGACATAAGGGTGATAGGTTTCTATTTCTTAGTCTAATTAACACCTTTAATCTTTTTTTAATGGTTAGGCATTCTCTCTTTGGTTTTGAGGCATGCTAAAGATAAAAGCACGGGAGGCTGGAGGTTAATCCTTCCTGTTCTTTATTTCTTAATTTCTGCCATGGGGACTCCCTTTCCATCATGCCTATTTATTCAGGAACCCTGACAATATGCTTTCAGTAAGAGATGGTTTAGAACTACCACCCAATATTACTATATATTAAATTATAGGGGCTGTAATTAATAACTGCTAAATGAACACAACTCCAATTTCTTATATATCTTTTTTTATTATTGTGCCTAAGAAAGTAATCAAATTAATGCTTTTAGAATTAATATTGAACCTAAGTAGCACTATTCCTAGAATAATTCTAGCATTACAAAAATGGTAAACAACCCCAGATTTTGTTAATCAAGGATGTTACAGATGAATACAAGTTTATTGATGATGATTTGCTTCTTCTCACTCATATAAAGAATATTGAATTTCCTATGGTATCGATAGTAAAATACATTAAACTTTGGCATTCAAAAATCACAGAGATTTGATTTTTCATCTTAGAACTAAGAATTTTTTAATGTCCTAATATGTCTTACATAAGATAAAATGTTGTAACCATTTGCCCCAGTAGCAATTTTATTTTAGAATTTTGGAAAATATACTGAAATTTTACGTGTAAAAATGGACTCTCGTTCAGAATTGCCCATTTGGAATTTTCAGCAAACTACAGGTTTGTAAGTGTTTTGAAATGAATAGATTTGTACGACTTGAGATTTCAGCTCAGACTAATATATTTTAATACATTAAATATTAAATATGTAAACATATATATATCTTCAACCAATTTTGTTTTAATTGAGTCAACATGCCATATCTTCAGCATTGTAACTGAGGAGGAACTTGTCAAAATATGACTTGTTTTCTTTTAAAAAAGTAGAATTAAAATAGTCTCAATTTGACAAGGATTATTCAATATTCCTGTATTATGCCCATGCACATAACACACACACAAACATACACACATTCTGAAGATCTCTAAATAACTTTAGGTAGAAAAACTCAGAGGTCAAAGGAGTGCTAATTAAATATTTTAAAGTGGAGCAAATTCTTTGAAGAAAATACAAATATAGGTAAATTATAAATTAAAGCACTTTCAGAATTCTCTAATATGAGGGTTTTTCTTTTCAGAATGTTTGTTAAAATACATATGTGGCACACACTCACAAAGAAAATATAATAATCATCTCTACCTTTACTTCCTGTTATGGGCAATGATTTCATTCTGTGTGGATAACTACATAAGGTGAAAATATAATGGTCTGAAAGAGATTTATTTTCTTCCCTTCTCTTATCGATTTGTGAGGGGAAGAAAAGAATAATGAATAATACAACAGTGATCTAATGAATGAGTTTGAATATGACGTGCTTTGATTCTTTATAAACCTAACTCTCCCAGGAAAAATAGATGATGATTGTTCATTCTACCTTTTCTTGAAGTATTTTTTCTGACTGTACAAGTTTTATATGCTCACTGAACATGGATTAGGAGAAGGCAAAACCCCTGCTGCCAAACAGCTCAAGGCACAATGATAATTCAAGGAAGTAGATGCAGGGACCAAACTATTGGTAGAAGAACAGAACTACCATTGGGTTTCAGACGAAATGAATGAAATGACCAGGATAAATGGAAATGGGGAACTGGTCTTGGAGATGTATCCTGAAGAAGGCTGGGCGCAGAGAGCTGGAATGAATAGAGAGGACATTCTGGGTAAAGGGGTCGCATGAAGAGAAAGGGAGAGACATGCCTGGGTAAAGAGACTGTTGATCATGGTAGGGAGACTGTAAAGCTTGGCAAAATTATGAAAAGAATAAGTACTAGGCAAAGAATTTTAGACATCAGTTTGTAGGTCATATAAAAAAATATGGGGGGGGGAGACATGACTGGAAATGAAACTTTTAAAAGATTAACATTGCAGTAGTCTCTTTGGTGGCTTTGCTTACAGAGGTACTAAAGGTGAGGGATCAATTATGATGTTATCAAAACGACACAGTTTATAAAATGGGAATAGTTTGAATTAGGGTGAGACATAAAATATGGATTAACATGATTTGGGATGGGTGGTATGGAAGTTAGAAGTATCAAAATGACTGAGATTTTGACCCTAAAGGACGAGAAGAATGGAAGCGTTCACAGAATAAAAAACAGATAATGAATTAAAAGACACAACCAGGGCTTCCCTGGTGGCACAGTGGTTGAGAGTCCGCCTGCCGATGCAGGGGACACGGGTTCGTGCCCCGGTCCGGGAAGATCCCACATGCCCGGAGTGGCTAGGCCCGTGAGCCATGGCCGCTGAGCCTGCGCGTCCGGAGCCTGTGCTCCGCAACGGGAGAGGCCACAGTGGTGAGGGGCCTGCGTACCACAAAAAAAAATAAATAATAAATAAATAAATAAATGACACAACCACAAAAACTAACTTAAAAGCATTGTCTCCCCTGCCCCACCACCAATGCCATTAGAAGCTGGGACCCACCGCTCTCCCTCTTCACTGGCTCCTTAACTATGTCAACTCATAAGTTGACAATGAGGCTGACAGTCCCATTTGCCCTAAGAGGCCAAATAGCATTCACTGTCATTGCAAATAACAGCATTTCCTCAGTGAAGGTTGAACTAAATTACTTTAACAAGGCTAAATTAAAAATCAAACATGTTGATGCATTTAATGTGAGGCACAGAGGACACAAAAGATCATCAAAAATGAGTGGCAATATTGATTGTCATAAACTACTCTTCATGAAGTAAAATACATTCAGTGCTGACCCCTTGAAATTCAGTTACCCTGTTCCTTGTATATTTACTCACAGGTTTTATAATTTAGGAGAACTATTTCTCTTTTGCCATATTTCATCTTTAATGTGTTATCTTAACCTTTCCTTCCTCACCACAGTCTATTTTTCTCCTAAATGAAGATAATGGCGATAATAATAATTCCATCTTAAGTTTAGAATTTTATGAAAGTTGCATTCTTTTATGTTACATGTGTGAAGTAGATAAAACATCTAATTATACTTACTTCACAGAAAAAAATCTTACGGATTTTAAATATGTTCTGACAGATAACTTGGATATCGTGAGGCAACAAAATTTTTATTGCCTTTGCTCAACATTTACTGTATTTTCATCCATTTCCTAAAGGAAGTATGAGCCATACCTGTGGCCTTACTATTTCAGAAAAGTTTTAATTCTCTAAAACAGTACCAGATGGTATTTTAATTTGGTTGTGTTATAAAATGTTGGAAAACACTGTGGGATTATCTGACATTTGTTGAGATTTCATCTTTAGAGCAGAATTTAATTTAGATTACATTCTTACAACTCATATCTAAGAAAATTTGAGATGAGGTTAAAAACATTCTTGCAGAAATACTGGACATTAATACGATGATTCATTATAGAAAATTTGGTGATTTTCTTTCACCAATTTAGAGGAAAAACATATTTTGCAATATTTATTCTTCATCTTCATGGACAGCTCCACCAAATCCTGGAATATCATGTGACTGTCATAAGGCCCTACGTAGAAGAATTTTAGAAAACTTCCATATACAGTGTCAAATACACCGTGGAATATATTGCTCCTGGAGTTAAATATAAACAAGTACAACTTGGTTTTTGTAAATTTATGATTGATCCAATCATATTAGGGTATTACAAGAAACTAGAAATATTTTTGGAATAAATGCGTAAGCCCCTTATCTGTTTAATTAACATTAAGTGTGGTAAACATGCTTTTCTGCCTAATATCTGTTATCAGAATTGCAGTACTGGGTAGAATATGTCATGGATATGAAGCAGATTAATAGTTTTTATTTTTTTCCTTACTGTACATTTAGAATGTAATTCAGCCTAGACATAAAACATTACATAAGTTATATCCCCATTCTTCAACCTAATACCCCAATAAATCCATAATTGTGTCTCCAGACGTTTCTGCCAACCCTACCACAAATACATCTTCATGTATTTATACCCCACCCTCTATCCTCAGCCTATCCATTTCTCTCCCCAAGTTTTCTGTCTAACACATGGGTTTGATTATTGTCCGCCTGTGCTTCAGAGCCGCGCGTATAGAACAAAACCCCTTCAGGTTATATTCAAAGCCCTTCAAAATCTGACTCTGGCAAACACTTCATTCTCTCAATGAATATTAAACCTTTGCCTCATGCTAGAACCTCTGTGGCAGCAAGGGTTCCTGGGGGGAAGGGAGAAGACATAGCCTGTGCCCTCATGTAGCTCACGGGGAACAGGAAATTACAACCCAGTGTGATCAGTGCATTGCACTTGTGCATATGTAAAGATGAACTCAGACTGGAAGCCATAGGGAGGTTTCCCCAGAGGAAGTGCTGGTTGAGATTTGTTTGATGGCTAGAAATTCATCAGAGAGAAAAGAGGTAAAGGGTCTTCTGGAAAAGAAAAATGACTTTCACAAAACCTCAAATGCATTACTGATCTGAGAAAGGCAAGCAGAGTTCCCTGACATTGGTGCATAGGTTCCATGAGAGCCTTGGAGAGAGGGGATGTCAGAGCCGATTACAAGTAGCTTTCTGTGCAAAGGGATGTGGTCTTTATCAACAGATAGGAGGAGAAAACATTAAAGAAAACATAGGAGGAGAAAACATTAAAGAAAACATAGGAGGAGAAAACATGCATGAAAGATTACCTGTAGGGAATAGCCCAACGGGGAATATGCAAAATAAAATGAGGACCGGTGCAAAGGAGAGCAGGTAGTTGAGTTAGAAGCCAGTGGCCCATAGGATATGAAGGTAGGCAGACCAGTGAGATGTATTAAAAGCAGAATTGTCATAATTTCATGACAGGGTGGATAGAGGAGTGAGGGAAAAGGAGGAATGCAAGATGGCCTCTGTGTTTCCACCTTGCACAGATGGGTCAATGCTGGTTTGAGATTCCAAGAGAGAGAACGCAGAACAAGGAGAAAATCTGGTCAAGCAGGGCAGAGAAGAGATTAAAAAATTAGTTTTGTCCCTACTGAATCTAAAGTCCCTTTGGGAATCTGAGTAGCAGTGTCCCATAGGCAATTGGGTAGACATGCCTCTATATCATGGGGTTATTCCAAGCTTAGTTATTGCTCTGGGAATTATTGGGATACAGCTGATACTGAAAGTTGTTGTAGCCAAACAGGGGCATAAAAAGTAGCCAGTGATATTCAGAAGTCTATATTCAAGACAATTATTTTACCAGTTTAGATTTATAGGCAAATTTAGTGTAACCCTGTATCTGCTCCTAATTTTCTCTTTTTTTCCCATCTTTGTAGCCTCAGTGAATCTGCTCACCTTATCTTTTAAACAAATTCTCTACTAGTAAAAAAATATATATTACTGTTACTACATGATGCATCAATGAGGTTTATAGCTATTGGGTAAAAATTATTTATAATAGGGTATCATAATAATTTTATAAGTGATTGTATGTTTTTTCTCTTGTTTAATTAATTAGGCACCCATCCCCTGATTGCCTTTTCCATTTGAGTTGCAGTGCACTTTGAAGGTGTACTAATTTTACAAAACTTATCATACCTTCAATACATTGTGTCCCTCAGTTTTTCAGTACCTAAAGTGAAAAACTTATGTCTAAGGCATACACTTTTTATTTGGATAATCTGTCTGAATTATTATATGTATTTATTGTTACTATAGATTTATTCTTTTCTTTTTTAATTCCCCTTAACTCTCACAGCCACATACCAATCTCTATTTGAGCAAATTGTGCAATTACTTTAGTTATTTTATTTTAGTGTCCTAAATCATCCACAATATTAAAAAAGAAAACAATTCCAAGGGATTAAGTCAAAACTAGTAAAAAAGAGATGACTGTATAGCAAATTCTAGTTCATAAAATCTAAAACTGTGGTGAATTGCTCTGAGGACGTAGAAAGATTTTTAAATTGCACTGGCATTTAATGGAAGAACAAAAAAAAAATCAACATTTTTCTGAAGGTAAAGGAAAAATCTGATAAAAATCCTAATGTTTTGCAGAAAAACAATGTCATAAAAAATAACATTATAAAAATGATATCCAAATATTAGGAACCAAAAACATAAGATATATAACTGTGGCTAGAGGAAACCACACTGTTTCATTTTCTAAAACCATCCAATAAACTAGACAAATAAGGAAACAATTCAATGATTTCTGCATGTGTCAATATTATTTCAACCATGAGTCAAATATTGCTCCAGTGCTACACACTTAAAGTTACTGTCTTTTTTTTTTTTTTTTTTTTTTTTTGCGGTACGCGGGCCTCTCACTGCTGCAGCCTCTCCCGTTGCGGAGCACAGGCTCCAGACGTGCAGGCCCAGAGGCCATGGCTCACGGGCCCAGCTGCTCCGCGGCATGTGGGATCTTCCTGGACCGGGGCACAAACCCGTGTCCCCTGTATCGGCAGGCGGACTCTCAACCACTGCGCCACCAGGGAAGCCCAAGTAACTGTCTTTTAATTCTTCCTGAAGACCTACAGAAAATGTATCCATTTGGGTGGATGTCACTCTCAAGACAATCTTGGTTGTTGTGGGACTTCCTCTTACTGTGCTTGATTTGCCCATTATAAAGGGCAAATGAATTCAGAGTTGCCCCTAAACTCACAGTTAACCAGTTTTCCCCCAGCTTTATTGAGATATAATTGACATATAACATTGTGTAAGTTTAAGGTGTACAACATGTTGATTGAAATCAGTCTTGTTGGGAGTATTTAATAGGCAAAAACCATAAATCAGAGCTTTTGTTTTTTTGAATTGGTTCACCAGCACACCACTGTTTCCTTGCAATGTGCTAAGTGCCTTCCATGTACAACTTAAACTCAGATGATTGCCCCTAGGTAATGCATGTGCTCGTCATTTGTAGATGGCATACATTTATTCTGAAGAAAGCTCTAGTCAGAATTAAAGTCATAGAGGTGGGATTAGTGGAAGGAAATGTCTTGAGGATATTAGTATTCAAGTTGGCCTTGCTGTGTTGGCAGTGAGAAGAATGGAATTTCCAGACAAGTGAAAAAGGATTATTCAAATCTGTGATGTGAGAAAAGCAGAGAATCATAGTAAGATTGCTGCATGGGGGTATTGGTTTCCTATCACAGTTATGACAAATCGCCCTAAAGTTAGTGGCTTAAAACAACACAAATTTATTATCCTCTGGATGTCAGAGTAATAAATGGGCCGGTGGGGTTGCATTCCTTAAGGCTTTAGGGGGGCCATCCTTTTCCTTGCCACTTCTAGTTTCTAGAGGCTGCCCACATTCCTGAGACTGTGGTCCACATCACTCTTCCTTTGTTGCATCTTTTCTTGGGCTCGTAAGTCTCCTGTTTCCCTGTTTCACTTAGCTTGTGATTACATTGGACCCAACAGAATAATCCCAGATAATCTCTCCATCTCCAGGACTTTAATTTAATCACATCTGCACAGTCTCTTTAGCCATGTTAAGCAACATATTTAAAGGTTGGAAGAATTAGGATATGGCTAGGATACAGGCTTCTTTGAGAGGCTGTTCTGCCTAACACAATGGGTAACATAGCCCGGTTGATGATGGGCCTTAAATGGACGAATGAAGAGATTAGAGAATTACTGATAGTGGGCAAGGGAGTGATTTAATGAAAATAGTATTTTAATAAAAATCTATTGCAACAGATGGCTCATATAAACTGGAAACAGCTTCTATAGTAGATTATTGTCATAACCTACATAGGAGTGATTAGAGCAGGCACTAGGAGATGGCATGCTAGCTAGGTATGGTGAGACTTTGACATGGACAGATACAAGGAAGTACTTGATTTTAATAATATAGCTGTGTTTTCAAGACAATTTATACTGGATACATTTAGCCCATTTAAGGTATACAATACAATACTTTTTAGTATAGTCACAGAGATTTGCAACCATTACTAAAATTAATTTTAGAATATTTTCATCCCTCCTAAGAAATAGACAAACAACACCTGTACTTTTCAGTAGTAACTTCTCATTTCTCCTCAATACCTCAACCCTATTAGCCACTGCCCTCTCTCTATCTCCAGATTTGTGTATTCTGGACATTTCACATAAATGGGGATTATATAACATTTCACATAAATGGCTTTTTGTGACTGACTTCCTTCACTTAATATGAGGTTTTCAATGTTCATCCATCCTGTAGCATGAATCAGTATTTCAGTCACTTTTACTGCCAAATAATATTCTATTGTATGGATATGCCACATTTATTTATCTATTCATCAGTTGGTAGACATTTAGATTGTTTCCACTTTTTGGCTGTCATGAATAATTGGGACTTCATAATGTTATGAACGTTTGTGTACAAGTTTTTGCTGGACATATGTTTTCATTTTTCTTGGTATATACCTAGGAGTTGAAATGCTAAGTCATATGGTAACTCTATGTTTAGAGAAACATTTTCAGGAACTGCTAGCCTGTTTCCCAAAGTTGAATGCACCATTATACATTGCAACCAGCAGTGTATGAGGGTTCCAATATTCACACCCTTGCCAGTATCTGCTACAATCTGCCTTTAAAAAAAATTTAGCCATCTTGGTGTGTATGAAGTGGTATCTCACTGTGACCTTGATCTGTATTTCTCTACTGACTAACAGTGTTGAACAATTTTTATTGTGTTTATCGGTCATTTGTATATCTTCTTTGGAAAAATATCTATTCAGATCCTTTGCCCATTTTGAAATTGTATCTTTTTATTATTGAGTTATAGATATAGTCATATAAGTCATATAGAATTATGACTTATAACATTATACCAGAACATATAAGATTTTTAGAAATTTCATGTAATGTCTGAAACATTTATATTAACATATTTCCATACAAATAACCCAAAGAAAGTTTAGTATTAGTTGTTTTCTTTGTTTTTTTATACTGCAGGTTCTTATTAGCCATCAATTTTATACACATCAATGTATACATGTCAATCCCAATTGCCCAATTCAGCACACCACCATCCCCAACCCACCAGGGTTTTCCTGCCTTGGTGTCCATACGTTTGTTCTCTACAACTGTGTCTCAACTTCTGCCCTGCAAACCGGTTCATCAGTACCATTTTTCTAGATTCCACATACATGCTTTAATATATGATATTTGTTTTTCTCTTTCTGACTTACTTCACTCTGTATGACAGTCTCTAAATCCATCCACGTCTCAACAAATGACTCAATTTCGTTCTTTTTATGGCTGAGTAATATTCCATTGTATATATGTGCCACATCTTCTTTATTCATTCATCTGTCGATGGACACTTAGGTTGCTTCCATGTCCTGGCTACTGTAAATGGAGCTGCAATAAACATTGTGGTACATGTCTCCTTTTGAATTATGGTTTTCTCAGGGTATACACCCAGTAGTGGGGTTCCTGGGTCATATGGTAGTTCTATTTTCAGCTTTTTAAGGAACCTCCATACTGTTCTCCATAGTGGCTGTATCAATTTACATTCCCACCAACAGTGCAAGAGGGTTCCCTTTTCTCCACACCCTCTCCAGCATTTATTGTTTGTAGATTTTTTGATGATGGCCATTCTGACTGGTGTGAGGTGATATCTCATTGTAGTTTTGATTTGCATTTCTCTAATGATTAGTGATGTTGAGCATCCTTTCACGTGTTTGTTGGCAATCTATATATCTTCTTTGGAGAAATGTCTATTTAGGTCTTCTGCCCATTTTGGGATTGGGTTGTTTGTTTATTTGATATTGAGCTGCATGAGCTGCTTGTATATTTTGGAGATTAATCTTTTGTCAGTTGCTTCATTCGCAAATATTTTCTCCCATTCTGACAGTTGTCTTTTCATCTTGTTTATGGTTTCCTTTGCTGTGCAAAAGCTTTTAAGTTTCATTAGGTCCCATTGGTTTATTTTTGTCATTATTTCCATTTCTCTAGGAGGTGAGTTGAAAAGGATCTTTCTGTGATGTGTGTCATAGAGTGTTCTGCCTATGTTTTCCTCTAAAAGTTTTATAGTGTCTGGTCTTACATTTAAGTCTTTAATCCATTTTGAGCTTATTATTGTGTATGGTGTTAGGAAGTGTTCTAATTTCATTCTTTTACATGTAGCTATCCAGTTTTCCCAGAACCCCTTATTGAAGAGGCTGTCTTTTCTCCATTGTATATTGTTGCCTCCTCTATCAAAGATAAGGTGACCATATGTGCGTGGGTTGATCTATCTGTTTTTGTACCAGTACCATACTGTCTTGATTACTGTAGCTTTGTAGTAAACTCAGGGAGCCTGATTCCTCTAGATCTGTTTTTCTTTCTCAAGATTGCTCTGGCTATTTGGGGTCTTTTGTGTTTCCATACAAAGAGTGAACTTTTTTATTCTAGTTCTGTGAAAAATGCCATTGGTAGTTTGGTAGGGATTGCATTGAATCTGCAGATTGCTTTAAGTAGTATAGTCATTTTCACAATGTTGATTCTTCCAGTGCAAGAACATGGCATATCTCTCCATCTGTTTGTATCATCTTTAATTTCTTTCATCAGTGTCTTAGTGTTTTCTGCATACATGTCCTTTGTCACCTTAGGTAGGTTTATTCCTAGGTATTTTATTCTTTTTGTTGCATTGGTAAATGGGAGCGTTTCCTTAATTTCTCTTTCAGATTTTTCATCATTAGTGTATAGGAATGCAAGAGAATTCTGTGATTAATTTTGTATCCTGCTACTTTACCAAATTCATTGATTAGCTCTGGTAGTTTTCTGGTAGCATCTTTAGGATTCTCTATGTATAATATCATGTCATCTGCAAACAGTGACAGTTTTACTACTTCTTTTCTGATTTGGATTCCTGTTATTTCTTTTTCTTCTCTGATTGCTTTGGCTAAAACTTCCAAAACTATGTTGAATAACAGCAGTGAGAGTGGGCAACCTTGTCTTGTTCCTGATCTTAGTGAAAATGGTTTCAGTTTTTCACCATTGAGAATGATGTTGGCTGTGGGTTTGTCATGTATGGCCTTTATTACGTTGAGGTAAGTTCCCTCTATGCCTACTTTCTCGAGGGTTTTTATCAAAAATGGGTGTTGAATTTTGTCAAAAGCTTTTTCTGCCTCTATTGAGATGATCATATGGTTTTTCTCCTTCAATTTGTTAATATGGTGTATCACATTGATCGATTTGCTTATACTGAAGAATCCTTGCATTCTTGGGAAAATCTCCACTTGGTCATGCTGTATATGATCCTTTTAATGTGCTGTTGGATTCTGTTTGCTAGTATTTTGTTGAGGATTTTTGCATCTACGTTCCTCAGTGATATTGGCCTGTAGTTTTCTTTTTTTGTGACATCTTTGTCTGGTTTTTGTATCAGGGTGATGGTGGCCACATAGAATGAGTTTGGGAGTGTTCTTCCCTCTGCTATACTTTGGAAGAGTTTGAGAAGGATAGGTGTTAGCTCTCCTCTAAATGTTTGATAGAACTCACCTGTGAAACCATCTGGTGCTGGGCTTTTGTTTGTTGGAAGATTTTAAATCACAGTTTCAATTTCAGTGCTTGTGATTGGTCTGTTTATATTTTCTATTTCTTCCTGGTTCAGTCTTGGAAGGCTATACTTTTCTAAGAATTTGTCCATTTCTTCCAGGTTGTCCATTTCCTTGGCATATAGTTGCTTGTAGCAATTTCTCATGATCCTTTGTATTTTTGTAGTGTCAGTTGTTACTTTTCCTTTTTCATTTCTAAGTCTGTTGATTTGAGTCTTCTCCCTTTTTTTCTTGATGAGTCTGGCTTATCAATTTTGTTTATCCTCTGTTGGGTGCATAAATATTTACAATTGTTATATCTTCTTCTTGGATTGATCCCTTGATCATTATGTAGTGTCCTTCTTTGTCTCTTGTAATAGTCTTTGTTTTAAAGTCTATTTTGTCTGATATGAGAATTGTTACTCCAGCTTTCTTTAATTTCCATTTGCATGGAATATCCTTTTCCATCCACTCACTTTCAGTCTGTATGTGTCCCTAGGTCTGAAGTGGGTCTCTTGTAGACAGCGTATATACGGGTCTTGTTTTTGTACCCATTCAGCCATTCTATGTCTTTTGGTTGGAGCATTTAATCCATTTACATTTAAGATAATTATCGATATGTTCCTATTACCATTTTCTTAATTGTTTTGGGTTTTTTATTGTAGGTCTTTTCCTTCTCTTGTGTTTCTTGCCTAGAGAAATTCCTTTAGCATTTGTTGTAAAGCTGGTTTGGTGGTGCTGAACTCTCTCAGCTTTTGCTTGTCTGTAAAGGTTTTAATTTCTCTGTCAAATCTGAATGAGATCCTTGCTGAGTAGAGTAATCTTGGTTGTAGGTTTTTCCCTTTCATCACTTTCAGTATGTCCTGCCACTCCCTTCTGGCTTTCAGAGTTTCTGCTGAAAGATCAGCTGTTAACCTTATGGGGATTCCCTTGTATGTTATTTGTTGTTTTGCCCTTGCTGCTTTGAAAAATATTTTTTCTTTGTATTTAATTTTTGATAGTTTGATTAATATGTGTCTTGGTGTGTTTCTCCTTGGATTTATCCTGTATGGGACTCTCTGTGCTTCCTGGACTTGATTAACTATTTCCTTTCCCATATTAGGGAAGTTTTCAACTATAATCTCTTCAAATATTTTCTCAGTCCCTTTCTTTTTCTCTTCTTCTACTGAGACCCCTATAATTTGAATGGTGGTGCATCTAATGTTGTCCCAGAGGTCTCTGAGACTGTCCTCAATTCTTTTCATTCTTTTTTCTTTATTCTGCTCTGTGGTAGTCATTTCCACTATTTTATCTTCCAGGTCACTTATCCATTCTTCTTCCTCAGTTATTCTGCTATTGATTCCTTCTAGAGAATTTTTAATTTCATTTATTGTGTTGTTCATCATTATTTGTTTGCTCTTTAGTTCTTCTAGTTCCTTGTTAAATGTTTCTTGTATTGTCCCCATTCTATTTCCAAGATTTTGGATCACCTTTACTATCATTACTCTGAATTCTTTTTCAGGTAGACTGCCTATTTCCTCTTCATTTGTTTGGTCTGGTGGGTTTTTATCTTGCTTCTTCATCTGCTGCATATTTCTGTGTCTTCTCATTTTGTTTAACTTACTGTGTTTGGGGTCTCCTTTTTGCAGGCTGCAGTTTCATAGTTCCTGTTGTTTTTGGTGTCTGCCCCCAGTGGGTAAGGTTGGTTCAGAGACTGTGTAGGCTTCCTGGTAGAGGGGACTGGTGCCTGTGTCTGGTGGATGGGGCTCGATCTTGTCTTTGTAGTGGGCAGGGCCACATCCGGTGGTGTGTTTTGGGGTGTCTGTGAACTTAATATGATTTTAGGCAGCCTCTCTGCTAATGGGTGGGGTGGTGTTCCTGTCTTGCTAGTTGTTTGGCATGGGTGTCCAGCACTGCAGCTTTCTGGTCGTTGAGTGGAGCTGGGTCTAAGCATTGAGATGGAGATCTCTGGGAGAGCTCTCGCCGATTGATATTACATGGGGCTGGGAGGTCTCTGGTGGTCCAATGTCCTGAACTTGTCTCTTCCACCTCAGAGGCTCAGGCCTGACACCAGGCCAGAGCACCAAGACCCTGTCAGCCACACGGCTCAGAAGAAGGGAGAAAAAAAGAAAGAAAAATAAATAAATAATAAAATAAATAAAGTAATTAAAATTAAAAAATTATTAAAATAAAAAAAAATTTTAAGGTAATGAAAAGAGAGCAACCAAACCAATAAACAAATCCCCCAATGATATCAATTGCTAAAAACTATCCTAAGATAAACGTAAAAATCAGAAACAAGTCAGTTGTATACAGCAAACCCCAAGTCTACAGTTGCTCCCAGAGTCCACCACCTCAATTTAGGGATGATTCGTTGTCTATTCATGTATTCCACATTGCAGGGTACATCAAGTTGATTGTGGAGATTTAATCCGCTGCTCCTGAGGCTGCTGGGAGAGATTTCCCTTTCTCTTCTTTGTTCGCACAGCTCCTGGGGTTCAGCTTTGGATTTGGCCCTGCCTCTGCGTGTAGGTCACCTGAGGGTGTCTGTTCCTGCCCAGACAGGACGGGGTTAAAGGAGCGGCTGATTCAGGGACTCTGGCTCACTCAGGCTGCGGGGAGGGAGGGGTATGGAATGCAGAGGCCAACGTGACGTTGCACCAGCCTGAGGCACGCTGTGCGTTCTCCCGGGGAAGTTGTCCCCGGATCACGGGACCCTGGCAGTGGCGGGCTGCACAGGCTCCCAGGAGGGGAGGTGTGGAGAGTGACCTGTGCTCGCACACAGGCTTCTTGGTGGCGGCAGCAGCAGCCTTAGCGTCCCATGCCCGTCTCTGGGGTCCGCGCTTTTAGCCGCGGCTCGCGCCTGTCTCTGGAGCTTGTTTAGGCGGTGCTCTTAATCCCCTCTCCTCGCGCACCAGGAAACAAAGAGGGAAGAAAAAGTCTCTTGCCTCTTCGGCAGGTCCAGACCTTTTCCCCGGACTCCCTCCCGGCCAGCCGTGGTGCAGTAGCCCCCTGCAGGCTGTGTTCACGCCGCCAACCCCAGTCCTCTCCCTGGGATCCGACCTCCGAAGCCCGAGCCTCAGCTCCCAGCCCCCGCCCGCCCTGGTGGGTGAGCAGACAAGCCTCTCTGGCTGGTGAGTGCTGGTCGGCACCGATCCTCTGTGCGGGAATCTCTCCGCTTTGCCCTCTGCACCCCTGTTGCTGCGCTCTCCTCCGTGGCTCCAAAGCTTCCCCCTTGCCCACCCCCTGTCTCTGCCAGTGAAGGGGCTTCCTAGTGTGTGGAAACCTTTCCTCCTTCACAGCTCTCTCCCAGAGGGGCAGGTCCCGTTCCTATCCTTTTGTCTCTGTTTATTCTTTTTTCTCTTGCCCTACCCAGGTATGTGGGGAGTTTCTTGCCTTTTGGGAGGTCTGAGGTCTTCTGCCAGCGTTCAGTAGGTGTTCTGTAGGAGTTGTTCCCATGTAGATGTATTTCTGATGTATTTTTGGGGAGGAAGGTGATCTGCACGTCTTACTCCTCTGCCATCTTGGAGCACCCCCAGTATATTAATTGATTTTTGGATGTTAAACTAACTTGCATTCCTGAGATACCTCCTGCTTGGTCATGTCATATAACCCTTTTTACACGTTGCTAGCTACTATTTGCTACTACAGTCAATCCTCATCCTGTGCAGCTCCCATATTTGTGAATTCACCTACTCAGTAAAACGTACTTGTAGCCACCAAGTCAATATTGGTGGCACTTTCATGATCATTTGCGAACATGCACAGAACAGTGAGAAATCTGAGTTGCCCGATGTCCACATTCCCAGCTGAAGCTGGAAAAGGGGATATTCTGCTTCCTTGTTTCAGCTCTCATACTGTAAACAAAGGGCCCTTTTTATGGCCCCAGAACTGTCCCATTTTCCACATATTTGTGCCTTCTGTTGTTGATTTTGGTATTTAAAAAGGTTCACGACATTAGTTCTGAAGTCCTGGCTAGTGTTTCTAAGTGCAAGGACGCTGTGCTGTGCCTTCCATAGAAAACCGTTTGTCAGATGCGCTTTGTTCAGGCATGAGTTATAGTGCTAATGGCCATGAGTTCAATGTCAATGAATCAGCGATATATATTAAATAGGATGCCCTTAAGCAGAAATACACATAAAGCAAAGCTATTATTGATCAGTTGATGAATATATTGTGACCAGAGGCACTCAAGAGCCTAACCCTATATTTCTTTAGTGAGCAATGGCCCAGTTCAGTTTCTCACTGATTTTATAGTATATAACTTCTGTGAAAAATAAGAAAATGAATTTTTAAAGAATTTTTGCATATGTATTCACTAGAGAATTAGCTGGTAGTTTTCTATTCTTATGATGCTTTTTTTTCTGGTTTTGATATCAGGGTAATGCTGGCCTTATATTGTATAATGACTTGGGATGTGTTCTCTCTTCTTTTTTGGAAGAGTTTGTGAAAATTTGATATTAACGCCTTTTTAAAAAATGTTTGGTAGAGTTCACCAGTGAAAAAAACTGGGTCTTAGCTTTGCTTTGTAGAGTTTTAAATTTTCTAATAGTACAGAAAAAAGTTAACATAGCAGGCCCAAGATCCTCAGGAAGCTTAGCTTACAGTGGGCTGGTGTCTGGGAATTCAGATTTTGAGAGGATTCCCACCATCCCCAGAATTGATAAGGGTAACCCACTGTGCTTTACCTGTTTGTACAAACAATGGTTTATGCCGAACACCTGCTTCCTTCTGGGAGTCTAGAATTTTGGTCTGTACCAGGCAGAGTCTGTCTCTATGACCAGCTCTTTGGAAGCTGAGTCACAACATTTCACACATATTTACATAACCCTTTGGTGGGGAAATTAAGCATGTCTGTGTGACTCTAGTGAGTGATGACCCTTAGATGCTTGTGCCTTTTTTCTCCTTCACCACATGCACCTTTTCCCTTTGCTGATCATGCTTAGTACTCTTTCACTAACATAAATCATAGCCATGAATACAATTACATGCTGAATCCTGTGTGTGAGTCCTCCTAGTGAATTACCCATGCTTAGGGTGGTCTTAGGGACCCCCAAAATATTAATTCAATCTCTTCACTTGTTAAAGCCCTATGCAGATTTCCTGTTTCTTCTTGAGTAAGTTATAGCAATTAATTTTTTCCAGGAATTTTTTCATTTCATCAGAGTTAACTAATAATTATTAGTTAAGCCTGTAATTATTCATAGTCTTCCTTTATAATCCTTTTATTTCTGTAAGGTTAGTAGTAATGTACCATCTTTCATGCCTGTGTTTAGTCCGGCTACAGCCTTGTCAATTTTGTTGATCTTTTCAAAGAACCAACATTTGATTTCATACATTTTCTCTATTGCTTTTCTACTCTCCATTTCATTATTTACATTCTTTTCTTTATTATTTCTTCCCTTCTGCTTGTTTTAGGTTTAATTTGTTCTTTTTTCCAGTATTTATGGTGGAAAGTTAGCTTACTAATTTGAGATCTTTCTTTTTTAAAATTTTTTTTTACTGTGAAAAGACCTTTATATATTGTAATTGGATAACTATTATTAATATTTAATATTTATTTATATTAATATAGTTATATTAATATATATAGTTAATATTTATACTGGCATCCCCCACTTGTTGAATGTTCACTTTACACCACCTTTCATAGGAACAATCTACTTTCAGATAGTGGGTTAATCTGTATGTTAGCAATTGCCAAATCCTGTAAATACCAGCAATAAAATATCTATTGAATTAGTTCTCTTTCCTGTTGCCAACACTCAGCCCAGCCATGTTATTTTTTTAAAATTGAGGTATAATTGACGTATAACATTATGTTGCTTTCAGGAGTACAGTGTAATGATTTGATATATGTATATATTGTGAAATGGTCACCACAATTGTTTCAGTTAATATCCATCACCACACATGGTTCCAAATTTTTTCTTCTGATGATGAGAACTTTTAAGATTTATTATCTTAAGAGATATATTGTATATTGCAAATATACAATACAGTGTTATTAACTAGAGCTACCTTGCTATACATTATATCCCCAGGACTTATTTGATAACTGGAAGTCTGCAGGTTTGGATTGCCTTCACCCATTTTGCCTATTGCCCATCCCCCACCTCTGGCAACAATCAATTGTTCTATCTATAAGTTCTTCTTTTGTTTTGCTTTTTTTTGTTTGTTTAGATTCCACTTACAAGTGAGATCACATGACATTTGTCTTTCTCTGCCTAAATTATTTCACCTAGCGTAATGCCCTCAAGTTTCATCCATGTTGTCACAAATGGCAGGATTTCCTTCTTTTAATGGCTGAATAATATTCCATTTTACCTATATTTTACCTATATCTATATTTTCTTTATCTATATTTTCTTTATCCATTCATCTTCAATGGACATATAGGTTGTTTCCACGTCTTGGCTATTGTAAATAATGCTGATGATGCAATGAACATAAGGGTGCATAGCTTTTTGACTTAGTGTTTTCTTTTCCTTCAGATAAATATCCAGAAGTGAAACTGCTGGATTATATAGTAAATTTATTTTTAATTTTTTGCAGAACCTTTATACTGTTTTCCATAGTAGCTGCACCAATTTACATTCCCACTATCAGTTCACAAGTGTTCCCTTTTCTCCACATCCTTGTAAACATTGTTATTTCTTCTCTTTTTGATAGTAGCCATCCTAACAAATGTGAGGTGATTTTGGGTTTGATTTGCATTTATCAATACCTCATGACTAAGGATGTTGAACACCTCTTCATGTACCTGTTAGCCATCTGTATGTCTTCTTTGGAAAAATGTCTATTCAGCTCCTCTGCCCATTTTTTAATTGGATTTTTTTTGCTATTGAGTTGTATGAGTTATTCATATATTTTGGATATTAACATCTTGTCAAACATGATTTGCAAATATTTTCTCCCATTCAATAGGTTGCCTTTTTACTTTGTGGATGGTTTCCTTTGCAGTGTAGAAGCTTTTTAGTAAGATAGAGTCCCATTTGTTTATTTTTGCTTTTGTTGCCTTTACTTTTGGTATCAAATCCAAAAAATCATCAGTAAGACCAATGTCAAGGAATTTACCTCCTGTTTTCTTCTAGGCGTTTTGTGGTTTCAGTTCTTATGTCCAAGTTTTTAGTCTATTTTAAGTTAATTTTTCTGTATGGTATAGGATGGTGGTCCAGTTTTATCCTTTTGCATATGGCTGTCCAGTTTTTCCAACACCATCTCTTGAAGAGCTATGCTTCCAACACCATTTATTGAAGAGACAGTTCTTTCCCCATTGGATATCATCTGCTCCTTTGTTGTAAATTAATTGACCATATATGCATGGGTTTAGTTCTGGGCTCTCCATTCTGTTCCGTTGGGCTATGTCTGTTTTTATGCCAACACCATACTGTTTTGATTACTCTAGCTTTCTAATATACTTTGGAATCAAGAAGCATGATGTCTCTAGCTTTGTTCTTCTTTCTCAAGATTGTTTTGGCTATTTGGGGTCTTTTGTGGTTCCATACAAATTTTAGGATTGCTTGTTCTATTTCTGTGAAAAATGCCACTGAAATTTTGGTAGGGATTGCACTGAATCTGTAGATTGCTTTGGGTAGTATGGACATTTTAACAATATTAGTTCTTCCAATCCATCAGCATATCTTTCCATTTGTTTATGTCTTCTTCAATTTTTTTAAGCCACTGTTTTATAGATTTCAGCGTACAAGTCTTTAACCTCCTTGGTTAAATTTATTTCCGGATATCTTATTTTTTCTGATACAATTGTAAATGAGATTGTTTTCTTAATTTCTCTTTCTGAGAGTTCATTATTAGTGTGTAGAAATGCAACTGATTTTTTGTGTATTGATTTCTGTATTCTTTGACTCTACTAAATTTGTTTATTAGTTCTAACAGTTTTTTGGTAGAGTCTTTAGGGTTTTCTTATATATATATAGAATATAGAATATATTATTCCACCTGTAAATAGACAGTTTAACTTTTTCCTTTTCAATTGGATGCATGTTATTTCTTTTTATTACCTAATTGCTTTGGCTAGGACTTCCAATACCTTGTTGAATAAAAGTGGTGAGAGTGGGCATCCTTGTCTTATTCCTGACCTCAGAGGAAAAGCTTCAGATTTTCACCATTGAGTATTACATTAGCTGTGGGCTTGTCATATATGGCCTTTATTGTATTGAGGTACATCGCCTCTATACCCACCTTACTGAGAGTTTTTATCATAAATGGATGTTAAAATTTGCCAAATGCTTTTTCTGCATCCATTAAGATATAATCATGATTTTTATCCTTCATTTTGTTAAAATAATGTATCAAATTGATTGATTTGTGATGTTGAACCATCCTTGCATCCCTGGAATAAATTCAACTTGATCATGGTGTATGATCCTTTTAATGTGTTGCTGAATTCTCTTTGCTAATATTTTGTTAAGTACTTTTGCATCTATGCTCATCAGGGATATTGGCCTATAATTTATTTCTTTGTAGTGTCCTTATCTGGTTTTTGTATCAGGGTAATGCTGACCTCATAAAATTTGTTTGGAAATGTTCCTTCCTCTTCTAATTTTTGGAAGAGATTGGGAAGGATTTGGCGTTAGCTCTTTAAGTGTTTGGTAGAATTCACCAGTAAGCCATCTGGTCCTGGACTTTGTTTGTTGGGAGATTTGTGATTGCTGATTCAGTCTCCTTACTCCTAGTCAATCTGTTCAGATTTTCTATTTCTTCATCATTCAGTCTTTGTAGGTTTTCTATTTCTTGGAATTTATATATTTCTTCTAGGTTGTTCAATTTTTTGGCATATAACTGGTCATAGTAGTCTCTTATGATTGTTTGTATTTATGTGGCATCAGTTGTAATATCTCCTCCTTTATTTCTGATTTTATTTATTTAAGTCCTCTATCTTTTTTTCTTGGTGATTCTAGTTTAAAGTTTGTGTATTTTGTTTGTCTTTTATAATATAGACGTTTATAGCTATAAATTTCCCTCTCAACACTGCTTTCCCTACATCTGGTAAGATCTTGTATGATGCATCTTTTTTGAATTAATCTCAAAGTATTTAATAATTTTATGTGTGTGATTCTTCCTGGACCCATTGATTGTTTAGGAGGGTGTTGTTTAATTTTCACATCTTTGGGAATTTCCCAAATTTATTTCTGATTTTGATTTTAAGTGTATTCTCTTATAGCCATAAGACATTGTATAATTTCAATTATTTTAAATTTACTGAAGCCTATTTTCTGACATAATTTATGTTCTATTTTTGAGAATTTTCCATGTGCACTTGTGAGAGGAATGTGTATTCTGGGATTATTGAGTGGAGTTTTCTATATATGGCTGCAAGTCTATTTGATTATAGATTATATATTCACTTCCAAAGTGATGCAGTTCTCCCCTCAGGTTTTTAAATACCATTTCTATGTTTACAACAGCAAAATTCATATTCTCCATCTAGAATTTTTCTCTTAATTGTATACCTACAACTTCTTTCCTCACTTACCTATATTGGTTAATGACTACAATCTTCCAGTTACTTGTGTTAAAACTTTGGTATCAATCTTGATTCCTTCCTCTCATATCTGCTGCAACAACAAATTGTGTCTATTCTATCTTCAAAATAGATCTGGAATGCAACCCTGTCACAGTTTTTCTCCATGCTATTATCGTCTGTCTCGTGGATTATTGCACTGTTTTATAATTGGTCTCTTAGCTTCTGCATTGCCCCCATAGTCTACATTCAACATCTATTTGAAATTTTTTTCAGCCCACCTCTGATATTTCACATACCCATTCTTTGCTTTATATGTTTTCTTTAACATTCATTTTTCATGATATCAATATTTTACTTTTTTATTATGTTTATTATCTATTTCCTTCAATGGTATGCGTAATCTATGAGAGCAGGTATTTTTTTCAATCACTTCTCTATCTTCAGTGCCTAACAGAATACCTAGTATAAAGTAGAAGCGTAAACAACTCTTGTTTTGAATGAACGATTAAAGAGCTTATAATAATTTGGGGAAATGGGACAGGAGGGAAGGTAAAAGATAGGATGTCCAGGAGATAAGAATTTTTGAGTCGTGCATATGGAGGAGATGATTAAAACATTTAAATGTATAAATTCTATAAGTTTAGAGGAAAGTCAGCAGATAGGCAGCAAAGAGAATCACTAAATTGATGGGGGAGAGAGAAGAAACAGCCCAGTTAGTGAGAGATACAGAGAAAAAAATCACAGACATTATCCTGGAAACTCAAAATAAGCTATGTGAAGTACAGTGGGGATTTTGAGGTGTGTCAGGATGAAGAAACTCAATTTCGTTTGTAAAATTATTTAATTGAGCAGTTTCAAGACATTGATGGGTCCATAAATCAGAGTATAAGGGTTTAAGGAAGTATGGGATGGCTAGTGAGAGTAGTGGGGTGTGGAGGTGGGTTGCTTGTTTGAGGAGCTTAGCTATAAAATAATGTCAAATGATAGGAGAGCAATTAAAATGGAATAGTGGTTTCAAAGAGAAAGAATTTTTAAGATTTTAGAAAATCAAACACAATTCAAGAAGAAATGAAAGAGTTAAAGAAAAGACTAAAGGAGAAAGTGTGGTCTCTAGTATAGGAATGTGATCTCTTTAGAAGAATGGACCCCATCCAAAACAAAGGAGGTCAAGTTTTACTCTGAGAGTAGACATCATGTACGTATGTGACTTAAAAAGAATCGCAGGAAGAGGATTGCTGGCTTACAGTAAACACGTCGAACTGATGGCTGATACGCTTAGGATGATCTGAAAAATCACTATGTGGAGAACATAGTTTCAAGTAACTGAGATTAAACCGATATTGGGAATTGCCTTTCAACTTTTGTGGAAGCCTCTCAGAAATTTGGTAACTCTGACTCCCAAATATCCAATGCATGTGTTTGAATCTGGAAGCACTTAGAGTGATTTTGTGGCCAGTGCACCTCTAATCCAAAGACTGAAAGCCCTCCAGCTGAGTAGCAGTTAACAGTCAGGGCTTGGTTAATAAAGTGGTGGGGCTCTCCCACTAGGCTAGCTGCTGCAGGCAAATTCCTCCTTTGACTCTGCCTGAGGCAGGCCTTGGGTCTGAATATAACCTGGGAGAAAAGGAACTGCTTGAAAACCCTGGCTCTACCACTTTTCTTTCTCTGATCTTGCCCCCTTAACCTCTTGATGCCCCGGGTTTTTGTAATCTGTACCTTAATTTCCTCATTGCCCACCCTAAGAGCTTAATACATGGGTAATTTTTATAGTATCTAAGAAAGATAAAATATAAGCACTGCTGGTATTGTGGGTTAAGATGAAGTATTCCTCTGTTATTGAAAAAATATTAATAGTGATGATTTTGATGTTGAATGTTGGAAGTAAATTAGGGGATTAACTTCCAAAAATATGTTTGTTCATTTGTGAGTTCCATCACCGTAGTTATTTCATACAAAATTGAATGTTATTCCTGGCTGGGTAGAAAAAAGGTGGCTCATTTAAGAAGTCAAGAGTAATATTTTGTGCTTAAGACTGATGTTGGTTTAGTGCTATTCATTCATTGTTATTGCTATTGTTATGTTATGTAAATAAAACTGGCCTTTCCCTTCAGTGTGGTTGTGTTGTGGATTTAATTACATGTGAAATTGGGGCAGGGCAGAAAGGCTTATCAG
This sequence comes from Leucopleurus acutus, assembly GCF_964270905.1. Taxonomy (NCBI): domain Eukaryota; kingdom Metazoa; phylum Chordata; class Mammalia; order Artiodactyla; family Delphinidae; genus Leucopleurus; species Leucopleurus acutus. The sequence continues at coordinate 10,220,691 of NC_139159.1, read as the reverse complement.
TTTTAAAGAAATTTAAAATGGGTTCTAACAATTTAGAGTTATAAAGCATTGTAGTTTGTTTAAAGTTAAGATGTTAAAGTAGGTTCTTTAATCAACCACTGCTCTATGAACAGATCCAATCCATGAAAACACTCAATAGAACTATATTTCCTATAAAATTACAACACGTCAGTGTTGCTGCATAGTATGCAACTGACCAATGAAATGATTTTTTACTTAATTGAAGGTCAAAAAAATTTCAGATTTCTGAGTAGGATGCAGAAGTAGTTTCTGGTCAGCTATATTACCTGGAATACTCTCAAGTAACATAATGGGATAATGACCATTTTGCTATTTAAAATCTTTCTATTAAAGGCACTTTGGTTTCCAGCTAATTAGAATTCTACTTTTTTTTGGTGGTACTTTTCTGAGTTGAGTGTTCTACCCTCCCAGAATATGGGGTTTCTGCCCAGGAAAGAATGTAAATGTGGTTCCGTTTTTTTCACTTGAGCACTCATATAGAGGCATCTGTGTTCAATATTCAGTACTTATATATTAAATACAGTTCATTCATTACAGATTATTTTCCTCTCTTTCTAATTACAGAAGATTTGTGCCTAGTGAAAAGTCATTATTTATAATCTTTGGCCAATTTACTTAGGGCATTAGTTAAATTTTTATTCTTTCATAATATGGGGAAGTAATTATGATAGAAGAAAGAAATGCCAATTTAAAAATAGAGGCATTCTTATCATGTTTTTTACATGAACAAAAGGGTTTTAAAAATAGTTTTAGTTTGGATTAATTTATATTGCAGTGTACAGCTAAGAAAGGAGTTTACATTTGGGACCAAAATGTGGAAAATCCATAAGCACTAACAGAGGAATAATGATGCCCAGTTGATTATTCAAATTTGACTTAATCAGTATTTTTTTCTATTCCTATAAAACTGAAAAGACAGTTGGTCATATCAATTATGGTATAAATAATGATCAGTATCAACACAGTACAGCCAGTAAAATCTATTGTCTTCAGTAAAATAAACTAGAGATTTTTAATCTAAGCAACAGGAGCTATCTTTCCTTCATTATAGTTAAATATCTACCATTTTATTTTCTTTTTTAAAAAGCCTGTTTTTTCAACATTATTTAAAGTAAAAGAACAAAATCTGGGATTAAAAAAAGCAGCAGCTGCCCATCTGTCCCATCCCCACACAATTGTTCAAATTGACAAGCTGTATTCTGAGACCTTATTCCAGCAAATGTGGGACACCGTGCATTTGCAAATGACGAAAAAGCCATACAGATATTTTAGTAGCATTTTTATATTGCCTCCTGCATAGATGAAATATGATATTCTTTGCTTAAAGAAAGAGACCTCACTGTGTCACGTAACTGATTGCTATAGAGTTTTTCTTTTAAAAGACATAACTGATAATGCAGAACAGCAGATTGCATAGATGGTATTTATATTGTTCTGTTTTATAACATAAAACTTGTTTAGTAAAGTACATTTTAAAAATAGGGATGTGTGTCATGAGCTGTACGTTGTTGCAAAGGCAGCTGGAAAGTAGGCAATGTGCCTGTTGTCTTTTTTTTTTTTAATTTATTTTACTTATTTATTCTTTAATAGATCTTTATTGGAGTATAATTTCTTCACAATACTGTGCTAGTTTCTGTTGTACACCAAAGTGAATCAGCCATAGGCATACACATGTCCCTATATACCCTCCCTCTTGCGTCTCCCTCCCACCCTCCCTATCCCACCCCTCTAGGTCATCGCAAAGCACCTAGCTGATCTCCCTGTGCTATGCGGCTGCTTCCCACTAGCTAACTATTTTACATTCGGTAGTCGATGCTACTCTCACTTCGCCCCAGCTTCCCCCTCACACCACCCCGTGTCCTCAAGTACATTCTCTATGTCTACATCTTTATTTCTGCCCTGATATTAGGTTCATCAGTACCTTTCTTTTTTTAGGTTCCTTGTATATGCGTTAGAATATGGTATGTGTTTTTCTCTTTCTGACTTACTTCACTCTGTATGACAGACTCTAGGTCCATCCACCTCACTACAAATATCTCAATTTCGTTTCTTTTTATGGCTGAGTAATATTCCATTGTATATATGTGCCACATTTTCTTTACCCATTCACCCGTTGTCTTCGAAGAGAGCAATAACATGGCTACCAGAAGATTTCTGAGAATGTCTGGCATAACTTTCAGCTGTGGACCATGTGACTAAGTCTAAAATGAGCAAAGAGAAAATACCTTCCATGTTAACGTATTTCTGCTTCAAACCTTTTCAATAGACAAACTCACCTTGGTGGGGTATCTCATGTATGTGATTTTATAACCAGAGAAGAACAGAGTCCAAGTCCCAACTTAGAGATAAAGCGTTCAGGATATAATGCCAATATCTTGCAGGTACGTGCACATGCCTTGCTTTTCAACATGCATATAAAATGGCTACATGTACAAAGGCATTATAACCATGGTAATTTTTGGGAAAAATGAAAACTGAATGTAAGAATTGTCACATGACATGTTTTGCACTACCTACCTGTTAAAATCCCTCTATGCAATAATTTGCATAACATGCTTAGACAAGCATACATTGTCCCTCAATTTCTTAAAAGAAATGACCCAAGTTAACAGTGTGGTAAGAAATGTATTCATATTTCATTATAGACAGTTACCATGGGCTATAGATGATCCCACACTAAATAAAAGAAAAATGATATAAATAAGGAATTTAGGGAATTGTGATATCCATAGTTCAACAACAGCTCTGTATCTACTACATACATAATATATATAGTAATTTTGGAATTTTAGGAAATTATTCTTATTATGAATGTCTTTCTGTTTCTTTTAAGGAAAATTCTAGCCTAGATGGTCAAAACATATTTTGAATATGTATTGTACCCACTTGATGTTTAAACTGAGAGATTTAAATCCACTACTTCAAGTATCTGTACCCAGTACAGTTGTTTTCTAATATGAACATTAAAACCAGTCATCAAATCTGAAGAAAGAGCAAGCTTTGAGGATCCTTGCACATTTTTTTTTAATAACTGACAATCAGTTTATTTAAATAATTCATTTAAGTATCTGCAATGGTGACTTCAACCTTGAGTCCTGGCTGTACTTCACCTATCATGTACTTTTATTACAAGCATCATCTAAAACATGTTACTTTAATAGACCTGTTCCAGTAATAAAAAATGCGTTGCAAAAAGGAAGAATTTCTGCGCAGCAGCAGTGGTTGGCAGTGCTGCACTGAATCCACCACACAGTCTGCAAAATAACACAGCCAACATTATATGCTTGAAGAATTCATGCCCAGTGGAACTGCTGCATTTAACTTTTTCTTCTTACCTTTCACTGTTTATCTAATTTATAATGTAAAAGTGCCATTTTCAACTCAAGTTTGAAATTGCAGACCACTTTAGTTGAAGATGGGTAGCAAACACAAATAAAGACTCATCAGAAAGAGAAGAATCAGTGTCATTACTTAACAGAGTGAAATCTCATGGGGACAAGGAGGTTGACCTAGATACCTTGTTTTTGCCAGAGATTTTCTTTTTTTTTTAACATCTTTATTGGAGTATAATTGCTTTACAGTGTTCTCTTAGTTTCTGCTGTATAGCAAAGTGCATCAGCTATGCATATACATATATCCCATATCCCCTCCCTCTTACGTCTCCCTCCCACCCCTCTAGGTGGTCACAAAGCACCGAGCAGATCTCCCTGTGCTATGTGGCTGCTTCCTACTAGCTACCTATTTTACATTTGGTAGTGTATATATGTCCATGCCACTCTCTCACTTCATTCCAGCTTACCATTCCCCCTCCCCATGTACTCAAGTCCATTCTCTACGTCTGTGTTTTTATTCCTGTCCTGCCCCTAGGATCTTCAGAACCACTTTTTTTTTTTTTTTTTTAGATTCCATATATATGTGTTAGCATATGGTATTTGTTTTTCTCTTTCTGACTTACTTCACTCTGTATGACAGACTCTAGGTCCATCCACCTCACTAAAAATATCTCAATTTCGTTTCTTTTTATGGCTGAGTAATATTCCACTGTATATATGTGCCACATCTTCTTTATCCATTCATCTGTCGATGGACACTTAGGTTGCTTCCATTACCTGGCTATTGTAAATAGAGCTGCAATGAATATTGTGGTACATGACTCTTTTTGAATTATGGTTTTCTCAGGGTATATGCCCAGTAGTGGGATTGCTGTGTCATATGGTAGTTCTATTTTTAGTTTTTTAAGGAACCTCCATACTGTTCTCCATAGTGGCTGTATCAATTTACATTCCCACTAACAGTGCAAAAGGATTTCCTTTCCTCCACACCCTCTCCAGCATTTATTGTTTATAAACTTTTTGATGGCCATTCTGATTGGTGTGAGGTGATACCTCATTGTGGTTTTGATTTGCATTTCTCTAATGATTAGTGATGTCAGGCATCCTTTCATGTGTTTGTTGGCAACCTGTATATCTTCTTTGAAGAAATGTCTATTTAGGTCTTCTGCCCATTTTTGGATTGGGTTGTTTGTTTTTTTGATATTGAGCTGCATGGACTCCTTGTATATTTTGGAGATTAATCCTTTGTCAGTTGCTTCGTTTGTAAATATTTTCTCCCATTCTGAGGGTTGTCTTTTTGTACTGTTTATGGTTTCCTTTGCTGTGTAAAAGCTTTTAAGTTTCATTATGTCCCATTCATTTATTTTTATTTCCATTTCTCCAGGAGGTGGGTCAAAAAGGATCTTGCTGTGATGTATGTCATAGAGTGTTCTGCCTATATTTTCCTCTAAGAGTTTGATAGTGTCTGGCCTTACATTTAGGTCTTTAATCCATTTTGAGCTCATTTTTGTGTATGGTGTTAGGAAGTGTTCTAATTTCATTCTTTTACATGTAGCTGTCCAGTTTTCCCAGCACCATTTATTGAAGAGGCTGTCTTTTCTCCATTGTATATTCTCGCCTCCTTTATCAAAGATAAGGTGACCATACGTGCATGGGTTTGTCTCTGGGCTTTCTACCCTTTTCCATTGATCTATATTTCTGTTTTTGTGCCACTACCATATTGTCTTGATTACTATAGCTTTTTAGTATAGTCTGAAGTCAGGGAGCCTGATTCCTCCAGCTCCGTTTTTCTTTCTCAAGATTGCTTTGGCTACTTGGGGTCTTTTGTGTTTCCATACAAATTGTGAAATTTTTGTTCTAGTTCTGTGAAAAATGCCATTGGTAGTTTGATAGGGATTGCATTGAATCTGTAGATTGCTTTAGGTAGTATAGTCATTTTCACAATGTTGATTCTTCCAATCCAAGAACAGGTATATCTCTCCATCTGTTTGTATCATCTTTCATTTCTTTCATCAGTGTCTTATAATTTCCTGCATACAGGTCCTTTGTCTCCTTAGGTTGGTTTATTCCTAGGTATTTTATTCTTTTTGTTACAATGAGAATTGGGAGTGTTTCCTTAATTTCTCTTTCAGATTTTTCATCATTAGTGTATAGGAATGCCAGAGATTTCTGTGCATTAATTTTGTATCCTGCTACTTTACCAAATTCATTGATTAGCTCTGGTAGTTTTCTGGTGGCATCTTTAAGATTCTCTATGTATAGTATCATGTCATCTGCAAACAGTTACATTTTACTTCTTCTTTTCCAATTTGGATTCCTTTTATTTCTTTTTCTTCTCTGATTGCTGTGGCTAAGACTTCCAAAACTATGTTGAATAATAGTGGTGAGAGCGGGCAATCTTGTCTTGTTCCTGATCTTAGTGGAAATGGTTTCAGTTTTTCACCATTGAGAACGATGTTGGCTGTGGGTTTGTCATATATGGCCTTTATTATGTTGAGGTAAGTTCCCTCTATGCCTACTTTGTTGAGGGTTTTTATCATAAATGGATGTTGAATTTTGTCGAGAGGTTTTTCTGCCTCTATTGAGATGATCATATGGTTTTTATCCTTCAATTTGTTAATATGGTATATCACATTGATTGATTTGCATATATTGAAGAATCCTTGCATTCCTGGGATAAACCCCACTTGATCATAGTATATGATCCTTTTAATGTGCTGTTGGATTCTGTTTGCTAGTATTTTGTTGAGGATTTCTGCATCTATGTTCATCAGAGATAGTGGCCTTAGTTTTCTTTTTTTTTTTTTGACATCTTTGTCTGGTTTTGGTATCAGGGTGATGGCGGCCTCGTAGAATGAGTTTGGGACTGTTCCTCCCTCTGCTACATTTTGGAAGAGTTTAAGAAGGATAGGTGTTAGCTCTTCTCTAAATGTTTGATAGAATTCACCTGTGAAGCCATCTAGTCTTATTGCCAGAGATTTTCTATATAGTCACCTGTGAAATGAGTAATGAAAGAGAGTTAGGTAGCTTTGCATATTTTTATTTTTGGATGTTTCAAGCTAGCTTCTTACCTGCACAGCTTTCCGGTCAGTTTAACCCTTTTGTGAGGATTCAAATGGCAGGTAATGTGTATAAAACACCTCATTGCTTAAAACACAATGAGTGTTTAATAAATATTAAGTTCTTACCCTCTTCACCATTTCCAATTTATTTTGAACATTCTACTTGTGACACTTGTACTATTTGGCTTCAATTCAATAGTTCTGGATTTTGTATGAATTCCCACTTCTTTTAATTAAGCTTCTGACTGTAACTTAAACTCTTCAGTAAGCCACCTCTTTCTTAAGTGTGAAGAGTCATCTGGATAAAGACTGATAAGTGATCCCGCTTTTCCTCTCCACTTTGGAAACAAGCAGCAAGTATCTCCATCTCCCCTGCATCCCCCTCCCTCCTAACCCTACCTAGATCCCTTGTGTGAATCAAGCTTATCTTTGGGGTCAGGGGGCTGAGGTGAGATTAAATCACAAGCTGGAGAAGAAAAGACCTTTTTCAATAGCTGCTCTCAAACAGCCGAGGTAGATGGTACCTGAGTCATGTATCTTAGGCTTCGCTCATCCATCTTGTGCATCTATATTAAAGCAACAGATGTCATCCTTGGGAAGCACACTAGCTGTGCTACCTTCTAGGCAACACTGCAAGTAAATAAGTGGAGGGACTTTATTTGATCCCTATTCCCATACTTCACTATCAGATTTTCTTTATGGTTAAAAAAAAGAAAAAGAAAGAGAAGGAAAAGAAGATTCTTTATAATATCTACACTACATTAATTTCGATTATTTCCCTTCTTTGTCTTAGTAGAGATAGAAAATAACTGGTCAGATTGAACTAATTATCTTCTCTTTAGGATCAGCTCTCATGTGGTGGATCAGACACTAGGCTAAGAGTAAGGTACTGACTTCATCACTGTCCTACTGACTTATTCAGGGAAAGTTGCTCACACTCTCTAAGACAATTTCCAGTCTATAAAATGGGGAAAGTCATATTTTTAATTGCCCAGAGCAGTGCCTGTCACATAAAATATGTTAATAGTAGAGGGCGAGATATATTAACTCAATGATCTAGGTTCTTACAACCTTCCTATTATAGAAAGTCAATTATAGAAAGTCACATAAATTGCATACACTCTCCATACACATATATACATGCACACATACATATACTAATCCAGCGTAATACCACACTGTACCTTTCCTTCAATTCACTGACAATAGTGTGTTGTGGCTCTCTTTCCATGTTATTGTATACTACATTATGTATTACAACTTCAGTTTTAATTTTAGTATAGCATTTTATAATAGGTATATACTGTAATTTAATTACATTGAATGAATTATAGTCCTTTTGATAAAATATAACTGTTTTTAATCTTTCATTATTATAAATAATGCTTCGGTAATATCATTGTATCATCTTGGTTTTTGGTTTGTCTTATTTTGCAAAACGAAAATTTTTTATTGAAGTATAAGTTATTTATAGTATTGTGTTAGTTTCAGGTGTACAGCAAAGTGATTCGGATGCATATATATATATTCTTTTTCAGAGTCTTTTCATTATAGCTTATTACAAAATATTGAATATAGTTCCCTGTGCTATAGAGTAAATACTTGTTGTTTACCTATGCTATATATAGTGGTAAGTATCTGTTAATCCCATACACCTAATTATCCCTCCCCCACCCTTTTCCCTTTGGTAACCATAGTTTTGTTTTCTATATTTGTGAATTTGTTTCTGTTTTGTAAATAAGTTCATTTTTATTATTTTTTAGATTCCACATGTAACTGATATTGTATAGTATTTGCCTTTCTCTGTCTGACTTCCTTCACTTAGTAGGATAATCTCTAGGTCCATCCATGTTGCTGCAAATGGCAATATTTCATTCTTTTTTATGGTTGAATAATATTCCATTGTGTATATATACCATGTCTTCTTTATTCATTCATCTGTTGATGGACACTTTGGTTGCTTCCATGTCTTTTTTTTTTTCTCACTTTAAAAAAATTTTTTTCTGCTTGTAAGTATATGTTTATCTTTTTCCTTTAAATTAATTTTTTTATTGGGGTATAGTTGTTTTACAATGTTGTGTTAGTTTCTACTGTACAGCGAAGTGGAGTTCCCTGTGCTATACAGCAGGTTCTTATTAGTTATCTATTTTACACATATTAGTGTATATATGTCAATTCCAGTCTTCCAATTCATCTCACCACCACCCCTTCCCCCCCTTGGTGTCCATATGTTTGTTCTCTACATCTGTGTCCCTATTTCTGCCTTGCAAACTGGTTCATCTGTACTATTTATCTAGATTCCACATATATGCATTAATATACGATATTTGTTTTTCTCTTTCTGACTTACTTCACTCTATATGACAGTCTCTAAGTCCATCCATGTCTCTACAAATGACCCAATTTCATTCCTTTTCATAGCTGAGTAAGATTACATTGTATATATGTACCAAATCTTCTTTACCCATTTGTCTGTCGATGGACATTTAGGTTGCTTCCATGACCTGGGTATTGTAAATAGTGCTGCAATGAACACTGGGATGCATGTGTCTTTTTAAATTAGAGTTTTTGTCTTTCCTAGATACATGCCCACAAGTGGGATTTCTAGGTCGTATGGTAACTCTACTTTTAGTTTTTAAGGAACCTCCATGCTGTTTTCCATAGTGACTGCAAAAATTTACATTCCCACTTACAGTGTAGGAGTGTTCCCTTTTCTCTGCACCATCTCCAGCATTTATTATTTGTAGACTTTTGAATGATGGCCATTCTGACTGGTGTGAGGTGATACCTCATTGTAGTTTTGATTTGCATTTCTCTCATAATTTGCAATAATGAGCATCTTTCATGTGCCTGTTGGCCATCTGTTTGTCTTCTTTGGAGAAACGTCTACTTAGGTCTTCTTCCCACTTTTTGAATGGGTTGCGCAAAACAGAATTTTGATGTAATAACATTTGACCACTTATTCTTTTATTGTTTCTAGTTCTTATGACATGGTTAGAAAGGCTTCCCCCAAAGCCAGTTTATAGATATTTTAAGCATTGCTTTCCATGATAAAAATTCATAATTTCATTGATGCAAAAAGAATTATTACCATTTATATTCTTGTTATTGTTGTTAGATATAAGAAATGAGGTAGAGATACCATTTTATTTTTTCCAAAATGGCTAACCAGTTGTTCTAATATTATTATTAAATAATCTATTTTCCCACTAATTTGAATATTTTCTTATCACATATTATTGAATTTATTTCTAGATTGTCTGTTATATTTATTTGGTTTGCTAAAGTTTGCACTGGTACCACACTTTTTAAAATGCTACAGGTGTTGTGAATAAAACCATTATTTATGAATTGCAAACATAAGGGTTTGGAGGTTAGTAGGGAAAATCTCCAGCTCAAAGTATAATTGGAAGTATTGGTTCTGTGGTTTAGGGAGTTTGAACAATGTTTGCAAAAGGCAGGTGGGAACAGTGAGAGAGGTAAAACGATGAAGGGTGAAGAAAAATACAGATGAACAGCATAGCAATTCCAAAGGGGGTTGGAAAAACCATATACATATTGAGGTATTGATTTGTACTTTCCCGTACAGCACTGTGTATAGTTGTATCAGAGTGAAGAAGGGATATGACTGGGTTGTTCCAGCACTGAGACTTAAATGGTGGCAGTAACAGGACTGACTCATATGGGCTTGAAGGCACCAACAAAAAGTTAGGCAAAATGATGACATATGAGGCTGAGGCTGGCTGTAGGACATAAAGCCTGGGGAACACAGATCAACTGAGAAGAGAAGTAAGAGTAGTCATGCAATTGTAGATATTGATGAAATTCAAGAGTATGTTAAATATTAGAGAGATTTAGAGAATAAAAGAACTAAGTGGGTGGAGTTGCAGTCAGAGACGAGAATTTGAAGTTCATGTGGCTTCACGTGTAAGGACTCCATCGTAACTTCCTTCATGCTGCCTATTTTTATACAAGAATATTATCAGAGGGGTGAGATACAAGTTAGATAAAAAACTTTGTGGACAGAGAAAGTATAAAATCCTTCTGCTATAATGAGGCGAGAAGAGGTTTAGAAGAAAAGGAGGGCAAACTGTATTTTAAAAAGCAAAATCTTATTACGATCCAAGGTGTGAGGCAATATTCCTAACAGGAAAAGAGGAATGGCCGGTATTTTAGAAAAAAATGAAAGTGGATCTGATCTAAAATGTGGTGTAGAATTGATGATGGGGCAGGAGGAGAAAGAGGAAGTGGATATGAATATTTGAAAGGAGTTCTCCATGTTCAATTAAATGCTTAGGCAAGTCCCCAAATTAAATTAGATGCCAAGAAATAGTTGGCAAACAAAGTGTAGTAATTAAGTGCCATGGGGCGAGGAATGAGGCTGAGCCTGGCCACATTGTGTCACCTCGCCCTGGCCTGTTCAACAGTCTATAATGGGGAGCTTAGCCAATGAAACAAATAGATCACAGTCCAAAATGGAACAAAAAGATAACTGAAACCAGATACTAAGGATAAACACAACTAGGGCCAGAGATGTGGATTCCAAGGGCAGCTCTGCTTTGGCCAAATGGGCATTTACACTCTGGTATAAATAATGTGCCAGGCTCCTGGGGTCCAGCCTGAATGATGGAAGATGCAGTATTCACAGATGAAAGAAAAGCAGACTGTAAATTAATACACTGTTAATGTCTTTCAAATAAAGATATGTATGGGTTTGTAGCCTGGGTAATAACGAGAGTCTCAAGCTTTTAAAGTAAGTTCTTGCATGCAGACACCAGGCTCCTATTTACAGCCCTGGCAGTAGCTCTAAAGTACCAAGGGTATAAGCCCAGCTTGAACTTCAGATTAGAATGTAAATATCAGAATCTTGAAATGTCTAAGAGCTCTTACCAAAGTTAATTCACTATTTGGAAACTATGTAAATAAATATATATATATATGTTCATCTTGTTGTTTGCTCTTATTTTAATTTGGTTGTTATCATGGTGTTTAATTTAGCGCAGAGAAGCCCACCTTCAAATCATTTATTTTCATATTTTATATAGCTGTTTTTGAATAGTGGCCTTTCTGGTGAGAGTAGAGGAGGCATTCTAAATGATTGCAATTGTCAGAGGGAAGTAAGGTGTAGTTTATTTGTACCTTAGATCCAAGTATCTAGCAGACACATTTAGTTACTTCACCTCTAATGGATAGCATTAGCTTTGCTGTATATGAACACAAAATAAAGAGGAAATTATAGCAGCTGAAAGAAATTCTGTGGCTACCTAGAGCATTTTGCAGAGATCAGAAACCAGCTAATCCAAGCATTTTACAAGGATCAGGAAGCAGTTAATCAAAGGAATTAGTACTATAAGTTATTGTGAAAAATAGAGATTCAGAAATTACTCTTTCTTTATTATGAAAACCAGTAGAGGATCTATAGGAGGTCCTCTGCATTGTGGTTATAAAATAAGACTCATTTTTCTTTCATTCATTATCTGCAGACAAATCGTTGCATTCATTCACACAGCATCCTTTGAATAAAGTAGATCCAGGGACTGTGTTCTCCAGTTTAGGGATGTGCACGTGGATGCAGAAAGCTCTCCATGAACTGTCCATAGAAGTGCAGCAGTGGCAGAACCAAGACTGAAGCCCTGCTACTGGTCTAAATATCTTTCTAACTGGTCCACACTGTCTTTTATACTCCTTAGACTCTTAAAGCCAAAATGATCCTAGAATATAGTACTTTAATAAAGAGATTGGACTATTACAATATTAAAAAAACTATAGTATGGGATTGCTCAGTACTTGATAAATGTAACTAAATCACCAACAATGTACAGCATTTCAGGTTATAGCCTCAAGTGTTTTTAACTGAGTTGCAGAAAAGCATAGAAAGCAGAAAAGTTTTCCATTTTTATGATTGACAGCCAAGAATACATGTAATAAGTTTTGCATAAAAATTACTGTTGAATGGCCTTATGTGTTAGAGAATTTTGCCCAAATAAATAAATAATCTGTGAAATGGGAATAAAGCCTAGGACTGCTTTGCTTCATATGGAATGAGGATTAATGAATAACACTGAAGACTGCACTAAAATGATTGGAAAAAACTTGAAAAAGGGGTTCAGGGTATTGTCAAAACACTAGGATTAATGGGAGAAGAGAATTGTCCAAGAGGAAATGTTAATTTACTTATAATTTAAGCGGTGAATCCAGGACACTTATGTGTGCTTTTCATTAGAACCATATCCTAAATGTAAGGTTAAAGCAGTTTTATTTTATCTCCAAAAAGAAATAAGTAAGAGAGAAATTTAAATTTAAGCAATAGAGATTGACTAGATATTTTTAAATCTTGTTACTTCACAATATGCTAATTTATAATAACAGTTTAACCAGAAACGGATTGAGCTTTAACATGACACGTGTCTTAAAAAAAAAAGCCGGGGGGGGGTGGGTGTTTCCCGGGTGGCGCAGTGGTTGAGAGTCTGCCTGCCAATGCAGGGAACACCAGTTCATGCCCCGGTCCGGGAGGATCGCACATGCCGCTGAACGGCTGGGCCCGTGAGCCGTGGCCGCTGAGCCTGTGCGTCCGGAGCCTGTGCTCTGCAACGGGAGAGGCCAAAACAGTGAGAGGCCCGCGTACCACAAAAAAAAAAAAAAAAAAAAAAAGACTTCTTAATTAAGTTAATAAAGTAAATTGTTCTGTTCCTCTAGAAAGAAACATTTATCTTGCTTGAACATTCAGGCTGGTTTTAAGTAGCTTAATAGCACCTACTGGCTACAAATAATAATTTTTCAGATGTTTATTCTAATAATCGAAACATTTTGCAGACTATATACACAACACTTTATTTAATAGTACTTTTATGTTACTGTCTGTAAATGAAAGTCATTTCATAAACTTTACACTTTTTTCTCATAAATTTCAAACTTTATAGTGTTCAAGCTGATCTTTCTCCTAAAAATTAAGCTTTTCCAAGATATGTCTCCTACTGGCTCCCTGTTTTCCATTCTTTTCTAATGGCTTTAGTTTAGGCCTTCCTGAGTTCTCAGGTGGATTATTGCAAGTCTTCTGTGTCATGGGGTCTCTCTGGCACAGACACTGTATCTCACTGGTCTCTCTCTTTCCTGCTGTCCATCTAAACTCACTGTCACTGTAATGATCTTTGGAAATGGCATCTGTTATTATAACTTTTTTTTTAAAAAAAAACCTTTAAAACCTTTAATGATTCCCTATCACCTAGAGAATAGAGTCTAACACTTAATGGTGTTCTTTCACATCTTCATCTCTCGGCCCTAAACTCCACTCCTAAAGCCTACACTTGGGTTTATTTGCTTTTCTAGGACCTCTACCCCTTAATTTTTCATGCTTCTATAACTTTTCCCATCCTGGTCATTCTTCCAGAAATGCCTTTCATTACTATCTCCATCCTTTCTAGGATAGGTAAACAGCTCTTGTATCCAGATAGAATCAAGCTTTACCATTTTAATGTTAACTTTCTCAACCGTTGTTTTTTTGTTTTGTTTTGTTTTTTTGTGCGCACTTACGAAACTCTGTAAACACATTAAGAAACAATAGTAATGAAAGCTATTATTTATTGAACACTTTTGCTAATCACTGCATGGATTATCTATTTAAAATTCACCACAGTTATATAAATATGATACATATTAGTTCCTTTCACTGACACAGATCCTTGTTGAAGGTAATTTAGTTAGTAAGTGAAGGAGCTGAAGTCAGATCCTTGCTCTGCTCTCATGTCTTCCAATGGTACTTACTTGTTTTCGGTCTGTCTTCCCAAACTACAAAGCAAACTCTGAGAACACAAACAATGCCTTTTCAGTATCTCCCACACCCAGCAGAGATTATAGAATAAAATGTAAGCATATAAGAATAATCAGATAGTGATATGAACTACTCAAAGATGTAGTGAAATAATTAGTTATACAATTGTAAGATTTAAGATTATGTTCATCCTTTCTCTGTTAAAGTATAAAAAGTTTTCCTACTGCATGTGTAAATTTTCATTTTAATGAATGCCAAATACTCCTGGTTTTCTATCCAACAACATACTCTACCTTTACTTCTTTTTAAAAATTTTTATTGAAATATATTTGAGTTACTATGTTGTGTTAGTTTCAGGTGTACAGCAAAGTGATTCAATAATATATATGTATATATATATTCTTTTTTTCATTGTCTTCCATTATAGGTTAATACAAGATACTGAGTATAGTTCCCTGTGCTATACACTAGGTCTTTATTGGTTATATATTTGATATAGAGTAATGTGTATATTTTGCTTCTTTGCTAAAAGAAGTCTGGATTTGGCAAAGGTATTAAGGGCCACGTACTTGAGGAGATGCTTTAAGAGTGCATGTTAACTAATCTATGCCAATCAATTATTTCTTTTGTGCTGGTGATTAGTTTAGGAATGAGCATGTGGTACAATTTTAGCAGGAGGAGCCAATCTTCCAAGAAGTTTCTAGGAAGGTTTTATTACTCTTAAGAAGGGAAATAAGAAAAAGACCCTTCCTCTCTTCTGGTGTTTGGACATGTGCAATGATGTGCTTCCTGGTGCTCTCGTAAACATCTTCGAGGATGCAGGACTGTTAGCATCCTCAAAGGGTGAGCAGACTATTTGTTAAATAAGGCAAAAAGGAAAGATGGAAAGAATCTTTCTCGTCTTGGGTGAGATGCTGAGCTAGTCATTTCTAGAACTGTTCCATCTCCAGACATCTTAGGATACGTGATAATATCAATACATTTTCTTTTCTTTATATGTTGCTTTTTTAAAAATGGTTGTCTTTCAGCAGTTTCATTACAATGTGCCTGGGCACGATAGGATTTGTTGTGGGTTATGGTGGACCTATTTTACCAACTTCAGCAAATTCTTGGACATTATCTTTTCAAATATTCTTTTTAGCCCATTTTCTTTCTTCTCTTTTTCTGTGACTCCAATTATTCATATATTATATTGTTTGCTATCGTCCCACAGATTTCAGATGCTTTGTCCTATTTTTTTCTGTTTTTGCTTCAGCTTAGATTTTTTCCATTTACTTGTCTTTAATTCACTGATTCTATTCTGTGTTTAATTTACTGGAAAACACATCAAATGAATCCTTCATTTCTGATATCATAATTTTCATTTCTACTATCTACAGTTGACTCTTTTTAAAAATGATTTCCAGGACTCTGATGAAATTTCCTCCCTGTTTACTTATTGTCCAGTTTTTCCACTTTCATTTAACACAGTTGTCATAATTATTTTAAAGTCCTTGTCTGAGAATTCCAGTATTTATTCCATTTCTGCTTCTGCCGACTGGTCATATTTCTTTGCTTCTTAATATGTGTCATAATTTTTAAAATTGTATGCAAAGAATTGTGTCTAAAAGGATAGTAGAGACTGAAGTAAATAATAGTAAAGCTCAGAAGAAAGCAGGCTTGTTTTTCTCTTAGGTCAGTAGAATCAGGGGGGCTGAGTCAATCTAATTTATAGATGAACTGAGACTGTTGTCGTTTTAGTTGGAGTCAATTGACCACTGACCTCAAATGACTGGAGATCAGCATCAAGACATTCCCTTCATCACAGCTGGAGATCTAAGCACCCAGGAGACTCTAGGTACCTCTTGTGCTTTGTAGCCCGCCACCAGCTTTCAAGCCGTGGGAGATCTCATCATATTCACAGCATGCTGCCAGTTGGTTGGGTTGTGGTGTGTTCTCTCCTCTCCAGTGTTGACCCCAGCTTTCTGTGCCTTAAGACACTTTTTTCTACCCTGCTTGCATGTACCCTGTTTTGGAGGGCTGAAGCGGTAGTTTTGGTGAAGGCCTGGAGTGCCCATGAGGGGTGGTTCTCAGTTCTCTGGCGCTGCCCCCAGGTTTGGCTGGCCCTTCCTGCTTGGTCATCAGAAGGTGGTCTCTCGCAGCTCTCCTGCCCTCCCCAAGCCTTAGGCAGCCACCAATTCATACTCTCTGGGGGACGGGATAGTCTACCTTGCCCTCAATGTTTCATCAGGCCCTTGTCTCCACTCAGCCTTCTATGTGAGTGTTCAAGGAGAGCCTAAGTGAAAGAGTTGGTGGGTGGGTGCAGATTCCGTATGCGGCTACTGCCCATTGAATTCTAAACTGTCATGCCTGTCCATACTGGCCTTAAAAATTTCTAAAAATTTTAGTGATTTTTCTTTACCCCTGTCCTTCTACTCTCACTGCTCCTCCAAGTATTAAAGTGGTTCTGGATCTCTTTTCTCCTAGGAAGAGCTTGCCACTTTCTAGATATCAGTTATTTACACTCCTTTGCATCCTGAGGTCTGATTAAAAACAAACAAACAAACAAAAAACCAAAGTTATGGTTGTATAGGTTATCTGCGATATTCTCATTGTTAGAATGGAAGCAATGTTATCCTGCAACTGTCTTTATCCTGAGTGGGAGTGGAAGTCTAAGGCACTTCTAGTTGAGTTTTCTGGGACTTGCTGCTGAATATACCCTAATCAGATCTACACTGTATTTGAAATTGTTCTTTGGGATGAGAAAACCATAGATTATTTTAATGACTTTTCTGGTGATTATAAAGTTAACCTATTTTTTATTAGAAAAAATATAAAAAATACAGAAAAATTACAAAGAGGAAAATAAAAATTATCCATAGTCACTTTTCATAGATATAAGCATTAATATTCTGTTAAATATCTTTTCAAAGTGTTTTGTCTATAATATATATCTATTTTTTCATAGTTTAAAGCAAAATATACTTTGTATTTATGTAAGACTATGTCATGCACATTTTCTGTATTATTAAATCTTCTAAAATATGACTTTTAATGCAGTATTATATTTTAAGATTTAAAAAAATTTATTTAAATAAATTATTGGGCACATGTTATTGGGCATTTTGAATGATTCTAATTTCTCACAGTGACAAATAACCCTGTGATGAAAACCCTTATATTCTGAAAAGGTTGAAATCTGTTGAAGGTCAAATAGCTGGTTGGCTAATCTGGCAACCAGGTGTGAGGTCTACACCACTGGTTTTTTTTTTTTTTTTTTTTTTTTTTTTTGCGGTACATGGGCCTCTCACTGCTGTGGCCTCTCCCGTTGCGGAGCACAGGCTCCGGATGCGCAGGCTCAGCAGCCATGGCTCACGGGCCCAGTCGCTCCGCGGCATGTGGGATCTTCCCGGACCGGGGCACGAACCCTTGTCCCCTGCATCGGCAGGCGGACTCGCAACCACTGCGCCACCAGGGAAGCCCTCTGGCACTGTTCTTGACTCTACCACACACTACTTGTGATGGAGCAGCAGGAAGTGTACAGGTCAAAGGAAAAATGAAGATCAGACAGCTTATTATAGTAGAAATCAGGACCTAAGAGCCCAAAGTGTCAAGTGTCTAGGACTCAGGAAGAATCTAAGTTAGAGAAGTCTAGAGCTAGGCAAGTGATCTGTTTAGGTAGTTATGATTGGACCTCTTTAAGTACTTCCTGACCAGGCATAAAATGGATCTGAAGTGTAATCTGCTTGCACTCTCAATGCCCACTGATTGATATAATCTACCTCTCTCATAGATCACTCATCTTACAGTGCCTATTTTCCTAAACAGAGTGGGAACTTAATTTCCTTTTCCCCAATCCCTGCTATCAGGGCCTTATTTTAGGATCTCACCGTTTCTATCCTTGATTAATGTAAAAGCATTCTTTTTGTATTATCTGACTTTAGCTTCATCCTCTTCAGGTTACCTAATCATACTGTTTCCCCCTGATTTAAATCCTGTTATGCGTTTTTATAGATTGCAGTAAAAATCAAACTCCTGTCTCTCTAGACAAAACTCTTTACGATCTTGTCCCTGCCCAGCATTTCAGCTCTCCGTTTGCCAATACTCAGCACAGACCTTCCATCCTGTGAGCTTCTAGTTTTCCAAACAGTTGTACCTTATTTCTGTATGCATTTGCCCATACACTTCTCCACATCCCCAGCATCCTTCTGTCTCTCCTACGAGTTGTTATTCTTGTTAATTTCAACTCATCTTTGAAAACGCAGCTCCAGTTTCATCTTTATTGGAGATACTTGATAATCTCTCAAACTCATATAAATTCTTTACTCTCTGCTGCTCAAATATCCTCTTCATATACTTATGATAGTACAAGTTATGTCATACTAAAGTTTCTAGTTTTGTTTTTGTTTTCTTTGCATAAACAGTGGTTTTATTTTGACTTTATATTCCCAACACTTATCACAGAGCCTGGATCCTAGCAATTTCTTATTCAGTATTTATTTGAATACTATCATAATGATAATATATTGAGAGGAGGAAAAAGCACAGGTGTCTAATTACCCAATCACCCACCCCCAATCCTCTCTTCCTCAAGCCTTTTACATATCAGTATGAGACCACCACCATTTACAGAATTGTTAGGATCAAAAATCAAAACTTCATTGTTGTTACTTCTCTTTCCTTCATATTCATCACTTACTCTGTCAGCAGGTCCTGTTGAGCAAAATGTATTCCGACTCAAGCTGTTTCTCATTTTTCCATCATTGCCCTCCTAGCTCTCGTCATCTTGTTTTTTCTCTACTTCTATAGGCTTCATACTAGTCTCTCTCTCTCTCTCTTTTTTCTCTACCATTTTCACATTAGTCTATTCTTCACGTAGTACCTAGAGAGCTCTCTAAGAAATGGAAATCCTGCCTTAGTTCTACATGCAACTTCACCATCATATTCAGGATGAAATCCAGAGTTCTTTGCAAAGCTAACAAGTGTCCACAGAGCCGGCAGCTGCATCTCTCTCTGTGTCATTTCAACCACTCTCCTCTTTA
Source organism: Leucopleurus acutus (assembly GCF_964270905.1). Lineage (NCBI taxonomy): Eukaryota > Metazoa > Chordata > Mammalia > Artiodactyla > Delphinidae > Leucopleurus > Leucopleurus acutus. Next base: position 10,201,487 of record NC_139159.1, on the reverse strand, counting down.
GTCACTCCAGTCCACTCAAACTGGCTTTCTTGCAGTTCCTCAATACACGCCAATCTTTTTCTTACCTTGGGGACTTTGCTTTGTTGTGCCCTCGGTTGAAATGCTCTCACACCGTTCAGGTTCCTGACCAGACATCACCTCCGTGATTCCCCTTTACAGTTGTATTGCAATAACCCCCTTCCTACCCTTGGTTTCATTCTCTAAGCCTCTTCTCTTTTTTCTTTTCTTTATGGCACTTATCACTAAAGATTATATCACATATACGTTTTGTTTACCGGTGTATTTTCTGATTTTTCACTGTAACATAAGTTTCATGATTCCACAAACTTTGTCTTCTTCACTGTCGTACCAGTGATAAATATTTATTGAACACGTGAATTAAGCGATGCATTTCATATCTAGACTCTGTTTTTTTCTATGCTCCTTTTTTTTTTTTTTTTTTTTTTTTTTGCGGTACGCGGGCCTCTCCCTGTTGTGGCCTCTCCCGTTGCGGAGCACAGGCTCCGGACGCGCAGGCTCAGCGGCCATGGCTCACGGGCTCAGCCGCCCCGCAGCATGTGGGATCTTCCCGGACCGGGGCACGAACCCGTGTCCCCTGCATCGGCAGGCGGACTCTCAACCACTGTGCCACCAGGGAAGCCCTCTATGCTCCTTTTATGCTGCTTTATTAGAAAATCTTCCCAACTGTTATGACCATAATTCACAGTAACAAATACGTAATACATCATGATACACACACAGAGACACATTCACGTAACTGATAAACACATCTCACAGAACAGTTCTTATCTTTACTACATGAAATGAATTCTCTTATTTTCTGTTTTATTCTATTTTTCATAAAATTGATTTTACCACTTAGTAATGGGTTATAACCAGGGTCGCTACTTATGGTTTCGCAGGCTGTATCCTTCCCAAGGGGTTATAGCCAGATATATGTATATATGTATGTATCTATGTAAAAATAAGAGTGGGTACATACACACATATCTGAAAGTACTTATTATATTAAATTTATTTTCAGAGTAACAAGGTTATAGGAAAACGTAAGTTGAATTTAACGTTCCTGGAAATTAGAGCCTTGCTTTTCTGTTCAACCAGCAATTTCTTTTGAAGTATTGACTTGGCTTTGAGAAAAGATTCATTCTTTTAATTGGGTTAACCATAAAAATTAGTTAAAACTAAAAATAATTAATAGGTTTTGTATGAAGGAAAAAAATTAAAAAAAAAAGAAATAAAAGTTTTTATTTTTGTTAAGAAAATGTATGTGACAAAACTTAAAAGTGAATGCAAGAATAAATGAAAGTCATTCCCCTGAGTCGTGACCTTGGCCCTTCTAGCCAGGAGTGTCCAACTCCAGGAGTAAAGAGATGGGTGTACTCTTCTTTGTAAACTTGCCTTTAGAACTTAAGTCTGACAGAATGAGAAGTTCATATCTAGGGGCTCTGTGGAAAAATGTCACCCATGACGGAGGGTCAGAAAAGTTGGAATAAGGTCAAGGGATTATTTCTGTATCTTTTTTTATTTTTAAGCATGTAAATTTCACTTGGATTTGTCATGTTCATTCATCTTGTTGCATTTCTCAGGCAGAGCACTGGGGAACAGCAAAGAGAATTTCATTTATATAAATTAATGTGCTAATAAGCAGCAGTCTTAGAGCTCTTGGAAAATTGCCATTTCATTTTATTGCGCATTAAAGATTGGGTGTCCCAACCCTTGTATGCCTTTAAAAATCAAGAAACACCCCTACTAAAATATTTTTGCCACTCTAGAGGGAAATGTTAAATACAATGGGCTTCAGGCGCAGTTTCTGAGTACTCCATAGTAGCCTATTTTGTACCATTTGTGCCTTTAGTCTGGAATCTCTTTTTTTTTCTTTAAGAGGTGGAATAAAGTTCTATAAAGTTTTAGCTCTTGCATCTTATTATGTTGATTAACAATTGTGTTTGCATTTATAACATATTTTACATATATATACTGATATGCTCAGAAAAAGTATTATGCTAATAAACAAACTATATAAAAATGCAAAAAATGTGAATCTCAAAGGCTGAACTGTTTTAATTAATATTTTTAAATTTTGGATGCTATCCCTTTAAAGGATGTGTTCCAGAAGTTTGTATTCCCATCTGGGATCTACCAGTATTGAGCTGAACAACCTTCACCAGTTAAATGGATTTTTCTTCATTTTGACGATTGCACACGAGTGACATATTTGCCTCCTTCACTTTTTGGAATAATATTTTGGAAAGAAATAAAAAGTGCTCTTTCTTGGAGTAGCTCTGAACTTTTGTAAATCCAAGATACACACATGAGATATTCACTACTGTCACCACACACACACACATACACACACCCACACCAACTGAACTAATATATATGAGTGTTAATGTGAGTTATTAATTAATGCTACATGAATACTAAAGTGACACAAATATACTCTTTGTTTCTGTCCACGCTTCTTAGATTTACGATTTAGAACAACTGGCCTGGTCCTCTATCTTATTTTCTTTCCTTCAACTGTTGCCTAAGAGGAGAGTTTGTTTTGTTCTTCATCTCTTATAACTCTTCTATCAGAATGGGCACAAGACATACTATTTTTAACTGATAAAGAGTTCACTGATTAAAATTTAATCACAAAATAGCCTAGGCCTTCTGGAAAACTCTACCCCTGATTTTCATCCTGGAGGTAAATCCCAGTGACTGCTGAGAAGGATGTCCTGTCCTCTGTCTGCTCCACCTCTTAGAAGTTGAAGAAAGATTCCTGTTTTGAAATATCATAAATCCTTCCTGTGTATCCCAGAACCTCCGAAAAAGAACCACAGCATTTTAAGAATCCTTTTTATAATCTGTAAAATGGAAAGAACACCAAAGGAAATGTCATGAAAAGGGTAGAGGATAAAGGCAATGATTGTGGGGCATAGAAGAGCTGAGTGTTTCCATAGGGATAGGGGATTATGAGTGACACAGCTGAATGTGAAAGGGGGTAGGTAGTCACTTAAATAGCCTCTCCTTATTCACCCTTCCTGAAAAAGCAAACAAATAAACAAACACACAAACACTAGTTCTGGAAAGAAAAAGGCAAAAAAGTAATATGGTATAAAAACCACTGCATCAACCACTGTATCATGTGGCCTTGGTGCTGGTCTTGGATCTACTGCCAAAGAGCTACTTTGTTTTATTTCACCAGCACGTTGTCTTTGACCTGCAGAGTGAGCTGGTTGGCTTCAGTAAGTCCTCAAGCCCCTTCTATTTCCATGATTCTGTAACAATATTTTTATTTTTCAGAGACTATCTAACCTGTTAATAAATCCTTACATATTTGCTATTGCAAAGCATTCCAGAAATTATGAAAAACAATAATAGCAAAAGTTGCCTACCATGCTAAATTAGGCAGAGTTTCCTAAAATTCTTATACAAGAGAAGTGGTGAGATAAACCGGTAGCTTGGTAACTCTTTAAATTTTGTGTTTAAAATAGTCTAGAATTGAAATAAGTAGTTCTCAGCTGTTAATAGCTGTGGGCAGTATATAACACGATTGCCTATGAATACTATCCAGGGAAGAACAAATGAAAGAGATGCCACGGAAGTGATAAGTGATAGGCTGGTAGCTTTCTAAAAGCTACTGCATACGTTATTCTAAGTCTTTTCTCTAGAAGCCAATCAAATGAGGACTATTTGGGAACACTGGCATTAGTTTACTAGACGATGGCATTTGCATCTTGAATTATTCTATTAGATTCTAACCTTGGCACCATATAACCCTTTTGCTGAAATATTTATAATTGCCTAGTAACATGGGAAATAAACAATTTATTCCTATTATCTGTGTGCATGTTTTGATACAGAAGAAGCAAACTGTGAATGACTAGATACTAATAAGATCATGGAATGTCCCCAGCTTGTCATAATGGCTAGTAACAAATATTTGCATCAAGCTTTGGTTATCCAAATATTCCTTGTGACAAGTGGCTGAGTGGGTTTGATTTCTCTAACCTTGCAGAATCATTTTATTCTATTGTTTCTGTGATGGATATTCAGGGTAATGCAGTCCAAAGCCTTCAGGCAATGCATGAATTGAATATTTGCTATTTGTGTAGCATGTGGTTTCTAAAGCGTCTAATTTGGGAATGATTTAGTAAATACAATCATCAAGAATGTGGTGATGTTTTCCCTTTGGTTTTGCATAGGGGGATTTTGAGAAAGTCTCCCCCCAACCATAATTTACAAGCAAATGGGGGAAATAGCTTAACTTAATGCTGGTAAGAAACAAAGTATATATATTTTTGGCAGCTGGTGAACGAGTTTTAGGGAAAGAAATGATTTCAACTAACTGCCTGGATCCACATTATAGAATAGCCACAGTTTTATTTCATAACTTTTGTGTTACCTGACAGAAAAGCTCTCGAATTATTATACAAGAGTGCTAACACTAAATGACTTTGATTAAAAAAATCATCTTTGTGGGACACACATGTATTGTCATGGACATTATCTGCAAACCCGAGCATAACATCAAAAGGAAAAGGCCTCATTGCAAGTCAGAACTGTTTTAATTTAATGAACTAATATTAAAATGATTCACATAGTATATCTTTCACCATCTTTCAGCTGGAAAGCATTCATTAAGGAAAATCTATGCTAATGTTAGCAGCATAAGCAGAATTCCAAATAAGGAAGCACGCAATGAACATCCTGAAAAGCCCTGTGGTCTCCTTAAAGGATTTACTGCGTAGGCAGCCGCTGCCCCGTCACAGCCCCCCAGCCCCCGCCCGCGTTGCCGCATTGCTGGTGGGGGCTCCCGAGACAAGTTGCTCCTGGCTACCATCACCACTGGTAGAGAGGGGGCACTGACTGCTTTGGAAAAGTTTCGAATCAGCTCCAGTTTGGTGGTTTCAAAGCTTGACCTATTTTAGTCTTGACTTCTTTCTTATTCCCTTGAGAAAAATGTATCTTTGCATGATCAGGGAAAAAAAAAGCCAAAATGAGTTCCAAATCTCTTTAGATAGTAAACAGCATTGGATCAGCTAAATACAAAGAGATACACGCAAAAGAAGAGAGAGATTATATTTCTCTTTCCACTATCCATGGAGTAGGGTGATGTGTCCAAAGAGATACTGTTTGGAAAAGTTCTTCACACTTTAAAGATACCAACTAAGTGACCTTGAGCAAATCACCTCTTCCACATCTGGGTCTTGGTTACCTCACATACAGAATATGGAATTAGACTAAATTCTTCTCGCTCTGAAAATAACCTATCCAAAGTTTTTAGAACTTTGCCTGATAATGTTTGGTGTTATAGGAAATCTGAAGTGGTGGGGTGGGCAGGGTGTGTGGGGGGGGTGATAGATAGGAGGGAAGCTTTGCCAGGATGTGCAGAAAATTCTGGAGCCCCGCACATAGTAGAAGTGGTTCTTGAAGTTGGCTTTCAAGCCTTAATGGTTAGGAGGTAGAATAATGGATTAACACAAGAATTTTCACAGCAATTTTCTTCCAATGTAATTTGTAGATTTCTCCATCTAAGTAAAATAAAGCAAGAGGAAACTAAAAAGGATTAAAATGTTCCACATATTTACCTTTCAAAATATCCAAACTTATGCAAAAGAAATTGGCCCAGGGGAATACTCAATGGATTTGTTGGCTCCCTGGACAGACAGCGTCCTATATACATGGACATTTAACTAATTTAAGTCAGTAGATAAAATGTTCATAATTATATGTAGATAAACCTAATATTTCTAAGTTTGAGGTGCTTTTTTTTTACTCGTCTCCCACAGGGCTTCATGAAATACATCAGTTCTTTCGTATTCTAAACTTTTATGGTCAAAAATAACAATTGAGCCCAACAAGAAATGATATTTTTAACAACCCATTTTCCTGGAATGGGGGGGAGGGGCAAAAGGTAATAAAAGATTACATCTTAGAATGATTTTACTTTACAATTAAAGTTAGTTTTAGTATGTCCTTTAATCTAGTTTTTATTCTGAATTGAATTTAAGCCCTAAATAAGGGATTATTCATAGAGACAAAGCAATCATATGATTTACAGCTATTACATTTAAAATTTCATAACTGTATGTTCTGCAATAAATAGGTGTTTGAAAATAAAATGTTGTGAAAATGTTTTAGACACACACATCAGGAACTGGACACTCAGGGCTCTACCCCTTCAAAAAGTCATCTAAAACCAGTGAGTTGGCATTGATCAAAATATTACTAAAAGCGAATTTTGGAATTATTTTTCACAACCTGTGAAATGTTCTTCAAATTATAGACTACCATCAAAGACTGAGAACCTTTTTTCTCTGAGGATTATTTTGGTTTGAGGAAGAATGATAATTCATTCAAAGCAAGTCTGATCCATAAACCAAACATTCTAAACTGGGTAATACCATTTTCGGGGTCTAAAACTGTGATGCCTAGGTAATAAGACTGACTCTCTTGTGTGACTAATGGAAGAAATGACCAAATAAAGAACTCTGTACGCAAAAGCCAGTGAGGTGGGACGAAGTGCAAAAGCTCACTCTTTACAAATGGCAGTCCTGGGAGAAAATAGTTAACTGGCTGGAACCCAAGCTACAGAATATACTGTCACTCCAGTTTCTAACTTCTCTGCTCATCATTTTTTTCTCTTTCAAGATATAAATGCAGTGAAAGTCATACAAAGTGTTGCCGTAAAGTAATGAGTAGATACATTTTAAAGTAGCAAATTAATATGCACATAACCAGATGAGTATTGTCCTTTAAATGAGCCATCCTGGAGCCATACATTCTACTGTCTTTGTTCCTAACTTGTTTTGAAACTCATCTTTTAGAACTATCTTCTGAATACGTTCATGACTCACACAAGAAGACTGGTCACTGATTCTATCACCCAGCCTCTTAAAATCTTTCTTTTCTTCTTCTGCTTCATGACCTAAAACAAGCTAGATCACCTATCTGTCCACCAGTATTGGCACTGAATGATATTACAAATCCTCTCCATACACAATACTTTGACCTCACTGCAGATTTACAAGCAGGACGCCCACCAAGAATGTAATTTTAAAGAGAAGAATGACACACAAATGCAATAAATACAAGCTCCTGATGTGATGCCTCTAAATTAAAAGACTTATTTGAAAATGTAAGTTTGAGGTTTTTCTGTTAGATTGCTTCTATTGCTTTATACTCGGGCCTCTATGTTTTATATAATTTTGGTGCCCAAATTAGGAAACAATTATATGGTGCTTGAATGGGATCTGCCAGTGGAACTGACTGTAGTATCTTAGAAGGAAGTAACTAAGTGGAAACAAGTATATACTGAGTGTTTTAAGAGGGTCGAATATATTTTACTAGACTAAGATATGAATTTTTAATTCACACATACTTTCCCTTAGAAAGACAAAGATTATAATTTCAAGGAATTAGCCTCATGTGAAAACACTAGGGTTTCAAAGATTTCTATCACACATCCTATGTGAGATATGGAGGGGAAAAGGAAAGTGGAGACATTCCTCGAAATGTTCTAAATCCATGAGGTATAGAAGGTAATTAAATTATCCACACAAAAAGGTTAACTTCCTGGTACAAAATAAATTGGAAAAGGACAATCTGTCTTTACACCCCCAAAGAAAACAGGAAGGAACATCTTTAGTTTTCACTCTCCTTCAAATTTAATACGCCTCATTCTTCAATTTGATGATTTGCTGGGAAAAAATGGCAACTATTACTTTTTTCATTAACTGAAGAATGACAACTTTTGTTACTTTACAAAATGAGGGTTGCAATAAAACAGATACTCAAGCTTAAACCCTTTCTTTGTGTTTGGACTGCTAATTCTTTCTCTGCTTTGCATGTCTGGAACTCACATGATATCAAGAGTATCCTGATTTTAAATAAATTAATACATTACATAATCTTCTTAACAAGCAGAGATTAGATTACTTTTTTCATATTAAAATAAACCAGCAAAACAACTGAGAGGGCACATCTTAGGACATATTCATTTTTATAAAATCATTTAAATCAACCTAATTCCCCTTTGCAAGCATGGATGTATCGAACCATATTTCTAAATATATCCTGTGCACTTTGCTTTGAAAATAAACTCCAATGAGAAAGAGCACAATTAATACCTCACTTAGATCTTAAACATGCAAATACCATATATTTTGGCTTTCTGAAGTATGGAGCCAGGATCATTTTATAGTTGAAACATGTGAGAAACATTTGACACTTGTAATCAAGGCTTCAGAGATGCCTGCATGCGTTATTTTAAATACTTTCTGCATCTGTGATCATTTCTACTTCTCCTTAGGCATGAAGCTTTCCTACCCATCATCCCTCTCTCAACACACACACACACACACACACACACACACACACACACACACAGAGAGACAATACATCCCCCAAACTAAGATGATCAATTAAGCAAAATAACTGTTCAATTAAACAAAAATTCAATCAAATCGTTAAATTGATCATTACATTTATTTTAAGATATTCCACCGTATCTTTAGCATCAAGTCATTTCAGTCAATTAGAGTGATCAGTGAAAGAGGAGAAAAAAATATTTGCCCATATGTATAAATACCATCTAATAAAGACGGGATTTTGTTGGTTTTTTTGGCAAGATGTTTCCTAAATATCTCTGAAACCATATTGATACAAATGGGCCATTGCTTTCTTCCGGGGAATTTTTTATAGTGAGAAAGTGGGCAAGGAAAGAAGATCTTTATGTACCTGAAACATTCGTAAGTATTTAAAAATGGACACATTGTCTATACACCTGATAGCACATTTTCCTCATTATTTCATTTAGCAGTTCCTGTGACTTTGATTCTCTACAACATTTTAAGGTGAATGTACATACATCACACACACACAAATATCATCTCAGCATACAAAACAACAAGGTTATCTGAAACGAATATGGAATTCATAGCTATGTATCCTTTTTAAATGACATTTGCAAATGGTCACACTGCACATCTGTGGTTTGCTCCGAATAAATGTAAGATTATAGCATTACCTTTTAAACCTGCAGATTCTTCTTTCTGTAAGCTTTGGCTCCAGCAAATCTCAGCTCGTCTTATTACAGGCCTTCTCACATGCCCCCAATTGAGGAGCGCTTTGCAAGCTTTTTGGCAAGATGTGTTGTTTAAGCTGAGCTATTTATCTGATAAACATTTTCACTATAACTCAGTGTTTTTAATTTTTCCCCTTTGTCTTAAATAACTGACAAAATTCTAAACTGTAAAAGGAAGAAAAAAAAAGAACCCGGGGTAATTATTATCTTCACAAAAGTATCCACCATAACATTGTTCAAATAACAACTGTCCTTCCTTATTCCCTTAAAAGTGATTTACCTAACATTTTCATATGATTGACTATCATAGAATCTTTACAATTTTTTTTATAAAGGGCTTGCAATGATGTGGGAAAATTTGAATAACATACTTTGGAATAAAAGCATAGGATACTAAGTTAGGTAAAATTTATTATATTAAATTTATATAAAAAGCAAAATCCTAGAAAAAAAAAAGACTGGAAGGAAATACTCCAAAATATTTCCAGTAGTTGCCTATGGTTGTTAGGATCGTAGATGACGTGTTTTCTTATGACACGTTTTTTTTTCTATTTTTTTCAGATTTAACACAGTGGGTTAAAAAATGGAAAAAGTAATTACAAAGATGTTTTTCTTTGAACAAAAGGGATTCTGTGAAAACTTTTAAAGTGTTACCTCTCTGGTATAAGGCAAGAAAGACATAAATGATTTTTAAAGATATAAAACCTTTAAAATTTTTTTCTTAACAGATTCAAACAATGATTTTAGTACAGACTAGATAATTTATGTGATTTAGAGTCTCTGAGAATAAATTCCAAATTATAAGAGGAATTGTATTGACCAAATACTACCTATATGTAGTGTGCTGATATTTAAAAATTCTTCCTGTTTGACAATACATTTATTCTCAGGTGATAGTTCTGATTCTTTCATGTGGATTTTTAGAGTAGCATTTAACTAAAAGGCTTTTTTATTTGTGCTACAAATAAAAAATTGTACATAAAGCTAAAGGTGATTTTAATAATACTAAAGTCCTTTTTAGATACATATTTAAAAGATTCTTAGTTGGCCAGCAGAGTTCTCTCTTCTTCTAATTATATTGTACAGTTTTCTAATTGCAAGGTATCATTCATCTATTTGCTAAACAAATAGTTTAAGGGATTTTTTTCCCAGGTAGAGATAATAATATTTTGGATTTACTGTGATTAGCAACCCTTTTGATACTATTTTCATTAGAAGAAATCAAGGTTTTACACCAATTAAATTATTTACAGGAAAAAATCTGCTTTATAAATCATTTTCACACATGCTTCTTGATTCATTTATGTAGATTAAAACAGAATTTGTAAAGCATATTAAGTATTGATTATATTGTCTAAAGGTATACGTGATAATTAAAAATTCTTTTCCCAAATTGTATGCAGAAAGCAGACAAAATGTAGGTAAAGAAACAGCAAGTAAAAATGGTCTGCAGTCCAGTTGTGCATGTATACACAGCAATTTGAAAATACTAATTTTGTTCCATTGAATGGTAAAGAATTATTTCTTTTTCCTTCTTTGCCTAAAGGTCATCTATAATTGAGGACAAGGTAGGAAGGGTCTAGAGGCTGAGTGTGGCTTTGCTCTAGATGTCCAGCCTTTCTCAGTGCAGATCATTCTGTGGAGGAAGGTAGGAGTCACATCAATGAATTGGTTGCCTTCCTAAAGGTTATCAAGGCCCCCTTTTCCCTTCTCTCCTGCCGCCTCTCCGACACCACACCCTTTGTGAGCACTTCTGTATTTCTGCAGCAGTTTGACTTTGTCTGGCAGAAATTGTACTCAGGTATAATACGAAGCCTTAAACCTGTTCATCTTTATTTGTACCTGGTTACCCTGATTTTACTCTGAGATTCATGGCATGTGTTTTCATCTCTGACCAACTGTATCAAATCATTTAAAAATATGTATAGCACGTTTTGTTTGATTTTGGATAAGCAGAATATTCTCATTCTCAAAAAAAGGATCAGAATACCATTTGTTATATAAATCACTTCATATAATGCTTTCCTTCAAGTATTAGGGCAATAATATTGATACTATAGATTTTCTTTTGAAATAAAAAGAACAGCATTAAATGCTCCAAATTAGAATGAATCCTGGAAATGTTAAAAAAAAAAAATATATATATATATATATATATAGAGAGAGAGAGAGAGAGAGAGAGAGAGAGAACAGAGAACCTAGGTCCATTTATGGAGTTCTTTGGAAATACTTTTATCATGTTTTTACTTTTATTACAAATATTAATAAAAACATGAAGAAAGATTAAAATCATTCTAAATAGCCTTTTACCAATTATTTAGACCACGTTGTACAATTTGAAAACTTGGCAGTAATTTTATCAAACATCTTATAAATCACTGTCAGAGTTCTGTTAAACAGTCATTTTGAATTACACTATAACCAATTATTTTTATAATCAAATATTTCATCAATTATCAAATGCATTAATCTTTTATGCCATTTAGATAAAAATAAGTCAGCTATTTCCAAAAACAGTGCTTCTTGTAATTACTTATGCAGGGCTAATTTATGTTCACATCATTTTGTACTTTTTTCTGTCAAACAAAAGTATTTTTCACTGAAGAGATAATATAGCTTTAATTTCAATCCCCATACTATTTAATTGAATAAATATTTATATTTACAAAAATACTTTGAATACTCTTCTAACCTTAAAGAGGTGATGATGACAGCTATACACTTGTTTCCAAGTAATGTCTTAGTTATAGGAAAATTCCTTTGGAGAAGAAGAAATCCTATGACAAGGTTACAGATACTTTCACGTCTTTCTTATGTCATTCTATCTTCTTTAATATAGATAGACTAAATATTGCATTTAAAATAACTGTAGAATTTTTTTGGTATAAAATGAGTATTTACTATTGCATGTTAAAATAAAAATATATAATTTTAATGTTACATACATTTCGTTTGGAATAATTCCATTTCATTTAATGCATTAATTCTGCAGTATGCTTTAATAATTACATACCTCTAATTGCCATATGTACTATGTATGTGGCTAAGATAAAATACAATTCGAGTATATGGTGAATGCATTTGGTTCTTAGACATAATTTTTGCAGTATTTACTACCAATTTGAATATTCTTTGTGTTATATTTTATGCTATGAACCCTTGTGGTAGCATCACAAAACACCAGAATAAGTTTTTGTCTTTAATCAGTTATGTAAAAGTAGATCTCAGGGTACACAGGAAATAATTACATTTATAAATGACTATTTGCCCATTATTATATTTATATATAATTTTTTCCTAACATTTTGAATAACAAATTCTTTTAACTTTAAAAAATCTGTCAACATAAAAACATCTATTCACTTTTTTAATCATGGCAGGACTATTTTCTAGGGAACTCTATCTCAAAATTTAACAAATATTGCTATTGAATAATATTAAATTTAATAATTGAGAATAAATTTTTATTTTGAAAAATTCCCTACGTTTTTCTATTCTCTAATAAAATATTAGTTCATTTTTATGGCACAATTATTAATCACTTTTGCCCATGTAGCCTGGTTGTATATTATATTACACAGTCTTAACACTTGCTTTCCTGAGAAAATCCAATTCTAATGCTAACAAATAGAAAAAGCTTTTGCATGTGATATTTTATCCCCAAGAAAAATAATTCTTGGTTTTCTCTGAATATCATGTATAAGGCAAAAGACAGTTATTTTTTCCAAACGTGATCATTAAGTATCCATTTTCATATCATTTTTAGTAAAAGAAGCAATCTCATTTAGGAGGAAGGCCATTTAAATGTAAGTGTGTCCTTGTATGAAAATAAGCTTGTCACACACCTCTCTAATAGTGAAGGATTTCAGTTTCCCTTTACACAGACATTTGCACCTAGTATTTTCCAATTCTGTAATGCAAACATTCACAGAGAGGTTAAATACAGTGTTGGCTTTGCAATATGTATGCAGAAGAGCGGCACGCATTTTGCACAGGCTTCCTTGAATTTAACCCTGGGTCAGCAGACGTGTTTAAATGTGGACTTGAACATAAATGGTGCCTACCAAAAGAGAGTCGAGTGGGAAGTTTTTATAAAATGTCACAATTGAGGTAAGAACTAGATCTCGAAGGGAAAAGACAAAAGTTGGGAAAGATGTTCCAAAATCACTTGGTTGAACATATATTTCATCCTTTTAACTTGATTACTGTACCAAATCACAAGGAGCCAAGTTGGAGTTACAACTATCCGTTAACATTTTCTTTTCTACATTCCTGGTATGTTCTCTCACTTTCCAACTCTTCTATTTCCAGGCAGTTGTACCATATGAAACTGAAAGCAATTGTTCTGATTCATGGTTTAGGAGGAGTAGCTGATTAATCCCATGTCAGCAGTCTTGACCCTACGTGGAAAATAGAACCTTAGACGGCCCACTCAACAATATATCAGGGAACAGAGTTGTGTGGCTTGCCTTTCTCTTAAATGTAATGAAAGTTTAGGGCAATGTGGAACAGTGATGTGAGGCCCCATCATCCCTTTTAACCTATGTTTCAAAAGAACATTCTGGTGTGGGGTGAGAATGCAATGGGGAGAGAAGATGACCAATTAAGATTTTCTGGGACAAAATCTTAGTTTTCCAAATATTTTATTTGTGTCCTCTATGAAATGCTTTAAAACATTTTTTTTCTTAAGCGTAATTACTGTTTTAAAAAAAATAATAACTGGTTGTATGTGTTTATCTTAACCCTTTAAAATTTCAATCTTGGCATTTTTTTTCTCCTCTTTGATGTCTGTAGAATGTTCCTCCACCTTTTATGCAGAGATCTAATTGTACGTATTATAAAATAATTGCAAATAACTCCAAATTTCAGAATCATGTGTAATAAGACACACTCAATTTTAAAGAAAAATGTACATGTTATATTTTCAAAACACAAAAGACAAGCTTTGAGGAATCCACTTTGTCCTAAATATCGATAATTTTCACAAAAGCCTTAAACTGAGCATGTATTTCTACAATAAATTAGGAGAAAACCTTCATATTTTGTAAAATGTTCTCAGAGCTTACAATTAAAATAAAGGGATAAAGTGGAATTACATCTTTTTCAAAGAGGACCACAGGCACAAAGGCATGAATGTGTGAATTTTATTTACAACTCTAAAGCAGATTGAAATGCCAAAGCAACTTGAAAATCTGTCAAATAATGCTAAATCTTAAACACAGGGTGCTGTAATGGTGGTCACAGAGTCCAAGTTGGATTTCAGTATTGGAAGCCATGCATAACTATTAGTAAAAGAAAAGGAAAACACACACACACACAACTACCTAGCATAACTAGACAAAGCTGAAATGTGCTGAAATCTCCCCGTGCAAACTGCATAATAGCACTTGCAGTGGCCCCTTTCTGTCACCCACCGTAACCATCAAGCCTGATTCTGCTGCAGTCAGGTGCACGGCCGCAGAGCTCTGATGGCTGGCTGCAGAGAATTCCGAGGAAAGACACATTTGTGCAATTTTTCCTTGGACAATAATCAACAGTACTTTTTGATACATTTAGATTTTTCCTAAATCAATTGGAAACAAAGCGTGCAGGAATTTCTTCTGCCTTCTCCTAAAGTGAAGGTTTTATTTTGACTGAATCCTTCACTTAAGAACGTGCAGCCTTTTGATCAAGTATCATTTGCATTTCTGTATGGGGCCGGGTTTTGTGTTCTTTTCATACATACTGTCTACTACGTGTATCATGTTGGTTCGTGTATCATGTTGGTTCGTGCTAGTCACCATTTAAAACACTAGGTACCAAGTGTCGCCTTGTGAACAGAATCCATATGTATAAGCAGAAGACAATAGGATAGTGCAATTTAAAATTCAAAATTAATAGGTCTTTTGAATGGAACATATTTTTACTATGGATATTTTAAATATATGCCCAGATACAAAATGCTATATTTTGGTTTTTAAATGCTGCATCTTCAGATTAGCCCTGTCTCTTACATTTTTTTAAAAAAAAAAGAAAAACAAAAAATGAAATGCTTCTCAAGGCTTTTCTTCAGAGCCAAGCACTCTGCATGTTCCGTCAAGGTGGGTAGCATTAAGAAATAATAATAAACAAACTTTACGTTACATTATGTAGCCCAAAGAGTTCTTAAACAAGAGGCTCTGGTTTTACAATAAGTTGTCTTTGTGGGGATCAGCAAGCACACTGCTTTGTGTACAGAAATGGAAAGAATTTGTAAGGGCACGTATATGTGTGTGTGAAATAATCTTTATCTACATCATTTTTATTAAAAGGTCAACAATTTTTTTTTTCCTTGCTTCACGGAGAAATGTTCTTTTGCCATCCTTATCTCAAAAAGCTGGTGAAAAAAACAGTTTTCCCCTTTTCTCCAATTTTGAAGGCATCCTTTCATAAAGAAATGACCAGACCCTGTCTGTTTCATTTATCCATGTGTGGCTATTAAAACTGCCTAGATCTCAAACACACACAAACACCTTGTCAATAAAGTAGTAAATTAAATGACTGGCATTTAAAAAAAAAAAAAAAAACCTTCCGGTAAATTTTCTCATTAGCAGACAAATATTTTGCACCCAAAATAGTTGTCTCAGGCTTAGAGCTTCGACAAAATTTTAATAAGACAGGCTCTGAGTTTAGCAAAGAGTGTATTATAACAGACATAGAGTAGTCATTCATTTTATCATTTTTAAGAAAAGTATTTCAATTTAACACAGTTTTTCTTAAAAGAACAACAGCTTTATTTACTAGGTCTCACATAGCACATTTTTTTGAAAAATATGATTCAAGTTTGCGTTTGAAGCATTGTGATAGCATTCATCAAAAATAAAGCTAAGCAGAATACAAATTACATATCTCTCAATCAGAGAGAGTTGAGGCTCTAATGTCAGGAATATATTATTGGAGGAAAGCCTTTTAGTGTCTTCACTAATCGGGTGGTTCTTTCTGCTTTTCCTCACCTACTGAGCAAGGCAGCGTGTAGTATCTATGAAGATGCTTGATGTTTCTTAGATAATGTGGTTTGGAAGATGCTGTTTGCAAGCTTATTTGCTTCTGGGTTGCGTTCATAAGGCAGGAGAATATAATTCATTTCTGCATATCTGCTAGACTGGACAAATCAAGGTGACAATCCGTGGTTAGCTCTGTCAGGCCCTTTGTCCCACTGCTGCTGTGAATGGAAGTACAATGAGAGCAAAGTGGAATATATAACAGTCCAGCTGCCTTGTTGTGACAGCCCAGTCCCACCATTGCTGTGTGTCAGCTCACGTTTGTGTACCGGTAGCCAGTCCATAAGATGACAATGCAAATAGTGTGAAGAGTCTTCTAGAAGATAACAAATCATGTTGGGGGTCGAGGTGTGCGAGGAGAGGAAAAGGGGAGGTTGGACACATGTCTTAGAAAAATAATGATCCGTAAAAGGTTATATTTTTGGTACAGTGATTCCATTCAAATGCAGGGCCCTCATCGCCATTCTGGCATGTGTTTCAAAGACGCAGGTAGGCGCTTATCCTTAAATTTATCATACCATTTCTGTATGCAAGTTTCTGCATTAATGTTACTTTTAGGGCTATTTATATTTCATTTACGCATGCAATTAATCATCTTTACTGTGTTGATGCTACTGGCGTCAGCAGTGTGACTTAATTAAATTTGAAATTATAGTACAGTAAATATAGGCTTCCAACTAGCCAGTCCAAATTAAATGCTGTGGTCTATTTCTTACCCATGGTGTTTTCCAATTTAAGTGTTCATTTGAAAGGTTACATTTCAGGCGGAAATCAGGTTTCTTTTTCAAAAACTTAACTGTTGCTATACTAGAATCTCTCTCTTTCAGTGAGTATTCCTATCTAGTATCTCTATTCGCAGTATATAAGTACAATGTCATCTGTATTGATTACCTTACCTTTGCTATTTATCTGATTGGATAACTAATATTCTTTAAGGGACGTTTTTACCCCCTTCATACATTTCCCTCTGATACATCAGCCCTGAGCTGCCTTAAAAAGGTCTTGCCTCCATTTTGTTTCAGGCTGAAAATCACGCAGTTAGCCCACAGAATGGAGGTTCTCGGCTCTGCTCTATATCCTGGCTCTCAGATGGGTAGTTTTACCTGTTTGAAAGCCCAGGCAGAATGGTTTACTGTTGATCTGGTTAAACTGGCCTCTGAAGAATATTCTTACGATATCAAAGAAACGACTCTCGCTTAGCAGAAGCCTTAGGAGCTCGAGATCTCTGTGGTGTTATCAGTAGAGAATTATCCTCTGTGCAAGCCTTGCACATCCTTGCTCTCCTTACTTGATAGTGTGAACAATTAAGCTATTTATTCAAAAATTCCACTGTAAAGTGCCAGGCTCTAAAACCCTGCTCACTTAATTTCTTTAAATGTGTATATGTTATGTATTACAGCCTTCTTCAAATAGTTTATAATATATCTAGCAAGGTATCTGACCAGAAACATAGTCACACTCCTATCATGTATACAATACAGGGTTTGAATACTAGGAAATTTGTCATCCATAAAGTGCAGCACAGGACTTGTGTGTAAAAAGCACAAGCTCTTTTTCTTTTTCTTTTTCTTTTCTTTCTTTCTTTCTTTTTTTTTAATGCAGTGCTGCCTTGTCTGCACTTTTTGAAATTGCATATTTATCAGTTCATGAATTATTTATGAGATTGGAAAAGGTTGGGGGGTGAAGCACTGAGAGGATGAAGAAGAAGAACATACAAAAAATATATGCTTGAAATACTTGGGATGGGAGACGCTTCTAATGTGAATGCCAGCAATTCTGCTCAAGAGTAGCTGTATTTTGATCTTTTGGTGTATGTTTGGATTCAGTGTTATATATTTTGGTATTTAAACGTTGCTTTGCTGTGCTGTCTGCTTGCTTTCCGAGGAAATTAGGAAGAGCATAGTCTGTTTAAAATTAGGTGAAATGGGGACAAAAATGAACAGAGCATTTCAAACACTTCTAAAGTGTAGAGTATTTAATAAATTTTAATCTTTTGTCTGTCAGCCTCTATTGTTATCAAGAAAGAGCTGACAGATTGAGGATTAATGAAATGTTTCATAAATTAGAAATGAAACTATCAGCAGAATGTCCAAAGTAGGACTCCAACATTGTTCAAGCAAGAGCTTTGGACCAGTAGAATAGCCCGTTCTTAAATCCAATCCCTTTCAATCTCGTGGGGGAAAAAATAAACCTCCCATATCCACTGGCTGAGAACATATATTCAGCTTCTTTCCTGAAAGAAATCTATGTTTTCTACTTGTTTTTGGCAGAATATTTTTCACTTATCTTTCTCAAAAACAAACTAAAAGCACAAGAAAGAGGAAAACAACCTCAAAAGTGACTTTAAAACCAAGAAACTCAATGCTAAGAATTTCATTAGTGAGTATGAACATGTTAACGGGTAGAATGACACCAAATATAACGTAGGATCCTAAATCTTCTATTTCCAGAGCACTTCACTGGGGTACGTGTGTGTGGAAGGAGGCCTTATGGGAAGAGAGGAGTGGATGTATTTAGGACCCTGCTGTAACTTCTGAATATATTCCACAGTATAACATCAGGATGGGTCACTAAATCCCCCAACCTAACCCTTCCTGTTAAAAATAAATACATAAAAAGATGAATCGTCTGACAATAAATTCTAAAAATGGTATTTTCTTAATCCCCACAGAATTTCCTATATAAAGTGTGCAATAGGAAACATGTTGGCCGAAAATAAATGAGGGACATGTGTTGTGCTGAGTCTTGAAAATGTGCTACGTTGAAAAGAAAAATATTTTGAATGTGCAATACATGACCCAACTCTCCATTTTTGGTTCGGAAGATCCTGATTTAGGTATTAACAGTTTAAAGCTGAAACTGATCTTTTAACTCTTCTTCTTGCTGTTCTATTCATTTGGATTTATTAACTTTTCTTCATGGTCATTCTGAACACTAACCTGAAGTACCGTTTTTCTTATCGGCCAGAGATACAGAATCTGAAAGTGGGCTGGTGGAGTGTATAAAAATGTTTAGCCTAATCACTCCCTAATGACAGCGACTTATGTCCTTAGTGCAGTCGATTTGTTTCCTGGGTTTTAAAAGTAGATTATTTCCATGGTGCAGGCTTAGTGTAAGCTGTTGAGAAAACCACAAGCACTGCACTTCAGCCTGGGTTTGGGACATTCGCCAAGGGTAATCTGATTAAAAGGGCATTTTTTTACAACATTGTGCTGCTTTGAAAATTCTGCGCCACCAGACAGAGTAGGGGCCACAAAATTGCGTTTTGAAGACCAACTAGTTTTCTTGAGCAAAATTAAAAGCCTGGTGATTCTCTTCAACCTAAGTGCAACGGAGAAGCAAAACCTCCTTATAACACATCTGTCACCTATCACAAGTCCTTTCGAGATCTGTTTAAGCAGCTGTTCAAGCTTGTTTTGCTTTGAGCCACATGAACTCATGATATAGGTGTACCACTCGTTAGCCTGGTTCCATGGAGAAGTATGAAAACAGTAAGTTTCCAGTTCTGGTTTTGTTATTGTGTGACTTGCATTGCTGTGTGCACCAAGAACTGTTAACAGTTATGGTTGGTTACCTAAGAAGTCAGCAGCTGTAAGTTGTTAAAAGGTAATTATCATATCTCAAATCTGGGGTGTCTTCTAAAAGATGGAATATAATACTAATCAAATATGTCATGTTTGCACACATTGGAACGTACTCAGAGAAACTTTCTTGCATCACTTATTGAAGTATTTTCATATTTTTTCCATGGGATCTCAGTAGGCAAGTAAAGATAGATAACTAAATCTGTTCCCATTTTCCTAACATCCCCAGAGTAGGATGGATAGTAAATTCATGTGAGAATGCATCCATTTAAATAACCATAGGTCTGTTTGCACCCAAAATTTGTATACACTGCTGATAGGTGAATACTTGGCTTCTGTTGCTTCTTCAGACTTTGCTGATGGATTTTGTTAACACTTTGTCTTTGTTGGAAGGACATTTCCTCCCTTTCTCCCATCAAATTAAGGAATTTCAAAATAACTGAAACGTTGTCATGAGATACTATGACACAGTTCTGAAAAGAAAAATAAAATATATTTTAATGCCATGTATGATTTGTTCAGCAAATGTGCCAGGTATTGTGTTAGTGCTGTACATGAACCAGTCCCTTCCCATGAACTGATCACACTCTACAGAGGGATAGTATGATACAAAGGGGTAAGTGTAACACTTAATCCAGAAGCCAATGGCTGAGGGACCAGAGAGTAGGGAACAGTATTACTCTTGAAAGAGATTGGCATCCGTGAACTATAGGTTAAAAAAAAAAAAAAAAAAGAAAGTATTCCTTTTAACAGTGGAATGTTTTATAATCCCCAAGTTTACCTGTCACAATAAAAACTAGTGTCAATGAAAGAACATAGACAGACATTTTCGTGTATATACCTCACAACATTCAGGTCTCATTACTGGCAAAAGCTTTGCTACGTCTTTGTGGTACCCTACAACATGTTGAATTCTTCTACATTGTGTGTTTCTAAATTCTCTGGGCTATATTTTCAGGGAAATAAATCCCTGAGCACGTCATTCTCAGTCAATATCAAAAATGGTGGCATTTCTTAAAATACACTTTCTAACTTTTGGTAATGCAGAGGGAATGTGCTGAAAACAACTCGAGTCAAAATAGAAACCCAGAGATACTGCCGATTGAATTAGGCCTTTCCCTGCGACAAACATCTATTGCATTTCTTTGTTAGAGATGACTGTTTTTCTTCTGAGCCATCTGTAACTTCCCGGGAACATTGCTCTAGGATGGCTCAGGAGTGTGTGATACGGTAGAGAGGGGTCAATGACAAAACATGGGGTTTCCAAAGAAACTCTTTGCAATCAGTAGGTCATGTTTCAGGAAAGCACTGCTGTCACTTCAGAGCAAAATTCCCATCTGTGCCAGTGGGGTTGCCCTGATGGATGCAGAGAGCGTTTTATGGTCTTTCTTCCCCCTGCAGAATAGAAAGGGTAATTTCACTCAGGCACATTAATATGAATGGCTTGGAGTTATATGATTGAAGATTTTTTAATACTAGCACCCATGTCAGCACGTAGGGTAGAAACAGTGCCCCAGGGTGCCAGTGAGCCAAAGTACACACTCCTGTGACCAGAGAGACAAAGTGAAATGATTTTATCCTGGAGAGGTACAGGTAAGGGTGAAGAGGTATTTTCCTGCTTTTCTCTGTATTTGGCGTGTTATTTTAGAAGCAGTCCTTTGAAAACCTTCTAGGGAAAATTGGCCATGAGAAACCATAACTCTACACATCTGCCCGTATAACTCTTTTGTAGCACCAGTAATGTTTCTTAACCAATTTTACCCTTTGAAATTCAAGGGTAGATTTATTTTTTTAATTTAAGTTTTGGATATCTCTTTAAGATTTTTGAATTTTGTGCCACTAAAAATGAGATATTCATGTCAGGGAGATGTCCTGCTGTTCCATGAAAGGGAGGGGGACACTATTTAAAAAAAAAAAATCCTGATAATCAAGGCCACCTGTGATCCTGGGCTGCTTTCTGGAACACAAAGGCGCTGAGGAGAGCTGTTCCCCGAACCAAAGCGAAATTTCTATGATCCACAAGACACTTCAACCTCTTCCCACTAAGAAAAAAAGAAAATCATGCTACAGCAAGATCAGCTGCTTTCTGTTCCTTCCTTTAAAAAAAAAAAAAAAAAATCGAGGTGGTTGCTATTTAGCACAAAGCCCTGTGACCTTAGTACTGGGGCTGCTTTGAAACACCGAGCTATTTAATGATGCAAATTACAAACAGAGGGAAAACATCAGAAGAGTCTGTCTGGAAATTAGCTTGTTGGACTGAAAATTAACTAGCTTAATCGAACTTGCAGGACTCAGATTTTCTCTGCAGAAGCCTGGCTTGGAGCTTCGGTCCATTTGCATTATCTCACTATTCAGTGGAACCCTTGGAATTGCTGGAAATTAGAGACAGGAAAATCTATCTTCTATTTGCATGGTTGAAATGACCAAATTGGCCTCTTGGATTTTTAGGAAGGGTCTTAAGTTTTCCAAAGAAACATTACATTAGATACTTGCAAAAAGTCAACCTAGAAAAATTCAATTAAATTATAACTATATTTTAACAGTTCCTAAAATGCTGAGTCAAATTATCCTTTCATCCTTAAGAACTAGGGTGAATCATATATGTGTTGATACATGATGACATTTTTCTTTGGTTTTAGGACATGGTATTGTAACAACAGGACCCAATTCATGCAGAGAGAATCCTTGTAAACATTGAATCTAGTCAGAGACTTCAAAGTCATGCTTAAGACATAGGGCTACATTTGAGGTTTATGAATAATTCTGAAGGTCAAATAATTGTACCATGTAGAGATAACAGCATCGGGTCATCAAGATCTATATTAAAACATCAGTTTTTAAATTAAGGGAAGAACTCAACAACTTTAAAGCCATATTTTTATTTTCTAAGAGCTATGAATGGGACTGTGTGATGATTTCTCTGAATAGTTTCAGAAATATTTGTGCTTTCACATTTTTTTTGATAGATGGGATGACTATACTTGGTTTTTTTTTTTTTTTTTTGGTACGCGGGCCTCTCACTGTCGTGGCCTCTCCCATTGCGGAGCACAGGCTCCGGACGCGCAGGCTCAGCAGCCATGGCTCACGGGCCCAACCGCTCCGCGGCATGTGGAATCCTCCCGGACAGGGGCACGAACCCGTGTCCCCTGCATCGGCAGGCGGACTCTCAACCACTGCGCCACCAGGGAAGCCCTATACTTGTTTTTTTATTATGAACCAAGGGAGCAAAAATCCTAAACCATATACCGAGCAGATCTTCTGCTTTATGTCCAGCCTAGAAATCAAACATCTCTGTCTGACAGGGGAAAATAACGTATATAAGTGATGACACCCAATACAGTGTATCCCTAAATTAAAAGAATTCTGTAAATGGTAAAAGTATAATTAATGATAAAGTAGCCTCATATCCTAACATTTTTAAAAACTTTAATTTGAGAAATGTAGTAGTTCAGAATAGAGTTGGAAGCAATATAATAGCACAGAGACAGTGGAGAGAAATCCACTGCTACTATTTGGATATCATAATATAATAATATTGATGACCTTAGGCAGAATTCAGCAAAATAAGATGATAAACATTTCATATCATTTTATCATTTTTTAAAAAGTAAAGTATGTCATAAATTTGTTATTTGTAAACTTTAAATAAGAAAATCTCTGGTAATAGTTTCTGAATTTCTATTGAGACTAATGACAGTTCATAATTATGTCAAATTAAGTTATTAGGAACATTTCTAACTTTTTACCAGAACTTTCTAAGTTTTTACAAGATGGTAACTTATTATCTTTGCAACTATTTTAAAACAACTGAGGAAGCTCAGTCTCTGTTAAATTTTTTAAGTTGAATGTTTTTCAGTGATGAAGTCGCCTATAGACTTCCACAATATGCCAGTATCAACAGCACCAGGTAGCCAACTTATTTAATTGTGATATTCAAGTCCATTGTAGCGATGACAATTCTATTATTAAGCATTTGCAAACTAAACAATAGATGTTATTGGTTAATATTTTGACAAGTGTTGAATAAAATGCATTAACTATCATTAAATGCTTATAAAATCATATTTTACAAATTAATGCACAAATCTTATTTGCAAAAAAATGATGCTATCAACATCTTCAATCTGTGTTTAAATAGCACGTACGATTTTGGGTTATTTCTTTACCTTGGTGTCTTTAAATTGATAGACAAGAGAGCAATGGTCCTCCAAGAAAATTGGCTGTGAAACTGTTTTACTAAGTCTCTGGATTTCTGTGATGTACGCAATCCACTGTTAGTTGATTGCATACATCAGTGCTTTCTGGTTTCATTCTCTTATAACTGTGATAAAGGCCCAATTAAAAAAAAAGTTATTTAAGCAAGATAATTCTTTTGATCACTGTGAAAATACATTCAGGAGATGATAAGGTGTTTTCTTTTTCATTACCATTCAGGGTCACTTTTCGTAGTGCTACTCAAATTTAAGGGCTTGGTTCTAAACAACTTTCATTTTGTAATCTGAACAACTGTCTGAAAATATTTCACCTCTAGAAGGAAATTACCCAAGATTCCCTCTCTTCCTCTTTCCCACTGCCTACAGTTTGCTTTACCTCTCCAGTTCTCTGAATAGGTGAATACTACATTGTCACCTGATTCACAGTTTAAATGTCTTGCCCTCATCTAAGTAGTGCAATACATCAGCCTTAGGTTTTATCATCCCTGGGGAATCCTAAGGTCGATAGCATGGTGCTCATGCCAACAGAGGGACTCTGGAGCACCAAGCCATCATCTTTATTCTATGAGGTATGGTTCCCACTGTGAAATTCACATTGGTTCATATATTTTTGTTATTATTATAGGTGGCTGGCTTTGATTCTTCTTACACATTTGGTGACTGAAGCTGCCCCCGTCCCATGACTTAAAAGTATCGAAGATGGAACACTTGTTCAGTGACTAAGCTAATTCTGAAGCCTAATGTGTTTACACAAAGAATGGACCATAATAGTATACATGTAAGTATACATTATGATACATATGAATATATGTTGTAAAATATAGCAAATACAATACACATTATGATATGTTTAGACTGTATTCATAGATATGCACATATACCACTCTAGGTGGCAAATAAGTTTATTTAGTGTGTGTTATTTAAAAAAAAAAAAACAAGTCCTGCATGCATTAAAAACTGTAAATGGTTTATAGGCAGAGCATACATGTTACAGTGGGGGAAAAATTTTGCCATAAAAGACCATAATAGTGGTTAGCTTTTAACGTTCACGTTGATAGATTCTGAGTGAATCACCCCTAGAAAGTGGGCGATGTAGGAGGCGGGTCAGGACGCCCTCATGTCCTTCTGCACAGAGAAGCCGGCTTCCCTAGGTAGGGATGTGGGGCGGTTCCCAGAAACTGCATCTCGGCAGCACCAGCACATCCATCCTGAGCCCAGGCTGTGGACAGCTCCTCCGCGGAGAAGGAGCTTAGGATCGCGGTCCCTCTTTTCCATCACCCCCTCCATCCCCTGGCTCCGTTTAGCAATCTGAGCTCTGCATGTGAGCTGCGATGTGATGTCTGACATTCTTGCAGCAGAGCCTGCGGGAAGAAACAATATTGGTGTCTGCGGGCTGGGAGGGTACAGGAAGATCCGAGGGAGAGATGGGTGACAGGGAGCTCGGGCAGGCAGGGACCTGGGGTGCAGAGGGGTCTTATCTCTTCCCACGAGATCTCCCTTTATCTCAAGGCCGAGAATAGAACCTCCTGTTAATACAAGCACATCCTATTTAAACACATTGCTTCCCTCCACCGGCTAGGGCTGTGGGCTTCAGGTACGGTGACTTCACTACCATCGCCTTAGGTGGATTTCAAAGGCCAGGAGCCCACCAACATTTTTCTTTTTTTTTTCCCCTTACAGATTGCTTTTTTCTAGGAAGCTTCCACATGTTTACTTATTCTACCACCACCAACAGGTCATTTGTGTTTCTGGCACACTCTGGTCATTACATAAGAGTAAATATTGTTAACAACAGGAATAGGAATTTGGAATTACCTTACCTGCATGTAAAATTAATGCTTTCCTTTCTGCAGGAAGCGTGAAAGCTTGAGAGGCTTATATAAAAAGTGCTACACAATTGTCAGAAGAAACATTACTGTGATGAGCATCCCCTTCATTTTACAAAGTAAACATTTAAGAAGTAATTAGCAAAGAAAATACTGCTTATTTAAAGGTAGAGAGATGACACTTTAGTTACATTAAGTCTGTATATTCTAAACTTTTAACTTTACATCGTGTGATTTCCCAAGGAATAACTCTCACTTAGCATTTTCTCAGCGCAGGCATCACTCAGACTTATTCAGTGGCAGAAACTGTGCTGAGTGTACACTTACACCCTTCATGAAAAGATCTGATAGGAGGCAGACAGCCAGAGAGAACTTCAAGGATTTGGCAAAGGCAAGGACATCTCTTAACCTATCCCAAATTCTCATTTTTGAACATGTAAAATTTCAGGCATTTAAAAAAATAAATTTAATTATGTGGAGCTCAGTACTTTCTTCACAGTACTGGTACTAGAAATAGTTGAAGAACAAACTGTTCTAAGTTTTATTTTTACTGGATCTGTAGGTAAGACTGCCAAAACTGTCACTTAAAAAATGTTGTTTGCAACCAGATTTTGGAGTCCTCGTTTCTGGTTCAGAACTTTGAAAATAGCAGCCAAATGTTTGGATACTTGTTCAGTGATGCAGATAAAAACTCCGGGATGGTCCAAGGCATTCCTATCTCTAAATGGGAAAAAATAATAGCAATAGTAAAAGGAAGGAGAAAGGCAAGAAGGAGGGTAGAAATTCAACCTAATGAGAAACGTTACAAACACTGTGCTTTGACCTACTTTGGAACTTTCCCTTTCTACCAGACTATATTCTCAAAGACAAAGTCAGCTTCCTCACCAAGTAACATGATTACTCTTTCACGACACCTTAGAATTCCAGGAAGAAAAGACCTCTGGGGTCACCTTGACATCTCCTGCCACTGCAGGCTTGAGTCGAGTTCTCATGGATCACGCCCCGTGGTGCATTAAGGCAGGTTCTGATGTTGACGTAGCCCCTGTGATGAGGAGGGGAAAAGATTTCCTTTACAAAGTAGGTCTAATAGCTCCCATTTCCAAATTATTCAGTCACAGGCTCCGGTTCTACCTTCCTCCTGTCCTCGCCTCCCTCCCTCTGCAAACAAAAGGCACAGTACTCTGCACATTTTTTGTTGTTCCCTGGGTTGCTCTGGTTGGGCAAAGATCATCATGCTCTGATTTAGTGTTTTCAAATAAGTGTGCCCTGGGCTGCAGCACTCTATTGAGAGACAACACAGCCCAAGCGGGAGAGTTCAGCATGGCCACTAATAAAACACAAGTGCGGCTTTGTCAGGCCACGAGTGATTACTTGAACAAGTGCCAACGAAGAAACCAAACATTAGAGCTCAGCGCTTCAGACCCTCAAGACAAAGGGCCAATTGACTTTCCTCATTAGTTTTTGTGCCAAACATGTAAACACAGTTTCCTCTCTATCTTTGATGCTCAAAACATGCCAGCTGGTTAACATCTTGGGTGGTACTGTGGTTTATGAGGCTATAAAGACTATTATGTTGGGTTGGGTATTTTTTTTCTCTTCTTATTGGAAAAGATCAGTTTATCCTATTTAACTTTTTTTTTTTTTTAGTGAAAGGAGAGTCTTTGGGGCACTTTTTACTTACCGTTAGTTCCATTGATTCAAATACAATAATTCACCCACCTGGGTCAAATCGAGCAAAATCCACTTCCTTTTAAATATTGTCCAAGGAAAACAAAGTTGGGTGGGCGCTAAGGGGCTCTTCACTTCGCTTCAAATACAATAATTCAGAAATGTAGCAAGGAAGGGAGGAAGGAAGGAAGGAAGAATGAAAAGAAAGAAAGGCAAACCCCAGAGAGACATGATTCTTACTAAATCCTGCTGAATGTGTACAGTGAAAAGTCTGTTATGAATGTTTCAAAGGCAAAACCTGTAGATATATCATTGTGAGAATAAGAATAAATAATCTAGAGGACTGACCAAGGAGAGGTAACTATGGTTGTCAAGTCACGTCAAAGCTCCGTCTTGTGTTAACTGACACTCACCGCCTCACCACACCCTCTTTCGGTGAGTGTCCTAATGGTGTCTCGGAAGTTTCGTCGTGCTATTTCAGCGGTGACTCTCGCTTCTCCTCTCTTCCTGTTCTCTTTGTATTTTGGCTGTTCTCTTACACCTGTGCTTACCCATACTTCAGACCCCACTTCCTTTCACTCCTGACTTCTCAGGCCAGAGGAAACAGGTGTCTACAAACGTGTTGTCATTCGTGTGGTTATACAGAAAACCCTTTTCTTGACTATGTCTCCGTAACTAGGTTAAGACGATGTAACTAGGTTAAGACGTAACTAGGTTAAGATGGCTTAGGCATCTGATTGTCATCATTGTGAGTCTTGACTCCATGAGTCGGCTGTGTTAACTTCTTCGATGCGAAATCATTTTGTTGCCTATTAAATTGACCAACATTAAAGCGTGCTGTCACAATATAGTGTCAAGGTATGTAAATTGTTCCAGATTCTGCGGATGGCCCTTTAATAGTATCTATCAATATTAAAAATGCATATATCTTTTATTTCAATAATTCCATTTCTAGGAATTTATTATACACATATACTCACACTTATGTTTAAAGGCTGATTTTAAACATACCGTATATAGGGGATTCCCTGGTGGTCCAATGGTTAGGACCCCATGTTTTCACTTCCTAGGACCCAGGTTCAATCCCTGGTTGGGGAACTAAAATCATGCAACTGGCACGGTGCAGCAAAATAAATACATACATATAAAAATTAATTAAGTACCATGTGTAGCATTGTTTGTAATCACAAAAGGTTGGGGGAGAAAACCCTAAATGTCCATCACTAGGGACTGATTAAATAAATCATGAGATTTCCATCCTAAGGAAAACTATGTATCTGTTCAAAATAACGCTGCTACTCAGTATGTATTAAAATAGAATCATCTCAGTTTATACGTTTTAGTGAAAAAAGCAAGGTGTATAAGAATATGTCTAAAAAGCTAACATTCGTATAAAAGAATTATATAAATATATTTGCATATATGTGAACATATCTATATTATAGATTACCCATGGGAAAAGGCACAGTTAATTGGTAGGATAAGTGGCCTTAGAGAAGGGGGAATTGGACTCTAAGGGCCAGGAAAGGAGACTTACGTTTTACTATATAACTTTTTGTACCTTTTGAATTTCTTATAATATCAATGCATTTCTTGGTCTAGTGAAATAAGTTACATATTTTAAAGCATACCTTAGAGGGGAATACATAAATTCACTACTATCTATTAAAACCATTATTAAATAGTTTAACTTTATTGAATGGTTTCATGATTAATTATTAAACCATTATTAAGCAACTCACACTATTAAAACCATAATATGAGTTATTTTGTCTTTTAATAAAAACTGGCTCTACGTTTTACGCCATATACAAATACTGAAACATTATGTTGTATATCTGAAACTAATATAATGTTATATGTCAACTATACTTCAATTAAAAAAGAAAAGCTGGCTATGTTGACTCCAATGGAAATGGGACTGAATTTTGATATATTTCATCATGGAAGAATAAACACCTGGAGGCAGTGTGAGGACTCTGGGTCCCTGGATGAATTAGATACTAGGTGGATGGGAGAGCAGATGCGAGACCTCTGAAGTTAAAATAAACTCAAAGACAATTTGATATGGTGCCAGCCTTGGCCAGAAACCTTAACAAATGTTTAAGTGTCTGGGAGGTGAAGGGTTTTGGGGAACATCCCTAAGCTTTGCAGCAAGTTTAGCACTAAGGAAGGTGCATTAGTTCTTTCGGGCCACTGGGGTCCCATTTAGTGCAGACTACTACTATCATCACAGCCAATGGCCTAGAAACAGAGGATTTCCAAGTAATGCTACCCCAGTGGCTGGGAAGAGTTAACGTACTTCCTCAGTGACTGATTTACCATTGGGGAGTTACGTAGCCTCTGGGGAAGACAGAATTTGTTCTCACAAAGGCAGAGTAGTTTCGTCAATAACACTGAGAAGTATCAGTAGAACACAGAAGTGTGTTCTATTTTGACTCCTTTGTAGATTTGTTCTGCTACCTTGGTCAGCACTTAACATTTCTTTGTTCCAGCACATCTGTGAGACAGGGCCATGGTCCTTGAGCCACCCAGAGTTCAGGCATGGTATATGGATGGCTAAAATAGCACTTGGACGGCAAGTACTCTTTTAATATGGGGTGGCAAACTGTTACAGAGCCCAAAGCCATGTGCTAAAAATCAAATGCCTAGATTTTCGTGCTACTCACTAGCTGGCTGACCTTAGGTATATTTCTTAACATCTCTAGGCCTCAGAGTCCTTAATTGTAACATATAAGATCAGACTTGATGACCTCTGACACTTGTTCCAACTTTCACTTTGATGAATTTTAGCCAAATACCTAAGAAACAGTGAAATAGAAGTTTGGAAAATGTACAATAGAATGTTACCATTTTTACTTTCTCCCAAGCTCCTCTATCGTTCGTCAAGCAATAACACTACTAAGAATGTAAAATTTAGAAAATACATCTTGGCCAAAAGAGATAAATATGAATTGATAAAATGTAGTGCTTATTGGCAATAGATTTATCTCTCTGTTTTGAAAAAGGGGCATGTACTCATGTGAAAGGCAAAAGAAAACTTAAAACATATTCAACAGCACAAATAATATAAATAATCCAGAGCCACATTAAAAAGTATGCAAAAATTAGGTGTGGTTAAACCAAGAAGGCTTACTGGAAGAGGCAAGGAAAATAGGATATTTGGTATCTTTAACAAAGGAGGCAAGAATATACAATGGAGAAAAGACAGCCTCTTCAATAAGTGGTGCTGGGAAAACTGGACAGCTACATGTAAAAGAATGAAATTAGAACACTCCCTAACACCATACACAAAAATAAACTCAAAATGGATTGAAGACATAAATGTAAGACTGGACACTATAAAACTCTTAGAGGAAAACATAGACAGAACACTCTATGACATACATCACAGCAATATCCTTTTTGACCCACCTCCTAGAAAAAGGGAAATAAAATAAAAAATAAACCAATGGGACCTAATGAAACTTAAAAGCTTTTGCACAGCAAAGGAAACCATAAACAAGATGAAAAGACAACCCTCACAATGGGAGAAAATATTTGCAAAGGATTAATCTCCAAAATATACAAGCAGCTCATGCAGCTCAATATCAAAAGAACAAAGAACCCAATCCAAAAATGAGCAGAAGACCTAAATAGACATTTCTCCAAAGAAGATATACAGATTGCCAACAAACACGTGAAAGGATGTTCAACATCATTAATCATTAGAGAAATGCAAACCAAAACTACAATGAGGTATCACCTCACACCAGTCAGAATGGCCGTCATGAAAAAATCTACAAACAGTAAATGCTGGAGAGGGCGTGGAGAAAAGGGAACCCTCTTGCACTGTTGGTGGGAATGTAAATTGATACAGCCACTATAGAGAATAGTGTGGAGGTTCCTTAAAAAACTAAAAATAGAACTACCATATGACCCAGCAATCCCACTACTGGGCATATACCCTGAGAAAACCATAATTCAAAAAGAATCATGTACCACAATGTTCATTGCAGCACTATTTACAATAGCCAGGACATGGAAGCAAGCTAAGTGTCCATCGACAGATGAATGGATAAAGAAGATGTGGCACATATATACAATGGAATATTACTCAACCATAAAAAGAAACAAAATTGAGTTATTGTAGTGAAGTGGATGGACCTAGAGTCTGTCATACAGAGTGAAGTAAGCCAGAAAGAGAAAAACAAATACCGTATGCTAACACGTATATATGGAATCTAAAAAAAAAGAAGAAAAAATTGTTCTGAAGAACCTAGGGGCAGGACAGGAATCAAGACGTAGACGTGGAGAATGGACCTGAGGACATGGGTAGGGGGAAGGGTAAGCTGGGATGAAGTGAGAGAGCAGCATGGACATATATACACTACCAAATGTAAAATAGATAGCTAGTGGGAAGCAGCCGCATAGCACAGGGAGATCAGCTCAGTGCTTTGTGACCACCTAGAGGGGTGGGATAGGCAGGGTGGGAGGGAGACACAAGAGGGATGAGATATGGGGATGTATGTATATGTATAACTGATTCACATTGTTATACAGCAGAAATTAATACACCATTGTGAAGCAATTTTACTCCAATAAAGATGTTAAAAAATAAATAAATAAATCCATCAATTCACACTCAAGGGGAGATTTTTCAGGATGCATATACCAGGAACAGAAATCCTGGAGTCATCTCAGAATTATGCCTATCACACCATGTTAATTAATTAGAAGATTCAGTATTGTGAAGCTGTCAAACCAGTGTGTATGTTATAGTGCAAGTTAACAAGAGAGTAAACCCGGAGTCCTCATCATGAGGAACTTCTTTTTCCCTTTCATTTCATTTTGTATTCATAGGAGGTAGTGGATATTCACTAAACTTAATGTGGTAATCATTTCATGATGTATGTGAATCATTATGCCGTACACCTTAAACTCACACAGTGCTGAATGTCAATTATAGCTGAATAAAACCGGAAGGGAAAAGAAAGAAATTAGAAAGAAAATATTTAGGGATAGAGTTTAGAGAAAGTAGGTCACCATTTCTCTTCTAATTAAGGATTAGATTGGATTGCAAGAAAAAGTTGTAACATTTCATTGTACGTATTATGCTTTGTGCATTACACAGAGCATCCTTAAACAGATTCCTCTCAGATAAGTGATTGTCTGAAATATTTATTTCATCTTCCTAGGGAGACATTGCAGATGAAAAACACACAAGTAAAACTCCTGAAAATAAATCTAATAACTAACCTATTCAATATCTTGTTAGCACCTAACTTTGCAGAGCACCGCAGCACAGGCAGCTCAGCAAGTAACAGTCCTCTTGCTTCAAACAGTTTTCTATATAAATCTCCATTTGGGGATGTAAATATTCCAATAACATTGTGGTATAGTTAAATGAATTAACTAAGTACGTGAACAAATACCCTGACTAACGTACAGAGAAACACAAGCTAGCGAGCAGTCTCTGGGGAGCCAATATAGATGCTACAATGCTCACGCATATAGCATCTGAATGTTACTCATATTATGCCCGTCAGGTCTTCACTCAGATTCTGCTTAATCTGATTTCATACATGATTATTCTCAGTCTGGTTGTATATACTTATTTCTCTCAACTCCATAGAATGATCAGAGGAAACATCGTCAGGAGAAGGGGACTGTTATTGGCAGGCACACTGCCAGCCCAGACCTGTTGAAGGCTGTCACACGGGCTGGAGGAGGAGAGAATAAAACTACAGAACCACAGATACAGGAACTGGAACAGGTAGGCAGGGCAGGGCCATTAAGTGAAGGAGCAAATGGCTCAACAGAACTCACGAGCTCTCCGGGGCATGAAACATGGGCTATTAGAGCTCTGTACAATAACTGATAAAAATAGTGATGAACCTGAATCACAAAGAATAAAATAAGTTATATTAAGTACATGTTGACCAACATAAATAGTTGAAACCAAAAGAACGTTGTGTTTATAGAGATTAAACTTTGGTTATCCAAAAAATTATGCTATTTGAAAAAGCTTAGTCCATTGGGAATTCAGCCAGCGTTTAAATACAATATACTTTTTTCCCCTATATTTACTGAAAGAGTGCTTTATAAAAGCATCTTTTGTGATACATGGACAAAAATCTCTCCGTCTTGAGTTCAAGTTTGTTTTACTGTAATGCATGACAAGTTTATGTATTTAGTTTCCTTAGATGCAAAATGGCGGTAGTAATACCCACCTCAAAGTGATTATATAATGGTTAACTGATGATAAAATTTTTTTAAAAATCACACTTAGAAAAATCACATTTATGTTCCAGTCTCTGTGCAAAAGCTTTATATGTATTAATTCAATTCTCACAACCACTTTATCAGGTAGGTCTGTTAGTATCACCCCCAGATTACAGGTGATGAAACTGAAGAGTAGAGTTACCATGTGTCTTGTCCAAAGTCTCACAGTTATACAGTGGCAGAGCCAGGATTCAAATTCAAGTATTTTGGCACCAGTGTTTGCTCTTTGAATCACTAATCTAACACATATATAAGGAATATGTATAAAAATCATAGTGCGTAGCATAAATTGGGTTCCAACTAGCTTCTTCTAACTTTCCGTTCCCTTTCTGCAAAAAGTAAATACCAAAACAGTGAACAATAATTTTATTTTTCTAATCACCATTTTTCTTATTGATGCTGGTGGCTGTTTCCCCTGTTGTATCTCACAAAGCTGTGATATGGCTCTGCATTTATCACTTATCTCACTCAACACATGTTAATTACACAACTTCTATGTACTAGGCACCAAAGATGTAGGGATGCCTCATCTACATTCTGGTCTTTTAATTGCTTATAGCCTGGGGTAGAAGGGCAAGGTTTAGAACTACTGAGCTTCCTAGTCAATGCTCTGCCTTTACAGATAGGAAAGGAATTCTGTCCATGTGGTTTTATCTGATACAGAGGCTATTAAGTCAACAAGAGCATGAAGTTCCAGATCTCATTTTGACCATGTATTCAAATGTGTTCTTGCTTTATTGCCTACTAGTTGAACTACATAGCAGCTGTGAGAATGCATTATTGTAAAATGAAGAACTGCTTTGAAAAAAATTTTAGGAAAAAAATGAATGAGAAATATTGGGAAGGAAAGTTTAAAAAAACCTGATTAGTTGTGGGTGATGCCTTGGAATGTCTGGGGACAGCATAGGGAACAGAGATGGGATACCAATAACCTGATTTTGGCAACCAGTATAATTGAGTTAGTGTGGTTTTACTAGAACTTGACCATTTTTCAATTTGTCTTTATGAGAAAGCATTTCTTAGGATTATATATACATGTGATTGTGAAAGAAATGATACATATAAAAACAGGTATACCATTGAGAATCATATGTAACCATTTGTCTCCTAAAATAAAAAAAAATAGTTATATATAAATATATATAGTTATAAAAGAAATGTGAACTTTTGACAAAAAGAAAGGAGAGGAGGTGAGGTGGAGAGAGAGAGAGAAAGAAAGAGAGAGAAAGAGAGAGGGAATGAGGATCACTTTAAATTTTAATATCCTAATGAACAAACTTTAGCAATTTGTGTATATTTTCTTTCAGGTTTTATTCTAAGTACATGTGTTTTTCCAAGTTATATGCATGGTGTAAATACAATTTTGTTTCCTGCTCTATTAATAGTTTTTATACATTGTAATATAATTTCATACCTTAAAAATCTATTTTGATAGCTGTACAGTACTTTATCTACAGCTTGTTTTATTCATTTATTCCTTTAAAAAAATTGAATAACAAATGCTTGTCAGGTGCTATGTTACACTCTAAGAATGAAAATACAATAAAACTTGTTCTTGGTCTCCAATATTTTATAGCTTTGGGGGGAGGAAAATAGTCATATAATCAAGGAAGTACAATAGGATTGTATAGGTACAATGGTAGATTTATGGAGAAAGTTGTTTGGAAAAAAAAGAGAAATGGTCCATCCTTTTTTGGAGAAAGGGTTGTAACATGCTTCTTTTCTAAAAAAGTTGATTTTCTGGGGGGAGGCAGTCAAAATGTACAGAGTTCCAGTTGATAAATATGTACTAATGATGTACAACTTTATAAACATAATTAACTGCTGTTATGTTATACATGAAAGTGAAGAGTAAATCTGAGTTCTCATCACAAGAAAAAAAAGTTTTTTTCTATTTCTTTATTTTTGTATCTGTATGAGATGATGGGTGTTCCCTAAACTTACCGTGATACTTCATGATGTGTGTAAGTCAAATCATCATGCCGCACACCTTAAACTTACACAGTGCAGTATGTCAGTTATATCTCAATCAAACTGGAAGAAAAAAAGTTGATTTTGAAGGCCGATTACAAGTTTGTGAGGTTGCAATGCTGGGGAAAAGCTAGAGAAGTTGAACTTTCAGACAGAAGGAGCGAATGAGCGAGGAGACTGAATACATAATGTGGCAAGGGCTGCAGACAGTCATTCTCAGAGAAGCTTCTGGTGTAGAGAGCTTGCAAAAAAGAGGTGAGGTCTAATGTAAGTAGGGGCATGATGAGGAGGTTTTATAAAACCACCAGGAGCGTCAAAGCTGGCACAGTCGCCTTTGTATTTGAGTAACGTCACCCTGGTAAGAAAGCAGCAGATGGTCAAAGGGAGGCACAACTAGAGGGAAACTGCTTAGTGAACTCTGGTTAGATTGGTCTACAGATGTTGCGTGTATGAACTACAGAGGTGGCTGGACGTATTGACATGGAAATAAGGTAGAGAACTCTATGAGGGGACAGGTATTTGCTCTGGTATTACTGTTTGCGATAGCTATTGGATATTGGATTGGAACTCAGGAGAAACATGGGCTAGAGATAGAGATGTAAGACTATCAGAATAGATGAAAAGTGTTAAAATTGGACTCTTTGTCGTTAGAATTTAGATTGAGGTTCAGAGGTGAGAAGAGTAGGTCCTTCAGGGCTCCCAGATTTCTGTAGCAAACAGCCCCAAAACGGTTTGTCCAAGTTCATTCATTAACCCCTTCCAGACTATATCAGAGAAGATGAGTATTTATTATAGAAAGAGTGGACAACATAGGATTTCTTTGAGGGAAACCCAAACCCAAGCAAGGGGAACCTCGACAGCTTGGCATGTGTATTTCCAATAACGGCTGGTACCTGACTCTCACCAGAAAATCGTCTGACAGGGATCCTCTGGCCGACAGGGCCAGCAGGACAGGGGGGGCTGCACAGGGAATACCTGGTGTTTCTGAAGTTTGCCAAGGATCATTGGTCATCCTAAAAGGAACCTCTCTTCATGCTACAACATGGATGAACTCTGAGGACATTACACTAAGTGAAGTAAGCCAATCACAAGAGGACAAATACAATATACTTTCGCTTACATGAGGTACCTTAAGTACTCAAGTTCATACAGACAGAAAATAGAATGGCGGTTGCCAGGGACTGTAGGGAAAGGGGATGGAGAATTATTCTTTAATGGGCGTGGAGTTTCAGTTTTGCAAGATGAAAAGAGTTATGTAGATGGATGGTGGTGATCGTAGCACAACAGCGTGAATGTAAATGTAGTGAACTGTACACTTTTAAATGGTTAACATGGTAAAATTTATGTTATCTGTATTTCACCACAATTAAAACAATTAATTAATTACTTTAAAAAAGAGGACCCCCTCCCCCAAACAGATAAAGGCACAATATAGGTTTGAAATTTCTGGAGCTAGAAGCTGAAGAATAAGAAGTAACATGGTCCTGCGAGCCAGCTCCCATGGCCTCATAATAGCCAATTGTTAATTTTTTAGGAATTTTGTGAGCTAATTGTTAAACAGGGCCATTATTTAAACTAATTATATACTCAAATCAATTACATTATTGGTTTCAATTAAATAAAATCTATTTTAAAAGGTAATACATATTCAAAATTCATTACTTCTTTTTATTTCATTACATTTTTACTATTACCTACATTCTTGTGTTTAAGATGGAAATACTATAAAAGTTTGTGCTATTCCCCACTTAGTGACATCTGGTTGATGGGTTAAAATCCACCATGACAGGAGTATATATATCCTGGAAATCAGAATTTTTTTCCCCAGAGATCCAATTATTAAACTTTTCACCAACATCCCACTGGGCACAGTGCATATCAGAAAACCGTAGAGATTTCCAGCAATTAGAGATGATGTCTTCAAAGAACTTACAAACTTCCAGAGATGTTCTAAGAGAGAAAGTATCTGAGCATTAGCCCCATCCAGAGGGGTACCACTGAATCTACTCTTTCCAGGTGAATCTTGTTGTACCCTTTACCTCTTTGCTCATCCCCAGCTCTGATTCTCCTCAGCGGTGGAGAACATTTTAACACAAGTTACCTATTTCCGTGTACTCTAAATTTAGGTTGCTTTCAGTGATTAGCTATTTTAAATAAGGATGCAATACATATTTTCATGAATATAGCTTTTTCTATACTTGGATTTTTTTAAGGAAAATTCTTACGAATTAAATTAGAGATGATAGATGTTTTAAAAAGAAAAGAGGGGATATAAGTATACGTATAGCTGATTCACTTTGCTGTACAGTATAGACTAACATAATAGTGCAAAGCAACTATACTCCAACAAAAAAAAAAGCCAAAAAAATAAACAAAATAAATAAATAAAATGAACATTATTTTTGTAATATTGTACATGTTTTCTACATATTTTCTACAAAATTTGGTTTCTAGTCTAAACTGATCTTTAATTCTGTTGAGTTAATGATTTCTTTTATATTTTTGGATATCATTTCATATTTTGGAGGGTAGTAATTAATGGTAGGGAAGTCACTCCTCAAAATATCTTGCTTCCTTTTGTCTTTGTGAGATTTGTAAGCAATGTATTCCATTTAAAATTCTGAATGGTTAAGATCTTTTAATAAAAATTATTCTTATCATGAAAGTAAAACATGTATACCATGAAAACAATTAAAATCCCCAAGATATAAACGGAAAGAAAAGCTTTAATCCCTATCCCTCCAATGTGCACTTCAGAAGCCATCGCTCTCCATCATTTTCATGATTTTAGCTGCTCTGCTGGCCCCCACCATAATTCTAAATAATATTGTTCTTATTCGATGTCTTACTTTTTCAACTTAAGACATATCTACTCTTTCAACTCATTGAAACCATCCCCACAATTGTTAGTTACATAATGTTCTGTTTCTAAATTATTTCATTCATGGTTTTAAATAATATTTTAAAATTTCCATCTTATTTCATAAACCAAAGTTGTTATGTAAACAATATTCTTCATAGAATAAAGTACCTGCTGGGTCTGTACAGAGGGAATGTAATTCCACATCTTTCCATTTTTGTTGCTTGAAAAAGAACATGTTCCAAGCATCAAATTCAAATGAAATCACTTTATTATTCACAATCAATTATTTATTATTGACTACCCTTATTCTGGCACAAGTTCATTCACTTCATGTTTGGACCATGACTTTACTGAACAACTTTTTTCCCTGGCATTTCCAATTTCCTTGCTTTTTAATGGATGGGGAAGGTATGTGTCGTCTTCACCATCTCATGGAGCTCTTCCAGCTTATTCTTCATATAACATTTTGAATAAAATCTGTTTTCTTCTTGAAAGAAAGTCTTTGGAAGCCTTTGATATCCTCTGGGGATAGTTTTCTTACTAGAGTAGTTCCATTTTTCCCTTGTAACTCATGCCTAGTGGCTATGTCGTAACTATGAAGCAATCTACATAACTGGAAGCTACAATTTCTTTCTGGAACTCCTCTTATTTGTTACATATTGGCATTTTAGAGTGATACTATAGTAGCTGTCATGGGTTTCCTTTGCAAGTTGTGTAGGTAAATTAGGCTTTTCTCGGAACAGCAGAGCTGAGTTTGAGGTCTATGTAGTTGCCTGGGGTGTGTCCACCTGTGAGTTTTGTGTTTTGGTGCAGGCAAGAGTGGACTGTGTCTTGACCTTGTCAAAAGCAGGTGTTTATTTCAGCATATCAAAACCCATAGCCAGCTTACATTCCCCTAAGCACGTTTTTCCATATCTTTCACATCGCGGAGCTCAAGAGCAAACCTTGCTGCAGCCAGTCTGAACTTCAGAGGAAGGAAGAGATGTGCCCAGCTGGCTGACATTGGTCCCTCCTGCCACCTGGATCGCTGTCCCCTACCCAAGTCCTGTTAGTCCACAGGGGCTTTTAAGATGATATGCCTTTTCCTTTGTTCTGAATTTTTTTGCTTTTCTTTTTCAAAGAGCTGCTGTTTTTTGTTTGTTCATTATTTGAGGCTTATTCTTTCTTAAGTGAGAAGGTCATCCCAATGTCATGCTTATCCTAGTCTCCCTCTGTTCATTTGGGTGCTCAGTAGGTCTCCTTGTCATAATGCGGCTGGAGGGCAGTTTGATACATTCCCTCCTAGATGAATTTCCAGCATCGGCAAGCATTTATCCTGTGGCTTCTATAGCACCGCGGTATAATTGTCTCCTATTCCCATTGCCTGGGTATCTTACTCTGATGCAATGGAGTTGCTGGGAAACTACAGTCCCAGGGATGCGCTCAAACCTGGGCTGCTTCCATTGCTATTCACCTTCTAGCAACCTACTCATTGGGGATGAGGGCTCTCAACACACAACCCTGCTGTGACTGTGCTCTCTGCCCCATCGTTTTGTGGAAATTATAGTCTCCAGATAGACGTGGAAAGAAAATTTCCAAGAGAGAAAGGGCACAAAAAGTTGGAGAGAGATGGTTGGCTGGGCTTTATTAGTAGAAAAACATGGGTGTCTAGGGTGAGGTGGGCTTGGGCATCTCAGAAAAGACACTAGATTTCATCATCTTCCTTTAAACTGGTAAGTTTATTTCTTTTGAGATGGAATACTTTAAATGAGTCATCAGGTTTCATTCTAAAATTATGTGGATATATGCTTCATGGTTAATGAAAATCTCTTTGATTTTGTCCAGCAGTTGCCTGTCAGTAGCTTTTGGTCTCTTTTTCTGTTTTTGTTTTTTATTTTGTTTCTTCCCCATGTAAGTTATCTTTATACGATGGGATAGACTGAGCAAAGTGCCATTTCTTAAACACATATCTGCTGAAATCTACTGTGAACACTGTTAAAGAATTTTGTATATAACTGAGAAGCTTTCCTAATGTATGAAATGTCATTGTCACAATGCCCACAAAGAAATAATGATCATATTTACTTCCACTAATTTGATAGATTAAAAGTATTTTTCTCTTTTAAAACATCTATTAAAATAAGTTTCTACAAAATAAAGATATTTTCCCCATCTTTTCTGACATACCATATATAATGGAACAAAGGTAAAGATATATATATATATCAGAAGTCATTAATATTCAAAATATTTCTGTACAATGTAGTGGTTAAGTGCCAAGGGGTTGGAGCCAGCAGCAGTGAATATGAGCTCTGAAATTAACTCGGTAATCTTGGATCAATTACTTAACCTTTCTTAGCATTTGTTATCTCATTCGTAAAATGGGAATAGTAATATTACTTTTGTCATAGGAGATGTGGATATTAAATAAGGTAGCACAGGGAAGTTCTTAGGACCAAGCCTGACACAAAACAAGCACCAATACACACCAGTCTTTGGTATGATTATTATTTTATTTCTAATTTCTTCAGTATATTTTTAATTCAGAATCAACTTTTCAGCAGTTTCTAAATATCCCATTGCTTCTTTTAGTCTTTTCTGTGATAGGATATGATTTTTTTCTTATTTAATTATTTAATAGATATGGAGTTTATTTAATATATAGGATGAAGTTAGAATCTTAAATATCATCCTTTCCCAATCTTCAAAGTCATTTTTAGATACTTTATTGAATATTATTCTTCCATACTGATGTATCATGTTAATTTCATTAAATATTAAATTCTTATAAAAATAGTAACATCTGTGTGGTCTAATTATTCTGAGATGTTGAAATGACTATTCTTACCTCAGGGTCAAAATCTTTCAATTATAGTAGTTTTATAATATGTTTGATTACTTAATAAGATAAATTCTATTCAATCTCACTGACAGATATGAAGGCCTGGATTCTGGGTCCAATCTAGGGTATCTCTTACTTTCATTTGAATTGCATGGAATATAGAGCAGTTGATCTGAGAAGCTTCTTCTTGATAGAGGCAGAAAAGAAAAGAAAAGGAAAGGAAAAGAAAAGAGAAAACAAAGACAAGACAGGCTATACAAGTTTGTCATACACTCATAGGGTTAGCTGGGGAACACAGTCAAATCAATAAGAAAGAAAGAGAAGATTCAAGGCTAAGAATCAGAGGAACATCCAGGATAAATTGCAAGCGTGAAAAAGAGTAGCTTCACACAGTTTTTGTAGCCTTTACTATGGGAGAGTAGAGAGTGGCTATAAGTGCCAACAAAACTGGACATTACCTTTCTACCATGCTGCTTCTTTTTAAGAAGTTCAGTTTTATTTGGACTTGTTCAGTTTTCCAATCGAGCATTCCAACCTCAGCTTTTCCACTTACTGGCCAAATAACATTCCCCAGTCCCTTAACCTAACTCTTTTTATCCTCATCTACAAGGTAGAGATACTAAAGTCCACCTGTAGGGATGCTTAGATCTAAGAAAAAAACCTTGGCAGTGGACGTTAAAAACAAAACAGCAACTCCAACATCGTAGTTCTTTTTTTTTTTTTTTTTTGCTTTTATTTATTTTCTGGTAACTAGAAAAATAGGCCTGAATCTCAACCCAAATGATGTGAATAAACTGATGCCTTAAAGAGAGGGAAATAGGAATGATTTTTCTTCCTCAATCCTTTATCTTTGGCTTGCAATCCTCTGTTCTCTCCTATGCCCACTCTGATTGCCAGTTCATATTGCATATGAAAGTGGCTGAATCCAGACCCACTCTGCTGCCAGGTGTTGACTGTTCCTAATTGTTTGCTGGACCCTGGAAGAGGAATTGTTTCACATGCTTGGACTTGTCAATGAATAATTGGCTGGGGGCTTTTTTTGACTAAAAATATCTTTCGGGAATATCAAAAGTATAAAACGGAGCCTGAGAAGCTGTTGGAGTAGTCAGTCAGGATCCCAGGTCCTTGTCTTTCATCATCAGAGCATCAACCTCTCAGCTCCCTCTTTTGGCTTTTTTCCGTAGGTCAGAGGCCAGACCACCCACTTCCAGGCAGCAGAGCAAGAAGAGACACTCGCTGAGAACCCAGCTTGTTCAATAGTTGTTAGTATCCCACATTTTTTTTTAACGTCTTTATTGGAGTATAATTGCTTTACAATGGTGTGTTAGTTTCTGCTTTATAACAAAGTGAATCAGCTACACATATACATACATCCCCATATCTCATCCCTCTCGCGTCTCCCTCCCACCCTCCCTATCCCACCCCTCTAGGTGGTCACAAAGCACCGAGCTGATCTCCTTGTGCTATGCAGCTGCTTCCCACTAGCCATCTATTTTACGTTTGGTAGTGTACCTATGTCCACGCCACTCTCTCACTTTGTCCCAGCTTACCCTTCCCTGCTCCCCGTATCCTCAAGTCCATTCTCTAGTAGGTCTGCATCTGTATTCCCATCTTTCCCCTAGGTTCTTCTGACCATTTTCTTTTTTTTTTTTTTTAGATTCCATATATATGTGTTAGCATACGGTAGTATCCCACTTTTAACAACATCATTTTGGTTCAAAATAACTGAACAGTAATTTTAATTTTGCTTTCGGCAAAACTCTAAGGCAAAACACCTACTGGCGTAATTTATCTGAGGAGGAATAGATCAGTTGGCTGTAAACATCTGCGTGATCTTGCAGTGTCGGTGTGATGAGATTCTGGTTCCTCCTGTTGTCAGTGGTGACAGCATTGCAGTTACTGAACATAACTTGGAAGGCAAGATTGTATTGAAATGTACTGTATTTATTGGTCACGATGAATAAACACTAAACCCTTGAGTGGGTCCTGGCCAATGTGAAAATTGAACTGCAAAGCACAAGTGCTTGACCGGAGAGTTCATTATTGTAACTTCTGGGGTTGCTTCAAACCATGTTCTTGTCACTTAAAATCAGATGCAGAAGGCATGCCAAAGATCCACTTTTCTCTGTTGAGAAAACAATGCTTCCTAGCATATTTTATAAATAGATTAGAATAGCTACCAATATGCAACAAATGCTGCTCTTCATGTGTTCATGATTTTT
This sequence comes from Leucopleurus acutus, assembly GCF_964270905.1. Lineage (NCBI taxonomy): Eukaryota > Metazoa > Chordata > Mammalia > Artiodactyla > Delphinidae > Leucopleurus > Leucopleurus acutus. The sequence goes on along the minus strand of NC_139159.1, from coordinate 10,157,962 downwards.
CTAATACAAGCTTAGAACTGTGCCAGATCAACACACCAACTGTTTTCCCAACTGCTGAGAGGGAGCGAGCGATGCTGTCTCATTCTGAATCACTTAGTTTGAAAGTCTCATCTTAACTTTACCTTTTAAAGTAATATTTCAGAGGCACTGTGACTGTATTCTCTGATCCAAGAGTCACTGAGCGTGACCTGAAGAGAACTTGTATAAATTAGAGAACAAAATGATACATTTTTAATTGATGTGGACCGTTCCTATAAATGACAATTGTATTATTATTTTCACTCTGTGTCTAAGTTTCTCCGTATGTAATACAAAGAATATAGCATCATTCTCATTACCTTAATGAAGTATTTACCAGATTAACCAGATTATTACCAATGACAAATGAGAAATAACTTCGTAGGAAAAAATCATTGAGAAAATGACTAAGAGTGAAAAACGTGGGGAAATGTATTATCCAAATGATCTAACGATTTAGGAAAAGAACATGGAAAATCTATTGATTTAATCACTGACTAAATTGATCATGTTGCTGAAATACGTCAGTATGTTTATACTCCCTGAGGATGGAATCTTTGGATCATGTGGTACCATGTATGCATTTTTGGGGGGAGCAGTGGGGTTTCGTTGGAAGAGTCAGTTTTCCTTCTAGGAAGGGTACACTGTAAACTGATACCCTTCTACAGCAAGAGTAATTTTGCAATCTATTGAGCCCTAACAGTGGAAATATCTGGGTAAATACTAGTACATAAAAGTTTTTTCTGAGAGTATGTGTTCTTTACAAGTGTACATGTTATTTTCATGGCTCTTGGATATCGCTTTGTTACCGCTTTATGGAATTTTTTTTATTCAAACACTGCCGTATTTGTTGAGTACCTACTATGTGACACTCAGCATGCTAAATGGTTTCACATACGCCATTTGATCTGAGTGAACAATAGGGCATGTTTACAAGTGAAAAGACATGGGCAAATATGTCTAACTGTGCCTTTTCAAAGATGCAATGGGTCAGTCATATATGTGAGTTCTGAACTAATCAATCACCTTAGGACACAAGGCGAATTTTGATTAGTCCCATGCTTAGAAACCTCTTTCAAAATTTGCAAGCTTTACTATATATTGGAATTCTAAATATAATGCTGTTCTTCCTACCTTTGTTCTTCTGCACTGATAGTTTTTAAAATGAAAGCCCTAATCTGTATTATATAGGATCATTAATTTCTGCATTTTACACTTGAGTAACAGCACTCTGATTATCTACTGCAATGAAAAGTAAGCAGCCCTGCCTTTGCTGCTGACTTAATTACCTACTGCAGGGCCTTTCTTTTACCCATACCACAAACAGTCTGGAAATGGGGTCAAAAACATGATTAGAAACCAAATTAGCCACTGAATCCGAAAAACAAACATGGAAACAGATCCAATAAGCCACTCTGATACAGAAATCAGTTTCCTATCACACCTGAGTTTATCCAGAGAGTCTCTTAATTTCATGTTCCTTACAAGAGCAAAGCCATGTAAGAAGAGCTGTACAGTGACTTCTATATCTGAAAAAATAAAATGAACTTAATAAAAAACAAGGGATCAGTATTACGCAGATCAGAATCAATCTAGGTAACAGGAACTTTCAAAGAATTTGATTTATAGGTTATATAAATGCCAGAAAAATGCCCACATAGTTTTTAAAAACTATCCTCAGATTTCAGCTTAAAAATATCATAAAATAGGAAACTTCTTGATTATAAACTATTCTATAATAGTTAAAAATAATTAGCATTAGTCTTTTTAAAAAATATATCTTTCTTTTATTTGAGAATTTCATTATATACCATTTTATGAGTGTTTTCTAAAGCTCTGTCAATTGATATGACAAATCCTATCCATTTAGTGTTTTTCTTTCATCACATCCAGGTTCTAAACACAGCGCTAAAGTGCTAAGAGAATTTGGCAGTATTTTCTAGCTACATATAAAAGAAAGATGTCTCAGATTAAGGTCTTCTTGTTTAGGGAGTTTAATGGACAGTTAATAGAATTTTATACCATAAATGAAATGATCGATTTATATTAACAGGGATAATAGTGTTTACTTCCAATATTGATAGGTACAGTAACATGATGGTCTAATTTAAAAGATTATAGGGCAAGACAACTATTGAACTACTTGAGAATATGCATAGAAAGCAACAGGGAAACAGAATGATAAAATATTTAAGGAACGTAGAGGGAAATGAGTCAATAAAAACCACAGTTAACATTAAGAGATCATTCAGTTCCACTTGGAATTGGCTTACTTGAATATATTGCATACAATTAAATAGTCACAGTAGCTAAAGCTTAAAATATCCAATCTAATCCTATTTTATTCATAGGATGAGTGTTCAGAAAGCCATAGTTTGACAAGTTTTACTCATTAGTAAAGTCTTGACTAAATAATCTGACTGTAGTCAAAAGTCATTGCTTTTATATTTCAGGTGGTTACGTGCCCGTAACCTACAAACAACTGTCTTCACGACCACTTATAGCTTAATAATAGTTATTTATAAATCCCCACGTCCATTGCCAGATTCAGGAAAATGCATAGGTTTCCTCAGGTTAGCTATTCCTTCTCTGGATTTATGTCCATTTTACTTGTATTTTTATCTAATTTCTTTAATCCAGTAATAACCAGAGATGAAAAAGCTTACACTTCATAATGAAGCTATCACATTACCTAAACCAAAGTAAAGGAAAGATTTGAAAAATTATGTAGTGAATATATGGGAACTATACTGAATAGAGAGAATGAACTAGGTCACAGATCTTTTACTTTAATCAAAGTTTTCATTTTTTTCTTCTTCTGAGGGGATGCGTATAGGGTTGGAAAAGTCCTTCCAGTCTGTATTGTCCAATAATTTGACGGATGCTTCCATTTCGTGACTGCAGCCTTGACTAAAGTGAAGACTGAAAGCTCACTGAATGAGTTTTGAAACAACCTTAGAGATGGCCTCCTATTTCCTGACTTTTCAGAGGATATTAGTAAAATATAATGTCCAGGTATTATTGAACTGAAGCCATTTTTTCAAGGAGAAAATGAGCTCATTTTTACTAACTCATTTTTCTAGAGCTATTTTCTCTCATCAAGGGACCATTGTCCAGTGAGTATAATTTTGGAGCCAAAGAGCCTTACAGCCTCTCCAGGTTGAACACACTTCTGCTACCTGCCTATTTATTTTGAGGAATTCTGTCACAAAACTTCAACCAGTTGATCAATATTTATTGTCTGCTGAGGCAATGTGTGCTTGGATGATACAAAAGAACTCTAAGACCTCACAAAGCCTTACAGTCCATTTGAAAAGACGTTAAAAATAACAGCGTTCATAATATAAACCACATCCTGTAGAAGTGAGCTGTGGCACCTTAAGAGACTATAATCTTTGGGGCTAAGCAGGTGTAAGTCAGATTCACTCTTTCCTTATTGAGGCCTGAGACCTTCTATAAATGAAAGGTTTTGACACTCAGCCTTCTCACCTATAAAATGAGAATAGAATTATCCAATTATCAATTCAAAGAGATTTTTTGAATACTAGAAACACTACATTTTTAGCACCTGGCATATAATATGTGCTAAGTGCATAGTTGCTAATTATGACTATGATGATTACTCCTAGTAATCCTGTGTATAAGCACATTATATATAATACATATGCATGTGTTCTAGCAGCTATACATAAGGTGGTTAGGAAGACAAGGGACTGAGGCAGGAAACACACAGAAACTGAAGAAACCTAAACAAGTGGTGATAAAGGAATGAATGAAAATTCACAGAATTGAAAACAGGCCATTTTGGAAACAGAAATGAAAAGCAGGATTTAGTAGACAATATAAAGAAAGAATGAGAGAAACTTATAGCAATTTAGATATATGTACAAAGAAAATTAAGATACAAAATAAACAACAATGTAAAATTCACAATGTTTGTCATTCAATTGAAGATTACCAGGCATACAAATAAGCACAAAAACAGAGCCCATAATAAGGAAAATAATCAATCAATTGAAACTTCTCCAGAACTAACATTTGTTATAATTAGCAAGATTCTGGATATCATTTAGGTTAAAAAATAAATTGCATTTTTAAATATAAGACAAAACTAAGAAACAAAATTTAAGGAACAATAACACTTAAAATATTATCAATATTTTAAATACATAGGGGTAAATATCTATCTGATGTAGCACTAAGACAGTACTGTGATGTAGTGTGGTGATCTTTTCAATGATACAGGACCAATTAAATTTCCATATGGAATAAGCATTCATTCTGATCCCTGCCTCACACTATATATAAAAATTAATTGCAGTTGGACTGTACATCTATACATGAAAGTCAAAACAATGAAGTGTCTTGAACATGACCTATATCATCATAATCTGAAGTAGAAACAAATTCCTAAATAGAACATTATTCATAAAAGAAAAAAACTATATAAATGCAATTAAATTAAAATTAAGAATGTCTGTTCTTCAAAAGAGAGTGAAAAGGTAAATCACAAAGTAGAAGACATTTTCACACATATAACTAATAAGATAGTTATATATCTAAGATAAAGGATATCTAAGATAAAGGATCTATCTAAGATAAAGGATATCTAAGATAAAGGATCTCTTCAAGTTATTAATAAAAAAGATCACACAAGAAAATAATATGCAAAAGACTTAAACTGGTACTTCACAAAAGAGGCTATCCAAATGACCAATTAATTGATATATGAGAAGCTTTCAACCACACTTGCCATCAGGGAAATATAAATTAAGACTAAAATGAGATACTACTATACATCTACCAAAATAGTTAGAATTAAAAAGGTAATACTAGAAAAAGTTAGTTGAAGATGTGGAGCAATTGTTGCTCTTATACACTGGTAGTGGAAATATGAACTGATACAATAACTTTGGAAAACCTTTTGAATCTATCCATTAAAGTTTAATGTGTGCATACCTTAGAACTCAGCAAATCCAACCCTTGTTAAATATGTAACAGCAATGTCTGCAAATGTTTACTGAGAGACAGGTACAAAAATATTCACAGCAGTATAGCTGGTAATAGAAAACTGGAGAGAACCAAATGTCCCCCCACAGTAGAATAAATATATTCATACAATGGAACAGGGCAAAGTAATGAAATGGAGGAACTCTTTCCATATGCAATAACATGGCTGAATCTCACAAACATAATATTGAGTGAAAGAAGCCAGCCAGAAAAAAAAATATATATATATATATACATATATATATATACACACACATATATATATAAATTTATAAATATAAATTTATACATACATATATATAAATATATTATAAACTTACAATAGGTGATTTTTATGTCATGTATATTATGCCTAGGTTAAAAAAAATTTTAACTATGGGGTTTAGAAATAATTTTACTAAAGGGAAAATTCCATATGCACTTTTATTTCTAAACAAAATTAATAAAAGTAAATAAACTTACCATTTAATTCAAAAAGCTAGAAAAGAATAAATTAAACCTAAGAACTTTAAGATTGGAATTAAAATTATAAGTTGGATAATTGCCCTGAAAACTGATCTGGACTCAGCAATGGTGACAAGATAGATGATAAATAGACACATAGATACATAGATAGATGATATGTAGATACATAGATACAAATATACATAGATAAAGCATAGTTAAATTTAACAATAAAAAATTAATTACATACATAAGGTAAATATTTTGCAATAGGAAAAGAGAACATAAGCACAGGTACAGTGAGAATTAAAAGAACTATGAGAAAACATAGTTCTTCACAGATAAATATGAAAGCTACATATTATAAATATATATTATATACATATGTATATAGTATGTACATATATTTTAGGAAACTTAATTCTAAGGAACAGTTTAAGTGGATAGATAACCATAAAGTATGTTGAGAAAGTTTTGCAAGAACCAGTCTTAATAAAAGTACTAGATTTAGATATTTTTATCGATTCATTTCATTTCAAGGATTTAAGGAACAAAGAATTCTTATGCTAGTAAACCTGTTATGAGACAGAAATAAGAAATGAACATGCATCAATTCATTTTCTGTAGTCATCATAACATTGACAATAAAACCTAACAGAAACATCCCAAAACACAGAAAAAGACCAATCTCACTTGCAATATTGATGCAAAAAATCTACAAAAATATTTAAAAATTAGCCCAGCATGAAAACATAAAACTCTATCAACCTAGGCTTATTGTAGGAATTTGCTAGGTTTTTTTAAATTTTATTTTTGGAAACTCATTAATATATGTCTCCATGTGATTTTTAAAATTGACACTAAAGTCATAATTGATAAAATTCAATACCAATTCATTATTTTAAAAATAAGCTTTAAAATTATTTATAGAAGGAAAATGCCTTAACATGAAAAGTTTGTACATCACAACTAATAGACAATTTGATTGGTTTAATGCATTGATTTTTAAAAATACATATTCCAACAGCTGCAAATTTTAAAGCACTATTAATTTACAGAGAGACGCTAAATACTCCAGAGTATTTAGATAATAATAAAACTTTATGGGATGCAACAAATTTATACCTATAAGAATATTACATGTGCATTTTCAAGAAAAATTAGTGGGACTTTCCTGTGGTGCAGTGGTTAAGAATCCTCCTGCCAATGCAGGGGACACGGGTTCGATCCCTGGTCTGGGAAGATCCAACATGACGCGGAGCAACTAAGCCCGTATGTCACAACTACTGAGCCTGGGCTGTAGAGCCCGCGAGCCACAACTACTGAGCCTGTGCACCACAACTACCGAAGCCCGCGTGCCTAGAGCCCGGGCTCCACAACAAGAAAAGCCACTGCAAGGAGAAGCCCACGCACCGCAACGAAGAGTAGCCCCCACTCGCCGCAACTAGAGAAAGCCCGCGCACAGCAACAAGACCCAATGCAGCAGAAAATAAAATAAATAAATAAATAAATTTTAAAAAGAAAAATTAGTAAATGCAAGTAAATTTAGAATTCATCTATGACTCTATCATATAAATACATATAGTGGATAGAGTAATAGGGTATATATAGCATGTAAAAATATAGTACATATGTTATACCTGAATGTAGTATATATGCATATTGTGTGTATATATATATGTATATATACATACATATGTAATAAACAGAAGGGAAATTGATAGAAATATACCACACTGTAAATGTGGTTTTCCTTAGAGAGTACAGAAAAGCATGAAATAAGGATTCAGGAGATCTTTTTACATTCTGCTTTTTTATGCTTCTGTCTTTTTTAGTTTTTTAAAATCAGTATATTCTGCTCATGTGGCTTAAAGTAATGATAAAAATAGAAAATTCAAGAGTAAAGTTATTTTTGTGTCATAATTTTGAATTTGCAATGGGTCATCTGAAATTATATAATTCAGATATGAAATTTGTAAACACAACTTCTGGTTAGTAAGAATTATATGAGAATACACATGTATCTATCTTTGCCCCTTCCCTAACTCTTCCTAAAATCAAACTTATAAAAACTGGTCAAAACCTACATGTGCAAAAAGGATCGGGAGAGAGGAGAGGGCAGAGGAGAGATGCAATACATTTTTTGGACAAGTATTATGGATTGAATAAATCATACTGATGGATAATCTGAAAACCACTTTTTCCAGGAAACATGCAAAATCATGCCAGTGTACCCAGGAAAGCCTCCAGAATTAGAGATACCAATTGTGGTAGAAAACAGGGATGTGGTACTTAAATACTGTGGGACTTAGAAGCATGATGCATCAATAAAAGATTGGTTTAAACCATCTATATTGAAGCAGATAGATTCACAGGAACCGTTTCTCATCCCCTGTGTCCCCATGATTACCTTTCCTCCAGCCCCGAAGAAGGATTATTCCATGGCAAGTTTGAACCAAGGTATCCCCAAAATCAGAGATACCAAGCACATTGGAGGACAGAAGCTCTGTACAAAAACAAGGAGAGACTGTCAAAACCTACATATGAAACACTGTTTCTCTCAGAGTTTATGAACACCAACAATCATGCATAATCACTCCTGCCTCTTACCCTGAAGCAGTAGATTGTTGAGTATTTCTCTGGAGAAACTGAAAACAGGACCAGCAGAAATTGATACTGAGACATCTACCAATGAAATAACTGCTCCTGTTGTGTGTGAGAGCCAGCTATTACTGCTTTGCGCGGACCAATTGTTAGATTTTCAGGAATTTTACAGCCATTTGAAGTCAAATTGATAACTTGAAATCAGCTATGGTGGGAATATTACACCATGGAAATCAGCACACACTACCTATCAGGGTTCCCCCCCTTGAGAGCCACTTGTTAAACATTTATCATTTAAATGCAAATGACTGACTCCTTACCTATTACTTAACCAATAGTAATCATCTGATAAGTCAGACACATTAACACCTATTTTAGTGTCTTACTATTAATATGAATGCATACCCAAGAATTCCCGGTAACTTGAGGAAAGTCTCCAAAGAAAGACAAAGAATCCAACAAATAAACAAAGAACTCAAAGGAAATAGGGATGTTCCTGGAAGAAAAAGGAGACTTCCAAAAACATACTGTTAACTGACTCAAGGAGAAAAGGAAAGGTCTAGCCAGAAAACCGTGAGACTATGAAAAAGAGTAAAGAACACTCAGAAAGCAAGAAAGAGCTTTTGGGTTTATCTCTTGTAAAAATAAAATACAGTGTGTGTGTGTGTGTGTGTGTGTGTGTGTGTGAAAAAAAAAGAAAGAGCTGTTGGAAATATGCTGGATGAAATGAAGAACAATCAATGGAAGGATGGTTAGATATAGTTAAAGAAATTTCCCAGGACGTACACATAAATGAAAGAGGTAGTTAAAGCATCGCACCAGGTACGTGTCATGTGACTCACTGGAAGAGAGAACAGAGCAAATGTAAAAAAATACCAAGGAAATAACACAAGGAAAGTTCTCAGAACTCTAGAACATGACTTTTCATGGAAAGAGATTGCCAAATGTTCAAAACATAAATGAAAGGCATACGCCTACACACAAGCCGAGGCATAGCACCACAGCACCAACTTTCAGTATAATCGAAATTAAACAAAGAAAGCCCTTCAAGCTTGTGGAGTGGGGAGATGGGCCATAGGGAGAATGAAGACCAAGATGGGATAGGAGTTCTTAGTTGCAACACTGGAAATGATGCCAACACAGCTCTAAAGGAAATTTTTTTTTTTTTTTTTTTTTTTTTTGCCGTACGCGGGCCTCTCACTGTTGTGGCCTCTCCCGTTGCGGAGCACAGGCTCCGGACTCGCAAGCTCAGCGGCCATGGCTCACGGGCCCAGCCGCTCCGCGGCATGTGGGATCTTTCCAGACCGGAGCACGAACCCGTGTCCCCTGCATCGCAAGGCAGACTTTCAACCACTGCGCCACCAGGGAAGTCCGGAAATTTTTGTTTTGTATTATTCTGGACCCAACCAAACTACAAAATGTGATCAGAGAACAATAAGACATTTTAGGTAGATGTCTAAAAGAATATTTCCCACAAACTCTCAGGAAGCTATTACAGCATGAGCTAAAACATGAGAGAGCAAACCAAGGAAAAGAGAGACATCAGGTCCAGGAAAGAAAAGATCCCACACAGGAGAAAATAGGAGGGAAGTCCTAGAATAAGTGCTGTGTGGACGAAACAGCTAATCCCCAAATAAAAAAAGAGGACAGAGAGCTCCAGCAGGGATGAGGCCAAAATTTACTAAATCAAGAAATAAAGTTAGAAGTTATGTTATTTACAAATAAAGTTATACCATTATAAATGGCTACATTATTTATAAATAATGTTATATTATTTAGAATTATGGAGGTAAATACCAGAAGGCGTGGCTAAAAGAGTGTGAGAAATGATAGCCTCTATTGAATGAGAGTGGCACGAAGTGCAGGAAAAGATGCTATTTTTCACAATAAGACTTGTAGCATTTTATGACGTTTTAAAATAGACACGCGTATTACTTTGACACACAAAAAATAAAACAAAAATAATTAATGTCTAAATCCACATAGCTATTTCTAATCAATAGAACTAAGTTTCACTGACGGAATTTCCACTAGCAGGGAAATATCAAAGACACAGTACTGTTAACTGAAACTTGTGCATATCTGAATCATGTCCATGCTTTGCACATCAGTTACCATGGACTTGTGCAAGGCAGATACACAGTTCCAACATACATGAGTTCATTAACATGGTACTGTGCAAATCAGACTGCCTGAACCAGTCCTAATAAATCCCAATTGGAAATCGATCCTTCATTATTATTTAACCAGTATACCAGAAAGATTTGTTTTCTCCTCGATCCATATAAACAACAACTTTAGAAATTTCGTTTGGAAATCAAGTTCTTAGAAAAGACCACCATGTCATATATATTTTGGGAGATATTTCTGGAAGCCTCCTTCCTTGTCACAAGTACCATAATATCTTTCCTGCTTTACAGTCCTCAGTAAAAATAGGGTACTTGGAAGTGCACTGATGTGTGAAAATCAATTAAAAACACAACTAAAGTTTTAGGATTTTGTTTAATTTAGTTCTAGTTTTAGATTAGGGTTCAGGTCAGTTCTTACTTTATCCCTATCAATTCATCCATCAGAAATTATAATTACCTTTTTTTCTAGTCCTTAATTACTTCTACCAATAGTCTGTATAATATTCAAGATGATTTAAATTGTATTATCCAAAAGAAAATGCTTAATTCAGGGTGATTAGTCTGTACATTTGATAACGACATTGTTTTCCCTACAGGGAAGAGGCATTCATTCAGGATAAAGAGTTTTAATGCAAGCAACAAAGTAAGTCCATTCTACATAATATGAAAGTGCAAAAAAGCTTAAATCTCATTAAATAGAGTATATATATGAATATGAAGAAATTGATACACTGAAGAGTTTAGGTATGTTTAAAAATTACATTCTTATATAATACCATGTTCTGTAAATGCAGTTATGTTTTACAGTTCCTTGTTACTTTTTAATACAACTTTAATAAAGTATAATTTAAGAATAGAGAGAAAAGAGTTCTTACAGATGTGTATACCTCTGTTGTCACCACAACAGAGTAGGATATGGAACAATTTTTACCTTCAAAATTTATCTTAGGCCAATTTTCTGTCAACCACACTCCCTCCCACCCCGAGAAACCACTCACTGGTCTACGTTCTGTCACTGTAGATTAGTTTTCTGATCTAGAATTTCATGTAAGTGGCATTATACAGTATGTATCCTTTTTGTTTTTGACTCTTTTTGTTCGGCATAATGCTTCTGAGACTCATCTGTGTTGCTGAAGCAATCCATTGATGAGGGACATTTGTGTTCTTCCAAATATGGCTATTGTAAGTAAAATTGCAGTAGACATCTGTGAACAAGTCTTTGTGTGGACAAATGGTTTTATTTCTGTTAAATTCCTAACAGTAATATTGTTGGGTCATATGGTAAGTGGGTGTTAAACTTTCTAAGGAACACCAATCTGTTTTCTAAGGCGTGTGTACCACTTTATATTCCCAACAGTAATACACAAGACTTCTCGGTGCTCTCCATCCTTGCCAATACTTGTTATTATCAGTATTTTAAATTTCAATCTTCCTAGTGTGTTCAGTGATTAATCACTGAGGTTTCAACTTACATTTCCCTAATGACTACTGATGATTAATAATATTTGGCATATGTTATGTGCTTACCAGCCATTGATATATCCTTTCTTGGTGGTGTCTCTTCAAACCTTTTGCACTTTTTAAAAACTGAGTTGCCTAGGTTCTTACTGAGCTGGAAGATGTCTTCGCAGGTATTCTGGATACAAGTCTTTTATCAGATACATGTGTTGTTAATAGGATCTTCTTGTCTATAACACGCTTTTTTACTTTCATAAAGGTGTCTTTTTAAAGAGATGTTAATTTTAAGAAGTCCAATCCATATGTCCACTTTTTCCTTTTATGGTTAGTGCTTTCTGTGTCCTTCTACAAAAACTGCTATCCCAAGGTAGCAAAGATTTTCTTTTATTTTCTTCACCTATACATTTTATAGTTTTAGTTTTTAAGTTCTTTTTCTCAGTAGTGGTCTCTTTCTTGGCATTAAGTCTCACTCTACACACGAGTGGCAGAAGACTCGAGAAGCGCCCAGTGCAGATGTCTGGAGCTTTTTCGATGTCTCTCCACTCTCTCGGTGCTCTGCCCCACAATGTCCAGACATTTCTGGCTCCTTGAACTTCAGTCTCTCTCTTCAACTTGACTCTGCCTGAGGTTGCCCTCCCTGTGCCACAGTCTTTTTGGTGCCTAAAGGCAGAAAGCTTAGAACTAACTCTTGTGATTCTCTTCTCTTTGAGATTACAGTCTGAAAAACTATTGTTTCGTATATTTTGCCCAGTTTTTTAATTGTCCACAGTGGGAAGTCAGGGCCACTTTCAATAACTCAGTTATAGCCACAAGTGGAAACCCTGTTATGATTGTTCACCTTCCAGGCAGATGAACTCACTAATAAAAAGCTATATGGCATAGACTAGAATGAACAACAAATATTCAAGTCATTTTCTTCCATTTTTACACTCCTAAATGATAACTAGCAGCAGAAGGAAATAACATGAATGCAGTGATGATTTCATGATGTTTTCCGGGTAAATAACCAACAATATTAAAAGATAAGGCATTTATATTGCAAAAAAGATATTGGGACATTATGTTAAAAATAATGAAGCAGTGGAGACTATAATATGTACAATAATACCAGGGAGCAATTATTCTCCAGATACTATTAATATTTTTTATAAACTTTCTCTCGTCAGTCAACATTGTTATAATAAATATATTATGGATGAAGCTGATTATTAGTTTTCCTTCCCGTGATGTAAGAAGTCATCCTGTGGTTATAAGATTTGAGGCTGGGTGGTTGCTTTGGATAAAAAGAAATTTAAAAGTTTGAAATGCAGAGAATTGATGTTAGTGAGGGAAAAAAGAGAATATTGTAAGAAGATTTTCCACATGTGTACTTGTGGCCGCCTGCTTATTCAAGTGATTTCGATGAATTAATCAGTTTCTTTAAGTTTACCAGCCAATTTAATCTAACATCTGTTTTGATTACCTTTTTATCACTAAAATTTGACTGTGAGCATCCAAGTATAGTTTTTAACATTATGCAGAAATGGTTGAAAGTCTTTTCAACCTTAGGTAGACTATAATCTATTTCTCTGTCTCATTTGCATTCCCCAATCCACTCAGTTAATTTAGCCTCTTTGCAAGCATGTGAACTTTTTCAGGTCATTACTATACCATGGAATAAAAGTGGTGAACTATTTATCAAATTCTCTTCCAAACATCCATCGTTTGGGCTTCCCTGGTGGTGCAGTGGTTGGGAGTCCGCCTGTCGATGCAGGGGACATGGGTTCGTGCCCCGGTCCAGGAAGATCTCACATGCCGCGGAGTGGCTGGGCCTGTGAGCCATGGCCGCTGAGCCTGCGTGTCCGGAGCCTGTGCTCCGCAACGGGAGAGGCCATGACAGTGAGAGGCCCGCGTACCGCAAAAAAAAAAAAAAAAAAAAAAAAAAAATCCATCTTTTTATTCTACCTAAATTCAAGAACACTAAAAATAATCGTTATTAATTATAATGACCTGCATCAGCAAAGGACCAATCTAGTGAGATAATAGTCATAACTATCTTGTATTGAACAACTGCTTATGCTGCATGCTTTGCTTACATTTTCTGTCTTGTGTTACTTTATTATTTCACATGTATAACTAAGTACCTAGCAAAAGGTACTTAGTTAGATAAGTTATTCAAGATCTTACAGCTCACCAGCACCTGAAGCCAGGATTCAAACCTAGACTTTTCTGACTCTAAAACCAATGGTTATTTTACTGTAGCGCTATGCCAGCTATTATATTTTTTTTAACTTTTTATTTTATAGTGGAGTATAGCCGATTAACAATGTTGTGATAGTTTCAGGTGCACAGCAAAGTGACTCAGCCATACATATACATGTATCCATTCTCCCCCAAATTCCTCTCCCATCCAGGCTGCCACATAACATGGAGCAGAGTTCCCTGCTCTATACAGTAGGTCCTTGTTGGTTATCTTTTTTAAAGATAACAGTGTGTACATGTCAATCCCAAACTCCCTAACTATCCCTTCCCTCCACCCTTCCCCCCCGGTAGCCATAAGTTCATTGTCTAAGTCTGTGAGTCTGTTTCTGTTTTGTAAGTACGTTCATTTGTATCATTTCTTTTTAGATTCGGCATATAAGCGATGTCATACAATATTTCTCTTTCTCTGACTTACTTCACTCAGTATGAAAATCTCTAGGTCCATCCATGTTGCTGCAAATGTCATTATTTCATTCTTTTTTATGGCTGAGTAATATTCCATTGTATATATGTACCACGTCTTCTTTATCCACTCCTCTGTTGATGGACATTTAGGTTGCTTCCATGTCTTGGCTATTGTAAACAGTGGTGCAATGAACATTGGGGTGCGTGCATCCTTTTGGACCATGTTTTTCTCTGGATGTATGCCCAGGGGTGGGGTTGCAGGGTCATATGGTAGCTCTATTTTTAGTTTTTTAAGGAACCTCCATACTCTTCTCCATAGTCATTGCCATCTATTTTATCTGAGTCCTTGCGGGTGTAAGTGGATTCCAGTGAATTGTCTTAAAGGACGTAAGAGGTTCACATGAAGAAAGCTATCAAACATTGATATTTTCCAGGAAGTTTCTTCAAGACTGCAAGTGGAAGGCCTTAAGAGTATAGAGGAGCCTCGCCACCCTACACAACAAAGAAAGGAAGAAAGGGTGGCGTGGCTCCCCTTCACACACTCCAGTGCATCTCAGACTTGATGCAATTCTTCCCACACCATAGCTTCTGCCTTCCAACTGCACTTACACTCAGGATTATATACTCCCAGTTGTGCATTCAAATTGCCAGAGAGTGAATCTTACAAATACATCACTAAGAGTTCATCCCATTTCACTAAAATATGCTCTACTCTTTTCTGTTAGCTATGTCTGAGATAAAAGGTTACTTTAATGCCATTTCACTATCTGAAAATAGAAGAAACATTCAAATATTAACAAAATTTGTTTCATGGCCAGATTGGCTATCATGATTTTGGACAAGTCGCTAAGTATTCTGCTTCAGTTCCCACATTTCAAATATGAAAATGATAATTCTCCTACTCCAGCCAAATGATGTGGTTGAGTAGATAGTGATTCAAGGGGCTTGGGATGGCTTCAGTAGAGCTTTGAAGAATCCTAGAAAGTGCAGGATTTGGGGTCTTGCCTATTAAATAATTTTAATGGAAAAGTGTATTGCAAAATTCATGAGCCTATGAGAGGTATGGTAATTTATGGAGGAAGGTCTAGAATACTGCATAGAGAAGAAGGGCTTAGGTATTTTATTGTCCAATCAGTGCATGTGAAGATTCTTTAGGAGACCCTGGCATCATTGCTTCATGTTCTTTCCTGTCATAGACAGTGTCCATGGCTTATTTCCCACTTGGAGAAAAAGGTAGAAACACAGTTATTCAAAAAGCCACCCAGTCTGTGGACCTTTGTTACACTGGCCCTAAAAAACAAATACAGTAGTCAACTATATCAGTTACTTTATGTCTGAAAGATCCTTTATTGTGCCCTTATTCTGAAAAGTTGGTTTTACTTAATACAGAGTTCTATTCATTGCTATTTTTATCATGTTAAAGATATGACCCCCTGGAAAGGAAAAAATAAAACAAAATTCCATCTCTTCACGGAGCTTACAAACCAGTGAAGAGAAATAGACAATACGTAATTGTACGTTAGCAAGCAATAAGTTCTATGAAAGAAAGAAAAGAAAACATCAGAGTAAGGTGGATTGGGAATGCTGGCAGGGGATGAGCTGGCCTGCAACTTCAGGTAAGGTGGTGAGAGAGGTCTCACCAGAGGGTCATGGGGGAATCACACAATTGATATCTGGGGGAAGAGAGCTCAGGGTGAAGGTAATAGTCAGTGAAAGGCCTTAAGTCATGTTTGAGAAACTGAAGAAGGCCAATATGACTGAAGTGTTGGGAGCGAGGGAAGAGAGTAGTATGGGGTAACATTCCTCAGAAGATGAAGAGACTCAGATCATGTTGACCCTTGTAATTCAGTGTAATTATTTCAGTTTTCATTCTGAGTCAAATGGGAGCCACTGGAGGGTTTTGAACACAGGAAAAGCATGATCTGATTTATGTTTTTAAAATACCTTTAGCATTGGTAAAAGAATAGACAAATAGGGCTTCGCTGGTGGCGCAGTGGTTGAGAGTCCGCCTGCCGATGCAGGGGACACGGGTTTGTGCCCCGGTCCGGGAGGATCCCACATGCTGCGGAGCAGCTGGGCCCGTGAGCCATGGCTGCTGAGCCTGTGCGTCTGGAGCCTGTGCTCCGCAACGGGAGAGGCCACAGCCGTGAGAGGCCCGCGTACCACAAAAAAAAAAAAAAAAAAAAGAATAGACCAATGAAGCAGAAGAAAGCTCAGGAAAATATCCGCATAAATGTAGTTAATTGACCTTTGACATGGGAGTAAAGGTTATATAATGGAGAAGAGATCGTCTTTCAAACACTTGGTGCTGAAACAGCTGGACATCTGTGTGCAAAAAAAAAGTGAATCTAGACGTGGACCTTATACATTCCACCCCAAATTAACTCAAAATGGATCTCATACCATTCAATAGTTGTATACTTTTGAATCTTTAACTGTAAAATTCAGAACTATACAACTCCTACAAGATAGCATAAGAGAAAATCCAGATGACCTTGAGTATAAGGATGGCTTTTTAGATGCAACACCAAAGACATGATCCATGAAAGAAAGAATGGATAAGCTGGACTTCATTAAAATTAAAGATTTCTGCTTTTGATAAAAGACACTGTTGAGAGAATGAAAAAACAAACCTTAATTCATAATTGCCAAAACTTGGAACCAACCAAGGTGTTGTTTAGTAGGTTAATGAATAAATAAATTCTAGTACATCTAACAATGGAATATTATTATTCAGCACTAATGAAAAGACATGGGCATCAAAAGAAATTATTTTTCAAGCCATGAAAAAACCTGGAGGAATCTTAAATGCATATTATTAATTGAAAGAAGCCAACCAGAAAAGGCTACATACTCTATGATTCCAACTGTATGACATGCTAGAAAAAGCAAAGCTATAAAGACAGTAAAAAGCTCACTGGGTGGCAGGGGTTCTGGGGTTGGGGAAAGGGATGAATAGGCACAGAACAGAGGATTTCTAGGGCAATGAAAATACATGTAATTATATACTTGTCCAAACCCATAGAATGTACTCAACCAAGAGTGAACCCTAATGTAAACTATGGACTATGGGTGATGACGTGTCAATGCAGGTTCATCAAATGTAAAAAGTGTCCTACTCTGGGGGGATGCTGATAACAGGAGAGGCTGTGCGTGTGTGGAGGCAGGAGGTTTATGGGAAATCTCTGCACCTTCTGTTCGTGTTGCTATGAACCTAAAACCACTCTAAAAAATAAAGTCTACTTTTAAAGAGGCCCTGTGGGTGATGTGTAGATAGTCATCTAATGAGGAGCAGGGATAGAACCAGGAAGACTCTTTAGGCGTCTTACAATAATCCAAGTAAGAAATAATAGCAGCTTGGTGTTGATGGTAAAAAGAAAGGTTTGGATTCTGGTATTTTTGGACTAACAGATGTAGGCTCTGACAGAGACAGAATAATAAAAGATAATTCCAAGATTTGGGATCTGAGCTACGGGAAGGGTGGAGTTGCCATAAACCAAGCTGGAAAGAAGACTGTAGGTAGAACACGTAGAGTGGGGAGGGAGGTAAATGATTAGAAGTTTAGTTTTCTATCTGTTCCATTTAAGATTTTTACTAGGCCAAGTGCAGAGAGCATATCTAAAGTAGGGAATGACGAACGAAGTATCACTATCAAAAAAGAAATACATTCTGCATTGGATTTTATGATGCAGAGGTCATTAGGGACTCGACAAGAGCATTTTGCATGGATGGAATAGTTGGAGACAACCTGATTGAAGCAGGTATAATAGAACTGGAAGGGTGTGTGTGTGTGTGTGTGTGTGAGAGAGAGAGAGAGAGAGAGAGAGAGAGAGAGAGAGAGAGAGAGAGATTTATTATAAGGACTTGGCTTATGCAATTACGGAGGCTGAGATGTTCCAAGATCTGCAGTCAGCAAACTAAAGACCCAGGAGAGCCAAGGATGTCGTTCCACTCTGAATTCTGTAGCCTGAAAATCAGGGGAGTTGATGGTGTATGTTCCAGGCTGAAAGCCAGCAGGCTCAAGACTCCAGAAGAGCCAATGTTTCCATTTGAGTCTGAAGGCATGGAAGGACTGATTTCCCAGCTCATGTAGTTAGGCAGGAAGAGTTCCCCCTTACCAATGGGAGGGCCAGCATTTTTGTTTTATTCAGGCCTTCAGCCGATGAGTGCCACCCACATAAGGAAGGGCAGTCTGTTTTGCTCAATCTAACAAACTAAATGCTAATTTCATCCAAAAGCATCCTCACAGACACACCAGAGTAATGTTTGACCAAATATCTGGGCACCCTGTGGACCAGTCAAGTTGACATAAAATTAACCATCACACACCCCTTTGTGATTTTGTTCAAATTTCTCTAGTATATACATAAAAGTGGAATTATATGTACACACTCATCTTTAATAGATATTGTCAAATTGTTCTCTAAAGTGATTTTTCCTCTTTATATTCCCAGCACTATTTCACAAGTTTATTTAGTATTCAATGTTTCCCTTTTGTGAAATGCTGATTAATTTTAAAAATTTTCCTATTGGATTGAACATATGTGTTTTACATTTTAATAACAATTGTCTAAATTCTTGGGAAGGGTGTAGCAATTCACATTCTGATCAGCAGTACACGATAAAACTGCTTTCATGCATCCTCCTGAGAAATTGGTATCATCCTTCGTTTTCATTTTCCCTAACCTAGTGGTTTCTCATTGTTGCATTATTTTCACATTTTTATTACTAGAGAAGGTAATCATTCTTTTGTGTTTATTATTCAAATTGATTTTTTTTCTTTTGTGAATGACCTGTTCATATACAATATATAACTATCTAATTTAATTTATCTAAACAGTAATACTCCAAGAATACACATCAAGTTATTAGAAAGAGCACTGGAGAAAAAGGAGCTAGAGATATAAATAAGCTAAATCCAAAAGATGAATAGTGAACCATCCTTGAATTTCCTTTTGATCATGATACATTAGCTTTTCAATGCATTGCTGGATTTTTTATGCTTGGAAATTTTCTTTTACGTATATATTATTCTACAATTTTTGGATTTCCAACTGAAATCCATTTAACCTGATAGTTCAGTGCTGCAATATTGTAAGGAGATTTTTCTCAAGCATTGGAACTATATATTCATCGGATATTTTTTTAATGTAGATAATAATTCCAAATATCACTTTGAACTGAAATAACTCTGACCTGAATGAAAATAATCTTTCCATGATATTCTGAAATCTATGGTTCATTTATAATATGTTTTCCCCTGAACTTTTTAACTTTCAAATACGTTTTTGAAGAATTCCACAAAGGGATGTTTTTAATGTCTGAATTAGCAAAGAGCATTTATTTGTAGATTTAAGCTAAAAGTGAAAACTACTCTCTGTCATTATTGAATTACACATTTTCAGCCCTAAGTAATTAGCCCTTACATATTACTTAAGTCCCTTTTGATTTACATATCAAATTAAAAAAAGGATGGATGTGTTGGTATATATAGCTATGCCATAGTCAATATTGTGTAGTGTATCTCACTATCACTAATAAGAGAGTAAAGCTCATTTTTAGAGGTTAATTATAAATTTTGCACCTACAGTTAAAGTGTCAGAATCTGCCTTTTTCAGTCTTGAAGAAAATGAGTCTTTTCCCCAATGGTACATTGGTCAGCTTTGTCACTACAAAGACTGCTTTTCTTTCCATGTCTTGCAAAAGCTGAAGGAAAGTCAAAAATAGAAGATTAAAAATGAATTTTTAAGTTTCCATATACCTATGTCTCTTATTATTTTAAGGCTGATTTCTCATAATAAAGAAATTGTGATGACAGCCATGGAAGAACGGAGCTAAAATCAATAAACATATCTAACTCTCTCATGTTTAATATATGCAGTTCTGTCTGCTTATGGTAAACTGGTAAGCAACAATGAAAATAATAATAAGCATGTTTAGTTTCCTACTAATGCAAAAGCGTTAGAGAAAGACAATTCATGAATGAAGAAGGGAATATATTCAGAAAACAGAACGTGTAAAAGGTAATACATATATATATTTTTAGATATCAATGATTTGAAATCTAAATAGATTGCGAAGAAGAATTGACTTATTGAAAGAGACAGAAGTTACACTATCTAAATACATTTTCAAAGAATCTCTCTTGGGGAATATAGCTTTAAAATTATATTTTAAAAATATATCTAATATGTTTCAGTACACGATAGTATTTCTGAAGTTAGGAATTGGTTTTACTTGAAAATGTTAGTCTTCAGAAAAGAAAGTAACCCTAGAACACTGTATTTTGTGGCTATTTCTGTTCTTGATACCTATTTTCACATTTTGTCTTTGAAAAATATACATTTACTGAGTAAGGTATAAGCTGATATTTTGCCTAGGTAAAACTATATTAATTTATATAATTTATATTAGAAGAATTATAAATAATTGTTTTCATATTTTAAAGATAATTTACTAAATTACATTTTAAGGTATTTATGCTGGATATTGGGCTCCCAAATATTCCAATAAGAATTCTGATTGTGGTGAAATAAATCTTTTAAAAATAAACGGCCGAATATGTATGTAAAAAAAATTTGAAAATATTTTTAGGTAGAAATTCAGTTAATGTAAGAAAAGCATCTGTGACGTCTATTTATTAAAATTTAGTGTTTATTAAAATACCAAAATCTGGTATTTATTAAAATACTAGCATCATATTTGATATTTCTTTTGAAAAGAGTACTTATTATATGGTTAAGAACTTTACAAAATTTCCAGTATAAGTATATTAAAAAGTTAAACACCCTATCAGCTGTAATCATTAACATTTTATGAATTTTAATAAACTTAAAAAATAGGAAAGACAATCTCAAACTGAAGGAAACCTTGAGATGTATTGACTTTATGAAAAACTCACTCTTTGCATTTTTCACATTTTGAAGAAATCAGTAAGAACTTTGTCAGAAACTGATTCCAAGTCAGGGCCTGACATTTAGCATCTGTGGTTTCCCTCTTCCTCTATTCCTCCTCTAATTTAAGCTCTGTATTAATGGGCCCCATTAAAGCAAATGCGCTTGAGAATCTGTGGGAAATCTCTCCACCACTGCCTTTACTACTAGTGTCTACCGTCAAGAGACCAGATTCCAGTTGTGTCAAAACTATTAGTATGTCTATCAGTCATATATTGAGCTCAAGGGCTCTCAGCATCCTGTGCCCCACTGTCCCCTTGTAGAGAGGAAAGAGTCCCCTTCTCCAGCCTTGCGTTGTGCTCCAGAACATTGTTCACATAGTAGCTCTTCTCTGAATCCCTCTACTTAAATGTGTGTGTGCATCAGTCCTTTCAGTTTTGTTTCTCTTTTTCCTTCGGAATCTCTTTTCTTAGGACTTGAATTCAAATTCTTACATTCTAGACTGGAAGACAAATCCAAATAGCAAAACTTATGTCTGTGCTGACAACTGGGGCATGATTAATTTTATTGAGCAATAGTTGCAAGGTTTCTACTATGTATCTTAAGACAAGTTATTTTCCAGATTCTCCCTCAGTCAATCCCTTGGCACAATCAGTTACCATTCTTCCAGAATATACATATATCTGAAGGCTGAGAACCCTGATTCGTTATGTATATTGAGACAGTTACCACAAAAGATAGTCTGTAAATTGACTTTTATGCATCATTATCAATCACTGAACTGCTTCACAATGGAAATTATTACTGTGAATCTTAGGATCTCCTGTGAAAACATTGTATATATGTGAGTATTTTTCGATACTAATTCAACATCAAGAAGTATTGTATGGATTATAACCCCACCAAGATGTAGTATGGTAGGCACTATGAGAGAGAAGTTATTATGACACATCATTATGACAAAATCTAAGGGTTTTGTTTAAATATCTTTTGGAAAAATAAGATGGTTTGTCTATCTGTAGGAAGAATTATACACACTGAATTAAGAGTAGAGGTTCTATTGTCAGACAATCTCTAGAGATAAGTCAAAATCCCAGGTCTATCATTTACTGGATAGAAATTCCAGCTTTATTATATACTTGTTCTACAAATGTTTAGTAAGGTACTTAGCCTTTCATTTCTTACTTATATAAAAAGGATAATGTTAGTTCCTTCTCCACAGTTGTTATGAAGATTAAATGCCTTAATTTGGAAAAGATGCTGGGGCAAAAATTGAAAAGGCAAGCTTTTCTTGTTACAGGGATCCTACAGTCCTGGTCTCAGGTTTGCATGGAACTGTCCAGCAGAGTTGCTGCTAAAATTACAGATGGGATCTGTTACTGTTATATTTACTTTTTTTCCCCCTAAGGGAAGAAATAAAACGTATCCAATTTCAACAGATATCTGTCCTTTTGAGTTGATTTTCTATTTATAAACATCCCTAATAAGTCTGACTCCTTTTTTTTTCAAACTTCCCTCTTCATCAAGTGAACACTTCTTTCTTACATATTCACATATAGTGAACACATTAAGATTTTAGAAAATATTAAAAAATATCAGTGTTAATCAGAGATTTTCATGTTTCAAAGACACATTGATTTGAGCAAATGCAAACATAAATTATTTTTTGGCAATATGTAGAGTGTTTCAAAGTTTATACTGATCATTGAAATTTTAATAGAAATTAGAGGTTGCCCAAAGAAATGGGCAATACTTGACTCTTTGGGAAGGTGTCTATTAGCTTCTGGTTTAAGCTTGACTCTATAATGCTGTAAAGAGGTTAGTTGGTCATGGTATCATCCTTGTTTGTATCCACTTTGTGCTTTTAAAATACCATAATATACAATAACAAGCATTACATTCTTGAAAGCCATCAAGAATCTGTAAGACAGAAATTGCCAGATTTCTTTAGGACACACACATGGATTAGAATTCCAGTCCTTTAATCCACCAACATACGTATAGCAAAGTCTACAGTGTGGCCAGTTCTTTTTTTTAATCTTTTTTTTTTTTTTTTTTACTGAAGTATAGTTGATTTACAATGTTGTGTTTATTTCTGCTGTACAGCAAAGTGATTCAGTTATACATATACACACATTGTTTTTCATATTCTTTTCCATTATGGTTTATCTCGGGACATTGAATATAATTCCCTGTGCTATGCAGTAGGACCTTGTTGTTTATCCATAGTATATGTAATGGTTTGCATCTGCTGACCCCAAACTCCCACTCCATCTCTCCCCCATTCCCCCTCCCTTTGGGCAACCACAAGTCTGTTCTCTATGTCTGTGAGTCTGTTTCTGTTTCGTAGATAGGTTCATTTGTGTCATATTTTAGATTCCGTATATAAGTGATATTATATAGTATTTTTCTTTCTCTTTCTGACTTACTTCACTTAGAATGATCATCTCCAGCAACCATGTTGCCGCAAATGGCATTATTTCATTCTTTTTTATGGCTGAGTAGTATTCCATCGTGTATATGTACCACATCTTCCTTATCCATTCATCTATTGATGGACATTTAGGTTGTTTCCATGTCTTGGCTATTGTGAATAGTGCTGCTATGAACATAGGGGTGCATGTGTCTTTTTGAATTATAGTTTTGTGCAGATATATGCCCAGGAGTGAGATTGCTCGATCATATGGCAGCTCTATTTTTAGTTTTTTAAGGAACCTTCACACAGTTCTCCATAGTGGGTGTACCAATTTGCATTCCCACCAACAGTGTAGGAGGGCTCCCTTTTCTCTACACCCTCTCCAGCATTTGTTATTTGTAGACTTTTTAATGATGGCCATTCTGACCAGTGTGAGGTGGGACCTCATTATAGCTTTGATTTGCATTTCTCTAATAACTAGCAATGTTGAGCATCTTTTCATGTGCATGTTGGCCATTATGGTGTGGCCATTTCCTATTAACTTGTTCTCCACGTAGTCCTCACATGCTCAGTTTTATGATCTTATGCAATCGGATCATATGTGTCTCTTTTCACCCCACTAGGTCAAACCACAAACCACAGGAGAAATAGTTCTACTTAGATTGAGTTACTCTAAATCCCTCAGCTTATATGAGCTCTTATAAACACCATCTATGCTTTTATATGCTTTTAAACCTACATTTTAAAAACTAAAATTAATTTTGCATGTTAAAATGTGTTATTTGTCTATATGTTAAACCCAGTGCCTTCCTATTGACTTGTTATCAGTAAATATGATCTTTTTCTTAACAATATTCTATTTCACTATGCAATGGCTCTCTCATAAATTGAGAAGGTTGACTATCATTTCAAGTTGCCTAAAAACTTTCATTCTGATATTTTGCTGAGTTGTATGCTAGAAGATGAAGCAAGAAATATTTTGACCAAAAGCCCAACTAGAATTTCCATACTCTGTACTTTCAGTTCCAGACCACAGAAAATACCTGATTGCATTTCTCACATTAAGGCTAAACTTTCCTATGTAAAAAATCCCTTGATATTATACCAATTCAAGCCTCAGATTTTGGATAATTGAGAATTGATAATAACTGGGAATTGAAGATTTCCTGTGAGATTCTTTGTTTCTCCTAGTAAAAATAGGACCAAACTAAAATTAAAAAAAGAAATTCTCTTTTATACTTCAATAATTCTACTTTTCATAGTGGCCTATGAATAAACTATGAGGAGATTGTTTTAGAATTGCAAAGTGATGGCTACCATAGAGCAATGACTTTCACTTCACATTGTCAGCCATGTCCACTCTCCCCTTGACATGTGTGACATGTCTACCCACCAAATGACAGAATGTTACAGAAGAATCAGTGGGTCTGTTCCGTTTCTTCCACTGATTCTACAGATGACCTTCAGGAGAACATTTGTACCCTATTGAATCTGGAGAATTTGGTGCCTCCTTCTTCAAAATAAGGAAGGTAGAACTTCCTTAGAAGTTAAATAGGGATTAATGAGATCTTGCCAGTAAAGTACTTCAAGGCTAAAGATAAAAGACCTCTTATGAGTGCAAACAATTATCTTTTCTAAACTAAGCCACCTTTCCTATTGAAACCGTGCACCTCTGTTTGGGACTTGAACCCAGCCAAAACCCTGGTTGGAACTTGAACCCACGCAGCTGGGGCTTGAACCTGGCCAAAAGCCACAGTCTTCCAACTGAGATCACACACCTGGTTTCAGGACTTAATGAAGCTCAGGTTCTTGATGTCTCATCACAAAAAGAATTCAGTGAGAGACAAAGTAATAGGTAAGAAGTTGATTTATTTAGAGCGAAACACACGCCACAGACAGAGTGTGGGCCATCTCGGAAGGTGAGAAAGGCACTAGGGATGGGGTTGTCAGTTTTTATAGGAGTGGGTAATTTCATAGGCTAATGAGTGGGAGGAGTATTCCAGCTATTTTAGGAAGGGGCGGGGATTTCCAGGAATTGGGCCACCGCCCAAGTTTTGATCCTTATGGTTGGTCTTGGAACTGTCATGGCACCTGTGAGCATGTCATTTAGCTTGCTGATGTGTTATAATGAGCATATACTGAGGCTCAAGGTCTAGTGGAAGTCAACTTGTCCACCATCTTGGACCCAGTTCGTTCTAATCAGTTTATGTCATGTCCTCGGGCTATGTCATTCTTTCCAAGGTTGTGCCCTGCCTCCTTCCCTCCTGTTTCACTATGAAACCCTCCACACATAACAGCTGATTCAGGTCTATCTAAATTGAAGAGGTCATCTGAGGATGAGGGGTTTCATTTTTTAATTTCTTGATGGTAAGGAAAGAAATAAAAAGTTTCAGCCCTTTAAGTACATAGCCATTTATCTCAGTATAAATTAAATGGTTCCCATTGGAAGTAAATGAAAGAGTAAGATTTTTATCACAACTGTTTTAAAACAGGATGATATTCTTGTCAGGAAAAGTAGCAAAGAGATCTTAAACTCTTTGCCCTTCATGAAGAAATGTGAAATTGCTTTCATTTCTATTGGCATTTTACTGAGCACACTCTCTCTTCACTCTAAACTGGAGGTCACAATTTGTTTTGAATTTGAGCTGGAAATAAGATAACAAATATTGCCTAGGGCTTTCTGGGATGCCTTTTATCTCTGAATTAGATTAGACCATCAGAAACTAGTGCAAATCCTTTATTATTTTGTTTTTAAGCCCTTAAAATCAAAAGGAATGCATACAGGCAAAGTACATTGAAGAAGTTAGCATTATACCACAAGGGCTCCATATATATCTTTTCCTATATTGCTCAATTTATATGGGGAATAAACAGAAATTTCCTTTGACTATTAAACTCTAATTTTTTTAAATCATAGATTTTTGCTGTCATAGGTTACCATCCTAAAAATTCTAAATGTAGGGTTGGAAGTGGTGTAAACTTTAGTATTATTAGAGGGGGGAAAAAGTTTTATTTTTTCCTTTTCATTGGAAAAAATTGTGTTAATTATTCCTCTGCACCTGCCTAATGGGGCTGAAGTAATTCGATTGTCATATTGCAGATTGTTGCTTTGTGTAATGTATCACCCCTGCTGTTCCATTAAAAAAATTCTATACTCTTCCATTATTCAGCAAGGCCTAATGATTATTCCAACATTTGTACATGCTGCACTGTTATTCTGATTTTAATTGACTTCACTTTTTTAATTAAGCACATTGGTTTTAACACTGTTGTTGACAAGCTTGGCTTTGTCATTATCAGCATTTGCTCCCATATACATTCCATACCTATTGACATTTTATTTAGATTCATTATAAATGATAAGAGCAATACATACCCTGAGTTTATCATCAACTCTAACATTAACTCATGTCACACATTATTGATACATAATGGTCTGCAGAATACTTTAAGGGATCAGTTACTCTGTTTAAAACATCTTTTAAAATTAAATTATTAAATCTTTCGTTGTCAAATTAGAAATAAAGATTTCATTATTTCTGAATGTGTAATAATCTTTCAATGAAAAGAGCACATGTTTTACTCCATCAGTAAAATATAATCACGTGTAACAAGCACACGTGGTGGTGTTATCAGTGTTTAGTGAAACATATGAAATTATCATTTGTATAAATTTGAAAAATTAACCAATTTTTGAAGGAGAATTGTTTCCTTTATTTAAATTATATAAAGATTTATTAAAAGTAAATCTTTAAAATATTAATTTATTGTAGACAATATGTTCTTTTAAGCATAGCATAATACCCTAAAAGAAAATAATGCCCTTGCAAAACCCATTGAAATGTCTCCTTCTGAGTGATATCTCAGTCATTTATCACAACACAAGATAATGAAAAGTGGGCCATAGACAAAATAAGTCAAGCTTTATTTAGCTGAGATGTTAGAAATTGCTGAACTGATAGGAAGAGCTGGAAAGAGAACAAAATAATGGTAAATTTTAAGATGAGTAAACGTTTGAATATTTTTAAAAACTACATGATAATATTTTGTGGTTTTTGTATCTCTGAACACAAATCTGGCACAAGTCTCTGGCTTTTAAAGCTCTGTAAGTGGTATAGACATACCTTACTTTGGAAAGGGTTGACATGCGAACTCTTATTTCCACTTTGCCATCTTTGTTCTGTCAGTGGACGTGAATGAATGAATGAATGAATGAATGGGACAGTGAATGAATAGGTCACGTGGGACTTGCCAGCCATGTGGTCATCTGAGCGACAGAAGACAATGATTTCAAAGTGGGCCCTTCTGCCCTCGTTGGGTGCAGCTCCATTGCTGTAGTCCCGACTGTTGACGAACCTGCTGCCCAGGATTTATGTTCAACCTCTCCTTATGCCTTCATGTGCCTGACCCAGCTCTATTAGCATAACTTCCATTTCCAGTGACAACATGAATAAAAGATGACTGGTGTGACCTCAGAAAGTGCCAAGATAGTATTGATGTAATGAGCCCGGTATCCACTCTTTTATGCATTGCCACACAACAGCAATCTTAATAAAAGGTTAAACAGAATTATAATGCGTGTTTCTTTGATGTCTCATTGACTTCACTTTTCCATTCACTGGTGCTCCTTTGAATTTTACCAATAATAAAAATAATAAAATTCCCCTTTATTTTTGTAAACCTAAAACAAAACAAGACAAACAGAAAGAAAAGTTTTGCTTTCAGAGTCTTCTCAAGTTCGGAAAATAATCTTTCTTTCGCTTTGCATTGGTTTCTGTTCAACAGCAACTATTATTGCTAATAGACTAGAGAAATTACTGAACATACTCTGACTTGAATGTCCCATTTTAACCTTCAGAATTCTGCACTACCACCTCACCTTCTTGGCTTTCCACATTTTTTTTCTAATGGTGAACATCTAAAATAAAATCTTATCAGTGGAAGGCCCTTAATACCAACCTTGTGTTGCATTTTTTCCTTTTCACCTTGATATAGTTTAAAGACCTGTTGTATATGGAAATCTTTGATGCAAATACTCTGATTATCTAGCTCTGAAAAGCCCAATGAAAGGAATTGCAAATGTGCATAGGAAAATATCAAGGAATCTCCTTTTTCTGGAGCTTCTTGACCAAAAACAATACCAGTCAGTTAAACTTTTCATCACACTTCTCCTTAGCTGTATAAATAGGCAGGAAGTAAACGGAAGATGGGAATAGCAGGCGTGTGTCTAAAGTAATATCACATCTTGCCAACAGCATCCTTTATTATATTTTTCTTTAAAAGCAAAAGCACAACACACTAATATTCACCCTTTTAACAACAAAAAGAAAATTGTGTGCTTTTTATAACTTCTCTCGATAGCAAATCACAGGTGCTCTTGTAATAGTACTCTTTGCTTTCTTGCTAGGTCTGTTACTTAGATGATCTGGAAATGTGACAATATGTTAACAGCTAGCACTCTGTGCATCTTTGGGCCTTATAGGTATATTAAAACTCATTTAAAACAAGCAGTTGCTGAAACATCTTACCACTTCAAACCCCCAATTTACTGCTTGACACATGGGTTGTGTCACTCTGCATTTTGAAAGGGTGATGGTAAAGCAACAAATAGGGAAGTTTTTCAAACATCTACTATGTTGCTTTGATGATATCATGTCTTATTGGAGTGTTGCATATCTAACATAACAGAAAATGATCAGATATAATTTGACATGACCTCATGCAAGCAGGCACTACTGTCAAAGACGTGAAACGGTAGTTTTCATATAGCAAAATGTAAAGTTAATTAGACTACAGTCATTGGGGCTTTGTCTTGGAGAAAACAAACACCTTTGTATCTATAGCCTCTCTTGGATCCTTGAGTAATGAGAAAATCATATCGTATTTCTATATCTACTGAAGACTCATGGATGACTTACTTAAGAAAATTCTAACAGTGATACTTCTTTTATCTCCCTTCAATTTGATAGTGACTCCAACAAATGATAGTGTATGAACTTTCTTGTATGGGTAAAAGTTGTTGGAAAGTGGAGATTTGCCTAATCATAGTTAAGGTGGCATGTGATGTTGAAAAGAAGCTGTAGGAAGGAGTTGGGATTCTACCACACACAGTGCAGTGTGGCTTGTTACCTCCTTAGGGAAGGACCCTTGATGAGGTCTAAGTAGTTACAAACACAGCCCTACAAAATTCAACCTTGAGACTGCCAGAAAAAAAAATTGGCTGCTCGAAAAATTGAAGCAGATGTCAGATGCAAGCAGCTGTGGCCTGGGAAATTCAACAAAATTCCAATATTCAAATTGCTTCTCTAGATAAAAACTGCTTGATAGCACAGTTTCAGATTTGATCTGGACTGCCAGTGAACCATCTGCGTAAAATGAAAGTAATCTGCTGACATTGTCAATACAGGTAGGCATCAGCGTCATTTGGTCAGAAAAAGAACACTGCTAAGATGTTTTTGGGTGAGCTTGTCATGAAAGTAGTAGAATAATTAACCCCAGTTTTTAGAATAGTGAACCCAGAATAAAGAGAGACAAAAAGTGTGCTTGCCTCATTGTTAAGCATTATTTTCCAAAAAAAAAAACACCCCAAAAAACAAAAGCGAAACAAGGTAACAACCTTTACTCTAATTTTAGGCTCAAAATGGAATATTCTGGTAGGGATTGAATTGGGGTGAGAATATTGGGGAAATTACATTCCCAGCACCAAGGAAAAAGTGATGTTCATTCTGTTAAATTTGACCTTGTGAGAATAATGGAAACGCACAGAGGGTTGGTAAGCAAATTGTTAGGCAAATTGTGAGCTTTAAAAATTTAGTATCACATGCAAAGGAATAAATCCCTACAGGGTTAGAAAATACAATTCTAATTTTACCCAGCTATGTGTTGGATAAAATAAGCATATGTAGATGCTGAAAGGTTGCTCACAAATAGGCTTGTGGCGGAAGTCTTTCATAATTCAAGATACATCAGCCTTGGCAGTAGCTGAGAATAAGAGCGAGTAATCAAAAGTGACCCAAACAATGACACCAGAGTTTCCAGATGGTATAGAAAAAAGTCCATGATTTATGATTGCCGGTGCAGTAAATAAATCTAAAACAATAGGCGTGGATGGGGAAGCAGTCACAGCTGACCAAAAGAGCAGTTGTAATGCAACCCACAGAAAGCTTGGTGCCAGAAGTAATTGACATAGTCGTCAAATCAATTTCCTAGGGTGCAGACGCTCAAGCACTCCGTCTGATTCTGTATGCTGCACAACACTTGGATTATACAGCTGCCTCTAATTCTGATAGCCTTAGCTCAATATGAATCCAATTCAAGGAACTGTCTGGAAGCGAACAGTAATTATTTAGGCTTCCTTTCTGCAAGTTTACTGTTTTCTAGTCAAATTACTCTATTTTGAGATTACATACATTTCATATTAATTATTTAACATTTCGCTGATTTTTTTTCTTCCCCTCCTCTGTCACCAAACTCAATGACATCCCTGAAATACATTGTCTTTTCTCCCAGGGAACCTGGAGGTACTGCTTCAGGACAGAAAAGGCTTATGAAGAGTAAAATATTCTCAGTATTGACTACGGAATAAGCCACTTAGTTGCAAATATGCAGTATCCATAAGAGGAGGATCTATCTATATCTATCTATTTTTCTATATTTCAGTTCAATGCAATAATAAGATTAAATAATCTTTTGCTGCAAATAATTTCATTGGCATTCATTTATTTTTTATTCATCCAATGTTTATAGAATGTCTGCAGCACATCAGATACACAATTAGACACTGGGGTATCGAGATAAGAGACAGAGTCTCTGCCTTCAAAGAAGGCATAGCTTAGCAAACTGATGAGACAGGTAAAGAATCATGTGAGAAAAATTACAGAGAAAATACAGAGGGCAGTGGGATAGCTGCAAAGGAAGCCCTAAGCCGGCTGTAGGTGGGGCGAGATTGGGAGCGTGGTAGGGGAAGGATTTTGGAGATGCCAACATTTCCATTGAAATTTGAAGATGAAGAGAATTTTGCCAGGTTGAGAGAGGATCGCTAGTATTCCAGGCAAACCGAACACCAAAAAGAACCCATGGCATTTTTCAGGGCATTTTTCAGGGAGTCACATACTCAGTGCAGCAGGCATAGCGTCTAGCAGTGAAGAGAGGGAAAAGTGTTGAGGAGAGAGAAAGGGATAGGTATGGACCAGATGGTAGAGGGCAAGCGTGGTCAGTCCCTTAGAGCGGGGGTTCCCAACCCCCCGGCCGAGGACTGGTATCAGTCCGCGGCCTGTTACGAACTGGGCCGCACAACAGGAGGTGAGCGAGCGGGCAAGCGAGCAAAGCTTCATCTCTCCCTCCCCGGCGCTTGCATTACCGCCTGGACCATCCCGCCACGTCCGTGCAAAAATTGTCTTCCATGAAACGGGTCCCTGGTGCCAAAACATTGGGGCCACTGCTTTAGAGGGTACAGGGCACTTTCCCTCATGATCTTTCACTCGATGCCTACAGAGCTTGTGAGACTATGATTGCCCCATTTGAAAATAAGCGAAGATCGACGGTTGAGAGAGGTTTGGTCCCTGACAGAAGTCACATAGCTGGGAATTAGGCCCAGGTCTGTGTGCTTTAAAGACCACATTCTCAACACAGCATTCACTACTTGGCTTCTCGATCAAGGGGTTCCCTGGATATGTGCTTAGCCACTTATGACAGTTTTCAAATTTTTGGAAAACACAAAGGCAGGATGATGGGGCTGCCAGCAGTATGTGAGAGGGTGATGGGAAAAGAGTAAGCAAACTAGAAAGTAGAAGAAAAGGAGGCAGAGGAAAAGAATGTATATTAATTTCAAAACACTATGAAGACAGAACAAGCTGGCCAGTCCCCTCTGGGATATAAGGAAAGAAGATAATTCCACAGGGACTGCAGACTCAACACAATTTCTATTGTTGAAAAAGATCTTTGAGAGAGCAGATTAGAAGATGATAAATCACATCGTTAACAAGCTATTTGTTTGCTATTAATTTAAGATTCTATCTTTAGAAATAGGGAAGACTGAAGGGTCAGGAAAAAGAGATAGCAAGTTGATTATGGGTGCAAACTGGCTGAGCCATCATCAAGGGCAGAGACGAAAACAAAGAACCAGGATGACAAAAGCTGGTGGGATTAAAGAAGCAAGCAGTGAAGACAAAAGAGCAATGATAGGAGTGAGGACCCAGAGATAATTCTGAGAAGCAAATGAGAAAAGAATCATAGAGAAAATAGTATAGCTCACAAAATCAAAAGGATCAAAACACAGGGGAAAAAAGGTTACATTGAGAAGAAATTTTAAGTGGAAAATAAAAGGCAAGAATTAAACCTGCATTTTAAAATAAAATGCATTATATATATTTATAAAATAATACTGCAATTGTAGAAAAGTAGATAATAAATAATAGTATAAAAGAGAAAAATTACTTCTTTTTCACTAATGAAAACAATTGCACTTTGTATTTTGAGGTACTTCCTTCCAGCCATTTTTCTCTAGACACTTACATAACTGTGACTGTAATGTGGAAGATTGTAATCTCATTTTTCTTCTAGTATTTTAGAATAAATATTTGCAATGCTATATAATCAATCTTTATAAATATTTTCTTTCAAACATGATTTAATGACATTGGAAAATAGCATCCTATTATATCTTTGAGAATAAATATTTTGGTTAATGGGTAATTTCCAGATGCACAAGATTACCTGTTTGTTATATTTTAATTTAAGATTTTTTATGGCTCCAGAAACAACCCCACTTTCGAAATTAAGAACTATTTAAGCGTACCTAATATAAATTTTAAAGAATACGTGAAATAAACATGAACAGTATGCATAGGTATCTTCTGTTTCATCTAGTAAGTCAGATAATGAAGTAAATCTTTATTATTTTTCAATTTTATTAAAACAATTCAGAGGCAGGTTGAAGTACACGGTCCATGTTATACGCACACAAGATTATGCTTGGCATCAAGCGGCCTACAAGTGAAAAAGATGTGCCGCGGCGGAATGCATGGACTTCCCTTTAGTAATATAGAAATGTAAAATACACACAAGGCAGATAGTGTTTAGAGCACTTAATCCACCATTCTGTCTAATAAAACACCTGGGATTGCTCTGTCCTTCGGCATATCTCAATGGTTATCAGATTCAAATATGCTGACGCTCTGGTTGCAAAGGAATTTGTAAATCTATGGTAGATGCACTTGATCAGATTAATTTTATCTAGTTCTAAAACAAGTTTCACTTATGATTATAATAAACTCTTGCCAAAATTAACTAAAAATATTATCTTGCAGTGTCTATATCAGTTAAATTATTATTTCAAGTTGTTTCAATGCAATATATCAATTTTTTAATCTAGCATAAATAATTTATCAGAGGAAGAGAATAGCAAAACTAGCTTTTTTTTTTTTTTTTTTTTGTGGTATGCGGGCCTCTCACCATTGTGGCCTCTCCGGTTGCGGAGCACAGGCTCCGGATGCACAGGCTCAGCGGCCGTGGCTCACGGGCCCAGCCGTTCTGCAGCATGTGGGATCCTCCCAGACCGAGGCACGAACCCGTGTCCCCTGCATTGGCAGGCGGACTCTCAACCACTGCGCCACCAGGGAAGCCCAAAACTAGCATTTTTTAAAGTATGGATAATATGATCTTCTGAAACTCCCTAAAGGAGACAACTTATTAGTAAGATAATAATTAATTCAGAGTGTTTGCATTGAAATACACCACAAAGAAAGAGGCTATTCAAATTACACTGGTATACATCGGGGGCGGGGGGGGGGGAACAACTTGTAGAAAAGAAACATGGAACTATTTGGATCACTAGATTCACGGTTCCAGACGAAGAGACTCTTTTGAGAAAAGATGCCCTTAAAATGTACCTGCTTCTCCGTAGATTTCCATCGTCACGAAATGGCCACTTCAGTAGTTCATTTAACAAAATGTGTTCCTATTACATGCCAACCACTGAGCAAACAAAAGGGAACAAAATAAACATAGTCTCTATGTAGAGTTTTGATATGATACATTTTCAAAATTTTTCCAGAATTACAAAATAGTCAAATTTATTTTATCATATGCGAAGAAAGCACATGAGCTACAGTTTTTGACATATATACATGTATGTCTACACACACACACATATATGTATAGAAAAATTTGCTGGATTGTTTGCAAAAGAGGGAGGACTACAAATATTTAGAGTTTTCTGTGAGAATAATGACAAACAAGGACCCTAAACCTGAAAACATTTTGACCTTTCAAATTACACTTTTAATTGCCCTAATTGCATTATTTGATATTGAAAATTTCTGGACAATGTTTGAAGAGAAGATTTCTCTTTGACCTATAACATTTCCTGCAATGTTGGTAGTTATACTTTTCGTCCATCTCATCTTTCTCAATGTCAATATATTGATTCAATTCAAAGAACACATTTTTAAACTAATGAACGACATAAAGAAGATGTTTGAAAACATCATTTTATTAATTTTAAGTCCTATTACCTATTCCTCTCGAAGGATTATCTTAAATTCTAAAGCCCTAGGAGCAATGAAACATCTTAGATCTAAATTAGAATAATCTAGTAATTAACCCCAGGTTTTTTTCTGCACTAAACGTGAAAGCAAAACGAATCAGTGTTAATGATGAAGGATATTCCAGACCTAATGGCCCTAAGGTATCAAGTTTTTTCTTTTAGTCAGGAAATGGATCAATTATATTTAGTTCTTCAGTGAGGTTTGTTTTGAAGGAAACTTCTCGAAGTAGTTTTCATGAGTGATGATCATACTAGTGTTACTTTCAAAGCTCACGCTGAGAAATGATTTCTTGTAAGTTTTTTCTGTCCAACTGGCGTAATACATTTATTTATGTGAGGTAGATGAGTAGCCTATAACCCCCATTGCCAGTATCTAGTTTCAGAGAGCATCTCTCACCACAGAGTAGTTGTTAAACACTTTCTATTGATATAGCTACTGGGTAAAATTGCCAAACCACAGTGCGCTACAAAATAAGGATGTGAGAAACTTGAGGCTTCATCTATCTTGCTCCCTCCGCTTAAAGTGGGGTATCTCAAGATGTCACCGCCATTCAGTAATTCAATGTCATCCAACATAGAATGATTCAATTGTACAATTATTCAAATGTGCATTTCAAGAAAAGAATAACATTTGTCTTTCCTATGAGACAAATGAACATAGATGTGTCAGTGGGTACTTCAAAAACATTTTTCTACCATGATCATGAAATTAACATATTGTCCAGGAGAAATTTATTTTTTTATAATAGCTCCAGTAACATATTAGTGAACATGTTTATAGGTACATGTATAGTAAAAGTATAAGACAACTTCTTTGAAATAAGAAGCTTACCAGATATTTCCATACTGTCTAGGGAACAAGAGGTTATACAATAAGTCTAAACGAAACTAAGTGATTAGCTAACCTATCAGTTGAATCAGGAAAAAAATTTAAAATTTCCAAGATTTATGTTTTTGTTTTATCAAATTAGCTGAGTATCTGCCTATAAGGAAGACATTGCAAGAACTAGGAAAAGTCTTTGGGTAGCTGAGGAAGATGGCGCTGAAAAGGGTAACGGTAGGAAGACTTTACCTTATCTGGAAGCAGAATTCACCTTATGTATCTCTTCCCATAGCTAGTGTCTCCCTCTGGAGCAGAGGGCAGGTTTGTCCAGGAGAACAAGAATAATGACTCCTTCTAGGATGAACTTTGGGAAGGTTTGCATAGAAAAAGATTTGGGGGCTTCCCTGGTGGCGCAGTGGTTGAGAGTCCGCCTGCCGATGCAGGGGACACGGGTTCGTGCCCAAGTCCAGGAAGGTCCCACATGCCGCGGAGCGGCTGGGCCCGTGAGCCATGGCCGCTGAGCCTGCGCGTCCGGAGCCTGTGCTCCGCAACGGGAGAGGCCACAGCAGTGAGAGGCCCGCGTACCGCAAAGAAAATTTTAAAAAGAAAAAGAAAAAGATTTGGGTTTCTTAGGTCAGGATTCCTCAGCTGTGATGGAAACCCACTGTGTGTGTAACACCCATTGGCCACCCTGCAGGGATTTAGAGCGCAGGAGGAGCCAAGCCGGAAACTGAAACTCATGCTGCCGCCGCCGTAAGTCGTAAAGTTCTAGGATCCATGAAAGTGGTGGGCTGACCTGTTAGGTGCAGATAGGATAAAATCTCTGACCCTGAACAGTCTTGACACTTCCATGGAGAATTTAGGGGAGGGGGGACTTACGTAAGTATAACTTTTCACTCGGTAAACTGAAACAGTTTATTTATATGATCCTAGTATTTGAATTTACCCCCCATTCTTTTTCTCTTCCACCTTTTCATTCTTTCTCTTCTGTACTTTACTGTTGCCATATCTGATTCATGGCATTTTCTGTACCATCCGAATTCCTCTCTAAGCCCATTAAGGTCTTTGCTGACAGCAGCACTATGTGGTCAATATGTACTTTCACGACACGCATTCTGCCGGCACTCTCATAACCCCCATTGTAAAGAATGCAATTGGGTTAGAATTGTTTTCCCTCATGAATAGATATAGAATGGCTCCATTCTTTCTGAACATGCTCTATAGGGGCTCCTATCAAGAACCCAAGTGGTGTCAACAGGAAGAGAAACCTCTATCTTTGTTCAAAGAGGTCGCATATGGCACAGATGGGCCACATGTCTTTCAGAGTGCTAGAGCTAATAAATTCCCTTTTCACAGGATGACCAAGAAGGACCAAATGTTGCGTAGAATGTAAATACATGGTACCAGATAGTAGACGGAAAGTCAGATAGGATGGAAAATGCCTGCATAGGTTGCACAGCTGACCCCAAGAGCCACATGTCAGCCACACTTAAAGGATTTCTGTCTCTAAAGACCATTAAGAGGTCATCCGAAGGTTATTGACATCAGGTGATTCTGTGTACGAAAATATAATTCTGAGACTTCCTAAAACTGACTAGAAAGGTGCAAGCACTAAGTTTCAGCTCAGAAAAACACCGACCCCTTGGTATTTTAGTATTCTGCACGGACACCGCAGAGGAGTCTCAAACCTCATGCTTCTCAGTGTGGCATGATATTACATTTAGTCAATGTGTGAAATCTCTGCAGAAAATAGGT
The DNA here is from genome assembly GCF_964270905.1 of Leucopleurus acutus. Lineage (NCBI taxonomy): Eukaryota > Metazoa > Chordata > Mammalia > Artiodactyla > Delphinidae > Leucopleurus > Leucopleurus acutus. The sequence continues at coordinate 10,120,221 of NC_139159.1, read as the reverse complement.
GGGAGAGAGAACGCAATTTTATTCTGCCAAATAATTCCCCTGAGCCATGGAAATAAGCACTAGCCATGAGTCTGGATAAAACCAGGGTGATACTAATCAGAACATTCTATGAAGTAATTTTCCATGCTTAGGCAATTCTTTTGGTTTTCTTCTAGTTTTATTTTCCAGAGGCTCAGCTGAAGTTCCCACAGACAGGTGTCTGTCACGTGCTCTTAGCCTTTTGGAGTTTAGTGATTCAGTAAGACAAAAGGAAGGTGAAGCTGACTCCAGGAGAACATTGAGATATATCAGGGCCTTTCTAGGATGTTGCCCTTGCAGTCTGTGCCCTGAAACTAGAGCAAAGAGGCTTTACACGAGGTTATTTGGGTGGCTTCCAAACTGATATCTAATGGGTACATTTTCATTTGATTAGCTTTCATTCTATTCTAGTGCAAAAGATCATCACAATAAGTTCCAAGATGTTTGTCAATGGGAGTAGAGTTAGTAGTAAATAACTAATTCATAATGAAAGGAAACATTAAGTTCAATAATTTTCTTAAGTTTTTTTCAAGGTCAAATTAATTTAGGATTTGTGTAAATACATCTTCCTCCTTATCCAATGCAGGGATCTCCCAGTATACATCCTAGCGTAGAAGCAAAGAGTTTTGACCAGGGCACAAAGAATGCCTTCAGGGTTCCCTTGCAGATTAAGCTGGAGGACTCTGACAACTTACCCACAGACCAGAAAACGCCCTTCTGAGTTAGATGTACTCTGCGTTGGATCCGCCCCTGAAAATTTTCACGTCTATGGGCTTCCCTGGGGGCGCAGTTGTTGAGAGTCCGCCTGCCGATGCAGGGGACATGGGTTCGTGCCCCGGTCCGGGAAGATCCCACATGCCGCGGAGCGGCTGGGCCTGTGAGCCATGGCTGCTGAGCCTGCGCGTCCAGAGCCTGTGCTCCGCAACGGGAGAGGCCACAACAGTGAGAGGCCCGCATACCGCAAAAAATAAATAAATAAATAAATTTCACGTCTATAATTTCCCCTTCAAAAATGACAGTTATAATCAAGGTCATGACATTTCTTCCCAATATCACACAATTGATTCCTCACTTGAATTTTGTTTTGAAAATGCAGACCAGGCTTTCAGGGGCTAAATATCAATACTATGAGAAATGGAAAGATGTCAGAAAGAACCATTTGCAGCCAACCATGTGCCTGACCTGAGAGCTGGTTACACAACTCAGCAAATATATGGCATGCACTTGTCTGGAGGAAGATGGACTGCAAATAAATTATTAAGCTTTTCCTACTGGCGGATGGGACATTTTCACATAGACTGCAATGTGTGTCATCACATACAGCAAAAGGATAAACAGACATGGACCAACTTGAAGAAAATTGATAGTGACTTGTACATCCTTATTCATAACCACTTCTTTGCAGATTAAGAAAGTTTGAACAGAAATTTCTATAACAATCCTACAGATCTCTTTACAGCTCTCCAAAATCACACATATAAAAACTCCCAAAACACCAAAAACAAAACCAAAAACCCTCCATTGATTAAAAACTAAGAGTTTTAATTTGGTGGCTCAGATGTTTGCTAAATAGTCAAACCAGATTGTATTTTAAGGGAGGTGAGTGAGACAGAGCACATTGTTGGTTGGAACTTATTTTCTTACTATTCTATGCTAAGAGCATCTGAATGGCTCTTTTCATTCTTATGAGCAATTCTGTTTCCCCCTTAGTCGCAGATGTCTGTTTGTCTCTGCCTCTGTTAATAAAAGGAGGTTATTTGAGGCAATATGTGATCATCCACTTTGATATAAGGTAACCAGAAAGGCTAGGGTAGAAATGAGACCAAAGCAAACATTTTTTTTTTCTATTTCAATGAAACAGAATAAAAATTGTTAAGAGAGAGATCCAGGAAGAAAAAAAAAAAAAAACACAACCCACTGTACTTGAGTGTGAAAAATGTGTCAAAGATGGAAATTGGTAGAATATAAAGAAAGAAAGTGTTGGGAATCCATCCTTTCAAAGACTAGCAGAGAAAAGCATAAAGGAGAATTTGGGAAGCAGCTAAGCCTCAACTCAAAGCAAGACCACTGAGGTGAACTTAGCCCTACCCTTCGCATTCTGTTTACAGTAAGAGAGCACGTGCTGAGAAAATACTTTTATAGAGTATCTTACCCACACTAGTTATCCAACAAATCTTACTTCAGTTTGTACATGCACAGAGGATTTACTCTTTTCTTTTCTTCTTCTTTTAAATTATTGCCTCAAGATGAAGAATTGCTTCTGATTTGAATTGGATACAAAGAAATGGACCCTACTGAACTTACCACCTCAAAGGGTGAGAAGAGGTGCATGCCACACCTTTGCAGGTGTCTCTGAAAATACCAGGATAAAACCTAAACTCTCACTAAATTTCTCAACGTGACCTCACCATGGCCGCTCACCAATTAGACAAATATACTAAGGTAAGTGGCAGGAGATTGTACCTAGAGAACTTCCTGTCCTCACTAGTATCTGATTCTGTAGTTCTCTGGGAAGGACACAGAAAGGATATAAAACCACAGTGTCAGAGGGACCAGGAAGCCCATTTCCTTCTTTCTCAGAGCATCAGCTAAAAGCCGGCTCAGTGGATTTGATTTAGCTCAGTGAAGAACCTCTGACACTAGCGGCCGAGCTCAGGAAGCTTCTATTTCAAAGGCTATTTCCTGGACCAAGTCTCTCCCACTGTTCTCTGCCCTTCTGAAAGCTGGGTCCCTCTCCTGGAACCCTGTCCACAGTGTGTCCTGTTCAGCTCTACCTGGCTTATGCATTCCAAAGGTCATTAGAGCTAGATGACCTTTTGTGTTTTTCTGCTTCAGCTAAAAATTTTTCTCCCTAATGTCTATACTATATTCACACCTTGTAATGGCGATGGTGCTGGTGATGGTAGTGGTAGTGGTTGTGTATGTCCAGACCCTTTGGAGCAGCAGCTGTAGGACCAAATTGGCAAAAATTAAACTGATACGTATCTGAATTCTCTCCCTTAGAAGTTCAGTGGCTACTGTCCCAGACACTCAGTCCTGGTCTTGAATCCAACTTGGCTGTGATCTCTTTTTCTAAACTGTCCCAGTCCTAAGTCCAGTCAGCTCTGCATTTTACTGATACCCAGTGTGTCTGTGTTTGTCTGTGTGTTTTACCCTATTATTTTAATGGGAAAACGTTAATAAGGCACTTTTCTATGTCAAGTACTCTAGCTGCCATCCATGTATTAAAGAGTTGAGTCTTCATAACAGCCTTACAAGATAGGCAGGACTTTTCTTCCCATTTTAAAGATAAGGAAAACAGGCCACAGAGAGTTTAAGTACTTGGCCCAAAGTCACCCATCAGGCAGTGGCAGAGTTTGGATTGGATTTAGGTGTCCTGGCTCCTAACTTAGAGTTTATGCTGTCTCCACTGCACCACGCGGCTCTCTACACCACCCTTTTCTTTCTTTAAAATAAATAAATAAACCTATGGTGTAAAATTTGAAACATACAAAATATTCTGTGAAGATTTTTTCATGACCCTGTCTCCCAGCCTTCATGTTTCTCTCTCTAGATATAACCATTGCTGTTGCATCCTTGAGTATTCTTTCAAAAATATTCTATGTAAATATGAGTAAATACAGCATATATGCACTTTTCCCTTTTTGTTTTAAACATCTTTATTGGAGTATAATTGCTTTACAATGGTGTGTTAGTTTCTGCCTTATAACAAAGTGAATCAGTTATACATATACATATGTCCCCACATCTCTTCCCTCTCGCATCTCCCTCCCTCCCACCCTCCCTATCCCACCCCTCTAGGTGGTCACAAAGCACCGAGCTGATCTCCCTGTGCTATGCAGCTGCTTCCCACTAGCTAGCTATTTTACGTTTGGTAGTGTATATACGTCCATGCCTCTCTCTCACTTTGTCCCAGCTTACCATTCCCCCTCTCCTTGTCTTCAAGTCCATTCCCTAGTAGGTCTGTGTCTTTATTCCCGTCTTGCCGCTAGGTTCTTCATGACCATTTTTTTTTTTTTAGATTCCATATATATGTGTTAGCACACAGTATTTGTTTTTCTCTTTCTGACTTACTTCACTCTGTATGACAGACTCTAGGTCCATCCACCTCACTACAAATAACTCAATTTCATTTCTTTTTATGGCTGAGTAATATTCCATTGTATATATGTGCCACATCTTCTTTATCCATTCATCTGTCGATGGACACTTAGCTTGCTTTCATGTCCTGGCTACTGTAAGTAGAGCTGCAATGAACATTGTGGTACATGACTCTTTTTGAATTATGGTTTTCTCAGGGTATATGCCCAGTAGTGGAATTGCTGGGTCGTATGGTAGTTCTATTTTTATTTTTTTAAGGAACCTCCATACTGTTCTCCGTAGTGGCTGTATCAATCTACTTTTCCACCAACAGTGCAAGAGGGTTCCCTTTTCTCCACACCCTGTCCAGCATTTATGTTTTGTAGATTTTTTTCATGATGGCCATTCTGACTGGTGTGAGATGATATCTCACTGTAGTTTTGATTTGCATTTGTCTAATGATTAATGATGTTGAGCATCCTTTCATGTGATCGTTGGCAATCTGTATATCTTCTTTGGAGAAATGTCTGTTTAGGTCTTCTGCCCGTTTTTGGATTGGGTTGTTTGTTTTTCTGATATTGAGCTGCATGTGGTGCTTGTAAATTTTGGAGATTAATCCTTTGTCAGCTGCTTCGTTTGCAAATCGTTTCTCCCATTCTGAGGGTTGTCTTTTCATCTTGTTTATGGTTTCCTTTGCTGTGCACAAGCTTTGAAGTTTCATTAGGTCCCATTTGTTTATTTTTGTTTTTATTTCCATTTCTCTAGGAGGTGGGTCACAAAGGATCTTGCTGTGATTTATGTCATAGAGTGTTCTACTTATGTTTTCCTCTAAGAGTTTTATAGTGTCTGGCCTTACATTTAGGTCTTTAATCCGTTTTGAGTTTATTTTTGTGTATGGTTTTAGGGAGTGTTCTAATCTCATTCTTTTACATGTAGCTGTCCAGTTTTCCTAGCACCACTTATTGAAGAGGCTATCATTTCTCCACTGTATATTCTTGCCTCCTTTATAAAAGATAAGTTTACCATATGTGTGTGGGTTTATCTCTGGGCTTTTTATCCTGTTCCATAGATCTATATTTCTGTTTTTGTGCCAGTACCATACTGTCTTGATTACTGTAGCTTTGTAGTATAGTCTGAAGTCAGGGAGCCTGATTCCTCCAGCTTCATTTTTCTTTCCCAAGATTGTTTTGGCTACTTGGGGTCTTTTGTGTTTCCATACAGACTGTGAAATTTTTTGTTCTAGTTCTGTGAAAAATACCATTGGTAGTTTGATAGGGATTGTATTGAATCTGTAGATTGCTTTCATTTTTCCCTTTTTAATGCAAATTTTAGCTCACTAAATACATTATTTAACATCCCTTTTTTTCCACTTAATTTTGCAGCTTTATAAATCAGTTTCTATATCAGTCTATAAATACTGCTTTATTCTTTTTAAATCGCTGAATATTTTGTAATATATGGGTGTAACAAACTTATTTGACCCATCTTCTGTTAAATTATACAGTTAAGTTATTGCAAATCATTTGCCACCCATAACGTCTTATATATCAGGTTGCACTGATGTGAGTTTCAGTTGGATAAATTTCTAGAAGTGGAATCCCTGAGTCTAAAAATAACTGTGTTTTTAATTTTTATTGCCAAATTGCCCATTATAGAAGGTGGTATTAATTTACATTCCACCAGCAATGTGTGAGGGTGCCTGCTTCCCCCATAGCCTTGCCAACATAAGACATCATCGGACCTTGTCCATGTGCATTTGGGTCTTCGCTAATTGAAGAGATGAAGGCAGTTATTTCATTGTAGCTTCAGTCCGAATTTTTATTTAAGCATTTTTCCTTTTCCATGAGATGTTTTTCATATCTTTTGCATATTTTTTATTTTATTGTCAAACTTTTACTTATGGCTCTGTAGGGAAATTTTCCATGTAAGGACTAGCCCTTTGATAGTCTATAAATTGTAATTCTTCCTCAGATCAGCTTTTGACTTTATTTATTTTGAATCATGAAGGAATTTTTTTTTATATTTATTTTATTTATTTTTATTTATTTATTTTGGCTGCACTGGGTCTTGGTTGTGGCGTGCGGGATCTTCCTTGCGGCATGTGGACTTCTTAGTTGGACCACCCAGGACGTCCCATGAAGGAATTATTTTTAAGACGTTGATTGAATCAGTCATTTGTTTTAATGACTTTGTACCATCAAAAGGTGAAAAATTTTATATTTGGAGTAAGTATAAGGAAATTGAGCCTCTTTGCTGTCACTGCTAAATATCTCAGTTCATTGCTCCTAATGTTTGTCATATTTTTATTGTTGAAGAAATAATTTATATAAGTACTCCTTATATATTTATATTTCTCATGGCAAGGTATTTTTTGATATGAATATTAATGTGCATTTCTTAAAGCTTTTTTATCCATGACCTAATTTACTTCGGCATTTTACTTTAAAAAATTGCAAAATCTAAAAAAGACTACATGTGCATTTTAATATTCTGCTTATTTATCAATGGAAAACTAAGCAATTTTAAAATTTAAAAATTTTAACCTGAATCTTCCATTTATTCTTGGCTTTTTCAATTAATAAAGAAAATCAAGGTTAACAACATTGTCCTTAAAATTTCTGTTGTTTGACACAGAAAAACAGTACAAAGATATAGATTCATTTCCTGCTTTTTCCTTATAACCCCAATGCATTTATGTTAATGTGTAATTTTGCTACAAGCAAGATTTAAAATACAAAGGAAACCAGGAAAAACATGTGTTAGAGTTAAGATCTATTTGCTTTTGAATCAAATCTTATTTTAGGAGGCTCTTTGGGAGACTAACCCTGAGATAGTCATCTCTGTCTGAAGTGGCTCAGAACCAAGTTGCGCCTCTAAATGTTTGCCAACATGTACATATTGTAGTAGCATGGAGCAAATATCAGTGTGGTAGATGCTGAACAGGGTAGCTATGATGGGTCTACATTGATCCCAGGTCTTAAATGCAAGGTAGTCCACATAAACTATTCTGATGAATTAGGATAATGCAAGGGAGATCTGAAGGGGAGGAAGAAGAACATTTGACCCAAATATAGATGCTAGTTGTCTATAGATCATCCAAAACTCTCTGGTTTCCCTGAAAGGAGATGAGCTGACAATGTTTTCAGTTAGCTGTAAGTTTCTGAGGATTAGAACAGTGAATTGATACTACAGCATTCCTGAATGTGCTAGACAGGAATATGAATGTTTAGCAGGTTGAATGCCATGCTTTTGAGGAATTAACTACTTATTCATTCAGTCTTTAAGCACTATTGCAACAAGAATTACATTTGAATTTTTAAAATGATTATGAACTGGCTAAAGGCTGAGAATAAACCTGCATTTCTCTACCATTGCCATGGGAAAAGGAAACCCTTAATTACAATGCTTGTCTTTGAATAATATTTCAGTTGTAATAGCACATTTTTTCCAGTTTTGCATGATAAGTGCATTAATATTTATTCATATCCTGTGACCTTTACATAATTCTCCTGGGCACTATTTTCCAAACTATGATATTTGCTCTCTTTTTTTCTTTTCTTTTTTTTTTTAACTCTTTAATACTTACCGCTTATGCACTCTTGCTACTCCATATTTTATGAGAATGTTAGGACTACTAGGGAATCAGTTGGAATGAGACACTGACTCTGACTCCTTTTTATCATGTTTGTCCTACAGTGGTAGGTACACAGTTTTATACACTTGTCAAAAATCATCAAAGTGACATCAGCAAAAATGGCAGAGTGGGAATTCAAAAAGTCTATCCCTTCACAAAGCAAAGGATAAACTAGCAAAAACTATCAGAATCAAACTTTTAGAAATCTGGAAAGTAACCAGAAGTTTGCAGCAACCAGGAAAACATTTAATTATAGAAGAAAAAAAAGCTGGATTTTGGTAAGACAACTTTGTGGCATTTTAACTTACCCTGGTCACATCCCTCATCCCATTGTTTGCCGGTAGCCTTGAACAACAGCCCAGAGCTAACATAGACACTTATGCCACAGAATAGCATAATGTAGCACAATGGGCCTTATTCTGTGATCGTTTGTTTTAAGCAGTCTGGTAGCTCTCAATGGGACTGGCTCAAAAAGTTTGCGGTATCTCACCTAACTCTGAGTGAGGTCTCCCACTGTTGAGGTAGAGCATTTGTTGAAAACATTTAAAGGAAAATGTACTCGTTTCTACTGCCTAGGGCAATGGAAAAGAGCAGGGATGAACAACAGAGTAACCAGATGCCTAGGAAGAAAGGCTGGAGATTGAGAAGCTTAGAGGAAAAGGAATGTGAAGAGTTCTGACATATTCCTTGGAATCTAGAAGGCCTGGCACATGCCCAGAAAAGATCCAAGAAGGCCTTCCCTCTCATGTCTGGATGACCTTCAGACTCGGTGAAAGCAGAAAGTAAAGGCTATAACACAGCTGTAAATTGCCTGGCCGAGAGTTGAATGTGTACTTCAATACACAAAGCCCATCTATAGAGAATGAGAGAATTGTTTTCCTTTTTTTATGTCAGGTTTTAAAACCCTTGTCCAATCACTAGCAAACCACTAAGCTAATAAAACATAGACTTCGGTGGCCACGCATAACAAAGAATATAGACTTTACGAAATTCAATCAGAATGATTATTAAACAGATATAGAATGGCAACTATAACAGAAACAAAATGCCCTTGGCAAGGGGGAGAATCTGATTTCCAAAGCTGCCACACTATAATATTAAAATATACAGTTTTTCAGCAACAACAAAGTATATGAGGTATGCAAAGAAATAAGAAAATGTAGCCTAGTCATAGAAAATAAAGAAATTAACATAAACTATCCTTGAAGAACCCCGTAGATTGGACTTACTAGACAAAGATGTTAATTCAACTGTCTTAAATACATTCAAAGAGGTAAATGAATCCATGAACCAAGAACTGAGAGAAACCAGGAAAACATTATCTCACCAAATAGTGAATATCAACAGAGATAGACACTATAAAAGGAAAAGATAGGCTCATTTTCTTATTTCAAGAAAATTAATCCACTATTTTCAAGAAAATGAATAATTTGTGTATCATTTAATTTTTGTGGCATAAAATTAACTTTCATCCTAATTTCAAATTACTATTTTGAAGCTTTCTTTATTTAAAGAAATACCAGCTCCACCAGCTGTTTCAGATTCCTAATCTGATATGTTGTTCCTGGAATTATTCATCTGCTTTTAAGTCTAGAATTTTTTATCTGAAAAGGACCTAGAGTTTGCCTGTTGCAACTCCTTGATATGCTACCTGAAAAAAAACAGGAGACCAGATATACCAAAGTGCTTTCTCTGGTTCACATAGCTGCAGAGGCCTGGCCTCATATCTTTCTTTTTTTTTTTAATTACTTAAATAAAAAGTCTGGATTCTTAAATAAGCTCAATTTGCTAACTCACTCAATTGTAGACTGCCCATAGGGGATTAATCTGGCAGAAACTATGGTACCATATGTATACACTATATAAGACAGAGAAAATTTAACAGGAAACCGTATCATGGGGTTTGAATACGAGAACAAAAATTGTCTTAGAAAATCTTATAGCTCTGATAGAATCTGTTCATTCTGAAAACCAAGAAATAATTAGATCATTAAATTCAGTGAGATTATTAATTTACGATTTAACAAAATAACCAAGTTTTGTTTTTGCAATACTAAATGTCAGGAATCTGATTATAAAACAACAAAAAAATTGAGAATGAGACATTATTCTTATAATCTGGAGAATTAGACTAAGGTCAGAAAAAAAAAATCTAAGTGAGAGTCCTAACTTTCCCTGACTTTAGTCATATTTTTTTTTCCTATTTTGTCTCTCTTTTGCATTGCATGTTTTGTATATTTGACTCATTAATTTCTAATTATAATTTAAAATACATAACATATAAAATACTAGATATTGAAGACCTGTGCTTAGAGTTTGCATTTTTGAAGACCAAATCGTATTACGCTGCATAATTAACAACATCAAAAGCCTTGAGAAATTATACAAAGTCTTAAGAAATTTACTTAAAACCTCAAATAATAATGGAAGTGTTGTTTTTCCATGTGGAAGTAAAATTTACTATACTATGGTGTTTTCTTTGGATTTAGAAGGATGTAATATCCTCTGGAAAATAGAAAGAAGTCAAGTTCTTTAGCAGTGTTTGCTCTTCATGCAGCTTGAGTAGAATAAGAACAGGACAAAGATTCCCGAATTCAGAGAACGCACTGCCAGTAAGATTCTGCCTTACACTGAACTATCCTTGTGCCAGATTGTTCAGCAAAGTTTTCTTCAATGGCCTTATCCTTCTTACCCACATTCCCCTAGCATTCCTTTTCCTTTTTTATTGGGTGAAAATATACTTTTGACCCACCACCAATGAAAACGTGCTTCACTTCACAAGGGGAGCTATAAACCCTTTTGCATGAAGGTGATATTGATGAACGCATTTTAAAATATATCTCTTCCTAAAGGTATTTGCATTTCATCATGTAGCAGAAACCTAGCAAAGGGTTGCATCTCTATAGGTGACGTTTCAAACATTTCATATAGAGGGCTTTTAGATTTAGCACTAGCGTTTAGATGTTTCCAGACCCCCTAAGATCTTACCACATGGGTGTACACCTGCTGTAACCACCTGCACGGTTAACCTTGTGTCTGTTTGATGCTCAGATCACCCCTCACCACCTGGAATCCTCCCTCCAGCAAAGCTGTGTGATTGAAAATATTCTCATTCTGTGCTTCTGCTCTGTTTTTGGAAAGGTATTGATGTGGGTTGGGTTGGTATGAAATGTACTTTGCCTCTTCTGGAGGGACTCTTTCCATGTCATAAGGACTTGTGGGTGCAGGATCCCCAGGCGGACACATTCCGCATCTGGGTATCTAGGAGCTCTGTGGCAGGTGCTGCAGGCCACTTGTACTTGGTGCCTAGAACTTGGCAGCTCCCAGAGAAACACACAGCAGGGACACGCTGAAGGGCAAAAAGAGCAGCTGTCCTTGTCACAGGTAGGAAGGGCTTACTCTCCACATAGAGGAAAGTAGGGCAAGCAGGGTGGTGAGGCAGGGAAAGCTGAAATGTTCTCTTTGAGCAGCAACCTCTAGGGATGCTTTTTCCTTCCTACAAGGGCTAATATGGTTCTTAACATGACATATTCTAAAGAGAATGTTTTCTTAGCCAGTATTAGCTCGTGGTGCTCTACATGGATCACCATGAAGAAAAGATAAGAGTAATTACATATTTGGGAACAGAATAGTCTCACTTTTAGGCTGACAGTAACGTAAACAAAGTAGATGAAAGTGTAGAAAGAATGAAAAAAAAAAAAAAAAAGAGGAGTGATCCAGTGAGGGGCAGTGAAAAAAGTGGCGGCATTAGTTAACAAACAAGACCATAGTTTCAGGATTGAGAGTTTGGGAAACTGAAGATACAACCGACTGGCCTTGAAATTGAAAAACCAAAACTCTGTCAGAGGAAAGGTTATTCCAAAACAAAACCAAGTATATTTGACTGGAACTTTCATTTAAATTTGAGGAGTTAATCCAGTGAAAAGTCTTTCAATGTGCAAATGGAAAACCAGAGAATTTAGAAGGGCAAGTGGAGAGAAAAACAACCAAAGCAGTCAGTAGGACTTTAAAAGAAAGTTGTGTTTTACATCTTCTCATAAGTCATTGTTATTTCATTAGTTCTAGTTGGAAAATGATTAGACATTGCCCTTGGTTTTGGTCGTAACCAGACAAGGCAGTAACTTACTTCGTTTTCAATGCCTCCATTTTGACACCCTGAGAGGTCCACCCAGAGCGGGCTTTCTATCAGTACTTGAAGAGAATGAATTTCTTTTTGTGAAAAAAAGAGGAACTTGTAGAATTTTCTTATTCCTTAAGGGTACTATCTAATATTTGATATTTATTCTTTAGGAAACAAAATTTCTCTTTTTTTTTTAGGTTCAATATTCCCAGGGTGGTGGAAAGATATTCAGGCAGGTTGGCGCTGGCTAAATAATTTATCTGCATATCAACAAATCAGCCAGTTATTTCTGGTTTGGATAATTTAGAAAAACAAAGCAGCGTTTCTTTCAAAAACAGTCCCTCTAGATAAGCGCATATCTCCGTGCTGTGTTAAAGATTGTTCCTTAAGGCAGAGAGTCAAATTAGTATCTAATCTTGTACTTGAACCTGCACAAAAAGGTTTTTGTAGAAAAGAAAAACAATGTTGGAGAAAACTATACTTCCTGAGCTTTTCAAAGTCTTTTAAATGTAACGCAATTGAAATGCTGCTTTCTAAGTAATGAGCGTTTGTTTCAAACAATTACTAAACTTGTTTTAATGTAAGTTTGATAATAAAATAACTAGGAAACAAAACCAATGTTGAAGGGGCTGATCAGCTGCTAATTCTTCTCTTGACTGCCTGGAATCTTTAAACCTTGCCCTGGCAAACTATAAGACAATGGATTAGAATCTTAGAATTGCTAAGTAGCCTCGAGGTTATGAAGTCCCAGGCTCTTATTTTGCATATGAGTAAACCGAAGCTTAAAGAGATCAGGTAAACAGCTAGGTGTGCAAAGTTACTTGTACTGGTGTGACTTACATCTCAAGGTTGTTTTCTTCTAACCCCACGGTCCTCATTTCTTGGGTGTCTTTTGCATATACCTCCCCCCCACCCCCCGAAAGCACTTGGTGTATGGTTATTTAAATGCTGGTTTGCATCTCTTTCCCACTAGGCTAAAATCTCCATGAAGGTGGTAAACAGGATTGCAGATTCAACTTTGTTTACCTCTAGCCTAGTTTCTGGCAGAAAGAAGGGATCCATCAATGGCGCTCAATTTATCTGAATTTCACTGAATGTCGTATGCGTATCGATACAGGGACAGGAGTCACAGATCTCCCTAGCCTTGTCTCCTTGATTTTCCACTTATACATTCTCCCACACAAACTCCACAAACTCTATCACCACTTAAACTTACCCTTTTTTTTTTTTTTCCGGTACGTGGGCCTCTCCCTGTTGTGGCCTCTCCCGTTGCGGAGCACAGGCTCCGGACGCGCAGACTCAGCGGCCATGGCTCGCGGGCCCAGCCGCTCCGCGGCATGTGGGATCTTCCCGGACCGGGGCACGAACCTGTGTCCCCTGCATCGACAGGCGGACTCTCAACCACTGCGCCACCAGGGAAGCCCTCATTGTTCTTTTATATCCACACCTACATCCTCCATCCAGTTCCTAGAACAATGTCTTATATATGTTGGATATAAATATTTGTAGATGAAGGAAAAATTATACCCTCCTGCCAAGGAAAGAAGTGAGAGCGCTACTCATTTCTCAACATCTTTCAGAGAATTTTAACAAATGGTGATTTATCTTTTCTTTCCTGTATTATTTTTTCTCTAAAAGTTCAAATCATCAATGTGAATACAAAGCCAAATCCTTACCTTGCCTATAACACTAAGAAGAGTCATAATAAAAGAACCAACTGGAAGTCTCAAGGGTTGATTCATGGTCTCACTGCTCCAAGCTGAGAGGAAAGTTATAACGGTTCCTGGAGTCAGCTGTGGGGTCCTGGTGCACATCTTCAGTATCTTTTCTTGTTCTGCTCTGTCTCCACTAATTTATCTTCCTTCACCTCAATTCTATCACAAACCCTACGGAAGGAGAGTGGCTGGCATCACTAATTTTGTCATTCAGACTGATCACTGCATTCCACACTAAAGAATGAGAAGTCTAACAAAGACCGTCTCTTTGGCCAACCTTTAGTCAGCCTCCGCTGACCCTTCTTCTTGACTAAGCCTCAGCTTGGCCTATGAGTATGCAAAGTCTCAGCACAAACGATGTCATCCACACACCTCGCTGCCACCTGCCAGCCGCCACACTCAGAGACTTGACCAGCATAGTTACTAAGAGCTCACGTCTTCTAACATCCCTAGGATGACCTAGCCATTTTAAGTTCCTGCCTGAGAACGCTCACAACTGCCAAAAGTCTTTACTGTTTGAGTTACACCCTGATCCTATACCTGCCTTGCCTAACAGTTCTTGGAAACACAGCCCCCTGCCTGATTTTTGCAAATTTCCACTTCCGTGACCCTGCTCAAGCCTCTGTTTGTTCCTCCTCCCTCCTCCCTCATCCCCCCTTTAAAATGTCCAGTCAGCTATGCACAGATTGGAGTTGAGCTCTCCAGTTTATACTGGAGTCTCTCTCTCCTACTGCAGCAGTCTGAATAAAATCTGTCTCGCCACCTTTAACAAATGGTCAGCTCTGCTTTTTTGACAATTCTCCAGTCTAAGGCTGTGAGGGAGGAAAAATAAATGACTGAGTGATCTCTTGGCCGCCTGATGCCTATGGAAATTTTTCTAGAGCAGTGTTTTCCAAGAAATGTGTGGGCTTTTTAAAAAACATAAAACTTATTAAATCCTGCAATAACACTTTTGGAAAGGCTATATGGAAATACAAACATAAAGTACGGACTTAAAAAAAAAATTTATTGAAGGGGCTTCCCTGGTGGCGCAGTGGTTGAGAGTCCGCCTGCCGATGCAGGGGACACGGGTTCGTGCCCCAGTCTGGGAAGATCCCACGTGCCATGGAGCAGCTAGGCCCGTGAGCCATGGCCGCTGAGCCTGTGCGTCCAGAGCCTGTGCTCCGCAACGGGAGAGGCCACAACAGTGAGAGGCCCGCGTACTGCAAAAAAAAAAAAAAAAAATTTATTGAAAAGAAAAGGCATTAGGGAGTAGGAATTACAGAGCCTAGTTCAATGAACAGATACATATTCACAAAAAAACAGTAATTTTGAAAAAGACTCACTCAGCAATTCAAGATTGTTGCCTGTATACTTTAGTTCAAGAAATACAGCTACAGGACATAATGCTGTCATCTACTTCTGCTTAACAGGACTGTCTTACAATTCTTTTAATTTACCTCAATTTTCAAAGCATTTGCTTGACAGATTTTAGATGAGCAGCTAATCTGTCATTTACAGAAGGGACAGTGATGAGAGGGACCAATGCCTCATTCATTCATATGTTCTTTTATCTGTTGATTTAATTTATTTAGTTCATTTTTTACTAAAAGTATTGACAGAGGGGGAAAATATTTAATCACAATCTTGCAGGTTTAAAAAAAAAAAGCTGATATCAGGCTCAGGGCAGCAGGAGAAAGCTGGGATGTTTCTGATCCCAGGAGGAAAGAAAAATGTGATTGAGTGATGCTTATCTGACCTATTTTCCCCTGAATTGTTATGGATGCAGCAATAGTAGTAGAGAGCTTCCTGCATGTGACAGGTATTCACCAAAGGATTTTCCTGCACTGTGTGTAATCACAGACATGATTTCTTTACCCACATCCCACCGTAGAATTTTTGTTAGTGTTGTGATTGCAGCAAATCAGAAGCCAGAATTGTAATAATATTTTATAGAGAGAGAATGGTCATTTCACGTTGTCTAGGCTTTGAAGGGTTTTTCTTGTTGTCTGTTCTATTTTAGATGTTTATTTATTTTATTATTTTATTTAGCTTTCAGAATTCTTGATCCTCTGGCCATGGAGATACCCAAAAAGGGAACAATACAACATGTAGGTGACAAACACTGTTTTTTGTTTTGTTTTTACTTTGTTGCTCTTGATGGTTTTAAAGCCAAGGGTAAAAATATTTGGAATAGTAGAAATAAGATTCCATTTTTATTCTTAAAAGATAATTATTTGCTTCTCAGTAAAACTGAGGAAAAACATCCCTTTTAATAATGCTGCAATTTTTTTTGGTCTTGGCTCCAGTTGACTCTTTAAAGTGGGAAGTTTAGAAATCATAAGAAATCTGCTGCATAAAAAAACAAAGTGGAGAGACCAATTTACAGCTTTCTTAAGTGGAAGTGATCTAAGGTCTCAGGACTTTTCTGAAGACTGGACTTGTGCTGTGGCTTGCCTCTGAATGAAGTTCTTGAAATGTTATCCTCTAGTGGAGAGTTCTCCCTCTGAGATGTCTATTTATATAATCACATGGTCACAAAGTAGAGTAGTTTTCTTAAAAGTGCCAAGTATCTAAAAATGTTGACTGAAAGAACACACTTTATTCATTTAACAAATATGTATTGAGGACCTACTGTGCTCTGGAAACTACTAACTTCTGGGTGTTCAGTGGTGAACAAATAAGACTTGATCTCTGTTGTCATAAGTAGTAGAACTCAGTTACAGAGTAGTGATAGAAATAAGTTGTATACCAAATAAACAAAAGTACGCATATGATCTCAAATTGTGATAATACCTATAATTAAAAGTAAGTGCAATTTTTGAAAAGGGACTAACATAAGAGGCTAAAATCAGATTGGAGACGGATGTTAGAGATGCTACTTGAGAAAGTGACATTTAAGCCGCACCCAGAAGGATGAACATGAGTGAATTAAGACAAGAGACGATAAGAATAAGCGTGTGGCCAGAGGAGGAAGGAATAATATTCAACACAGAAGGAAGAGCACAGGTAAAAAGAAAGGGTGTGGGATTTCTTAAGGATGAAGAGAAGGCCATTGTGACCCTACCCAGCGAGCAAGGGAGAGAGAAAGTCAAGATGAAGTTAAGGAGGAAAAGCAGAATCAGATCTCGCAGGGTCTCATAGACCAAGTGAGAGGATATGGAATTTTAGCCCTGATTGAAAGTTCTCAAACAGGGGGATAAAGTTGTATAATTTAAGTTTAAAAGAAAATTCGTCTGCTATTGTATGAAGACTATATTATCGAGTGGTAGCAGTGGAGATAGCAAGATTAGAAGCAAAGACAATATTGAAAAATTACTGTGTTAGCCTATGTGATAGAAAACTGTTGCTTGGATTAGAGAGGCAGCAGTCGAGACCAAAATAATTTATATTTGCCATTATGTCGAAAAAGAATTGCTAGGACTTGGTGATGCGTTAGTTTGGGGACATGAGGAACAGGGATTTGTATAGAATAACTTCTGGGTTGATGGCTTAAGCAACTGGATGGCTAGACCTACTGCCATTTACTAAGATGAGGAAGGTCAGGGTCATTCTGGGGATGTTTTAGTTTTGGAATGTCCACGACACTTCAGTAGATATGCAAATGTGCCGTTGAAACCCAGAAAAGGAATCTGTGATGAAGATAAGATTTTCAGAGATGACACATATATTAGGGTTCTCAAGAGAAACAGAACCAATAGGATATATATATAGAGAGAGAGTGAGACAGAAGGAGATTTATTATACGGAACTGGATCATGTGATTACGGAGGCTGAGAAGGCCAAAGACCTGCAGCTGGCAAGCTGGAGATCCAGGAGAGCCAGTGGTGTAAGTTCTAGTCCAAAAGCTGGCAGTTTCAAGACCCCAGAAGAGTCAATGTTTAAGTCCAAGGGTGAAGGTCAGAAAAGACCAATGTCCCAGTTTAATCAGTTAGGCAGGAGAAGTTCCCTTTTACCCAGCCTTTTTGTTCTATTTAGGTCTTCAATTGATTGAATGAAGCCCACCTACATTAGGGAGGAAAGTTTGGTCTACTGAATCTACTGATTGAAACATTAATTTCATCCAAAAACACTCTCACAGATACACCCAGAATAATGTTTGGCCAAATGTCTGGGCACCCCATTGCCCAGTCAAGTTGACACATAAAATTAACCTTCAAAACATATAAATGCCATTTAAAGCCATGGGGAGAATGAAATTACTGAGGGAAAGAGAATAATAGATAAGAGAAGAAGGTCCAGGGCTTGGATAAAAGATGTCCACCATTCAGAGTTTAATGAAGGGAAAGACCGGTGCTGTGGGTACTGTGGCTATATAATGAACAACCCCAAATTAGTGGAATAAAATAATAGCAATCATTTCCGAGTACTGTGTCTCATGGTTCTGGGGGTTGCCTGGACTCCACAGATGTTTCTTGATCGGGTTCTCTCACGTGGTTGCAGTCAGAGAGCGATGAGGCTGGAATCATCTCGGAGGCTCCTCCCTCCCCAGTGTGGTACTCGAGTAGCCAGTGGCTGGAAGAGCTGAGGCTCCCCGGGCTTGTCTCTATGTCTGGGTGGTCATTGCAGCATGGCAACTTCAGAGTAGGCAGACTTCTTCCACCGCAGCTCAGGGCTCCAAAAGCACGTGCCCTGAGAAAGAGAAAGCCAGGCTTTTGCGACTGGACTTAAAAGTCACATAGCTAGTTTCACTTTTGTGTCATTGTAGCATTAGAAGTGAGTCACTAAGCCCGGCCCGTATTTAAAGAGAGTGTATTTAGATTTGTCTGTTGAAGAGAAGATTGTCCAAGTAGTTGTAGATAAGGTTTAAACCCCTACCATAACTTAGAAAAAGAGGAGAAGGCAGTTTTCTGGGAGCCCAAGGAAAAGTGGTTTAAGATTTTCTTTGCAAAATTTCTATGTTGGAGATTTAGAAAGTCTTCACCCTCTTCTTTCTGACCTTCCTTTGTTGTTTTATAGAGTAATCGATCTGTGGCAATTGACCTGTCTTACCTACTTTATTCCATGATTGATTATGTAAAAAAGAGAATAACTTTTGTTTTCAAGAAAAGTCGGTCAGTCAGAAGTAATTCAATTTATGAATGTAATATGGTAAAGCTATTGAGCCAGATAGGGAGGGAGAGACAACTCTGCTTTGAAGACGGTTTGTCCTCAATTGAATCAACTTCGTGGTATCAATCATAGTTTTTCAAAGCATTTTGATGAAAAGATAATGGAATCAAAGTAAAACATTTGATTATACGTCAGTGAATGAGTGAGCACAGCAGAGCCGCTCTTCCAGAGCTGCTCCATGCTCCCACTGAAGTGCACAAGCCAGAAAGAATGAACGTCAGCTTCCGAGGGGGGAGAGTTGGAGGCTGTCATCAACGCTTAACAGGACCTCTCCCACCCGGCCCCGTGTGCAGGCAAAGAGCACGGACAAAGAGGATGAAAAATCATTAGCCACTCACCGTCCCAGACCAGGCGTCTTGGGCTGGTCTCTTCCCCAGCTTTCACTTAGCCCTAGCTCCCCACTGCCGGCCTTTTTGTTTGTTGGTTGGTTGGTCTGATGTGATTTGATTTCAAGGACATGCTACCATGAGGAGGTTATTGACATGAAATAGTCAGATGTGAGTCAAAAATTGTCTGTGACTGTGCTTTATTTCTTCTCCTCGTCCGTCCTGATTTACTCTTCCCCCCTCTCTGCTCTGCCCTGTATCCTAGACGGCTCACCTCCAGGATCATCTCAACATCATGAACAGAGTTTGTTTCCTTTCTTTCTTTTTTTTCTTTATGGATTCAGAAAAAGTACAGGAGTTCTGAGGTGCCGAGTAGAGTGACTTAGAGCTATCGTTTCTAGCCTCCCCCCTCACGCTGTGCTGACGGCCACCCACATGGACTGGGAGACACAGATCCTGTCGAGTCCTTTCCACACAGCCCTCCCTGCCTGAGATTTTAGGAACCGCTCTTTTCTGTTGCCCCTTCAGGTCTAGGAATGGGTTCTGGGTTCTCATTGTCACTATTTCAGAGCTACTGCAATATAACTTGCTGGTTTCTTTAAACGCCACTTTCACCTTTATAAATAGGTTTTTATGAAACCCTCTTTAAATGACGTAATTTGAGAATGACTTCTGGGTTTATGGCAAAAGCAACTGGAGGAATAGAGGTATCATTTACTAAGATAAGGAAGATCAGGGGTTGACTCTGGGATGTATTAAATTTGTAATGTCCATGATACTTGAATAGATATGCAAATGGGAAATTCACATCAGAAGAGACATCTGTGCTGAAGATAAAAACTTCAGAGATGACATATAGCTGCCCTATGCCAGAACCCTGTCTTACACAGGAGGATGTCAGTGGCCCAATGGGGCGGCCAGCACAGAGAAGAGGAGAGCTGGTGAGGTGCTGAGTGATGCAAGGCAAACTTGCCAGGCCCCGAAAGTGCCACATTCCTAGTCCCTGAGCAGAAGAAAGGAGAGATGCCAGCTCCAGTGAGGGCCAGCATGAGAACTGGCCTGTGAGCTCTAGTTCAGCTCTAGTGCCTCCTGGGCCCTGGAACAAGGCCTCTCCTTGGGTCCTTTACCAAATCCAGCCTCTCAGCTGTGCCTGAGCCTTCCCTGGTTGGTCCCTAGCCCCCACTTGCCATGAGTCTCCCAGGCTCCCCTTCTATAAACCTTATCCTTCCCTCCTCCACTTTCTGACATGCTCCCTGTAGTCTCAGGGAAATTCTTTCCTCACCCTGGTGTATCCCCTTCTACCTTCCTTTAGAACCCTCTTTTCATTCTGTTATTACTTAATAGATTGGACGGACGATTAAATGCAGAGTACCAATCATTAGCCACTGAAAAACTCATTCTTTTTCCCAAAGCCTCCCTGGAGGGAAAATATTTGCATTCTGTTCTTTCGATGCAGCCAAGAAAGAGAGGGGAAAAAATAAAAAAATAAACAGAGCCCAGGCCATTTCAAGGAAAATGGAAGGTATGACCTTTGAGATTTTATAACCTGATGAGAGAGGGAGTTTGGGTGGGGAAATGAAAATATAAAACTCACAACAAAATTGTAGCATAAGTAAATTAATGTATAAAAAGCCACCTGAGAAGAAAAGTAACAATCAGATATTGGCATAGTCCAACTAGGAAGGTTTTAAGGGGGAAGGAAATTTGGGATAGCACCTGAAGAAGAGGGAAAAAATGTGAAACATAAGAGAGGTTATCCCTGGCAAGAAAATAAGGCATGCTTGAATGCACAGGCAGAAACAAGAACACTCTATTTTGAACGTCCAAGCAGATTTTCTTTATAGGACTGGGAATGCAGAGCAGTGGAACCAAGACACGAAGAGTTCATTCATGAGCCGGAGAATTTACATCTCAGGCCCAGAATTTAGGATAGACCAATAGAATGTTCTGTCCACAGTACCATCAGTAACTGTCGTGTCGATTAAATAAGCCTTTTGACTTCCCTGTGCCTCCCTGAAGATGCATATGACTTTGGTCCATCTAATTTCCTTCCTCAGGTCTGAGGGCAATACTGGGCTTCTCTAAGAATAAAGATGAGAAGATATGGCAACCCCATATTTTCCGGGGGGGGGGGACCAGAATGAGTGAATCAGGCTCATGGTGAGCCAATCAGGAAAGAGCTCACTCTACCCAGGAAAGTACCAAGCCAGCCAGAGCCTTTGGAGCATCAGCGAATACACACAGAGGACGCACGTATTATAGAAAGATAAAGATCTGGCTTGGTGAGATTTAATCAAAGTGTTCAGGACATGATAGGCTCCAGTTCAAGATAGCCTCTCTGGGTTGGAGGATTATTGGACTGGGGACTGCGCAGAAAGATAGTTTTTCCTGAAGGCATCGATATTACAGCACATACTTAATTCCTTATACAATGACCACCGTCAAATTTTAATTTTGAACTTCTGTGATGTCTTTATAAAACATGAGCACTGTCAAATCAACAACAAGCTAAGAAAAATACAATTGGATAAACTCTCTATTTGAGTGAATTGAGCTGCCTTTGAATATGGGAATAATGACTGCCATCAGACGGATCTGGAAGCAACCTCGTGTTCATCTGGGCTCCTGCGATTATTAGGAAAATACCGTAATCATTTTTATCTTGGAAACTTGGGTTCTTATTTGTCCCCTTGTAAATAAGTCACCTAAAAAGCATTATGTTTTCTTTTAGCTCAGAAATAAATTGCAGCTAGAAGAAAACATTTTCCTTTGTAAATGTGGTACAAACTAATGTCTAGTTTCTCTGACTATTGAATTACAGATATTAGCAAAATAAACAGGAGAAATAAGCCCATCTGTCAGTCAGAGAAGAATAGGAAAACAAGTAGAGAGTTTAATAAAAATACAAAGGAAAAATTACAGGTATATTAAAGTCCCCTGCACTGCAAACACATTCTGAAAAATATACTGTTCCTTGACCACCACAATCAAATGTCCAAGGGCTACATGACCTGGAGTATGTCTCCCCAGTAGTTCTGGCTACATATAAAGAACATATTAAGAATTATTAAACAAAGAAAAATTAATAATAAAAATTGACTACAAACTCTGTTAACATTCAAATGAAGTGTAATTAATTAGTTCATTTAAAACAATCAATAAGAAGCTCGCCAGAAGGTAGGCCAAGCTTCAGAAATATCAGCTGTAATATTCTTAATAATTGCTATGCTTTACACTATCATATATTTCTTTTTTTTTTTTTTTTTTGCGGTACGCGGGCCTCTCACTGTTGTGGCCTCTCCCGTTGCGGAGCACAGGCTCCGGACGCGCAGGCTCAGCAGCCATGGCTCACGGGCCCAGCCGCTCCGCGGCATGTGGGATCTTCCCGGACCGGGGCACGAACCCGCGCCCCCTGCATCGGCAGGCGGACTCTCAACCACTGCGCCACCAGGGAAGCTCCCATATATTTCTTTAGTGTCACTTGCATAAAAAATATTCCTTAAAAATTGTGTTGAGGGTCAGTCAAAATGACGTTCCAAGTCATTGGGAATTAGAGGACCAATTAGCAAAGGAGAGCCCAAACACACCCCACATGTCGGAGGATCAGTGCAGATTATCTTCTGTGTGGAGAACGGCAGTTGCTGACATATTTCAGTTGGGGCTTCAGGAAAGAATGGGATTTCCCAGGTGTGAACCAAAGATTGCAAGAACCACGAGACACTGCAGCTAAGCATTCATGGTCAAATAATTAGAGGTAAATCTGGTTAAACATAACGTAATACAAATGATTTCGCTTGTTTTTTGTTAACCACAGATCGTTATAGCACATCAGGAGGTCTAAGAAGGCACAATGCCAGGCAGCATTTCCTGACCCTAATCTAAACACAAGATTCTTTTTATTTATAGACCTGTCATTAGTTTTCTATGGTACTATTTTTGTTTCACAAAATACCTTATAATCTTTCATGGAAGATACTCTGGGGAAGTTATAGTGTCGAAACACTTTGATCAACAGCAAAAGAAGCATTAGATAAATTATGCACCAACCAAGTGGTCCTGGAGTTTACTCTGCTGTAAGTTAAGGATTTGGCCCAAATATAGGAAAATTAAGAAAAAATAGGGCTTCCCTGGTGGCGCAGTGGTTGAGAGTCCGCCTGCCGATGGAGGGGATATGGGTTCGAGCCCCGGTCCGGGAAGATCCCACATGCCGCGGAGCAGCTGGGCCCGTGAGCCATGGCCGCTGAGCCTGCGCGTCCGGAGCCTGTGCTCCGCAACGGGAGAGGCCACAGCAGTGAGAGGCCCGCGTGTCGCAAAAAAAAAGAAAGAAAAAAAATATTTTTCTGCCTGTGTGTGCAGTGACCTAACCGTTCTGTGTGAGCAAGTAGAAGAAGTGAGGACTGAGAGGGAAGAAGAGAAGTGGGGTAGGAATTAGAGAAGGTGTGATCAAGGGTGGGAGACCAATAGCCTGTGCTGGTCCTCAACTCCTAGCCCACCAAACAGTATCTCTTTTAGATGAAAGATACTCTAATGCAGAAGTTCTTGTCCTATTAATCTATTTAGTGAGGAATATAAGACATTCAGCAAATAATCTAGGAGGATAATTTGGCTAAACACAGGGTTTTAAGGAAGCGATTGGAAGGAGGTATAACCAAGTCTTGAAACAGGTAGGAGCTGAGACTTTATTCAAGGAAGGCTTTGCAAGTATGGTGTCACAGAGTAAGCTGAGTCTTGAAGGATGAGAATGAAGCAGCCAGAACAATTTGGGGAAGAAGGACACTTTATAGAGAGGGTTTAAATAATTACACGTGAAAGTCTAGACAACTCAAGAAGGACCTAAAATTACTGAGAACTTTGTACTCAGGTAAATGGAAAAACATTCGTTATCCACATGTGTTGAGTAAAAGTAAAAGATCTTGTCTGAGAATTAGGCAATATAATTTTTTTTTTCCTGAACTAATTTTTTTAAAAAATTTATTTTATATGGAAGCATAGTTTATTAGCAATGTTGTATTACTTTCAGGTGTACAGCAAGATGATTCAGTTATACATGTATCTATTCTTTTTCAAATTCTTTTCCCATTTAGGTTGTTACAGAATATTGCACAGCACTCCTTGTGCTATACAGTAGGTCCTTGTTGGTTATCTATTTTAAATATAATTTAGTCCTAAAGTATCTGCTGGCAGACACTGAGACACAGGTCATGAAAACACTCGGAACCCTAGCTTCCTAGTTGGTCTATGTTAAAGGTTAACTATAAGACTATATGCTCTAGGAAGCTGTTTGCAGGTTTAACAAAAATATGAACTCAAACAATATTCATAGCTTATGCTTAATAAAGTTTACCAGGCACGGTTGTTAACACTGCGTATGGTAATGATGAAGGACGCTGAGACCCAGGGGATCTAAGTGACTTTCTCAAGCTTTCACGACTAGTGAGACAGAACTGGGATGAAAATGAGGCAAGCTGATTTCAGGGTCTGCACTCTTAACCCTAGACTAAATTGCTGCTCAATACTGAAAGCATAGGTAATATTAAAAATTATCAGATTTTTATTATCACCTTCCTTATGCTTCATATCATGTAAATCATACCTTTGTAAGAGAAGGAAACGACATAAGTAAACTCTGTCAAATATACCGTATTTGGTTCAAAACATCTTCCAAATATTGAAGAACTATGAGGTTAGATAGTACCAAATACATAGGTAAGTGAACATCTTAAATACGTTCTACTCTCTCGGGGAAAACGACACCATGTGTTAATTCTAGTTCTCTTATTTCCAGAGATTCAAGCTAACATTCCAGATAAGTTCCACACAAAAGTAGAATTGGTTAGAATTGATAGAAGCACTGGAACAAAGACAGAGAACAATAAGCAAATCCCAAATTAACTTTGCATGTAAGTGTTAAAAATCACCTACCCTGGGCTTCCCTGGTGGCGCAGTGGTTGAGAGTCCGCCTGCCGATGCAGGGGACACGGGTTCGTGCCCCGGTCCGGGAAGATCCCACATGCCGCGGAGCGGCTGGGCCCGTGAGCCATGGCTGCTGAGCCTGCGCGTCCGGAGCCTGTGCTCCGCAACGGGAGAGGCCACAGCAGTGAGAGGCCCGCGTATCGCAAAAAAAAAACAGAAAAAAATCACCTACCCTATAGCCTCTTTGCTACTCTGTCTTTGGGGACTGTTCCAAACGACATCTTTAGAGAATCCACTTATTATAGAACCCTTTTGTCCTCAGCAAGTAACTCTCCATGCATGAGTTCCAAGATGGAGATGCCTATTTTCCAAGCAAGTTATGGTCAAATTTCATTATTTTTCAAACAAGAGGGTGAATATATTAAGCCAGTTCTTTTAAATAGTCCTTTAACTTTATTCTTGATATGAAGTGTTTTTATATATTGTCATGGCTAAATGTACAAACTATAAACAAACAAATACACCAAACAACACAACAATGAACCTTAGATTACACAGTCATCCATGAGAATCATCTCATCTATCTTTAAAAAAAGATTTTTTAACAAATTCATATCAATAAGGATATTTCTTTCTTTGCACGAGAAGACAATTTTTGGAGACTACAGAGCAGAGTGGAAAGAACTTAAGTGTTTAAGAAACTGTAACTTTTTTACTTTCTAAGGGCAAATTAACACTGTTGTGCCTCAGTTCCCCCATCTGTCAATTAGAAGCAACAATACCTACCCTGCAACACTGAAAGAATAAATGTACACATTAGATGTGTTAAGGATACATAAATCCTGTAACATATTGTTTGACACAGAAGCAACCCTCAATAAAAAAATATTATGTTACCATTGACACTAGTAACACTGTTATTAGAATTTATGCCCAAATCCCCAAATCAACTATACAACCTACTTTTTAATCCTTATTATTTTATCTGAACATTAAAAAAAAAAACTTTTGCAAGAAAATAAGAAAGAAATTTGAAGTCAATCCAATTTATACAATTCTATTAGACAGCCGCATAGGTAGACATACTGATTCTGCCCAAAGAATTGATGCTGAGTATTACAGAAGGTAAAAAGCAAAACAAAACAAAACACACCTATTTAAACAAAGTGGGGGGAAAAAAGGAATGGGGATGTTGATGAGAGTCATTTGAGGATTTTCAGTTTCACCAGACAGTAAATACATTGCAGCTTCTTTGTTCTTGATGAAACAAAATAGTCCCTACTGAGTCATGGAACTTAGTTTGTGCCTTGAAGGAATAATTACAGAATAATAATGGGATCACTAAGAAATTTATGAGTGTAAAATAAATGTCTTTACCATAATACCAAGATTTGATGGAGTAAAGAAAGTCAACAGCCCCTTCTCATCAAAGCCACTTGAAAGTGTTAATGTCTTCCAAATGTCAAAACAATGCGACAATTTAGTTAGAAAACAGTCAAATTCCTGAAGTGTGTGTTAACAAGACACACAACATATATGCTTAAAAGACTAAAGTTTTACGTTTTCAACCAGTATCTTTGGAAGTCTTAAAAAGAATTTCAAGGCATTGCACCACTGTGTCCCTAGTGCCGGGGCCAGCTTCACGGCATGAGACTAGTGCAGTCACACAGGGCACTAGGCTGAGAAGGGTCCCGTGTTTAGGCTTAATGCTCTGTGGTTGCCATCTTAAAATTCTTAACAATTTTATCTTTTAATTTATTTGTACCTTGTAAGTGAAGTCCTCTGGGGCAGTGGAGCACGTGCCATAGATCTGGACTCAGCTCAGATGACCACGCCTGCTACCACCCTCCCTGGTGTGGGTTCTCCCCTACCCATCCCTGCACCCTGGGGGCTATTTAATATCTCCCTTGATGCCCCTTCCCAACAGTCTTTGCTGCCCTCCAACCCTGGTGGGCCTCTGTGTGCATGGAGAGCTGGGGTGAGATGTATGGCTTCCCGTGTCTTAGGATGGGGCATGGTGGCAGCTGTCCCAGTCTGATGCTGGGAGCCCCAAGGCCCGTTCACAGGTGACTACCAAACCTCGCATGCACACCTGAAGATGTACCAAGCACGCCCTGGTACAAAAGCTGAAGGGAAGCTGGAAGCTGTCTTGATGCCTTGGATACAATTGTGAACGCTGGCAAAGACCACAAGAAGTCAGGCTGGCACCCTAGTGGGATCCTGGAGAAAGACCTGCCTAGCACCAAGCTGCTCTGCTTCCTGCAGAAATGGGACGCCCTGTGGCGCTATGTGCAGAAACAGGAGGCCAAGAACAGGCAGGTGGCAGAGCTACAGCTGCGGGGCCAGGCCTGGCAGGCTCTACGCAGAGAACAGAATGAGCCAGTGGCTGTGCTGAGGGGGCTTGGCGAGGAGGGGACAGCTGGGCCTAGGAGCAGAGACAGTCAAGGTCGAGGGCTCGTGGCCCAGCATGCTGGGCCTGGGCAAGCTGCTCTCAGAACAGCCAAAATGGTGCCAGGCCAAAAGCAGTGATGGAATTTGCTGGAGGCCAAGGCCTGAGCGGTCCTCACTGCCACCGTATCTTTGGGGCTCCCTTGGGCTCACACACACACTACCTTCGGATTCCTCCCTGTTTTCTTCTAACCTGAGGATTCTTGGCCTGTTGCCACTTGGGGAATCAGGCACCATGCTTTCTCTTTACTGGGTTGGGGTCAACACCAGCACTCTCCCTCCACCCCCAACATACACAAACACACACACACACACACAGACCAGGTTCCTGAGCCCTTCTTCCCTAGGACTGACTTGGGGCATCTGTTTTCAATCCCCACCCATTGCCCCTTTGCTGGCCAGTCCAAGGACCCTCACCATGTTTTCTGCACATCCATAAATAAATTTCCTCTTCTAAACTGTTTTAAAAAAAAAAATCCCTTGGAGTGGCCTGTCCATCGTGGGCTGTGACAGTGAGCCTGTGGGAAGAGAAGTAGCCCAGGAGGTAGAGTAGCCCATTGCCTGAGGGAGCACAACATCGAACAGCAAATAAAATACACCAGGACAAATCAAGAGAGAGAGTAGAAGAAAAGAATTGTCTGTATTATACCTTGAATGACATTTTTTCCCTGCTTTTTGAATAAGCAGCTCCACAGTTTTATTTCTCACTTGCACTCACAAATTATGGAACCATCCCTGCCTAGCTCCTACTGTGCAAGACACACAATAGGTAGTCAATGCATTCCTTCAGTGGTTGGTGAATGTAACTTTCATGAAAGAGACTGCCATTGTCAATGTGGACAATTTCATTTATCAAATAGCGAGAAATTACTTTATATTTCTGCATCAAGGAGAATGTGTCCTTTTAAGTACAAGGTGAGGAGAGTAATAGTAGCTAGTGTCACATTTTTGGCTGATTTGAAAACTTGATAGAGTTCTTGTTCTTGTCCTGTATTAGCCATTAAAAAGGCCAAGATCCAGGACCATATTATGCCTAAATTCAACACCTTTTACTCTTGCTTCATTGCAAGAATATTAAGGAACCCAACTTATGGAGCTCAAATCATTTTTTCTTCAAATAATTCCAGTTTTCTGTTTCATTCTAAACTTGACTTTTGTATAAGACTTGGAAAGAAATTTTGCAAATTTCTACCAGAAAAGCCATCTTTAAAAAATAAAAATCTGGAGACTTCCACTTTGGGGAAGATGAAATGTGCACAATTTTCTCTATTCCTTCCACTAAGTGCAATGAACATTATACAATGGACATTATGTATAAAACAAACGTAAGAAGTATCTGAAAGATGGAGAAATAACAGAAGACCAGGCAGTGTCTTCGGGACCTGAGGAATGACACAAGGGCAAGTTCTCTGGATTTCCTTCTTGCCTCAGACTAGAAACTGAAGAAGCTGACAACCCAGAAATCTAACAGGTACAGACACACAAAAAAGTTTCAAGAAAAACCTGCTTTCTCTACCCAAAGAACCAGGAAAGGGACAGCCAACCAAGAAAGAAACCTTTTAGACAGTAACACGCTACTGTAGCCAAATACTACAGAAAGAAAAGAGAAAGTGAATCCACCCCCATCCACGCCAACTAAGGCTAAGTGGGGATCCTAGACTTCCATGCTCATGAGACTATACGGAGGTGCTCCAAACTTCTGCCTGGATAGTATCAGAAAAGACCAAATAGGGAGCTGGGACTTTGGTCTATCTGGTAATGATACCCCACTTCCTCTCCCATGTCACTGAAGACAAGAGGGGAATCCCGAAGTTTCACTCCACCCAGCATGAATGAGATAGCCATCCCTCTCAACACTGGGGTGGTATCAGAAGAAGCCCCAATGGAGACTCAACACCTTCACCACCACGAAGCAGTAATAAGCTATCAGTGGAAACCATGTGGGGAGCTGGAAATCCCACTCATGTCCAACAGTAATGAGCTCCCTACCTAGAAGGTCTACAGAGGTCACGTGGCAGTAATGAGGTGGCACCCTCTTCCCCTGCCAGAAGAGGATCATAGAAGACCAGCTAAAACAAAAAGTTTAAATAAGATCCAGAGTCTCATTTCATGATACACAAAGGTCCAATTTTCAATAGAAATTTATTTGCCAAAGTAAGAACCAGGAAGATCTCAAAGTGCATGAGAAGAGGCAATGAACGGATGCCAGCACTGAGATGCCAGACATCGTAGAAAGAGCTCATCATGATTTTAGAGCAGCTCTGATAAAAATGTTTCAGTGAAGAATGAAGAACATGCTCGAAACAAATGAAAAAATAGACTCAGCAAAGGTATAGAAAACTTCAGTGAAGAAGTAGACGGCATTAAAAAAACACAAATAGATATTTTAGAGCTGAAGAACATAATAACACCAAAATAAAAAGACCAGTGGATGAGCCAGGAACAGAATGTAGAGGACAGAGGAAAGAATCAATGAAATGGAAGATAGAATAGTACAAATTACTCAGTCTAAGAAAACAGAGTAGAAAAAAATAATAAACAGAGCCCCAGAAATTTAGGGATTATAACAAGAGGTAAACATTCATAGCATCAGAGCCTCATCAGGAGAGAAGAATCAGACTGGAAAAAAGTACTCAAAGAAATAATGGCTGAAAAATCCCAAATTTGGTAAGAGATATAAACCTACAGATTTGAGAAACTGAAGAAAACTTAGATGGGATAAACCCAAATATATTCATGGCAAGACATATCGTGCTTGTGCTTCTGAGAACTAAAAGCAAGGGAAAAACATTAAAAACAGCTAGAGAAAAAAGAGCACCTTACAAATAGAGGGGAAAAGAGTTTGAATGAAACTCTTTCATTACTCATTCAGAAACCATGGAGACCAGAATATAATGGTATAGTATATTTCGAGTGCTAAAAAAAATAATTATAAAATTAAAACTCAAGTTAAAATCATATGCTGAGTGAAAAAACCTTTAGCAATAAATGAGAAATCAAGACATTCTCAGATGAAGGGAAACTGAGAGAATTTATTGCCAGCAGATCTACTCTAAAAGACTGCTTAAGGAAGTTCTCTAAACAGAAAGGAAATGATTAAAGAAGGAAATCTGGAAATTCAGGAAAGAAGTAAGAACATGATAAGCAAAAACATGGGTCAGCTCAATTTGGTTTCCTTCTTCCTTGAGATTTTAAAATTATGTTTGATGGTTGAAGAAAAATTGTCATATTACCTGATGTGGTTCTAAATGTATGTACAGGAAATATAAATACAATTATATCATAAACAGAGCAGGATAAAAGGAGGTAAAGTTTCTATAGTTCACTTGAACTGGTAAAATGATGACATCAGTAGACTATAAGTTATGTAAATATAACTTAAAACCTAGAAAAAAAAATATATATTATTGTAGTTAAATAGTGAGTCTTGAAATCAGACTGATTCCACCTACTTTCTTTGATTCCTGTGGTTTACTTATATATTTCTCTCTCTCTAATATATATATATATATATATATATATATATATATATCCCAATCTCCCAATTTATTCCTCCCCCCCTTTCCCCCTAGGTAATGGTAAGTTAGTTTTCTTCATCTGTGACTCTATTTCTGTTTTGTAAATAAGTTCATTTGTTCTGCATCTTGATTGTGTTGATGTCCGTATTCTGGTTGTGATATTGCGCTATAGTTTTGCACAATGTTATCACTGGGGGAAATGGGGTAACGGTTCTCTCTGTATTATTTCTTATAACTGCTTGTGAATCTTCAATTATCTCTACATAAAATGTCTAACTTAAAAAACTAAAAATATTAAATCTTAGATTTATCAACATCTAAGAAGGGATAGATTGGGAGTTTGTGATTGACAAGTACACACTGCTATGTTTAAAATAGATAACCAACAAGGACCTACTGTATAGCACAGGGAACTCTGCTCAATACTCTGTAATAAGCTAAATGGGAAAAGAATTCGGAAAAGAATAGAAACATGTATATGTATAACAGAATCACTTTGCTGTACATCTGAAACTAACACAACATTGTTAATCAACTATACTGCAATATAAAATAAAAATTAAAAAGAAAAGAAGGAAGGAAGGAAGGAAGAATGATAGCCACTGCACTAAATAGTTTATGCTTTTCAACAATTAGGTTCATTAATACCTCAAGAATTTTGAAAGGTAAAACCTTACACCTACGTTTGGTATAGGTTCTTTCTGTCTTCAAGTGCTTCTAACATAGTGAAGTGAAAAATGGAGTAATGTGATCAGAAAATACTTGATCTAAAAATAGTCATTTAGTATTTCCCCACAAAACAATGAAATAAAAATAGCCTTGGTTCAGTCAAAGTCACTGCAAAATTGCCACAAATTGAAAGGTAGTGAAAATCAGTGATAAGCAAACCTAGGAAGAGGAATTTTTTGGACAATACACTATGGCCATGAAAGCTTTACTGCACATTTTTAAAAACCCTAGTTCACATGCTTATCTACTTCCCAAAGACCTTTGCATTCCAGTATTTTAATATATGTCTTGGGTGTTTATTAATAGGCACTTTGGAAAATCATTCAGGCCACTGGCTTCCTTCGTTTTAGTGACGGGAAACAGTAATTTACTAAATAGCAACTCATTAATGTGAAAGAGTTAATGGAAAGACTATGTTATGCATTTTGATAATCTACTTCAATAAGTATAAGCACATAATGATGATTATTTAGTAATATAAGCAGCCATAGTAAATCTAAATGAAGCCGTTATTCACAAAGTTGGGGCCAGTAAGATTTTCCCACGTATTGTTAAGATGAAAATGATTTTTTTTTTAATCTTTTTATTCTAGATTGTTGGTCATTTAGAATTAAGAAGAAAAGAAAATCATTTCTGAGGAAGTCCAGAGAAAAGAACTTGGACTAAAGATGATTATAGCCGTTGTTTACCCTTGAAATTGTTCTGGGTATCAAGCTATGTATATTCCCTCTCCTTTGACTTCACTCACAAGGCAAAGCATTCCCGGCATCACAATGGTAGTGAGTCTCCTCTGCTTTTGCTGCATAATAGTTTCCCAGTGAGAAGGGATATGAAACGTGGCAGGGGTGAAGGAGACATACTACAAGTTCGTTTCTTTCTTTTCATTTCCTGGAGCCAATCTGAATGAAGACTCAGAGAGGAACGGGAGAAGTGGAGCTGCCAAAATCAGACAATGGGAGAAAGAAAGTGAGGAGATGAGAACGGGCACCAAAAGTATCCTGGGATGAACATGAGAAGAAGCTGGGATTTGTCATTTTCACTGTTATCATTTTCTGTTGTATTTTAAATCTGAGAGCTTTTATGGAGGAAGTATACACACTTTTCATATAATGGCTTTGAGGAAATTTATCTTTAGTTTAATGCACCTGTTCCTCATTGGACTTTTTCATCCATTTATTCCTTAGCGCTGAAAAGATTCATAGGCAAAACAAAACGAAACAAAACTCTCTATAAATGCAATAGCGAATTCTAATTATTTTTCAAGTTTATTCAGTTATTATAGCCATGGGATAGCTATATATTTGTATCCATCTTTTTGTCAAATACATAGTCTTTAATTCAATATTCACTAACCTGCCTAATTTACCAGTTTTTCTTTTGAGCTTTCTGGACTCCTTTTTTGTACTTTTGGGGCCTGAAGTTTGCTTCTGACAAGAGTGTTCCTTAATCTAGTAGAAGTTAACCATTGGTCCATAACCATGGATCAGCCATGGAGTGATTTGTCCTTGATGCTGGGGTCTTAAACCCCATCACAGTCATTTCTGCCTTATATATAGTCTTAGAATCTCATTGAATTTCCTCTGATGCTCTGTAGACTGCCCTCAACCACTTGCTCCAAACATGCCAGTCCCAGCCCAGTGATTATTAGCCAGCAGTATTACTGAGTGTGAGACTAACCCCTAAAAAGTGACTCTAGTTAAGTTCTTTGATGATGCTTTACAGAGGCTGGATGTCCAGAGCCTGTGCCCCACTGACACCTAGGTCTGAAGGAAACTGGTAGAGGTACTCTGAAAGGAAAAGACAAGAAATGTATTTGTTTCCCCCAAAGAGTCCTTGGAGAAGACAGGAAGGTCTGGTGGGGATTTACAGCACCGCAAAATCTGCTTTTTGCCTCTCTTTCAAAGAGGGCCTGGGACAGGCATTCTCTAGACCCGTTCCTCTTCCTTTTGCACCCTGCTCTCTGTGCCACGAGGTTGAACCACACGGGCTGCACCAACTGACTCCACACAGACAAATAGCTGGGTTCAGCCAATAGGGAAACTTGGCAAGGGACAAAGAGAGAAAAATGAGGTTAGGGCAGATGTCCCCAACCTCTTTGGCACCAGGAACCGGTTTCGTGGAAGACAATTTTTCCATGGACCGGAGGGTAGGGGAAGATTAGGGGATGGTTCAGGCAGTAATGTGAGCGGTGGGGAGCAATGGGGAGCGGCCGACGAAGCTTTGCTCACTTGCCTGCCACTCACCTCCGGCTGTACAGCCCCGTTCCTCACAGAGGTTGGGACCTGTTAGGAACCCTGGGTTAGGGCACCTATTCCCCTGGCTCCCTCCTTAAGAGGTTGCCTCAGGCTGATGGTGTCCCTTGACGGAATGTCAATTCTCCTCTCCAGGACTCTTTTCGTACATACCTAACTATTCTTCTGTGTTTCAAGAATTCTTTTCATTCGTGATTCCTCTGGACTAGGTGTAAGAAGAGCCGACTGCTGTTAGTCCCAGTTTCTTCAACCAGGATTCCCTCCTCCCTTTGGTGTCCCTACACTCTGCACACACCGAGTGAATAGTCTTTTGGAAAAAAAATCTACAAACAATAAATGCTGGAGAGGGTGTGGAGAAAAGGGAACCCTCTTGCACTGTTGGTGGGAAAGTAAATTGATACAGCCACTATGGAGAACAGTTAGGAGGTTCCTTAAAAAGCTAAAAATGGAACTACCATACGACCCATCAATCCCACAACTGGGCATATACCCTGAGAAAACCATAATTCAAAAAGAGTCATGTACCACAATGTTCACTGCAGCTCTATTTACAATAGCCAGGACATGGAAGCAACCTAAGTGTCCATTGACAGATGAATGGATAAAGAAGATGTGGCACATATATACAATGGAATATTACTCAGCCATAAAAAGAAATGAAATTGAGCTATTTGTAGTGAAGTGGATGGACCTAGTGTCTGTCATACAGAGTGAAGTAAGTCAGAAAGAGAAAAACAAATACCATATGCTAACACATATATATATGGAATCTAAAAAAGCAAAAAATGGTTCTGATGAACCTAGGGACAGGACAGGAATAAAGATGCAGAGGTAGAGAATGGACTTGAGGACACGGGGAGGGGGAAGGGTAACCTGGCACAAAGTGAGAGAGTGGCACGGACATATACACACTACCAAATGTAAAATAGATAGCTAGTGGGAAGCAGCAGCATAGCACAGGGAGATCAGCTCAGTGCTTTGTGACCACCTAGAGGGGTGGGATAGGGAGGGTGGGAGGGAGACACAAGAGGGAGGAGATAGGGGGATATATGTATATGTATAGCTGATTCACTTTTCTATATAGCAGAAACTAACACACCATTGTAAAGAAATTATACTCCAATAAAGAAGTTAAAAAAATAATAAATTTTTAAAAGTTTTAAAAAAAAGAAAAAAGAAAGAAAGTGGTGGGACATGATTTGCACCAAACCATTCTTGGGCACTGCATAAACACCCCATAGGTGAGCGCCTCCAGAAATGCATGAGGATTGCAGTCTTACTGTTCCTGCAAAAGTACTGGGTCTGATAATTTACATTTTTTGCTAATTTAATCTATAAAGAGTTACCTCGTTTTAATTTGCATTTTGTTGATTAATGATGAATATTTATTTCCGTATGTTATCCCTAGCTATTTGTCCTCAGAAGAGATTGTCTTTTTGCGGTCTTTGACTATTTATCTATTGAGGTCTTTGGGTACTTTTCCTATTTTATGAGGTCTTTATGTAATAAAGTCATCTTAGTTACATGCATTTCAGTTTTTATTCTATTTTCAGACACAAAAATTCATATATTTTTTCTTTGTAATTTGATTTAGAAAAGGTTGTTTTATTATTAAAGACGTGGTCATTGAAATATGTTTATTAAATGCATAGAAGGAAAGGAAATAAAGCTCCTTTAGAATCATGCCAATCAGAGATAACCATTGTTCCCAATGTGAGCTACTTTCCTTCAAACAGCTCTGTATTTCTTCCCACTGTTTCTTTTCAATTCATTTCTTCAAAGGTATGCCTGATATTGCTACCGACCCAGGTTCTTGGACTCTTTAATCAATAGAAATTGTTAAGAGTCCAGACGAGAAATTCAGGCAAGACTTTATTAGGACGAGGGAGTGAAAACAATAACAGGTTTCCTTGCTCGCTCCCTGTGGGGAGGGGAGCTGGTCCTTTAAATGGGGTGAGGGTAGGAGTGGACCTGTGGGTTGGGCTGGAACGGTGGCTTAGGTGGTCTGCCCATCCCCTTGGTGGTACCATGTGCAGTACCCTGCTTTTGCTCCCGACACCTCGGATGTGGCAGCTGGGTTTTGGGCCTTTTTTTTTTTGGAGTATAATTGCTTTACAGTGTTGTGTTAGTTTCTGCTGCACGATGAAATGAATCAGCTCTATGTATGCATATATCCCCTCCCTCTTGGACCTCCCTCCCACACTCCCCACCCCCCCCATCCCACCCATCTAGGTCATCACAGAGCACTGAGCTGAGCTTCCTGTGCTTTATAGCTGCTTCCCACTAGCTGTCTGTTTTACACATGGTCGTGTAGCTATGTCCATCCTAATCTCCCAGTTCGTCCCACCCTCCCCTTCCCCCGCTGTGTCCACATGTCTGTTCTGTATGTCTGCGTCTCAATTCCTGCCCTGCAAATAGGTTCATCTAGAAAAATGGTACAGGTGTTTTTGTATCTTGTTCATAATTTACCCCAACTGCACATGCACGCAGTTATTTTTAGTCCCTTATAGTTTCATAGTTTCTTTGTATCTGTTGCTAGAGGAGACGTTTGTCCAGGTGCAGGCCCTGCAGCAAAGGTTCCCCGGTTGCAGGTCCCAGCTTGTCTCAACTTTCTAACACAATAGGAAAATGTGTTTACGAGTTTGAAGAATCATAACAACATACATTTATGTAGCATTTTATGTAGTTTACAAAGTGCTTTTGGACTTAAAAAAATACTCATTTGACCTCATATCATTGTTATATTTGATACCATTTCCCCATTTTATAGAGATATTGAGATAAATTCACAAGGTTTTATACAAAAATGTTAAGTGAAAGATGCAGAAATATAGCCCAGCTTCCTGAGAAAAAATATATTCTTGAGAATTATATCCTACGGTAATATGTAATATAGATGATTGGTGGGGGGCTCTGAGTCCTCATTCCATTGATGCAAACAGCGTCACATAGTGTCGGCAAATGGTGTAGTTAAGTACTTATTAATAGGAATTAAAATCAAGGGAAGCAACACTCACAAAGAGTTGATTATTTGTTACCAACTATACATATTGGGTCACAAATCTTAGGGTTCACAGAGTCCAATTTGTTAAACGAAATTTGCTATTTTTATGTTATATGTACATAAAATTTTCCACTGTAAGTCTATTTATTGACTGATTTTATGATAATTTTGGTCTCGTGAGATCATTTGATCTCATAATAATAAGGGGAAATGTGAAAGAAAAGGTCAGGAAGGAAGAATATTGCATGGACAGGAATGAGACTCCATCTTCATACACTTGACCTTGACAGCAGCCTGCCTGCTTACAGTAGGGCACCTGCACAATTGCACCTTAGCCCCCTTACCACAGAAAGCAAGCTAGCCTCTTCCTAGAGAAGAAGACACCCTCTGGGTTCTCAAATTAATCATTGTTGGGAAATGCAATTTTTTTTTTTTTTTTTTTTTTTTTTTGCGGTACGCGGGCCTCTCACTGTCGGGGCCTCTCCCGTTGTGGAGCACAGGCTCCGGACGCGCAGGCTCAGCGGCCATGGCTCACGGGCCCAGCCGCTCCGCGGCATGTGGGATCCTCCCGGACCGGGGCACGAACCCGTGTCCCCTGCATCAGCAGGCAGACTCTCAACCACTGCGCCACCAGGGAAGCCCTGGGAAATGCAATCTTAACCTACAGCCTCCTTTTCTCTGCACCATTCTTCCTATTTTGCTCTAGTATTTTAAACCTGGTTGTTGGTAAGTTGCTCTTGTCTCTGCTACAGAACCATGTGTCTTAAGCACACCCAGTGTGAGGAGGAAAGTGAGTCTTTGCTTAATAAATAATACAATGGGGAACAATGTTTCATACGGTTTGAACAGCAAAGACTAAATCCCTAACTTCTCACTTCCATTTTTTCACAAAAAGATCATGGCGTGCTCTGGGGAAGGAATTCTAAATTAGCCATTCTACATTACCTTCCAACAACATGGTTGATACAGGGCTTGCCCAGGAGAACATCGAGACGTGAAAGGCATAGTGTGACCTATCCAACAGAAATCAAAGAGACAGCCTCCTTCTGATACCGCTATGGTTTCCTGCACATCCCGCGGCAGTCTTAATGCCTCTAAATCTCTCTTTCTTCAAATTGTAATACCATCCTAGTGGGTCATTTATTGGAGTAATTACCCCATCTCTTCCTACTGTGATATTATAGGAAAATGCTTAGCTTTCCAATAGTCTCATTTTCTATGCTGTATCATGTCATAATATGAGTTACTACTCCCTTTTGGCTAGTGTTTTTATTTAAGAAGCAAAATTTCTACTTTAAAAAGAATTAGAGAGGATCATTTAAAACAGAAAGACTAAAACATTCTATGTCAAACGCCACACCAAACACAATATAAAATAGAGAGAGCCGAAGCCTTGGATCCATTTATGGCTGTTAGTCCTGCTGGCTATCCACAAAACGTGCATACTTGATGTCTTCTATTGAATTGCGATACGTGGTTTCCTATGACAGCAGAGGGAAATGACTTGGAAAATACAAGAAAAGTATAGAACTTTAGAACAACAGCTTAAAGCGTTTAATGAACTATAAACAGCTTCCACTGTTTAAGTGTCTATGAGCAGTGCAATGACAAAGAACAGCAAGGAAGGAATAGAAGACTGTGCAGCTTATAAGTAGCGCTATTAGGAGTACTAAAGCGAATCTAGAAAGCAGCTAGTAAAAGTGAGCTGCTCACCAAACCTTATACAAAATTGCATGCGCGAGGGTGTGTCTACACCAGCCCCTTAGAAGGAAACACATTAAAGCACATTTATATCTGCCTGGTGTCAGCATGTAGGCAACAAAAATGCATTACACCCAACGAACGCTTTCTATTATGTGCAATAACATCTATATTATACATCACAGTGATGGGCACTATTGTGGTGTCATTGCCGTAGCTTTCAACATTAACACTATGGGAAATGGACTCTTTCTGAGTACCTTAAGCTAAAAAAAAATGCTTGGTGGAAAACATAATGTTCATCAGTGAATTCGTGTCACTCCTAAATGAATTGTATTTGTCAATAATGCATACATGTGCCTAATGTAGGTATGTCTAAGATGTATCCCATTTACTTTTATACTCGGGAGATTTTGAGTAACTTCATTTATCACAAATGAGTTGTGTTAGGGTTCTAGAGAGCTACTTGGTGTTGTTAATTACAGTGTGACTTGGAGTCTAAGATGAGCCCTGTGTGAAAAGGAACAGACAGGCTGTGCCAGAAACACGTCATCCTCCTTGGAGTGCCCATAACTCATAGTGTCCATAATAAAACAGAACAAAACAAATGAACAGAAACCACTGCACAGTCCTTGTTCAGACCCAGTTATCTTAACTGCCTTGAAATTACTTCTTCACCAAAGTCTGTTAAAGCACAGGGTGTCTGCAAATGGCAGTGACAACATTCAAATGTGGGTAAGTTCAAATATAGATAAGTTTTTTTCCTACTTTACCAAAATCTGTCTTTATTAAATGAACAAACCATTAGAGCACTATCCCAAACGTAACGAACGCAGGCTGTAACTCGCTCAGCTTGCCCACTGTCAACTAGGCAAATGCCAGCAAGGGTACCATTCCCTATCCTCATGACTGCATGTCAGCAGGAACCCATTTGTACTTGTAACAGTTGTTTTAGCAGAAGACAGACTTTGCAGATTTCAGGGATTTTAGTGAACTGGTGTTTACAGTAAACTTTTTCTGAGCAGCAAGGAACAAGAATTTTTTTTCAGAAATCTTAGAATTGGATATAAACATTGGCAGTAGACACAATCAATAAATATTATACAGTTTCTCAAATGAAAATGATTTCCCCAATACAAATTCCTTTCCTACAGACATTCAAACACCGTGACCCGAGATCGAGTCTCAATCCTATAATCTCATGACATTACAGCTGGCCAAAAAGAGGATTGTCAGGTCATGTGCAAAAGGAGGTGATGTGAGGGGCAAGAAAGCAAAGTAAATCACTGTTAATTTATACTGAAGGAGAACTTCAAGTAAAAGGAAGCCGCTGCCTGGAGCTCTTGAATGGTGACCATTTATTTTGATATCAAAGATCTTTGATTGATCCAGTTGAGTTCGCTAACTCCTTTGTTTTTTGAAAGAGGGGGCTGGAGAGTCTATGAACATTGGCCTGAATCTTATTCTATTACTAACAAGCTGTGTGGATTTGCACATTGATTCAACCTCTCTGAATCTCAGTCTCCTCTTTTATATAATGCAGATTATGTTACTCAGGTCAGAGGTTTTCATTAGATTGATTAGAATACCTACCTACCTACATATATAATACATAGAGTATCAATAAATTATAATTCATCTCCTCATCCATGGTTCCTAAGGCTAATTATTCCTAAAGATAATAATGCTTTTTTTTTTACTGTCTTTATTGACCTTAGTGACAAAATCAGAAATTTTCTACTCTTCTTCCAGGAAAAGAAAATTCTATTAAGAGAACATGAGGACGGGAACTTGACTCAGCTAGAGGGAGGAGTGCAGGGAGAGGGGAGACAGCACAGTAGGAGAGCTGTATCTTCTGCTGGTTTTTCTGTGTTGGATTTTGGAACAAGTACAGATGCCCGTGTGTGAAAGAATCTATAGCGCTGGGTACTGTTGTAAAAGTAACCATAGCTCTCTAACAACTCTGGAATTGACTGGGTTATGAGTAGAACTTGGATTCTATTATTCTGTAGGCTTCAAAAGCAGCTCAGTGCCATCTTCACCTCATCCCCTTTGGCTATCAGTCCCTTGGTTTAGTAAGAGTACCCTTTCCCAACTTCTACTGTCCTAGCTCTTATGTTCTCTCTTGGAAGTGAATTCCCCTGGGTCTCTCATATAAATTATCATTCAAGCTAGGACACTTTTGAGAGTGAATGGGGATGCTATTAATAATTACTCCAATACCAAACACATAAGTCAAAAGTACACCCAGCAAACTGATAGAGGCCATGGGTCCTGATAGATGAGCTAGATTATCTTTCAGCACTGTTTGTGAGCCACAGGAAGAATTCAAAAGGGTATAAAGCAAAGTTTAATCCTGGTACAGTTTAACAAATATGACAGAGTAAAAATTGTACACTGAAATATGATATAGTCTAATCTATAGGCATATGTAGTTGGATAGCAAAGAGTCTAGGTCCATCAGAGAAGGTAGGAAGTAATCCTTGAGTCAACTCTTGAGGGAAGAGTGGCCATGAATCGGCAGAGAGATAGTTTTTTGATGAGTGAACTTCAATGAAAAATGAGAGAAATAAATTTGTGTTAGTCTTCACTCAGGTTCTCTTACGGAAATTTCTAAATTTTTACCAAATTTCTCAAGATGTTGTCTTTGCCCCCTTCCCAATGTAAAGGACTAGCTCTTATTTTAGAAAGAAAAAAGCAGGCCATAAGAAGGAAAATTTTCTTCTCCCTAACTATGTAGATATACTGTGATCTATACTCAGACTTATCTTCTCCTCCATCTCCTAGAAAGATCTGCCTCTCCTTTCGTTCATGACTTCTCCTTGGTCAAATCCATCTCCTCTCATCTCTTCCATATTCGCTATAGCTGTATCATTTCTTTCCCCTCCCCCCTCTTTTTTAAGCCTCTCCTTCTGTACTGGATCCTTCTGAGCTCTTCTCTGCTATTTATAAACATGCCTAAGTATCCCTCTTCTTATATATAAATAAAAGAATCCCTCCATTCCCATGGATTTTCTCTCAATGTGTGATTCTCTTCATTTCATTGTGATGCTCTTTAAAGAATATTCTTCTGTAGATCTCTGTATTTCCTCCACATGTTACCCCAGGAACAGCCCAGCCCCATTATTCACCATACCGTAAACACTGCTCTGGAAAAAAAGTCTCTAATGCACACCAACTGGACAAATGCAAAAGCCACTCTTCCCCTGTCCTCGATGACTGGGTGGTCCAAAACCCCTCTGACTACCTCCCTCTTCACGCATCTCCATTGTTTCTCAGCTACTCATTCTTTCTCCATTGCTTCTCTTCATCCTTCTTCACTCATTCCCATGTCTGCTTAGGTCTAAAGGCCCTCTAGTGTCTTGTCTTTACGTGCTGTCCATCTCACTCTACACACTTTTTCAGAACAAGTTCATGTCCTCCCTGACATTCAGCTACCATTCCTGTCCCGGTAAGTCCCAAACAAGCATCTACAGCCCCCATCTCTCTTGAGCGCCAGACCTTTATTGTAAGTGTCTCCTGACTCCACCTCATGTCCAGAGGCACTTGAGAAGCAGAATGCCACTTCCTCCTGAATCCCTCTCTCAGGAAACGGCATCCGTTTCACTGAGACAGCTTAGCTGGATCTAGGGAATCATTTTTAATATTTTTTCCTTCATTGTCTCAAGCCATGAACACATCCTGCATCTTCTATGCTTCTAGCATCTTGAGTATCTGCCAACTTTCAACCCTCAGCCCCTAGTCCACACCAGTGGTTAGCTTTTAGTTTAAAATCCCATCATTTTTGGTCTGGATTCTTGACCTAAATGCTGTGACCGTCAAGTCACCTTTGGATCCATTTACCACATACCTTCAGAGATCTCCTTAGGATCGTCCTGCTTAAGGATCTTGCTTATAAAAAAAAGGATTAGTCTAAAATCCCTGCTAAATTAGTTTCCTGAGGCTGTGTGACAAATTACTACAAATTTAGTGACTTAAACCAGCAGACATTTATTCTCTCAGTGTTGTCAAGTCTGAAAGTCAAGTGTCAGCAAGGCCCTGCTTTCTCCAGTGGCTCTAGGGCGGAATCGTCCCTTGCCTCCTCCAGTTTTGGTGGCTCCAAATGCTTGCTTTGTGTCTGCATCACTCTAATCTCTGTCCCTAAGTTTACACAGCCTTCTCTTCTATCTCTCAGATTTTCTGTGTGGGGCTTCCCTGTCGGTCCAGTGGTTAAGAATCCGCCTGCCAACGCAGGGGACACGGATTCTAGCCCTGGTCCTAGAAGATCCCACATGCAGCGGAGCAACTAAGCCCGTGCGCCAAAACTACTGAGCCTGTGAGCCACAACTACTGAAGCCCATGCGCCTAGAGCCTGTGCTCCGCAACAAGAGAAGCCACCGTGATGAGAACCCGCGCACCGCAATGAAGAGTAGCCCCTGCTCACCGCAACTAGAGAAAGCCCACGCGCAGCATCGAAGACCTGCTGCAGCCAAAAATAAATAAATAAATAAAAATATCCTGTGTGTCTTTTTTAAGGACACTTGTCCTGGGATTGAGAGCCCGTCTGGAAAATCCAGGATGATCTGTTCATGCCAACCTCCTTAGTTATATCTGCAAAGATCCTTTGTCCAAACAGTCAGATGTTCTAGGAACTAGGATATGGATAGAACTTCGGGTGGGGCGCCATTTAACCCACTATACCAGCCTATAAGAAAAAAATTCAAACTCCTTTATGTAGCATCAAAAGCCCTTTTATCTAAATCTGGACTCCACTGAATCCCTCGGATATTATGCTCAGCCCTGCTAAACTGCTTGCCATCTCCTGAATGCCTCTTCCTATTCACCCCTCAGGGCCTTTGCCCACTTCTTTATCTGCTGAGCACCGTCTGCCCTAGTTCCCTGCCTATGAAATGCAATGCATCTTCAAGTTCAGGCATTACTTCCGTTATGAAATGGTCCTGAGCCCACCTCACTCTCCATTATTACCGAGCTCTCCTTCTGTTGTGACATTATTGTAATCACATGTACTTTTATTACATTAACATATTGAAGCTCATTTCTAATAGTGTCTTCTCCCTCCCATCCTCTATCCCCCTTTTTCATACTCGCTAGGCTATTTCTTAAAAAAATTTACATCTCATAGGATTTACTTGTCCAGAGTCTGATATGGCACCTGGCATATGGTGGGCTTTTAGTAAAAGATTGATGAATAACATTGGTGACTGAGTACCTGGTATA
Organism: Leucopleurus acutus; assembly: GCF_964270905.1. NCBI lineage: Eukaryota > Metazoa > Chordata > Mammalia > Artiodactyla > Delphinidae > Leucopleurus > Leucopleurus acutus. The sequence goes on along the minus strand of NC_139159.1, from coordinate 10,076,455 downwards.
AACTAGTCTTCATGCAGGGAATTTACACATGAGATAATATTTTTTGTATTCCTCACAAGAAGACGGTAAGGCGAGTATTATTAGTCCCACTTTAAAAAAGAAAAACTAAGACTTAGAGTAGTAAATAGCTTTTGCAAGGCCATAGAAAAAATAATTGGCAAAATTAGTATTTGAACCAAGGTTTGTCCAACTTAAGCTTGTGCTGCTTTCAGCTAAAGATATTCATCATCTAAACATTATTATTAGACATGTGTTGAGATACTGAGGTTGGTCAACTAGGTTTTTGATACTCTAAAAATCTGAATAGTAAAAAAAAAAAAATCTGAATAGTAGATAGAAACTTTATTCAAATAACATTTGGGGGTTACCTACTATGTGCCAGGTATTAATCTAGCAGCAGGGAAATAGCTGTGAATAAATAAGGCCAAGTTCCTGCTCTGACACAATTTATATCTTAGTGGGAGAGAGGGGAACAAACAAAGCTCAGGAGGAGAAAATGAATCAGAGCAAGGAGACACAGGATGATGCAGAATTCCTTTTTTAGAGGGTTAGCAGCAAGGTCCTCTCTGATCAGGTACCACGTGAGCCAAGGTCTGAATGAAGGAAACAGCCATAATGCACTGGGGGAGCCATTCTGGGCAAAGAGCAGCTCGTGGAAAGGTGTCCGGGCATCGGGAAGCCAAGGGCAGCAAGGAGGCCAGTGCAAATGGAATGGAACGGTCAGTGGAGAGAGCGTAGGAGATGCATCCCAGAGGGAGTGGTTGGGGAACATCCCATAGGTCTTGTCAGCTCTGGTGAATATAATTGGATTTCACTGTGAGTGAGACAGGAAGTCAATTGGAGGTTTCGGAGCAGAGGTGTGATTGTGATTTGACTTACGTTTTTTGTTTTCTTGTTTTTTTGCGGTACGCGGGCCTCTCACTGTTGTGGCCTTTCGCGTTGCAGAGCACAGGCTCCGGATGCGCAGGCTCAGCGGCCATGGCTCACGGGCCCAGCCGCTCCGCGGCATGTGGGATCTTCCCGGACCGCGGCACGAACCCGTGTCCCCTGCATCGGCAGGCGGACTCTCAACCACTGCCCCACCAGGGAAGTCCCTGACTTACGTTTTAAAAGGTCATTCAGGCTGCTGTGCCTGGGAGTGTGAGAGGACGCAGGGGGCATGCAGATAGTGGGGGCCAATAGTAACGGTGGACCCAGCAGCACGGAGGCAGAGGAGTTGGGAGGAGTTAATGGGCTTTTGTACATGTACTAAAGCTGGATCCAGGGGAACGTGCTGTGGAGGTAGGAGTGGGAGAAAAAGCTGAGGGAAGGGCGACCCTAAGATCCAGGGAGTCTTTGGCCTCTACGTGGTATCTCAAGTCACAAGAATGCGAGAGGGAACCTGTGGTGAGCAACCAGTCCTGTGAAATGCCTACATTCACCACAGCATTTATGAACTCCTACATTTATAACCAGGAGAAATCCCAAGTGAGTCAATGGCAGCCGCATACATTTTCTTAAACTTTCTTGTAGCCACATGAAATAAAGTCAAAAAAACAAACTCAGTGCTTTTAGCATGTAGTTTGCTTATCCCAATACATCCGAACTCTTATCATTTCAATACGTAATCAATATAAAATACAGTTGGTCTTATTTGTGGATTCTGTATTTGTCAGTGTACCTACTAGCTGAAATCTATTTGTAACTCCAACGTGAATACATGCAGCACTTTTGCAATCATTTGCAGACATGCGCAGAGGGAGGATGGTCACCGGATGTGCACTTTCCCGGCTGAGGTCGAACAAGACAATACTCTGGCTTCCTGTTTCGCCCTCATACCCTAAAACAAGCACATTTTCCACGGTTTATTCAGTGCCACATTATCTATATGTCTGTGCCTTTTGTTGGTAATTTCACTGTTTAAAATGGACCCCAGGCATAGCGCTGCAGTTCTGCCTATAGCTTCCTAAGCACAGGAAGACTGGATGTGCCCTATGGAGAAAATACACGTTTTAGATAAGCTCTGTTCAGCCATGAGTTCAGTGCTGTTGGCCATGAGTTCAATGCTAATGAGTCAACAATACCTATGAAATAAGCTGTCTTCAAACAGAAACACACACAACACAAGGTTGCGTATTGACTTCAGGTTGTGACCAGAGGATCGCAGGCCCCTATTCCTGTATTCCTCCTAGGGAAGATGGTTCAGTGTTCACTACTTTGTGTTCCTGGAGACTTTTTAGAACATCACACACACACATGATGAGAGCTGACTGTTTACTAATAAGATAATGAACATGCTTTTTTCCTGCTAAGTGTTCAAATACTACACTCACATCACATCTTAATTCAAACTGGCCACGTTTCAGGCGCTCAGTCGTCATACGAGGCTGGTGACTTCCATTTGGGGCACAGGAGATTTAGAACTAAGTTAGAGGAGAAGCGAATGGGAAAGAAAAGGAAAAAGGAATGACCAGAAAGTAAGAGAAGAAAACCCAGGAAACTCAGGTGGAGTAGAAGAAGGCAGGAAATGGGAAGTCACACAAAGAGAAAGTTTCACGTGTGGGTCACGCGACGGCGACATCGGGGAGGGTGTGCTTTATTCCTGGGCACGTGGACTCCATCATTTATCTTAGCAAGTGACACACAGTTCAGAAAGGGTGCCTGAGACCAGGTGAAATCATGATTCCAGAATGAGGAAGTGGAGAAAGTGTGTATAAAACCCTTTGAGAAGCCTGGCTATGAAAGAGAGCTTAGACACAGATTGTATGCTTGAAAAGACATGCATGAATACAAATTATGAGCTCAAACGTCTAAAAATGTAGGGGATTGCTGACATATTTGTGAAACCCACTAACGAGGAATTGCTAAAGCTTTTTTTTTTTCCAACAATAAGAAGTACCCACTGCCCATTTCTTTTCCCTTGGGGGGGAAGGCAGCCATAACACATAGCAACACAGACCGGACCGTTTGCCACTTGCAACATGGAAAATGAAATTCAAACAAAGTCAGCTGCATTGTGGTGGAGATTTATTTGTGAAGAAAAGAGCCCCTGGGCTTCCCTGGTGGAGCAGTGGTTAAGAATCCTCCGCCTGCCGATGCAGGGGACACGGGTTCAAGCCCTGGTCCGGGAAGATGCCACATGCCGTGGAGCAACTAAGCCTGTGCACCACAACTACTGAGCCTGTGCTCTAGAGCCCGCGAGCCACAACTACTGAACCCACGTGCCACAACTACTGATCCTGCGCGTCTAGAGCCCGTGCTCTGCAACAAGAGAAGCCTCCGCAATGAGAAGCCCGTGCACCGCAACGAAGAGTAGCCCCCGCTCACCGCAACTAGAGAAAGCCCGCGTGCAGCAACGAAGACCCAACGCAGCCGAAAACAAATAAATTAAATAAATTTTTTTTTTAAAAAAGAAAAAGAGCCCTCTTTTTCCTCCCTAGGTCTGTGATTACAAAGTAACTCCTTCACCATAATAGAATTGGACTGATTTTCAATTTGCCAGCTTTGCACAGGAAGCAAGCAATTAAAAAAAATGTTGTCTTTTGTGGTTGATGATTTTTCAGTTTGCGTCATGCTTCATGTGTCTGTGTATGCGAGCACTGTGGCACTGTGGACCCGAAAAGGAAAAAATACAAGTGCACACGGAGCATCTTATAAGTACTGTGCTGGCCAGTGTTGGTATCTCTTGGTGACTGAGGCTTAATTTTGAGAGCATGAGTCCTGCCAGAGCATTGCTTGCTGGAAGGTCCCTGGAGTCTGAGTGGGCCCCAGGAGCATGCTGGGTTGGGGGAAATTTTCCCCCATCCCCCTTGAGTTCTTTTAGCTGGTCTACTAATTAAATTTACACAAGACAGATTAACAAGAGAATAAAACAGTTTAATTTGTACACATGGAGGTCTCATAGAAATGGGACCCCAGAAGTGACCAAAGCAGACTGTTTCTATATCAGTTTTAGACATAGAAAAATTATTTGTGAAGTTAACAAAACAAAAGGGTGCTTGTGGTAGCAGAGTAATGAAAATGTAGAGTAATGTGCTTGTGGTAGCAGAGTAATGAAAAAGTATCAAATGTTGTTTATACAGCTTTCTTAGCCTTGAATTCCCTAACTCTGAGAAGGATGCTTTCTATCCTCCCTGTATAGGAAGGATACCTTCACACAGGAGGTTTATTTCCCACTTTTAGGGGGAAAGAGGGGGATCAGAGTGGGCTTTTTTTAATATCATATTTTTTGTCACCAGCTATTTCTCAAGTCATTTTAATTCAAAATAATTAATGTGCCATTAAGGTGTATTTGGGGCAGCTAGCTTTGAGCCCCAACATGCACCATTTCCTTATGTTATAACTACTGTGTAAGATTCTTTCCTAGACCTGTTTTCAAATGGGAAACCAAATAGTTGCAGTTCTGCAATCAGCTCAGACCTCTTTCTCCGTTTTGATTGGGGATATTTCAAGAAAGGACTTCTTTTCTGCTTGATAAATAAGAATACTGCACATTCACCATTTGAAGAAAGAATATAAACAGAAATTCTCATCATGTTTCAGAAGTGGTGATGGTAAAACAAGGCATGAAAACTGGTAGAATTTTCTTGATAGATAACAACCGCAAAAGAGCTCTCCCAAAGGGTAGGTATTACTTGTTCAACAAGAACAAAGCTCTTCTCTTGTGGTGGGTAGGAGAATCCCTTCTGTGAGGGACCATATCCTGTCTTCAGTCTTTGTTGGGGAGAAGCTTTGAGAAATCCTCTCTGGGGCAGTGGATGAGGCTCTGGGCCTCTGTGAATGGATGTCTGCACCTTCTAACAGAATGCTTGATTTGGAACCTGTGAAGGAGATGGAAAGGGGAGAGGGGCTGAGTTCTCTGGGCACAGCGTAACCTCCTCCCCAAAATACCCCAAATATCTAATAAAAAATTCAAACCTGATGATCATAAGTAAGTGCTTTAACCGAACTGGACCAGGACCCAGTTTTGAATACAGTAGAGTCAGAACAGAGCCAACCCACGGTGGACAGGTTGGCAGTTGACCTCAGGGTTACACAAATAAATTCATTCACTTATACCTCACACTTCTTTTTATAATAAGATTTGGGATGCCTTGTAATAAAGGACATGAATAAAATAAAATGTGAAATAAAAAAGGAACGTAAGCCACGAGATAAGAAAATTCATAATCAGAAACGTAAAAATCTCATTAGTGCTCCAAGAAAGATAGATGTGTGCCTAATTCCAAAGGATGGTGCCTTCACTGAGGTGTAACCCAAAGTGATTTTAATAGGAATATTCCTTTCAACTGACCTGAATGAAAGTTGAAGGAAAGAAGGGAGGATAACTCAGGAAAGGCATGTCCACAGAGGGAAAACGAATATGGTCTAAGTTCATAGCTTTCTGGTGATCGGATCTGATCTACTTCAAAAATTAGTAATGGGATTTCAAAAATCAGTTATAAGGTATGCATACCTTTGTCTCTGGCCCATTTTTCAATCTTCTTAATTTTTTGTCTATGGTTTATTTTCCTTATTTTACTGTCTCTAATGTATTCAGTAATTGTTTTTGAAGTTCTCTATTTTTAAGAAAGCGGCAGTGGGAAGATTGCATGGCACATAGAAACAGCCTGGTTCTAGGTTTCATTTTGGGTCCGAATTCAGTACTTACTGGATGCATATTCTTGCCAGATCATTCAACCCTCTGAGCTTAACTTTTATTGGCTTTCATTAGGAACAGTATGAATGTCTGGTTTATTTCCTTATTAAATATTGCATAAATGTCTAATTTGTAAGTGTTAAGAAATAAGCCAGTGTTCCCTTCTGTATCCACTTCCCTTTCCATAGGCAAAGACGACGTCAGGGATGTGTTTGAGTACCAAAAGGATTAAAGTAAGATTCGTGACTATGTTAAAGAAGACCCTAATTTGATGAATATCTTGGAAATCTATGAGTATTAGGAGTCCCACAGACCTTACACTCAACCAATCTGAGGAGGAGAGGAAGAAGGAGAGAAAGGGACTAAACCAGACGGCATCAGGACTGTAGGAGGAAAACAGTAAAAGCAATGAAGGAAAGTCAAACGCACGGGTAGAGGATCATTGGAGTTGGATGTCACTTTGTTTATTATTTCAAACTACACATGTTTGTTGAGGTTCTGTAGTACAGGTTAGTCCTGGATGTGTCAGAAACTCACAAGCATTGATTGAGGTCAGGAACTGCTGTTATGTCAATTCATATTAAAGCTTAGATTTTTCTACCTGTACATGATGTGGTATTTGAATAAACAAAGGGATCAGTTCATGCCCCTTGGGGAATCATTAACAAGACCCGCTGTTATTATCAAGACCCGCTGAACTCTGTAATGGTTTCCTTTGCTGTACTGACGACACCAGTCTTGGACCGCAGTAAGGATTCTCCTAGCCTAGTGTAAGCTCGTACACTACCTTCATTTTCCTCAGCCTCCAAGTTCTCTCTCCTGAGTTTCTTCAAATTTGAGGTTTATAATGCCAGCATTCACTGTTCCAGCAACCTCTCTTCTGCAGCTACAGGAAAGCCATCTATGACTTCTGATGGACACAGTTCCCTAGGCTTTTGAAATATTTGCCAATAACACTTTTCTACAAATGCAGCATGCCAACGCATAAAAGATGGAATTGAAAGCAACTCTGCTTTACTCCTCTTGCGGTAAGACAAAAAAATAGAATAGGGCGCCAGGAAGTTGCATAAAACTGACTAAATTGTTATAGAACAAAAATCTGAAACAATTACCGAGACACTCAGTAGAGCAAACCCATTGCAGTACATGCAGAGTAGAGCCTACCAGTAATTTGACACTGGAAGAAAATACGCGTAACAATGATGGAAGAACAGATGGGATTACGGGTCAGAGGATGAAACCATTAACGACATTTGAAGGCTCAGTAGACAGAGCTGGAAGTTGATTACATCACAGGATACATCCACCCAAATAGTTTACATGGAGTTCATCCAGATTATTTTCATATATATTTGAACTGGTAGCAGTGTATTTTCTCTTTTCACAAGCTCGTAGACTTTCAGATTACTGAAGTATAATTTTGCACACCAAAGACAAAGTTATTAAACTGAAAAACGCTCTGGATACTTAGAAACAGTTTACCTTCTTCCACAGGGTTTAACAGATCTAAATTGGCCCCGTATGAAATGCTGGATAAGTTTATTTTATTTAGTGGCAGTAACTTTTGATGAAAACTGGGCTTTCAATTTCAGGTGCAGCCGTATGTGAATTAAATGAGTATTATGTTATGTCACACCACCTTCAAATTTCATGTTCATGCTTTAGTCACAAGTTTACCATCTCCTTTTGACTCAGAATCAGGTTTTTGTGCATTCCACATGAGCAGCTGAGAGTGCATTGATGCATTTCAGCGGCAACCAGAAAAACAACTGAATCGAGAAAGAAAAAAAGAAACACCAATTGATTTCCACCCATGGTAATTATAAGATCTTTCTGACTTTGTACAATCCCTGTGAAAGTTAATCATCCTTTCACAATAACCAAAGTATTAATCTTTTTAACACGTTAATGATGTTTGGGCCGTATTTTAAGAGAGTCAATAAAGTGTTGTGAAATCGTTTCAACATTTCTTTAGAAGCCTGTAGTTTTTTTTTCTTTAATGCCTCCTCTACTTCTGGACTGGCTGGCTACCTCACTGTGGAATTTCCACCTCTTTTGCCTTTGCTGGATTTAGTTGGTACCAGCCAGACCTCTAATGTTATTTTAATGTTGGGAAGGGGGGGGCTTGGTTTAATTCAAATATATTTTCATTTTAAAGTTATAATGACTAAGTACACCTGCTCACTTAAAAATTAGTACCTAGTTAGGCAGTTTTCAATAGCCTAATCATCTTTTGATTGTTTGTACTTGTATCATAGGCATTTCACCTGCTCTTCATCTAAACTTAAATGTTTCCTGTTTACACGTGTGAAAACACTGAAAGATGATAATATTTAGAAAACAAAGAAAACTGAAACTTACATTCAAATACATTATTTATATAATTATCCTGTAATTAAAATAATTATAGTTTGTGAAAAAGTAGAGGTTTTTTTTTTAATTTTCATTTAGATTTCTCATGAGATAAGCTGTGAAGATGGAAAAAGCACACACACACAGACACACTCACAAGTTATCAATGATGTTATCTGTGCAATAAATAAAATGTTACCTCCAGATTTAGGGATTTGAAATCTGGTTTTTTTTTCCTAAAACAAATATACCAGGGAAGCCGTTCAGTGAGTTAATCCTATAGAAGGGATTACCTAGATTGAACTTTGGCAAATCTTTAATCCTCTATAGTTTCAACAGCAACAATAAGAAAAAACTCCCAGTTATACCTTGCTGAGCTACACGCTGGTGCCCGGGAGAGTTCGTCGTGTCAAACAAATGATGAGTCTCCAGTGTTTCCTGTAAGACTGGGACAATGTCAGAGAAGGCCATGAGACACAAGTGTGTTTGAGGGTGTGCAGAGGAAATGCAGAATTTTCAAAGAAGCCCCAACAAGCACTCACAGTGGGATTTCTGTTATCTTCAATGGAAAGACATATCAGTCAGCTTTGGCTACATAGTGCCATCCGCATTACTGCTTTTTATACGATTTCAAAGTGGACAGCACAGTTTGTGTCCAGTTTTTCATTCTAAATAACCTATTCAATAGTTATTCTTCTTTTCTGTACCTTGAAACCTATTTTTTTTTTAACCACAGTGAGATCACATCACAAGTTGAGAACATTAGCTTGAAAGTGAGCTCATATATCTGCCTCTTAGACCATCTTCAGAAGCTCCTTTAAAGAAACACTTGGAACTGAATCACAAAAGTTTTATTTTCTCTACGCTTTTGATCAAGTTTTGTGGGAAGAAGTGAAAAGTACTCAGAATATCTTCCTGCAGTTTCCACAGAGAAATTCTATATTCTCATATGTGCCCCCATAACACTTTCCAAATACTTGGCTTCAGGTCTGCATGTAAGGACTCAGGTTGTCACATTTATTGGTTTTAAGACTACATCATCACCTTTGACATTAAAGGGAACTTTCAGGATACATTAGTGACAATACCTCAGTGACACCCAACCCCTGGAAAACATTGCCCATGAGGCACCCGATGCCTGAAGCAGCAGCCTCAGCTGTCACTCGTTCCTCAGTGTCTTGACTTCAACCATCCTGAAATACCAAGAACGAGAGAGGAGGAGAAATAAAGCACCAGCATCACTGCATTCCCAAACGTAAACATTTTCTCAGGTCATGACCAAGGCCTGCAAGTCACGTCGAGATGAACATTCTTTGCCTCCGTATCAAACTAGTCTCATTACCTGAAAATGACCTTCTGTAAAAATGACCTTTAGCAGGAACCATTAGTATTATGATCAGCAGGAAAATGACAAGAGTGTTGAAGAGATGCAAAACTGTGTCATGGGGAAAAATGAGTACAAGAGACTGGAAATGTTTTTTAGCCTGGACAAGAGTAAATTCAGATACTGAAGATGCTGATGGAGTCAGCAGTATTCTCTGCTTTCGTGAACAGCCTTTTTAGGGAGACAGGATAGCACATGATGTTTGATGCATTCAGTCTACCAGTTAGTTGGTATCATCTTGGCAAAGAAAAAGATTCAGTAGATTCGAAAATTCCTTTCCCAAGAGTACAGGTACTATATATTCTCTGTCAGGCAGGAGAAAACTATGAGGAAATATGATGAATACACATTACCAACGCAAATGATATTCTGGATAGCTATCCTTAGAAGAGAGAATATAATATAAGATATATTGTTTTCTATAATTCAGAATGAAAATTTAGAAAGTAGCTATTTTGTTTTTGCAATGGATGTGTGTTCATTCATTTATTCATACAAAAATATATGGGGTGACGATGTATCAGACACTGTTAATGTCCTGGGAATATAATTGGGAACAAAACAGACAAGTCCCTCCCCTCAAGGAACTTACATTCTCAAAAAGATACATTTGCAAAGTGATGAAGAGAGAGATTTTACGGGTTTCATGCAGTTTAGCTTATATCACAGAGATACTGCTTACCAAATTCATGCCTCAGAAAATTTAAGCAAAATGAATTTTTCTAAAAGTTTAATTTTATGTCATGATATATTCAGTACTGACACACACTTGGCTTCCTCCATAATATAAGGAAAGAAATGTAATGAAAACTCAAGGAAGCATAAACTACAAGTAGACATGGTGTGGTCAGAAAATATCTGTCTACACATTTAGTGAGATCAGTTTTGGTAGCCAATCTCTTACAATTTCCATGAAAACAGAAACTGTGTCATCGTGACCCTCCGATCTAGCTTCAGGGACTAGGGACAATACCTAGAACAGAATTGGTGAACAATAAATATTTGTTAAATAAATAAATGGGTGGATGGATGTTTTATGGAAAACATAAAATTAAAGTAAAAGATCACCTAATCTTCTAGTTCTAAACAGAGGATTAGTCAAGGAAGGAAACTATTTTCTGCCTTTCCCTCAAATAATAAATGCAAAGGAGAATTCGTCTGCTTAAATAGTGTTCATGACAATAATATCTTGAAAGTAGCAGATGTAGAGTGATATCTAGTCAATTCAGTGAGGACCTAAGGCTACTGTTGAAAGCAGAAAAGGACATAATTGTTGTCAAGTATGAGGCAAGTTCCCAAATTATGTAAGAGGAAGGCACGCATGTCAGTCCTGGGGTAGCAACAGTTGAATGTTGGTGACCAGTGCAAGACTGGAGAGGACCTAGGAGTAATTTGGGGGGAAAGTCTGAATTGAAAATAGGAGCAATAGTGCTTGTGAACTTAAGGGTGGGAACTGGCTTCAGATGCAGGGGATGGGCTCTGCTGTAGGTCCCACAAGAGAAGCTAAGAGGAAATATTGGGCGTCTGTCTGGGGCTTAGCTTCCTCTCCATTGTGTTCCCACCCCTTCTGTCCAAGAGCATTCCTTTTATCTAACCTTCCTTGAGGTCTTCACTGCAGAATATGTCTACCTCAGTACTTGATGTTTGTGGGTTGCTGGCTTCCCTTGAGTCAGGAGACAGATGAGCCCCGGGGCAAACGGTTTGAGTTCATTCCCTGTGGACCGATACTCAGAGACGGGAATAACAGGACAATTGAGAGAGGAGGCTGGGCCCTGCCCAGATAGAAGACAAGAGGCCACATATTTCTCATTCTCCAAGTCAGGAGATCTCCCCGACTACACATGTGCAGAAAGGCTCCTTGGAGGCCAAAACGGAAGTGATGCTAGCTGATGCCAACTGATGCTCACTACCCACAGGCATCTTGGGTAGAGTCCATCATGGCTAAGAGATGCACGCACATACACGGGAAGATCCTGAGATACACCGAATACGGACTCTGAACCAGGCAAATCAAGATGATTGGTTAAAGGAAACATGGAAGAAATGCCCCACATAAGTGATTTAAACTGCCACGAGGGCTCGACTCTCTCTGAGCCTGCCCGTGTGTCTATCCACACATACTGTACTCTTTTCTCCTAATAAGTACTTTAGTCGTTTCACTACTTTCCGTCTTTGTGGGAATTCTTCTTCTGCAAAGCTGTAGGGCCAGGGCCTTTTCACCGACCACTTGTCTAGTGGCTAGGATTCGGTGCTCTCACCGCCGAGACCCGACCTCAGTCACTGGCCAGGAACCAAAACCCTGCTTCAAGCCGCTGCAGGCCGAGACCACCCAAGATCACCCTGCAGCTGGGGAATGAAGCCACTGTCTGAAATCCCTTTTTTTTTTTAAATAGTTACCATTTATTGGGCACTTAGTATGTGTCACTGTGTTAGATGCTTTACGTACATTGCTTCACCTAATGCGCACAACAGGTAAGGGTTATTATTCCCATTTTACAGATGAGAAAACTAATTCTCAGAGAAGTTAAGTAAGTTGTCCAAGGTCACACAGGTAGAAAGTAGAGAAGCCAGGATTCAAACTCAGGTCCACTTGACTCTGAAGTCTGTGCTCTTTGTCCTCTGATAGCTCGCCTCCACCTTGGGGTCATTCTGCTGGGGCACACTGATACCTACTGACTCTATACCTTTTCCCCCAAATGTACGAACAGATTAACGTTCAGCAAGGAACAAAAAAGTAAAATACTGGCTAAGGACAGAGCAATGTATTCCCTAAGCAAAATTCTGTCTTAGCCCTTGAAAAGAACCAGAGGAAGAAGAGGTTTTTCTTTCCTAGGCTTTCAGAAACTCCACATTCCGTGGACAAGATGAGGGAGCCTGGACCACTTTCTCTTTCCACATTTCATTTACTTGAAAAGGCTTGATTTTACATGGGACTTAGCCTGGCAACCCTACTAAAAAGAAAAAAATCTAAATGAATGTCTAAATTTAAAATCTACTTCCTCTTCCCTGATGGCTTCTGCCTAACAGAAGTCAGTGCTGGTAAATTCTTTCTGCTACCTGAAACTGACATCTTCATCTTGATTCGCACATATGTATGCATATTAATTTACCCATTTTTTGCCATTTTGGGATAGCACCTAGCACACAGAGTCTTGAATCTTCCCTCCTTAGGGGTCTGGATGTGATGACAATCCTGGGTGGTGAGTCCATTCATCAAGGAGCGCACATCCGCATCAGTCCCGTGCAGTGTGTAGGCATTTTTTAATTAGCTTGTTCAGCTCAGAAAGAACTAATTAGGAGTGTGCACTAAAACAACAATCATCCTGAAGACAACAAATATTTTATCATGTTTCTTCCAGGATGGTTTTGAATAGAAATTTTGCACTTTTTTATTTCTTGATTTTAGGTAGCCCAGAACCATCACACATTGCCATTCACACTATATATATATATATATATATATATATATATATATATATATATATATATATATATATATACACACATTTCTCTGTTTCTGACACAGGCTCCTCTTTGTCTGTTTATTTTCTGTCTCTGATAGCTAAATACTTCTTATATCTCCATGTCTGACTGAGCCACTTAGAAGTCAGCCCCACCGTCTATTGAATCAACATGGCAACAATTCATCACCAAATATTCATCAAACACTTACTAAACTGTCAATAGCACTAGACAGCTATGGGAAAAATAAAGGGATGCGAAGTAAAAGTAAAGTACAAAGCTTCTGTCTAATAAGGAAGTTACTGTCAGGAATTCATGGACTGTGTGTTCCAATTACAAAAATTTACATATGTAATTGGTAATATTAAACTGCGTTTTTACCTAACAAATTAAAATTTTGTATGGTTCGAAGTAATAGGTCCACATATATAACAATTGTAAGTTTCTGTTTCAATATGGAAAATTTGAGAGTAGGATAGCATAAAGCATTACTTTTAGGTAAAAGAAAGAAAGAATGCCACATGAATGGAAAATTTCTGCTTAAATGAGAAATCACATTATTTCAAAAGAAGTTAACTTTTAAGGCGGACAAACATTTTAAATCTCAAATTTTCACCTGCTATCCTGTTTTATCCCATGCAGTCAAATGACTCAAATCAAAAACTACCTAACTACAACTACTGGGCTTCAGAAATGGAACGATTGGGACAAATTGATGAGTCCCGGTACCACCACGGGTCCATGGATATTAATGGATAGTTTTAGAAGTTCCTGTTACATTCAGTAAATGGCTATTATAAACTGAAGGAATTCTACCAAACATTTATCAACAATGTCCAAATAGATGATTTTTGTTGTAAATTAGGTGATACTAACTATTCAAGGATGGTAACATCTATTTCTGTTCATGGTGTTTATACCATATTAACAAGCAACTTCCTAAACATTTCTCCCCCATGTTGTCTCCTGCTCTTGGGTCACAATTTCCTGGCCTGAGGCCAACAGATTATTTTACTGGGCTTCCACGTTTTAAAGTTGATGGCCCATCTGTTTTCTTGTTTTAAAGAGCTATTTGTCTGATTAAACCCGTTGTTAAACAAAACAACTCAGTATGGCAACTCCAAATGGCAGTTATGTCAGATTGCAATTCACACCTTTAGAAAGGGATTTAGGAGAACAATACTGTTTTGACACATTCCTTTCACTTTTAAGTCTTCATTCAGATTTATGGCTCTGCTCCTTTGTTTTAATCGTGACAATCTGGAGGAGTTTCAAACTGAAAAGAAAAAATAAAATTAATGTTCATTTTGTTGTTTTAAAAAGATATTATTACAAAAAAGTTGAAAAGGACCTAAGGGACTATTTTATAGTAATCAAGGTATAGAGTTAGAGCCTTTGTCCAAAAGTACATAGCCAGACTGCATTCTTTTATGGTTTTCTCAACATATTAATGCTAGTAAGATATTACAGATTATGACGAAATTAATTCTATATGTCATGTCTTTAGTCATTGCATGCTGAATTTGAAGGATACTTAAATGGCATATGGGGAAGGACCTTCCATAACTGATATTCCATCAAAATTAGTTAATTTTTTTCTCCACAAGAAACTTGCAGAAAGTTCTTCCTCTGTACATCATTGAAGCAGAGTAAACGTTAGGTACCTTCTGGCCTAAAGGCAGGAAAATGGAATAGTTGATTTCTGGAAGTGCTAACCACCTTGTATTTATAGAACTACGCTTGTCCCAAAAGAATGCTTGTGTTGGGAAATGTTTCTTGGTTTATGGAGGTTGAATTCTAGCTCACTGCAGTTTAGTCCAATAAGCAGCTACCTCATGTAGAGAGCAGGATTAGACACCAAAGAAACACATAATTAACTTGTTTTGAACTTTCGCAATTCCACGTTTGTCCTCTCTACTTCCACTGAGAAGCCTTCCCTCATGTTACTTACTTATCTTAAAATTCTATTCAGTTTTCAAGGTAAACCTTGAATGTCACTCTTCCCATGAAGTTTTACCTAATATTTGTCGCTTCCTAAACTAAACTCATCTTTGTCTCAATTCACCTCTATTTTCATTATACTTCTATCATCATGTACCAAATATTATCTTTTATTAAAATTATTTGTGTGCATATATTTCCATAAGTAGACGTGAAGTAGCTCGAGGACAAAAAATATACTCACTCAACTTTTGTTTCCTTATAGTGCCTAATACAATGTCCCGCATAGAAGATAACTGCAGTAAATACTAGTTAAATAAACAAATGTTCATAATTATCTAGTCAAATAACTAAGTCCAGAGAATTCTAATGTTTCCCAGTTGACAATATCCCTAAAAGTAGTTATTTGTTCTCTCATCTGTAGGGGTGGATAAAACTCCCTGTTACTTTTAACTTTTATTTATGTCTCAATAGCCTCATTAAAAAACAGTACGTAGTGAACTGCAGAAGTTCAAAAATCACCAAACTTCAGGAAGAAAACAATTTATCAGGAATAAATTAGCTGATTCTTTATAAGCAGGAAGGAAATATATGATACTTTTGAACACTCTAGGAAAAGTGGAATATCCAGTTAAAAGATTTTTATTCTATGAGTGCCTTTAGTTTTAGCAGATGCATGTCCTAAAACTGGAAATATTTTATTCACCAATATTTACTGGATTGGTCACAGTTGTCAAGCATCACCTTTACGTAGCAGGGTTAGAGCCATTGTAAAATAATTCAGGGAGTAAACTGTACTCAGAAATTACTTCCCAGAAAAAGTCACAAAATTCTTTTGCAGCATGATAGTAACTTTTTCCCCTTCCTTTATCAAAACTTATAATGTTGTCTCCCTTCAGTAGTTCAGAGCTACCTTCCATAAATTCTCTCATATCTGTCAACTGTATTCATTTATAAAAACTGCTTAACTTTGTTAAGCACTGAAAAAGAAATACTTTTATCTCTTCATTTAAAAGAGAACTGAACATAATGTAGTTTCAATTTTCAAATTTAGGCATATTCATGAAACAAAATAGTCAGTAATTTTAATTGGCTTTAAATTTGCAAGGTACTTAACCTGTCATTGTTTATCAGCTCTGAAGATGTTACCAATTTATTGAGTGCTTATTTTGAATCAGGCTACCCAATTTCACGAGTGTGATGGTAGAACAAAAATAATACTGATCCTTTCCCCTCTAAAATGCTCACCTTTTTACATGTAATACTGAGAACTGCATGTTTTCTTTTTTTTTTTCAGATTATCATAGACTATAAATTCTTTACTACATTCCTTTGCTAGCAGATATGAATGGGTGGTTTCTCAGAAATATTCTGTTGTCCTGTAGTAGCCTCAGTCTTCTACATTTTGGCTTAACTTGCATCAGTGCTACGGTGAAGTCTTCCCCTCAATGGAAAGTCTCTTTGTCTGTCTTTTTCTCTGTGAACTTCCAGGATCTAGCAGAAATTCAAGTATATATGAGAGAGAAATGACTGACTGCCTTCTAGAAGGCATGTATTCAGCAGGATACCTCTAGACTACAATCATACACACTTTTAAGCTACTGGAGAAGCAAAATGGCTCTCAATAAATGGCTCTGATCCCCTCTCTGTTTTTTCTTTGGTCTGCCTTGCTGTTACTATACCTGAATAGAATTATCTGCCCCTAGAATGAAGAGATGAAGAGCTATCCTGTGGTGCAGCACAGAGATAACCTTACAACCTATTAAACCTGAAGTTATTTTGTGTCCAGCCTGATTTGAAGAGATATTTTAATCTCTACCATCATCCCCAGTGACAAACACATTGCCTGGAAATTAATAGTAACAGTAATAATAATAATAAAATTCATTGAGTTCTCTTATATGTTCTGTACACTGTTAATAAATCAAATGTTCTTCAAAATAATTCTATAAGCTGGATGCCATTATTATTGACATGTTACAGATGAGGAAACTGCAACATAACAAGTTGGGGAGAAAAACTTTAAACAAATCATTATACATATATAATACATATAACTAAATTATACAAATACATGTATAATTATGTATAAATTTACGACTATAGATGTAAAATACATATATATGTAAAATTACAATTGTGATAGTGCTACCAAGAAAGTATAAGATGTGATGTAAAGGTATAACAGGGATTTGGGATCAGGACAGTCTTCCCCAAGGAATGTTGAACAAGAGTAAATTAGGAGAAAAATGGGTGTAAAAAGGCAAATATGAAAACAACATGGTCTCTATTCTCAATGTTCATTTGGATTAGTCAGGAGATATACAGTAGAGAATTAACACACGTGACTTAAACATTCTAATAGAAGTATATAGAGGAGACTATGTATGCAGAGTGAGAAAACAATTGGTTACTTAATACCTCTGGGCTTTAGTTATCATACACGCAATATGAAAGGGCCTGGAATGACCATTAAGGTTCCCTCCATTTCCAACAATCTGTTCCATAATCTCTTGTGATCGTCCCAACTCTCCCATGAAATAGGGAGAGGATTATCCTTCCTGTTTTCAGTATGAATGCAGAGGTATAATGAAGGCCAAGAACTTGCTCAAGGACACTGGGCGATTTCCTGGTGGGGTTGAGTCAAAAATTCACCCCATATGTCTTCTCATAGACTTCTGTTTTCTAAATATTACACTATTGCCTGTTTTAATCAACGATTAATTTTTGAAAAGGAGATGCAGTATTTTTGTCTTGCACACATTTAAGAACATTTCTTACAATAAAAAGTTGGACAAATTAATAAGGTTTCTTTTAGTCAAATACCTCAAAATATTTACCACTACAACAGGTAAACAGGAATTGTGTAGTTTTTTGGTTTTGTTTTGTGCTTTTTTGGTTCCAGATGAGCTCATTTCATCTTACTATGACCAGAAATTCACAAAAACCAAACACGCATGAGTGGAAGAAAATCATCCTTCATCATCTTGATAGTCACAAAACCCACGGGTTAGTAGATGGAGAATCCCTTCTATGTCTATTTCCTGGCAAATCAAAAAAATTTTCTTTTATTCTGGCAAGTCTTCTGAATACCTGAGCTGTAGAGTCACTGACAGTGTGTGGCTCTTACACCATTCATAGCCTCCCTCCTTTTTTCCATACGTTCCGTGACATTTCCCACAGCAAGTAGAAACATCTGTGAATTATCTAAGGATTTAAAAAGCATTGTGCCAGGATAGAAAGCCCAGAGATAAACCCACGCACATATGGTCATCTTATCTTTGATAAAGGAGGCAAGAATATACAATGGAGAAAAGACAGCCTCTTCAATAAGTGGTGCTGGGAAAACTGGACAGCTACATGTAAAAGAATGAAATTAGAACACTCCCTAACACCATACACAAAAATAAACTCAAAATGGATTAGAGACCTAAATGTAAGGCCAGATCCTGAAAAACCCTTAGAGAAAGGCAGAACACTCTAGGACGTAAATCACAGCAAGATCCTTTTTGACCCACCTCCTAGAGAAAGGGAAATAAAAACAAAAATAAACCAATGGGACCTAATGAAACTTAAAAACTTTTGCACAGCAAAGGAAACCATAAACTAGATGAAAAGACAACCCTCAGAATGGGAGAAAATATTTGCAAACAAAGCAACTGATAAAGGATTAATCTCCAAAATATACAAGCAGCTCATGCAGCTCAATATCAAAAAAAGAAACAACCCAATCCAAAAGTGGGCAGAAGACCTAAATAGACATTTCTCCAAAGAAGATATACAGATGGCCAAGAGGCACATGAAAGGATGCTCAACATCACTAATATTAGAGAAATGCAAATCAAAACTACAATGAGATATCACCTCACACCTGTCAGAATGGCCATCATCAAAAAGTTTACAAACAATAAATGCTGGAGAGGGTGTGGAGAAAAGGGAACCCTCTTGCACTGTTGGTGGGAATACAGCCACTATGGAGAAGAGTATGGAGGTTCCTTAAAAAGCTGAAAATAGAACTACCGTATGACACAGGAACCCCACTACTGGGCATATACCCTGAGAAAACCATAATTCAAAAAGAGTCATGTACCACAATGTTCATTGCAGCTCTATTTACAATAGCCAGGACATGGAAGCAACCTAAGTGTCCATCGACAGATGAATGGATAAAGAAGATGTGGCACATATATACAATGGAATATTACTCAGCCATAAAAAGAAATGAAATTGAGTTATTTGTAGTGAGGTGGATGGACCTAGAGTCTGTCATAGAGAGTGAAGTAAGTCAGAAAGAGAAAGACAAATACCGTATGCTAACACATATATATGGAACCTAAAAAAAAAAAAAAAAGGTTCTGATGAACCTAAGGGTAGGACAGGAATAAAGATGCAGACATAGAGAATGGACTTGAGGAAATGGGCAGGGGGAAGGGTGAGCTGGGATGAAGTGAGAGAGTGGCATGGACATATATACACTACCAAATGTAAAATAGCTAATGGGAAGCAGCCGCATAGCACAGGGAGATCAGCTCGGTGCTTTGTGACCACCTAGAGGGGTGGGATAGGGAGGGTGGGAGGGAGACACAAGAGGGAGGGGATATGGGGATATCTGTATACATATAGCTGATTCACTTTGTTATGCAGCAGAAACTAACACAACATTGTAAAGCAATTATACTTCAATAAAGATGTTAAAAAAAAAAGCATTGTGCAAAATATTATTTTTCAAGAAGAAAGGATACGTTTCTGAGTGTAATCCCTGGTAGAGCACTGGAGTAGCCCATAAAAAGCCCTGTAAAAGTTAACAGAATTTGAGTTAATATTTACTATATGCCATTTGAATATATACCATGGAATTAATTAAGCTCAAGACTATCTGAGACTAGTAGAGATAAAATTTCAAGGCATAGTCACATAGCTGAAAAAACGTTCAAAAGAAAAGATATTATAAACATGAAATATGAACAATGATAAAAAAGTAAATGCTTTCACATATAAAATATTTTTATTAAAGATTTCTCTCTTCAAATCGAAATCACAATTGCTACTACATAAATGTTTTATTTGGTGAAACATTCATTAGAAAATTGTTTTGCTTCTTTATATTTACAGTGGCTTTTTTTTTTTTTTAAGCCATGCCACGCAGCTTGTGGAATCTTAGTTCCCCAACCAGGGATTGAAACTGGGCCTTGGGCAGTGAAAGCACAGAGTCCTAACCACTGGACCGAAATGGAATTCCCAAACGTTTTTTTAAATTACATCAAACATTTTATTTTTGAAGCATAAAAAGTTTATTTTTTTATTTAATTCTTTGCCACACTAATGAACTTTTAGCTACCGTATCATTTTCCTTATTTCTATAAAATAAATTACAAATTATTCAGAGGGAATAATCTAAATATTAAGCATTCAGGAACAGTTACATAGAACCTTCACCTTCTAATTCTCTTATGAGAATTAACGGCATCATCAACATTTCCACCCTGAGAAAGCATCCTATTTTCTACCATAAACTGCATAGAAAACATCTTAGATTACTGCTTATTCTAGTCAGAGAGGTTTTGGCTATGAGAAACAGACCAATTTCAAATTAGTTCAAGAAAATGGTGAGTGCATGCGTGTGTGTGTGTGTGAGTGTGTGTGTGTGTGGTGGAAATGAGGGAGATAGGAAAGGGTTGTCAAAGACTCAGAGTTTGGACAGCATCCAGGAATAGTAAATGCAGTACAAATGGGTCTCATGAGAATTGGAAAGCTACCAGGAACCCAGGTCATATTCTCTTTTACTTACAGGCTATGTGAGCCCTTGATTTGCTTCTCTGTGTGTTATTTATCATTTATTTCTGGTGTTTACCAAAATTCCTCTACTTCCTCTTTAGTTAATGCATGGTTCAGAATTGTCCACTCCATCTCCCAAGACCAAATGGATTTCTAATTCTAGAATACCCTACCAACTGACTTGACTTAAAAACTTTGCCTCAATTTCAAACTCCCAAAGAAGGAGTCTGATTGGCCTTTATATCTTTGTTTAAACCAGGTCCTACATCGGTAATTAAGATATGGCCACCTCTGTTTCAATCATACATGTTGAAAGAGACTTTCTCATTTCAAAAGGGCTTTAAGTGGAGCAGCAATGACTTTCCTTCCCAGCACACTCCTTTTAAAGTAGACCCTTTAAAAATGAAACATGAAACACGTACGGCATTTAGGAAAACATGGTGTTTACATAACAGGCTGTAAGGAACCTGTAAACCATGTTGGAGAAAGCCCACAGCTGACATCAGATTCTCAAAGTTCTCCATGTCTCCTCCCCTCCCCAAATTAAGAATCATTTCTTTAAAGCAATCTTTAAGTTTATCCCCACAATTTTTTACCCCAATTATACTTTAAATGATTGGTATAATTATTAAGAGGCATGGAACAAACTACAAATATAGATAATTATCAGGTACCACAGGAGAGTCATTTTTATTGCATTGTTGTTTTAATTTTTTCTATTAGTTTCTTGGTAACCGCTTTACGTCTTCACTTCTGCACTATGTTGTTGGTAGTAATGATGTGAAAAGAAAATCTGCCCAAAAGGGCTTCAGTAAACTAATCAATGAACATTTATTGAATATCTATAATATACTTAGAACCAGCTAGAAGCTAGAAGGTAGAACAGAGAAAGAAGTCCCCGTGTACGCTCCTGGAAATCTTACAGTCTAATTAGAGAGACAGAGCATCCATTCGTGAAATTGCTGCTGAGCAAGGGACATTATGAAAATGCTAAGCTATTTGTGTAGGAAGGATTGTACAAGATTTAGAGCTTGAAGGTCCTGTCAAGCTTCTCCTCATTTTACATATCAGGCACCTGGAGCCCAGAGATATTAAGAAGTTTACTTTAGTAATTGACAAATATGAAAGTCCAAGCCAAGGCTATTTCTACTACACCAATATAGGTACTAATCACTGCACAGGAGTTAAAGAACCAAGATACTAATACGGGCAGAAAAATGAGAAGAGAAATGAACTGAAGTTTTAGAAACAGGTGATCCACAGAGATGAGCAAAGATGTAAGAATACACAGTTAAAGGGGCAGTAGCTTTTAGCAATGACTGGAAGTAAGAGTAAGTACGGATTGGGATGAACAAATGGATTGAAGGAGAAAAGAAGAGAGGGAAGATTTAGTACAGAAACCTGCTCAAAGAGAGATGAAGCCCATGTTGGCTCAGACAGCGGGTGAAACAATTATGATGCGTCATTTATCTGCTTTGAGATTTATGGCCAAAGGCTATCAACATCATCATGCAAGCCTCTTGCTTTGGTTTGGTTTTAGTCTGTGCACTCACACGTGTGTGCATGCAGTAAGGGTGGATTCAGAGAAATTGTCTAGTGTTGTGAAAGGGAAAGATATGTAGCTCTTTTGGGTTCTGCCCACAATTTCAGTGTGGGGTGTTCCTCCGTCAACAAGCAATTCTTGGAATACCAGCTGGGTGTCTTAAAATTCAACTCAATTCAGACACTATTGACCCTGAGATCAGATCCCACATGTCAAGGGTTCAGGCTCACAAGACTCCCCCCTGCTCCCCCTGCTTAAGATGCTGGTCACAGGCCCAGGTTGTCACCTGTGCTTCTGATTGACCAGCCATAGCTCAGAGGTTCCAATGACTCCCTCCTTGGGTTCAATTAATTTTCTAGAGTGGCTCATAGAAGTCAGAGAGACATTTTACTTCCTAGATGACCAGTTTACTACAAAAGGATATAGCTCAGGCACAGCCAGATAAAAGAGATGCATAGGGCAAGGCACATGGTAAGGGGCTTGGAGCTCCCATGCCTTCCCCAGGCATGCCACCCTCTCCACATCTCCATGCATCCACCAATGCAGAAACTCTCTAAACCCCATCCTTTTCAGGTTTTATGGAGGCTTCGTTACATATGCATGAATGATTAACTCTTTGGCCATTGGTGTTTGATTCGACTTCCAAAACCTCTCCCTCCCTGGAGATTGGCGTAGGGATGGGACTGAAAGTTCCAATCCTCTAACCACATGGTAGGTTCTCTTGGCAATCAGTCCCCATCCCTAGGTGCTTTCCAAAAGCCACCTCATTAACATAACAAAAGACACCTTCATTGTTCTCATAACTTAGGAAATTCCAAGGATTTGAGAAACTCTGTGCCAGAAATGGGGAGAAAGACCAAATATATATTTCTTATTATAAATCACAATATCACATTAGCTTTTCCCATTTCTGTGCATCCAAGTGTGAATTTTGTGGGAACTAATTCAACTCGTGGCACCATATGCTAAATTACCAAATCTCCTATTCCACTCAATTGTATGGTCTTCCAGTTCTATTTCATATAACACTGAAATTTTCTTTATACATCTTAGATTTAATTAATTTCTGGACTTTCAAAGACTAATTTTTAAGTCACATCTTAAAACCAGTATCACTGTATCTTTTATAACAGGATAGCTAATCCAAAAGCATTATAGTTTTTAAGACCTCTGTGTCTTAGAACTGATGCTACACTTTTAACCAGAAAATAATTAAAAGATTTGTACCTATAAATAAGCTAAATGCTTTCAACAAGGATCCCAACAGTGTCCATTTCCTGGGAGTAAATTTTACAGTAAAACTAATCAAAAAAACCATGGTTATAAAACCCCCAAAGAAAACATCTATTTCAGCGATATCATACAAAAAAGAAAATCTATTTTTAAATGGTTTTAAAAATAGAATTTTGTGTTCATTTATATCCTGAAACAGATACTATTTGTTTCTTTCTTTAAGACTCTTGGTCCACAGAACAGAAATGTGGTGAGATATGTATTGGATGTTCAAGATAGGACCCACCTCTGACGACTCTCCAATTTTATTGAAATTAGAGACTGTGTGAATAAGAAACTTACTTTCTGTATTTTACTGACCACTTTATGAAAAAGGAAAAAATAGAGCTCAAATATCTAAACTCTTTGATTATTCCTTCGCACATTCACTTTCTATCATCTCAGAGGTAATTGGCTGAAATATAATTATTATTCATCATCTATGCTGAAAAATTTAAACAGAAGAGGCAAGAGGGTTTCCTCCCCCCACACCCACCCCCCACCCCCTGTCCCAATGACAAATTACTGCCTGATTCTAATTACAATTTTAACCACTAGCTGCTGATTCTTTTATGGGTAGTGAGGTGATCCAATCAGGTGGATTGGGAGCTCATGTTAAACATACCACACATAGAATTAAAGTATAACTGATGGGCTTAAAAACTGTTAATCAATATGTAGAGATAGTGAATTCAATTCCTTTGTGTTTCCCCGCTTCTAAATCATTGTCCAAAGCTTACTGGAAGTTCTCATTCTTCAATGCAAGGAAATATAGGTGTCAGGCTCCCTTTTACCTCTTTTCCAACTTTTTAAACTGCTGGTTGGCTGAATTAGGTCTGCCTGACTTGTATTTTCTCTTTTTCTTTCTTTCTCCCTTTCTTTCTCTCTTTCTTTCTTTCAACCAGAGGCTTTGAGTTAATAGTATATTCACTAGGTATATTCACAGGTCAAGGCATTCCTGGTTTCACTAACGCATTGGTCTACACGATACTTTTATCTGCTTTCATAACATAGTCAGTCTAAAATACACTGGGTTTATTTCTTGAAGTACCCTTTTAACTGATACATTCAGAAGCATGAAAGTAGCTAATTATCTTTACCTGGAAGGCCATTAAGTGTCTACCTGCATGAGGGACAGGCAAGAGTGGCTAAACCACTGTTATAAATTAGCAGCTTCCCCAGCATGTAAGCACTAAGGAGAGGACGAGGCACATAAGCAATTAAAAGCCTCCCCGAGTCTAAAGCATGTTTTCCTTTGAGAGTGTTGCTGGTTTTGGATGGGGCTATATATGGGGTTTTCAGCTGCACATTCTCTCGTGGTGCTTGTAAGCAAGCCATATAATTTGGACACATTTTAAAAGAGATCCTATAGAAATAAATGGGCTTTTTTTTTTGGATCAGCACACTCTCATTTTTCCTAGGACTCAAAATTAATGGGGTTTGGGGGAGGTGGGGTCCAGACAGCTTTTGAGACATGTAAGAAGAATTTTGGTTTAGACGGTTATTTTCTTTGTGATGAATTACTGATGTTTTAAAAGATTGGGAGTGAGAAAGGAATCTTAGAATGAAAGAAAAATTAGCCATTTTAAGCAATGGTTTGGGGGGTTTTTTTCCTCCTAAGATAGGTTTAGAACACCAGTTTTAGTTCAGTGGGTTTCAGTTAGAATATAGAATCTGTCACATTGTTGCAACGTCTGATTTTAGAAAAGCCATGCAATTCCTCATCATCTTCAAAAAAGTGAACACATACAGATTGACTTAAAATACAAGTTTATTCTCACTACTGTTCAGTGACTTGTAATTGAAGTGTGTGGCCATAAGGTGTTTTGTTTGTGATCATTAGTTCATTCTGCTTTGGTCTCTATCTTTTAATTATTTCCACATGCTTGCCTTGAAGCGTGAGCTTCGCCATTGCCTGGGTGCCTGGACTGACTCTTCACAGACCTACCGTCCTGCCCTGCCTGTACTTCCACACCCAAACATATCCCTGTTCTCAAACATGTCACATGTCTATTTGTTTGACCCCAGCTTCCATTTCTGACCTGAACTCTCCCATTGGGTATCATAAAAATCACACAACTTTTGCACTCAAGATTGAATGGAACACCCCCATCCTGCCATAGACGCCAGCTAGCTTGTGGCACCCACAACCTAGCATGGACAGACGTGAAGAATGTGTGCCTCCTTTCAAGGCAATGGGAAGGGTTATGGTGGCTATATCTAGGATTTTATATGATACTTAGATATTGCTGCTCATAACTATCATGTATGAAAAAATACATGACAGAAGATAAAAAATTATATATATATATATAGCAGAGGATGATGGGGGTAAAGAAAGTGCTGCTCTAAGATCTAAGTCTGACATTTACTGTTACCAAGGTCCTCCATTCTTCCCTATGAAATGAGCATTTTCCAAGCTTATAATAGCTTCTTCAGTGTTTACTCTGGGTACTGTTTTTTCTCATTTTATTCTCAAAACAATTCTGTAAGGTATGTACCATTTTACAGATAAGGAAAATAAAACTTAGCAAGTAAGCCACAGAGCCCAGACACAATTCCTGACCTCATATATTCTTAGACAATGTACTAGATTCCTTCTGGGCTAAAGGAAAAAGAAGCAGTTAGTGCATCACACTTAGGGCAGATTTAAGGACATTAAGAAAAAATGGAGACGCTTTTATTTGAAGAGATGGTTCTCAACCAGTCTGATAGACTATCTCTAAGGCCCCATCTAGAGTGAAAAGGACTAGCTGCAAACAGATGATAAAAGGACCATTTGAAGGAGGAATGTCATGAGATTTAGGATGTAAGGGATGCAGTTTCAGAACCCCAGTGACTAGTGAAGTATCAGAAGTGGGGGATGAAATTCTCTCCATTTACACCTGGAATTCAATAGCATCCAAGGAGAGTCTGAAGGACCCCCTCCCAGTACCACAGCAAGGCCAGTATGGAGGGGTTTCATCAAAGGACTTCTAGTCAATGGGCTTCAGTGAGGATATCAAATGAAAGGAAAAGAGCAGGCATTTCCGAATACACGTGACACAGCCCCAGGGTACTCTCAGAAATTACTGGTGTGATTTAGTAGGAGAGCTGATGTTCTATAGTCATGTAGGGAGGGGCCACAAGCAAGCCGAATTTGGCAATTATGTTACTATGACCCCACTGATATGATACTCAAGCTAGGAATGGGATGTCTGGGGATGTTCCCTCTTCTCTCTTTTTCTTTAAATATGTATAATATAATATAATATAATATTCCCCCTAATAATACTTTTCAAATGTGGGTGAAATTCCTAATGCAATGCAAATTCCAGTGTAAATGAATGCTGTTTCCATTATGCTGAGAGGAACATTGTAAACACTAACACTTTATTAATTTCCATTGAATGGTGATAATATATGCCTGTTAAGTGGCTCTTTTTGGGGATTAAATCATTTCCTTTAGGTGACCTGATTTTGTTCTCCTATCACAAATGATTCACAAGGAAAATTAAAGATGCTACAAAAGGTCCCTCATGTTGCCTAGTTCCTATGATAATAAGAGCTGCCACCTTGAAATTAACATGCCACGTGAAGGGTTCAGTCCTCCCAGTACATCAAGTAACTATTTCTTGACTCATTAAGTGGTACGTAAGAGAGCTGAGAACTACAGTTCAATTTCCCACAGTACCTGATGTATTTGAGAGGTGGTGAATGCTAATGCATCTGTACCTGTACAAGGGCCTCCTTATCTTCCACACCCTCTATTTCTGCTCTGCCAGCATCAGGCCACCATCTCTTCAAACCCCACCTCTAACCTGTGTATCAAGTATTCATGAAAATTGATAATCTGGCAAAAGGCAAACAACCTTCTGCTCTAAGATCAGATTCTTTCTGTATTTCTCTTTGGTTTTGCTAATGCCTCAAAACCCCATAGTCCCCTGTCCTCCGGGTCTTGCTTGCCTTTGAGATAAGCATGGTGCTCAAGGCTGGCTTAACTCTTAGGGGTCAACTAACTCTCAGATCATCAAACACGGTCCGATCTTTCCCCCCTTGATGAATGAACTTGGATTTTCCATTTGCCTGCTTTGACTGTGGAGATGGACTTGCTAACTCAACCCTAAACTCCCACTCCCAGCCTTGTTGAATGACTTCTCTTCATTTCTTCCCAAACGAGTCACCCAGAAAAGAAGCCAAAACAAAGACATTCATAGTTTAGGTTAAACCAACACTATGAATTTAAAACTTAAAAAACAAAAAGCGGAACATGAAATAACAGCCTTAAAGAACAGTCAGCAACACTTCCTGGCTCTAACTTTCTCTCATTTGTTAATAAGCATTACAATAACAGCTGTCATATTTTGAGTATATACATGTACCAGCAGGGTCTGGAATTTGTCATATATAACCTCATTTAATCCTCTCTTCCATCATGCTAGGTAGGTATATGTAATCTTACTTTACAGATGACAAAATTCTCTATCTTTCTTCCCCCCTACAAACAATAAGGAAAACTTGTCACATGGCACACTTTATGTGCTATTTACGGTATGCCAATAATTCTTCAATTAAATTGATTACAAACAAGTTGTCTTCATATACCAAGAGATATTGCAAATCAATAAGGAAAACATCTCCCGTAATTCACCTGGTGGAGAGGAGCCATATCCCATTTTACAGCATCGCACAGCCCATCTCTAAGGATTTGGTCTGATGTGATAGGATTGCTCTCTTACCTAACCCCAAAGTCATGTGTCAGTTAACTAACTTTCAGTCTCTTGACCAGCAAAAAAGCTGACGGGTTTATCCACGGCTGTTTCAGCCAATCTGACTTCTTTCTCCTTAGCCTCCCAAACTTTTCTCAAAGGCTCAAAATGGGACTCCAGGAAAGAAATAAGCAACGGGCATAATTTAGGTTGTGGATTATTAGGCAGATTGGAAATAATTTCAACCCAAATTGAAAGCAATAAACATTTCAAGAGGGATTCATATTAAGAAATCAAAATCTGAAAAATCTAGAAGGCTAGTTTTGCTCTAGAATAATGGGGTTTTCTTTATTGGTTAGAGCAGTCATAGGTAGCACTCATTGTAGGGCCAAGATTTCTGTAGTTGGAAGACATATATTGGGTAAAACCTCCTCGTGCATCATCCTCCCAAAACTCTCTAAGGGGCTTTAGGCCTCAGGACTCAAAAGACTGGAGATTCTGTTTCCTAAAGAGGCCTGAAGGAAAAGAACAACACAGTCTTGATCCTTCCATGGAAGAAAGAATCCGGGGGGTGTTTTCGGAGTAGCTTAATGCTGTGACTTTTCTTCCTGGAATTATTAGTGTACTCCCTTTCCATCTACTGCTCTCAGAACATTAGCCTGATTTTTTCCCCTTGAGTTCTAATCATAGCACCATGGTCATTATTTCTTATAATTTAAGAAACAATATTAAAGCCTTTCAGCAGGTGACAATTCCAGGTGAGCAGCCAGCTCTGAAGCCAAAATATCCTGAAAGGATGGACTCCAATAAAATGCTCAATAAATTCTGGTGAATGCTTGATCTTGAACTTCTTATTATAGGTTCTAGGTATATGAGGTTCTAGGTATATGAGATTTGTATAAATTACATGACTTATCATAACTTATATAAGGTGAACATTTTTTTTTTTTAGATTTCTAGGACAAGAAGGGAATACTGGGATGATGTTTTGCTCTGCTGAAGCCCATGTTGAGTCCTCTGAGTCCCAGACACCCAGTTGCTGGGACTGAAGGTAGCCCCTGTGGGTGTGTGCATTGTGAGTAATGCAGCCTCGAGTGTGTGGCTGGCTGGGTGTAGGGGAAAATGAGATCCCTCCCCTGTGCTATGAAAAGTCCCTTGACCAGTCTCAGGACAAAGAAAAACTCAAGGGGCATCAGCTAAGACCCAAGGGACAAGGTAGAAAATAAAGAGGAAGGTAAACTCCCTGAGGCAGTGGAGGAGATTGAACCACATAAATTCTGCTTCCCCACCTCCTTCAGACCTGCACTCAGCCCCTTGGGTTACATCTCCTAAAGTAGTTAAGAACTATTTTAGTCTAGGATGGTCATGGGACCATCAGTTACCTTCCCGGCCTCCACTCTCCCCTCTCCCCTGATAAGAGGGACCAGGGATGAACCCCATAAATCTGTTTTTATTTCTTTCTGTGTATTCTAGCTGACCTCAGCGACTGATCACAATGGTTACTGGTAGTAACTGTTGTGGTTTAAGGAGAAAGTTTTGACACCCCCAGCCATCTCCCCCAAGCCTGTAGTATTTCAGTGTGTATTTAGATTAACAAGCAAGAATTACTCTAGTAATTAATAAAACACACTGCTATGTGAATTCATCAAGTTCTGTACGTAGATGTATACACACACACATACACACACACACACACACACACACACACACACACACATCCAGGAAACCATCACTATAATCAAGCTGTTGAACGTATCCATCACACCCAAAAGTTTCCGAGTGCCCTTCTGTAACCCTACCCTCCTCTCCTACCTGCCTACCTTCCTCCACTGACCTGCTTTCTGTTAGTATAGATTGGTTTGCATGTTTAAGAGTTTCATGTAAGTGGAATCATAGTGTATCCTCTATTTTGCTCATTTTCCAGTGCCTTCAAATAGTTGTTTTTAAATATTTTGTCTAGAGTTTCTAATTGTGATGTCCTGTTGGAGAGCTGACAATCTGTCATTACCGAAAGCTGAACTCTAGCAAAAACAAAAACTTGTTGCCTCAACAGAAAATATATTACATATATTTTGATGACAAAACCCAACGACATGATGTTTTCCTTGATAATGTTCATTTAAGGAATGGTAGTGTGATTTTATCCTGATAACTATGGGTAGTTGTTGACAAATTTTAGACATTATTCGCATTTGTGTTTTCGAAACACATCACTCTAGCAGCATGGAGAGACAGATTGAAGGCCAACTCCCAGTCTGGTCCCTGGGACAGCACTTTCTTCTGAGCGTAGCCCTCCTGAGCAGCTCCTACTGAGCAACTGCTACGAGCATCCTCAAAGCACTTTAAGCTCATCATGTCCAAAACTAACTGTCAGCTTTTTCTCAATATTCTATCAGTTGGTTTCCATGGCCATCTATCCAGCCATCCGTGCTGTAAACCAAGAGGGCATTCTTGTCTCAACCCCTTCCTTTATCATCATACCAAATACAGTTAGAGACTGTAGAAACTTTATGGTTGCTAGTAATGCATTTTAAATGTGTTTTAGGGGGAATTCCCTGGAGGTCCAGTGGTTAAGATGGCTCTTTCACTGTCGTGGGCCTGGGTTCAATCCCTGGTCAGGGAACTAAGATCCCACAAGTCCTGCGGCGTGGCCAAATAAATAAAATAAATGTGTTTTAGGGTTCAGAGGTATTGTGAAAACAAAAGGCCAATGGATGACTCCATAGTTAGGGGAAGGGAGTGAGTAAGAAGACTGACTTTATCACATGGATTGTGAGATGACCGGTTTAAAGAAGAAGAAGAAAAAACCCACAAGTCTCAGTTTCTGGGACTGGGAACTCTAGCAAGGAAAAATAGAGGATTGGGGCATGTCAGCACTGTCCAAAGACCATGGTCCTCAACAAGGGAAAACCCCCAAGTGGGCAGGGATACGTCAGACAGAAAGAAGAGTGTACTCAAAGCATCAGGATGAAAAATATGTAAGTCTAGGAGCATGGGAGGAATGTGAAAGAAAAAGAGAGAAGAAACCCAAAATGCTAATAGTACATTATAAGGGATGTAATATATTTTCTGTTGAGGCAACAGGTTACCAACAGATTTTTAAATGAGAGAGATTAACTTGTCCATTTGTTGTCATTTGATTTTTATTTTTATGTTTTATTAATGAAGATAACCTTGTAGGTAATTCATAGGGCTGAATGTGGTAGGTAGAAAGACCAAATACGATTCCTGTTAATACTAAAAGATTATGAAATTGGAGAACCAAGACGATGCTTTGGCTGAATGATGACCGGAAGACAAGGAGTCCAAGCCTAACATAAAAGGGTCTTCAGGCCCCGAGGGCACCCAGGAAAACCTTTTTGTAGTTATGCCTCATGGAAACACTGGGTTGATGGAATGAGGGCGAAGTCATTTCCAGATTTCAGATTCCTAGGAAAATTTATGGAATATGGAAGTAGCAATGTGGAAGTAGATCGTGTTATTTTCCAATTTCATCCTAAGAAATAAGTTATAGTAATACTTTATGGAGGCTAAACCTGTCATCCTAAATGTGTTATAATATCTTTTCAGCTGAAATGCATCCTGTAATAATAAGAATAAATTTTAATAAGACACAGGAAGAGTGAACCTGAAAATTTGACCTTCAGTTTCTAATTTGGAGATGTTTCCCAAGAGCTCTCACCAGGTAATCTCATCATCTTTTGGTGAACTCTAGGTGACTACAGCATTTATCACTCACCTACTAACACTAGAAAGATCTCTAGTTGCATCTGGGAGCACTCAATACGCTGTCACCACAGTTAGATCACACTTAGCTCTCTCTGATATCCAGCATCTGACTTCAAGCCAAATATTCACTTAGGAATGTCCTAGGCATCCTCACCTATGTGTTAGGCTTAGGTCCTAAGAGAAGTCCAGAAAACAAAAGAATAAAGCATCAACAAGCCATTTTTACCCTGGATCCATGGTTAGACCACCTGAAAGACCAGTGATATTTAAGGGGTCAGCAGAACACTTTTGCTGTTGTTGGTACCAGTGCCAGGGGACCCCAGAAAAACGCACTTTGCCTGGACTATGGGAGGTCTAGGGTAGTGTGGGGAGATATATGGGAACTGAGGCTGGAGAAATAGATCAAGATTAGAATCTGAAGCTCTAAGAATGTCAGGCTAAGGAAACCGTGAGCTACTGGGAGTTTTTGAACTTAAACTATTCATGACTAAAGATGTGCTATAGAAAAAAACCATTAATCTAAAATGGATGTTAGTGATAGACTGGCCTTTCACATTGATAAAATTATCAGAATTGTTTAAATGTTTGCATTTTGACTGTGCACTGTTTTTAAATTATACTTAACTGTAGAGAGTTATACTTTAACCCTCAAAATTATTCCAGAGTGAACCAGCGTAAAAATGGGATTGAAAGACTCATAAAGAGTTGCTTTCAAATTTTCTCTTAAAAATAATCTCACCTATACTCCTTGCTTTAGAACTTTGGGGAGATATAAAATTCTTTCTGAAACTCTATCACAAACATGTCACAGCTGACAATTTTCATAGCTTGTCTGCTGAAATCTGTGAAATTCTAAAGTAAATACTTACCAATTTAAATATACTCTACCTACTTCCAAAAAGGATGTAAGATGGCTTAAATTGGAATGGAGTTTAGCAAAACAACAAGTAAGACATGGTTTCTTCATAAGTACTACTTACATGAAAACTTTCTGAACTATCTGTGATACAAGGGACACATCCACAATGTTCAAATACTAGAACAATAGGGGAAAAATCAATCTCTTATTAGCTAGATATAAATTAGGTCAAAGGAAGCATGCTTTATGTTTTAGTTTCAGCTTAGATTTCATTTTTTTAAAAAACTGGGATTCAAAACCATGTGTGACATATCTAGGACGAACACACATATACAAACAATGATTTTATTATCCTGCATCATTTCCCCAGGAAGAGTCACAGAACATATTACATATCTTTAAAAGAATGAAGCTATTCAGAATTGATCTCTTTAGGCTAATACGGATTGGCATAGTATGTCAGCACAAATCCTATCATTTGGGGAAATCTCAATACAATAATTTAACTGCATGTTCTATAAAATTTCAAATGTCATTTTCCCAATCTTTGAGCACTGTCATGCTCCTTTCAAGTCCTTGTCTTCACATCTCTGAGTCTGTAGCTCTCACTTTCTCTTGCTTTTGATCCATCCCTTTCTTTCTCCCTCCTTCTTTGCAATCTTTTTAAGTCTTTTCTTCTTTGAAACGAGATTGGGAAGCAGAGGCAGCCAGGAGAAAATACATAGTTCGTTTTCTTCTAAATATACTCAAATTTCTATTCAAAATAATGGCTTCCTTCTATAATTATTTTAGAAGCAGTAAGCTGACTCACAACCACAGCTAATAACAAAAGCAACTCAATTTAGTCCTTTCTAGTAACTGCCTAAGGCCCTGGCTAATGGTGAGAGAAAGTCGCAAAGAACGTCCCAAAGGGGGAAAAAGAGCTACAATTAAATAGCTTTTGTTAAGCCAATGTTTTAAAAGGCATATACTACAGTTATAAGTGGGCCGAAGTTGGCAAGAGTTTAGAGGAGAAGGCATGGAGAAGGTCATTCTCCATCCCTTTCCTCACACCCTCACAGAAAACAGTGCTTATTTGAACTGATAAAAGCCAGAGAGACTGATCGGTCTATAATACTGGGACTAGAGCTTTCAAAGGAGTTCAACTGTTAGCAGTATTTGTAATTTCATAGACTGTCTCTAAGACACACAAGAAACGGATAACCCCAAGAAAACAGAACTGGTGTCCTGGAGAGATTTCGATATAGTTTGAATTTCATAACATGTGAATGTCTGGCCAATATGACCTTAAATATACATCTACAGGTTCTTTGATACTCTTCTCCTCAAGAGATGGTACTTAACTCACTTCTCCATGAGTGTGGGCTGGACTTTGTGATTTGCTTTGATCAATTAAAAGATGCCAGAAGAATGGGAACGTCACTTCTAATATTAGGTTATAAAAGCCTGCAGCTCCTGTCTTGAGCATTCTTTTTCTTTCCTCCTGGGAATCACTCACTGCAGAGTTCTCCAGATGCTGTGAGGTGTCAGCAGGCTAAGAGGCCCACACAGAGTCACCTGAAGCCTCCTCTCTTGACAGCCACTGGAGAGAGCTTAGAAGTAGATTTCCCAGCCCCTTCAGGTACCCTCAGCCCAGGGTCAACGACATGACTGTAAGCTCCTAAGAAACCTTAAATGAGAACCATCCAGCTAATCCCTCCCAGTTTTCTGACCTTGAGAAGATTTGAGGTAATAAACGTTTGTTGTGCAAACTGCTAAATCTTGGAGTAACTTGTTATGCAGCAATAGGTGACTAATACAATTACCAGTCTGAAAATACAAGCACACACATTAGTTAGTTAATTAGTTAAATGGAAATGGAAACACACATTCCTGAGTTCTCTTTGGTCTAACTTACTTCTACTGCACTTGAATGATAACAGCAATGAAACTACTCCCAAAGGGGAGGTGATCTGACTGTTTCTCTTGTCTCAGACCCTTTCCACTCTCTCCCAGCAGTTAAAGAACACAGGACTGGGCTTCGCTGGTGGCGCAGTGGTTGAGAGTCCGCCTGCCGATGCAGGGGACACGGGTTCGTGCCCTGGTTCGGGAAGATCCCACATGCCACGGAGCGGCTGGGCCCGTGAGCCATGGCCGCTGAGCCTGCGCGTCCGGAGCCTGTGCTCCGCAACGGGAGAGGCCACAACAGTGAGACGCCCGCGTACCGCAAAAAAAAAAAAAAAAAAAAAAAACAACACAGGACTGCTTTGAGTCTGATCTCTCAGATTACTTTCTTAGCTGGCTCCCTATGTGCCCCTCCCATTTGATTATGATTGCACATAGCTTACTTGACAAAATGGTCTCTTTCCTGCATTTGAAAAGATCTGATGACACTGTAATGGGTTTTTTCCACTTGGGAAATTGAAATTAATGAAATGAAATAGTGCTTGAATTTACTCATGTTGTGGCATGTACAAAGAGCTTGTTATTTTTCAATACTGGATAATAGTCCATTTTATAAACATACTACAATTTATAAAGTCATGTATTGAAGAGCACTGGAGTTATTTTTTGTTTGGGGCTATTGAAAATAATGTTACGGACCTCCGTCTACCTGTCTTTTACTGTACACAGTATACATTGCTGTTGAATATACACTTAGGAAAGAAATCCCTGCATCAAGGAGGTATGTATATCTACAGTCTTAGCAGATACTGCCATGATTTTAACGTTGTTAAATTAATTTTTACTCCCCCTAGCAATGTACGATAATTCTTGTTGGTCCCATATCCTGATAAGATATTGCTATTGACGGTCTTTATAACTTCAGCCATTTGGGTAGATTTATACCAGTACCACATTTTGGTATTAATCAGCATTTTCTTGATGACTAATTGTGGTTGAGCACCTTTTCATATTTGGCCATTTTGATGTCAACTTTTGTGAAGTGAATGCTTTTTCTATTTTATTTATTAGATTGTGGTTTATTTCTTCTTAATTTGTAAGCGTTTCTTCTGGACAGGAGATCTTTGGTGGACATATGCATTCCAGACATATTTCTCACTCTGTGGTTTGCATTTGCAGTTTCCTAATCGTGTTCTTTTGATGAACAAAATTCTTAATTTTATTGAAGTAGAATTCTCCAATCTTTTCTTTATGGGCAAGTGTGTTTTTTGTCCAGTCTAAGAAATTTTACCCACCCCAGGTCATGAACATATCCTTCTAAGTTATTTTCTAGCAGTTTTGTTATTGTAGATTTTCTATTTAGGTCTATAGTTCATCTGGAATTTCTTTTTCCAATGGAGTAAGGTAACATCAAAGTTCAATTCCCTTATGGATAGCCAATTTACCCAGCATCATTTATTAAAATAACAATCCTTTCTTCACTGCATTATAGTAGCAACTTCATCAAAATTCAGATGACTTTATATATATTTTTGGACCATATTCTGTTCTGTTGGTCCATCCGCCTGCCCAATGTGCTTACCATACTGTCTTAATTACAATAGTTTTTTTAGTAAGTCTCAATATCAAGTAGAGTAAGCCTTCCAAATTCTTTCTTTTTATTCAAATGTTTTTTGAATATTCTTGAAACTTTTCGTTTTCTTACTAATTCGGAATCTTATTTTTTGAAGCTTATTATTTCCCACCACAAAAAAACTTTTAGAATTTTTATTGGAATTGCAATGCATTGTTTAGGTCAATTTGTAGAAAATTAGCATTTTTACAGTATCAAATATTCCAACACAAAAATATGGTATATCTTTGTATTTGTTTAGGTTTTTGTAATTTCTTTCAATAATGTTCTGTAGGTTTCAGCACATAAAATATTTTTCTTAATTTTTTCCCTAAGTACCATTTTAAAATTCCAAGTTTATTAACACTTCTTACTAGTACATAGAAATACTTTTAATTTTTGCATATTAAATGTGCATCTAGCAGCTTTGCTAACTTCACTTATTGATTCTAATAACGTCTCTGTAGAGTCTTCAGATTTTCTACATACGCTATCCTGTTGTCCTGAATCATGACACCTCATTTCCTCTTTTTAGCCCTTATAACATGTTATTTATTTGTGTTATCTTATTGCAATTGTTAAGACCTCCTGTCTTAACATAGACCATAGGACCATAAGGAATTGAAGTGGTTTAAAGAAATCCTCATAATTCAATATGCATATAAAACTCCTGGAGATCTTCTTAAAATGCAAATTCTAAGGGAGTAAGTCTGGAGTGGGGCTTAGGATTCTACATTTTTAACAAGCTCCCTAGTGATACACATGATGTCAATCTACAAACCTTACTTCAATTAGCAAAGATGTAGTGAATATCCTTGTCTGATTCTTCATAAGCACTTAACATTTCAACTCTGTCTGAGGTGTGC
This sequence comes from Leucopleurus acutus, assembly GCF_964270905.1. Taxonomy (NCBI): domain Eukaryota; kingdom Metazoa; phylum Chordata; class Mammalia; order Artiodactyla; family Delphinidae; genus Leucopleurus; species Leucopleurus acutus. The sequence goes on along the minus strand of NC_139159.1, from coordinate 10,039,471 downwards.
TAGAGGTTTTATCTGTTTTTGCAGATATCATGTATCAGATTATGAAAATTTTGCTTCTACTTTATTTGTTAAAATTACTAACAAGTATTGAATTTTATAAAATTATTTCACTTTTAATGAAATCATCATATGTTTTCTCTGAAGCATTCTGTTAATGTACTGAATTACATTGATTGATTTTCAAAAGTTAATCAATCTTGCATTCCTGAAATCAGCTCAACTAGGTCATGAAATATTATTCTATTTATTTATTGCTGGATTCAATTTGCTAATATGTTGTTTGAGACTTTTATGTCTATGTTCATAATTGAGGTTGGAATGTAATTTTCCTTTCTTTCAATATACCTGTCAGGTTATGGTATTATGATCACATTGATCTCATAATTAATTCAATTTTGGAATGTACCCTCTATTTTTATCCCCTGGAAGAATTTGTATAAGAATGATTTTATTTCTTCCACAAATATTTGAAAGAAGTTAATGGTGAAATAAATCATCTAGGCCTGGAATGCTCTTCCTATAGAGGCTTTTAACTAGGGATTCAATTTATTAGATAAAGAGCTTTCAGTTTGTTTTATTTTGTCTTCTATCAGCTTTGGTAAATGCTATTTTTCTAGCAAATTTTTCTTTTATTTAAATTTTCAAATTAAAAAGTTTAATAATATCAGTCTATACTTATGATCTGAAGAATCTATAGTGGTTCTTTTATTTTTATTCCTGAGATCAGGAATTTGTACTGTCTTTTACTTCTTGATAAATCTTGCCAGATATTCATCAATTACGCTATTCTTTCAAGTGACTGATTTGCGGTATGATTAATTCTCTCCATTTGTTTGCTTTCTATTTCATTGTTTTCTGTACTGCCTTTATTTCCTTCCTTCTATTTTATTTGGGTTTTTTTTTGGCTGCCCTTTTAATAACTTTTTGAGGCAATATTTAGATGACTGAATTTTCACCCTTTTTACTCTTCAAATATAATGCATTTAAAACTACAAATTTCATTCTAATCACCTGTTTAGCAGCCTCTTACAAGTCTTGACATATTTATTGATATATTTATTATTATACAATAAAAACGTTTTCTGTTACCCACTGAGAATTCTTAATATTTTTGTTAATTGCTGCCTCTAATTTCCCTAATCTCCAATACTGGGGGGCCTTTTAAGTTAACTTTTTGCTGTTGCTTTCAAGATTAACTCTATGATTGGAAAACATACTCTGAATGATTTTCATTCTCTGAAAGATTTGGGGATTGGTTTTATGGCCAATATGTGGTGAGTTTTGATAAATAGTTTAAATACACATTTTCCTCTCCCCAAACTACCACATTTCTTTTATTGCTGCCACACCTTTGAATTCCACATTCATTCGAGGCCTCAGAACGCTACCCTTACATTTTGTTTAGTCAATATTCATTTATTTTTACCCACATAGTTGCCTTGTGTTTCTGTCTAGAATAATTTTTCTCCTGCCTGAAAAGTCCTTTCATTTTTATCCTTTAATTCAGATGCACTGGCAATGATTTAAATTATGTTCGTGTTTTCTTGTCTGGAAATTTCTATATTTTACTGGCACTGGTGAAAGATGATTTTCTAGAGTATACAATTTTTAGGTTGTCATCTATTTTTCTGCTCTTTAAAATTGTCATTCTATTGCAACTGGCATCTACTGTTTCTTATCAAAAACTATTTCTCATATTGTTTCCTCCTTGAAGGTAATGCATTTTATTCTCCTCTGGCTTCTTTTAACTTCCTACTTTGCCTTTCCCTTTCAGAAATTTTATTATGACGTGTCCGGGGATGGTTTGTTTGTTTGTCTTTATTCTGCTTGGGGTTCATATTTCTTTGTGAATTTATGAGTTGATTTCTCTTCTCAGGTTTGGAAATATGGTTTTGCATTACCTTTTCAAATATTGCTTCTGTCATACTTTCTCTTTCCTGCCTTTCTAAAGCAGTTGAACATACATTAGACCTTTTCACATTTCTATTATATTTCTTATGCCCTTTTACAAATTCTCCAACCTTTTTGATCTTCATGTTTGAGTCTGGATATCTTCTACTATCCTGTCTTCAAGTTTACAAAACCACTCTTCTTCTGTGTCCAGTTCAAACCCACTTACTAGTTTTTAATTTTCATTACCGCATTCTGTGATTCTATAATTTCCATTTCACTCTTTTTCTGGACATCCGGCTTCCAGTGAAATATTTCATTTTGTCATTTATTTTCTTGAACATGTACAGTTGTTTTACAGTTTGTGTTTGATAACTTCAATGATTGGGTCATCTGGAAATTTTGTATCAGTTTTCTTTCTCTTGACCCTTTCGGGTGCCTATAATTTTTTTTTGACTGAATGACAGATATTGTACAAGAAAAACTGAGAAGGCTCTGGAGGATATATACTTCATCTTCTGGTAGGCAGCCTGAGTTGGAGCAGATCACCTTCATCTAATGAAAGAATGACTCAACCGAACTGAAGTTTTTTAAGTCACTTTCTACCTCTAGTTCTCCCCTGTTCCCAGGCTTAACTATTGTGCATCTTAACTGATTGTCTAGGCTCCTTTTTGGCAAGTCCTGAAAGCTAGTTCACACACCCTCAACACTAGAAGACTACTGAAAACTCAGCTCCTGTGCAGTGACTTCTGCTTGGTTTCCTTGTCTATCACTTTGCACAACATTAGAATTTGTCAAATGCCTCTAGCAGGAAAATAAAAGTATCTTGGACTCCTTTCTCTGTGCATTCTTTCTCTCAAGGATCACTGCTCCAGAACTGCCACTAAAAAAAAGAGAAAATTGTCTAATATTTAGAAATTCAGACTCTATGTTGGAAAATAGAAAGAGAGCTTTTAATTGCCTAACATACCAGAAGAACTTGAAAGTGCTTTTGCTTAAATGTTTTCTTTCTATAGAAATCTTTAAATGTTGTCACAAGAATACATATTTGCATTTATCAACAAATAGACAGAGTTTAATATATAGTACTAAACTTAATTACATCTAGGATATACATAATCGATCATACTCCCTAATCAGACATAAATAGAAACCAAATGGTCAAGCAACCGCAAAGCTCAAAATGAAAAATACGAACACTGGGGACTTCCCTGGCAGTCCAGTGGTTCCCTGTTCAATCCCTGGTTGGGAAACTAAGATCCTACATGCTGCTCAGCTCAGAAAGAAAGAAAGAAAGAAAGAAAGAAAGAAAGAAAGAAAGAAAGAAAGAAAGAAAGAAAGAAAGAAAGAAAGAAAGAAAGAAAGAAAGAAAGAAAGAAAGAAAGAAAGAAAGAAAGAAAGAAAGAAAGAAAGAAAGAAAGAAAGAAAGAAAAATATGTACACTAAGAAAGAGTCACTGATAATAACTATAAATGGAATATAACCTTTAAAAATTGTGAACCACCATATTGTACACTTGTAACATATAATATTGTACGTCAATTATAATTCAATTAAAAAAAAAAAAGAAAGTCACTGTACCTTGGCATACACAGCTGGTTCTGAGATTTTCAAAGTGGCTGATTTAGACTCACTGACAGATAGCATTTTTTTTGCTTCCTTTTAGTTTTTGTTTTTGTTTTTATTGAAGTATGGTTGATTTACAGTGCTGTGCCAGTCTCTGCTGTACAGCAAAGTGACTCAGTTATACCCATAGAGACATTCTTTTTTAATATTCTTTTCCATTATGATACATCCCAGGAGACTGGATACAGTTCCCTGTGCTACACAGACTCACAGACATAGAGATCAGACTTGTGGTTGCCAAGGGGTAGGGGGGAAGGGAGAGGGATGCGCTGGGAATTTGGGGTTGGTAGATCCAAACTATTACATTTAGAATGGATCAACAACAAGGTCTTACTGTATAGCAGAGATAGCATTTTTAAAGTTGGCTGTTTTTATTAGCTGAAGAGTAAAGTTGGCATCCTGTTGAGATGAGTTTCAGTGAGGTTTATGGTTGTTCTCTCCATTTCTGGGCTCTTGTCCTATGAGGTATTATCCATTTCAAAAAGTTGTGCTATTTCAGCAATTTCTTGTTTAACATTGACAGTTGCCATTTCACAAATATTAGAGAGATTGAAAAGGCCTATAAGATCATTAAATCCATCCCCCTGGCACTGTAGGCGAGGCAAGTGAAGCAAAACTATTTTTTTGTGTGTGGGTTATATTTGGTATGGTCCTTTCTAGTAAAAAATAATATTGAGTAAAATGGGTGAAGGTGCCTAGGTAAGTGAAAAGCTTCTGCAGGAATTTTCATTGTTTCTTCTCTTCCTTTTCAGTCTGAATATCATTAATTATTCAATGCCTATTTTATATCCCAAATGCATATTTTAAAACAATTTCTGAGATTTAACTTATACTTTTCATTTAAAACCCATTATCTAGTTAATTTCAACACTGACCAGATAATCTGGGGCTGAGTGGAATCCCACAACCAGTAGTCTTGGAAATTTATTACCTCAATGTGTAAAGTGATGAAAAATACATAGACTGCATTACCTTTAATTTAATGATAATTTCACAAATGTCTGTATTTTTTCTAACATGTAAAGGTGGTAGAAGTGTTCTGGTTAATATTAAATAGCCAAATATTATTGAATTTAGTCAAATTTACTCTTTCATATTAACGTCCCAGGTGATAATATACTAAGGAAGCATCCATGTATAATTATTCAAATATCAGTGGTGTCTATTCATTATATTTAGTTAAAATTAAAATTTAAGCATCTTACAAATATCTACTTAATCATAAGATATCAGTGAACCTACTTCTTGAGTACAAAAACATAGCTAAAATATTAAATATTATGTTTAAACACAATAAGGATTTCTTATAATTATGTAATCACCAAAATATTTTCTGATTTTTGCTTATTATTAAATACTCAATATTTAATTAATCACCAAAATTACTGTATAGTGTAAGCTTTGTAATACAAATATGGCCACATATAAATGAATAACAATATCCTTTAAGCAATATCAAAACATTGCCTTTTATGAATAAATTACAAGAAAAAAATAGCAAGAAAATATACATAGAGGGGTCTATATATGAACTATGATGGTGATTAATAGCAGCTAGTTCTAAAAGTTTTGCCATCTAAACTCAAACTAATGAATAAGACAATTCAAGCTATGTCTTTGGAGCCTTGCTACATCATTTATTTAATTTTTTATTACATCATTTAAAAAGCACAAAGAACCAGACATTTTATAACTATCCTTTAGCAGAGCTCAAAATGTTGCAGAATAAATTATGGATCCCACAGTCCCATGCCTGGTGGTACATATATTCTGAAATGTGGATGAATTGCTGGTACAAAATAATGCAACATTATAGCTCCATACACTCAGAAAACAGGTATTGCCGGCAATCTCAACTACTATGGAGGCCTTACCATAACATGTGAAGTTCAAAGTCAGGTATAGTTGTGGCTGCTCCCATTTCAGTACCAAATAATGAAATGCCACTTGCAAGATTCCACTCTTCTCACCCTGCTTTGAACGTGTTACCCGGTGTGTTATTTGAATAATTTAACATATCTGCAATAGTAAAAGCAAAATTCTCCTGACAGAACATTTAAAGAATATACATACATGAAAAGTTTCCAATAGGTAGAGTCCTTCTGCTGTAAGAGTAATTATGTAAATCCACATGTGATATTATGTAATGTTGATATTAATATTTTATCTTCAGAGATTTTAATAAGATAGAGACTTTTTGGCAGGAGACAATGACAAATTAATAAGTGAGCAAAGCTCAGGTAAGCCAGTACTCTTGAAGGATAAATATAATAAATAAAACCTTTCCTAACTGAGAGTTGTACAAATATTTCACCATCTGTCCTTGTTGCACTGGATTCTATACTCCCCTTCCTAGGTCCTGGAGACCATGAGATGAGCTATATTCCTTCAGTTAGTCTCAGGAGCATGGACTTTTCTCATAATGTGAGCATCTTGCTACACTGAAGGTGATTGTACTTTAAATCTTCTATGTGATGCCCACTCCCCGTGCCCGCCAAAGTGTAGTCTGCTTCAGAAGAACAAACTTGCAGTGTTGGATTTATGGAGAAACCACTTGCTGATTCCCAGTATGGTGATCTCCTAAAGAACGTCCAAGTGTAAATCCTCTCACACACCAGTGTCATCTTTACTACCCACTCTACGTTCTATACTTTCTATATATTTCTATATTTCACTTTCTATACTTCCACACTTTTTCTCTTCACTTCATCTTCTCTACCTCCTTATCCTCTATATAAGAAGCAGCCTTACTGTAATCATATATTAGAATCTTACATTTTTAGGAAATTTTAGATCATCTAATCCTATTCTCTCACCTAAGAAGGATCAAGGGGGATGAAAAACTCTTGATTTGCCCAAGCTGCATTTGTTTTAGTAAAGCCTTCAGTAGATACAAAGTAGTTTTGACCCCCAAGTCACCGTTTGCTCTACGGCATGTGGTTCTTCATGAAGGGTCCTTCTCAAGGACTGGTGTGTCCCTTCCCAGCTTAAGAGTCAAGGGTCACTCTTGCTGTCCTAGAGATGGCATGCCCCTCTTGACCTACATGCTGCTCTCCAATTGGCTCCTACACTGTAATGCTGCAAGAAACTCTAGATGCCCTACTTCAGACGAATATAAAAAAATAAGACTATGTTAAACAAAATTGCAGAAATTCAGGATTACATTGTTACATTTGCTTTATACATTTAGGAGACCACAACTTTGAACGTTAGAGTGCTGGATTAGGAATCAAGAATCTAGTTTTGGGCTTGCTTCTAAGTACCTTTGCAAGTTTGGGTAAATTTCTTAATCCCTCTGTTTCTCATTTGCCTTATCGGGAACTTAAGAGGATTGTACTAGATGATTCTTAAGGTCCCTTCCAGCTAGAAAATTCTGCGATTCTTTATCATACAAAGTAAAGTGGAAAACTGAGATAACCACATAGCTGCATCAAAGGGTAAACAAGACTTAGTACTTTGCTTTACTTGTCTGCATATTTCAGAGGAAAATTATTTTTTAATCCTAAATCACCAGTAAAATTGCTTCTGCTTTAACTTTACTCTGTGTGCCAGTGCAGCCAGAACTCCATGCTTTGCTCATATATGCTAAGTCTAGTGGACCGTGTGAAACAGAACGCTAGACTGAGCTGCGTGGAATTGGCATACACTGTACTTATATTAAAATGGATCCACATTCCCTGTGGCAGAATCAGAGAGGCAATGCACACAAATATAAGTAGGTGGAAAACTTCAGGGCTTGTTTATGTAACTACATTCTCGTATATATAGGAAGATGTTGCAATTAGGAAAACTTTGCTTGTCAAAACTGGTCACTTAAAATTTGTTCACACTTCCTTTTCCCTGTGATTTCTTTTTTTTTTAGCAATGATTTTTAATCACCTCCTTCACCAAAAATAAGTTGAAGTGTCTCTTCAGTTCATTTGCACTTTTACTTTCCCAGCTTTTCCTGACAGCTTTTTCTTGGATGTAGCATTAAACAGTTCTGCTCTGCTTCCCCTGTATTAACCCTGGGGCTGAGTTTTGCCTCTGCGTGCACATATACCAGCACATCGGCAGCACAGTCAGCTTTTCTAGTTGAGTCCTTTAAAGGAGATTTGTATGCAACTAAACAATAATGTGTCCACCATTTTCTGTATTTCAAAAATTTTCTTGAGAATACCCCATTTTTAAAACCTCCGCCAGTAAACCTCTCATTTCCCAGTGCGACTAAAATGGAAATAGGTTCCCACTTAAGGGTTTCCCTTTACTGCATCCCCCATCCTCAAGCCTAGTCTCTTTCATTTTCTGTTCAGTCCAGCAGTGGACACTATGTTCAAACTAGACATCAAGTAAATGCCTAACAAATGTGCAGTTTCACTCTCTCGTCTCCTCTCCTTCCCCTTTGATGAGATAACCTAGTAAATCTGGATTGCTTTTTCTAATGCAGTTGTGCCCTATGCTGATGGTTTGGCAGATTTCCCCACAATATCCTCCAAATCCTTTTCTGGGTGTATGTTCTGCGTAATTGGCTCCTTGATCCCGTACTTATTAGTTTGTATCTTTATACCTGAACAGCGTTCGGCATCCTCTGCCTTAATCACCCTCAATTCAAATCCTTCTCAATCTGATAATATTGCACCTTATTATTCATTAAGACTTCAACGTTAGTATCACCAGCAAATTCGATGATCTTTTCTCCTCTGCAAATGTCCCCAGATGTGTAGGCCTGATTCCCAGAGCTCTGGAAAACATGCTATTTCTAACCCCCTTCGAAGCCGAGTTTGCCATCTATGGCCGTCTTTTGTCTACTACTTTTAAATTAGTTTTCAGCTACGATATCCTATTGTACCTCCTGTTCCCTGGGTCTGCTTTAGATATAAATCTTCAACGTCAAACCTTGTCAAATGCTTTTTTGCAAACATTTTTTTTTCTTACCTATTGAGGCAGTGCTGTCCCAGAGAGAATATGAGAGAAATACGGCCACCCGTGCACGAGTCCACCTTGACTATCTCAAAGCGATCTGGCTAAGATTCTCTATTTACATTCAGAGAAATTCAAGCAATCTATTAAAGTAGATGAACAGGTAAAGCAAAAGCAATAAGAATTTCTTGTTTTATTTTCCTACATATTTCAGGACAGAGCTCCAGAGCCCAGTTTTTCCATGCCTCTTCTGGAAAGCACTATGTGTTGGTAACAGGGGCTGTCACATAGGGCTCAGGTTTGGGGCAGAGAGCAGATATGTGCACTGGATTTCACACACATTCTGGGTGTGGCCTGGCAAGGCAGCCCAGGCAGGCTAAAGCTACAATGACATTGGCAATCCCCAAGGTGAATCTGTCAAGCATTTACTATATGCCAGGCCCTGTTCTAAGCGCTTTACATCCTTTTAACCTAAGTTCGTTATTTTGACATAGGTATGAACTGTCAGAAAAGTTGTTGAAATGGTACAGAGAATTCCTGTGTACCTTTGACCCAGCTTTGCCTTAGTGTTAGCATCTTACATAATCATAGGTTGATCAACAAGACTTAGAAATTGACATGGTGTGGTACTACTAATGAAACTACAGACTAGTAAAATTTTTACAAGTTTTTCCTCCATCATCCATTTTGCACTAAATTGTTGTGTCTCTTTAATCTTCTTCAATCTGTGACAATTCCTTGTCTCTCCTTGTCTGGTCTGTGACAGCTTTTCTTGTCTGTCATGAATTGACAGTTTGGAAGGGTATCGGTCAGGTATTTTGCAGAATGCCCTCCAGGTGGATTTATTTTCCTGAAATTTTCTCGTGATTACTTTAAGATTACTTATTTTGGGCAATTTTACCACAGAAATGTGACCTTCTCAGTGAATCATATCAGGGTACAATGTTCACCTTGACTATTTGATAAGATGGTGTCTATCAGATGTCTCCATGGTAATGTTAATTCTTTTTGTAATTAATAAATATTTGGTGGGAGATACTTTGAGACTGCATGAACACCATATTTCTCCTCAAACTTCTGCCCAGGAATTTTAGCAACCATCGGTGTAGCTTAACGGTGACAATTATTACTCTATTGGCTGTCCATCGGTGATTTTCAACTTCCCTCATTTCTTCCACATTTATTAATTGGAATTCTTCTGTAAGAAAGAGCTTTCCTTTTCCCCCTATTTATTTGTTTATTTCATTATATAGCTATATCAGTATGAACCCATGGATATTTATTTCATTTTAAGGATGATGTATAAGAGGGCCTTCAAAAATTTACCAGTATAGGGGCTTCCCTGGTGGCGCAGTGGTTGAGAGTCTGCCTCCCGATGCAGGGGACGCGGGTTCGTGCCCCGGTCCGGGAAGATCCCACATGCCGCGGAGCAGCTGGGCCCGTGAGCCGTGGCCGCTGAGCCTGCGCGTCCGGAGCCTGTGCTCCGCAGCGGGAGAGGCCACAACAGTGAGAGGCCCGCGTACCACAAAAAAAAAAATTTACCAGTATAAAAATATATTGCTAACTACGTGTGAAAACATTGGAATGTCTACATAGAGAAAATAAGTCTAGGAAAAAATATGGTTACACAGGTATTCAGCATGAATAGACTTGTCTGATGGATAAAATTGTTTACCTGGAATGGCCCCATGACCACCAGATTTGCCTCATTGGATTTAAAATAAAAGAGCATCACCACTCCTGCATCTCACCTCATGAAATATAGGCTTGGAGAGAGGTAAACAGAGGTGCAGAGATTCAGTATCAGAAACGATCGAGCAGTTGGTAAATCTAATAATTCAAGAACAGAGCAGGTAGCAGGGTGTGATAATGGAAAGAAACACAGAATTGCCTACAAGCTGTCCATGGAGGAAGTCCAGTCAGGGAAGTGAAATGTACTGGCATACAGCAGAGGAAATTGAAACTGATAGGAGGGATGATGAAATAACCCTGCCAAATGTGCCCTGCTCACCCAAGGCTGTTATTAATAAGTTGCTGACACAGTCCCAGAACTTATTCATGATGCACCAGGCCTTGGTAATCAAGAAAACTGAATCCCAGGAGTATAGGACTGAGGATACTGATATAATCCCTGTCATACCTAGCTCAGAACTGGCCTAGGCCTGGGCCTGTGGGCATATCTGCCAACACGCCGAGTTTCAAGGAGTAGAAGACAAAGGGCAGAAGAAATGAAATAGATGGCAATGACGCCCCTATCAAGCAGGTAATCAAAGTTTTATAGCAATACTTCTGTTGAAAGTATCTATTCTTCCGTTGTTCTATATATCCCTTTATTTTCTCAGTAAATATTTAGGGAGTGCACACTATATTCCAAGCATCGTGCTAAGCTCTGAGAGCTCAAAGGTAAACAAGAGATGACCCCTGCTCTCAAGAGGTATTTATAATCTTCAGCTTCCCTCTAAGCCCCTGTTTGAGAATTGCTTCCTCCAATATACTTATTCATCAATCAAACTGCGTGTGTGTTGTGCGTGTGGGCATGCGTGCTCACGTGTATGATAAAGATCTACAATGACCCCTGCAGATGCTACCTTATGGTGATATACAGGTGAAAGTCTCTGCCCTTGCTCTAAAGGAGCTCATAAGTGGACCTGATAAATAAACACAATTGTGATATGACATGATAAGTGGTACACTGGAAATGTACACAAGATCTGTAAGAACAGATGGAAGAGGCACCTGACTTAGAGCAGAAGCACTGAAGTTTTCTTAACAGCAAAGACACTGGCCTGAGTCATGAAGGAAACGTTGAAGGTTTTCAAGATAAGTAGGTGTAGAAAGGATGGAAATTCTGGATGCAAGAGGCACCCAAGCTCATTCATTATAGAAACGCAAGTCACAGAGGGAGGCTGGTTACAGAGTTCCAGGAGAGAAGAGGTAAAATATAAGAGCACAGAAGCAGGTGGGAACCAGATAATGAAACACCTTGGAAAATATTCTAAGAGTTTAAATTCTATTTTCAAGGCCACAAGAAGCTATTTAAGCGAAAAAGGTGACTCAATCAGGTTTAGATTTTTGAACAATCATTTTGGAGGCAGTGTAAAAAATAGATTTGAGCGATGTAAGACAATAGACAAGGTGGCAATAAAGGATTGCATTAAAGTAAATCAGGCGAGCCTTCTGGGTATGTACCCAAAGGAAATGAAAATAGGATTATCATAGAGATACCTGTACTCCCATGTTCATTGCCTCATTATTCACAATGGCCAAGATGTGGGAACAACCTACGTGTCTATCAATGGATATCAATGGATGAAGGGATAAAGAAGATGTGATATATAGACAATGGAATATTAGTCAGTCATGAGAAAGAAGGAAATCTTGCCATTGGCAACAATATGGATGGACCTTGAGGGCATTAAAGTAAGTGAAATAAGCCAGGCAGAGAAAGACAAATACCACATGGTACCACTTATATGTGGAATCTAAATAAAAAGTGAGGGGCTTCCCTGGTGGTGCAGTGGTTGAGAGTCCGCCTGCCGATGCAGGGGACAAGGGTTCGTGCCCCGGTCCGGGAAGATCCCACATGCCGCGGGGCGGCTGGGCCCGTGAGCCATGTGCGTCCGGAGCCTGTGCTCCGCAACGGGAGAGGCCACAGCAGTGAGAGGCCCGCGTACCGCAAAAAAAAAAAAAAAAAGTCAAACTCATAGGAACAGAGTAAAAAAGTGGTTACCAGCTGGGGTGGTGGAAATAGGGAGAGGTTGGAAAAGGGTACAAACTTTCACCTAAAGATGAATAAGGTCTCAGGATCTAATGTATCATATGGTGACTAGAGTTGATAACACTGAATTGTGTAAGTGAAATTTGCTAAGAAAGTAGAACTTAAATATTCTCACCAAAAAATTTAAAAAGTTAAATATGTGAGGTGATGGATGTGTTAATTAGCTACATGGGAGGAATCCTTTCACCATGTGTACATTTAGCAAATTATGATAGACACTTTAAAGATCTTACAATTTTGTCAATTATACCTCATAGCTGAGAAATAAATAAGTAAATAAATTACATGTAGTAGTCATGTACTGATAGGAAACATGAATAGCAAATAAATCATATTTTTAAATAAAAAATAAATCAGGCAAACAATGACTAAACAAAAAAATAAAGGAAGAGAGTGGGCATCCATGATCTTAGAAAAGATGGTGTGGATCCCATAATTATTAGGAAGTCAAGATATGATAATTGATTGAATGTGCGGTTAAGGATAGTTTATGACTCTAGAAACAGGTGCTTTTCTCAGAGAGAAGGAATACCACTGGTGTAGCATATTTAAGCAAGAAATCAATTTTCACATGTCAAATTAGAGGTGTCTGTAAAAAAAGAAAAAAAGAAAGAAAGAATGAAAAGAAAAAGGAGTTCTGGAAATACCCAGATAGAAGTCATGGTTCTAGGACTCGGGAGAAACCTGAGCCTGATGTGATTTTGGTTCTTCAATAAGTAGTCATTTGTCATTTACTCTATGTTAGACTAAGGGCTGGAAATGCTGCTGAATGAGACGGACCTAATCCCTGCCCTCAAGGAACTTACATGGTACACATTACAATCACATTACAGTCATGAAATGTAGCTGATAGCAGAGCCAGAAAAGTGGGTAAGCCCACCGAGGGGCAGTGCAGGGTTTTTTCTCAACGCTTTGTTATCCTTTACACAAGTTTTTCTCAGCTGTGCATGTACATCTGAATCACCTGGGGACTCTGTAAAGATGAAGCTTCTGATGCCATCATAAGTCTGGGATGGAGCCTGAGGGTCTGCATTTCTGAGAAACTGTCACGTGACACGAGGAGGCTGCTGGTCTCTGAATAGGACGTCTCCTCCCTCGGGTCAGAATAGCTAAGAGCCATCATCAGAGTGAAACTTGTCGGAGAAGTCAAGTAAGGGAGGGGCTGAGCCCTGAGAAAGAAGGACAGAACAGGTGGTAGCAGAATGGAAACCAGTTCTTCACTGAAGATGACCAGTGAGGACTGGTCACCCTCATCCAGCAGCTATTACTAAACTTCTATGAATCTGCTCCGGTCCAAGTACATTGGATACAGGCTCCTATAATGAATTGGGATGAATTCCAACAATAGGCTCACTTGTCTGATTTGTTATAAATGTAATACAGGAAGCCTAGGAGAGGCGTCTGTAAGCCTGCTCTCCATGGTGGAAAGCACTGGAAATAGAGTCAGAGCTTCCTTAGGGACTCAGGCCTGTAGCAGAGCCACGTTCCTGGCATGGTGTTCATTCCCCTTCTCAGGGGCCCTGTTCCCTATTCTGGGCTTTCTTCCTCACAGGGCACTGCAGAGACCACCTTGCCTGGGTGTTTCATGCAGGGCCTGGGAGAGGACATTTGGTACTTCTCTTTATTTTATTCATTCTTTCCTTTTGGGGGGCAAAGGTTTTTCTCCGTGTGAGAAGATGATTCCCTGACGCTCTGGGCCTATGGAAGCCGTGTGCTCACTGCCCCTGAAACAGGGAGCGACTCACCGGCAGTGTTGGCATCACCGTGAACTTGTCGGAAATAGGATTTCGGGACCCCTACCCTGACCCTTGAATCAGAATTTCCAGAGATGGGGCTTAGGAAAATGTGTTTTAGCAGGTTCTTCGTGTACGTCCAAGGCCAGGAAGCCCTGTTCTACAGGATCCCAGCCCAACTGGCTTACCTGACTCCAGGATTTGTGGGCTATGGAAGTACTGCCTTCTTCTCAACCAGGATAAAGGTCTGAGACCCAAAACAGGCCTGTGAAATAGACCTCACGGCATTCTTCCCAGCCCTCATGTCCTGTGACAGAGGGTAAAGGAGACCGGGACTTCCCAAATTCCATCACCAAGGTAAATGTTATTAAACGAAACTACTTTCAGGGGACCTGACAATCACAGTTTACTCACTCATAGGTAACAAAGATTCATCTTCATATGGGTGAGATTTAATCGGAGGTCTCAGAGAGACAAAGTAACTGCTAAGTGGCTGACCTGGGGTCCGAACCAAGGCTCTGACTCCAATTCCTTTTCATGCTACTTAGAAAAGATTCTTGACAATAGCTTCCAAAGTTGAATTCTTGCTCTTTCTTTTCTAAAAACATCTCATAAAATCAGTACATTTTGTGAACCAGACTACATCTGGTGGGTTTTGGGGGCTTTTGGGGGTTTTTTGCTTGTTTTGTGTTTTTTTGCTTGTTTGTTTTTGAGAGCCTGCACGATTGGGGTTGTCTTTAGAAAAATCTCTTAGTTTTCTAGAAATTACCCTACACACATTGCCTTTTTCCTCCCAATTAGGAAAAGACCTGCCCATGGCAGAGTACCAAAACCCAGCAATATATGTCAGAGAAATGAAATGCTATTGTTCTCCCTTTGCAGTTGCAGTATTGCATAATAAGCACAGACACAATGGAGAATTCTGCAGAAATTCCTTGGGAATTCCAGCACAGAGATAGGCCAACATCATTAGACAGCATTACAACTATTATCCTGAACTACCTTTAAAATATTCTTTGCTCCCCATGGCTGTGATGACCAAAAATCTGTTTTAACCAAGCCACCAAAACTTCTAGTGCATAATAGGCAAAGTACACGTGGAAAGAAGCTATAAGACTCTTGTATCAATGATTTTCTCTCTTTTTCTCTCTCTTTCTCTCTCTCTCTCTCTCACATTCAAACACACACACAGAGACATTACTAAAAGGAAAAATTACCTATTACTTTCTCCTCACAAGTCTAAATTCAATTCCAAGCAGTCTTGAGCAAATGGAAAGGGGTGGAAAAACCTTCCTCAGAGATCTGTGAAAGCTTGCAAAATTCCTGGTGATTGACGCCATTGCTTTTAGGGCTAATGCATTCTCAATTTTGCAAGCCTATGGCAGCAGAGAACACCGTGTTGGTCTGGATATCTGGCAAAACTTGTTTTTTATTGAAATAGAATATTGATATCTTTCAAGACTTTCTATCACAGATACTGAATGCATAAAATCACATTTTACATTGTTATCAGGTTTCTAGAAGAAGTGACAATCTTTACATAATAAAATAACTATAATGCTTCATACTGAAAATTATAACTGTGTTTTATTAACCAATTTATATACAACCTTGACAATTAAAACAGCTAACAGGGCTTCCCTGGTGGCGCAGTGGTTGAGAGTCCGCCTGCCGATGCTGGGGACACGGGTTCGTGCCCCGGTCCGGGAAGATCCCACATGCCGCGGAGCGGCTGGGCCCATGAGCCATGGCCGCTGAGCCTGTGCGTCTGGAGCCTGTGCTCCGCAACGGGAGAGGCCACAACAGTGAGAGGCCCGCATACCGCAAAAAAAATAAATAAATAAAAATAAAAAATAAAATAAAACAGCTAACATTTATATATCTCTACTTTTAAAAATATTTGTATGTATAATATATATATTTATACATATTTCATTTTGAACCTCACAAGTTATTTTGGATAGTCATATTATCATGTGGTCATATTATCAGCACTTTGCATATGAGTAAACTAAAGCAAAAAAGCATCAGGTGAAGTTTCTGAGTTTGGAAAAGAAGCTAATTCCACAACCAGAAATATAACCCAAATTGCCTGGCTCCCATTTTCAACGTCATTATCCAAACACATTAAATGAAGAATTTTGGTATATATACTGCTGTACATACCACCCAGAATTATTGCTGCTTGTAACTTTGATAGTTCCAGATAATCCTTAATTCTTGAAGCCAATTACATCCTGTATTGGTAGTCCAAAAATCAAATTCAAAAATTCAGACAAATACAATACACATATGAAGAAAAAGAGGAAGAAGAAGAAGACGGGGTTGGGGGGAGGAGATGAGTCATCCTAAGGGTGTTGTGTCTGGATATTACACTCAAACTAGACTGTAAGAACTAAAACTGAGAAATCACCTCCCAAGTACAAAGCAGTCATTCAATTGAACTCAGATTACAAGTATGATCTGTCAACCACGGCTAGATACCCAAAGTGAAATAGTTCCAGGCTGCAAGGAGCTCATAACATTAAATTCATATTAGATACAAATGGAAGTAGGAATATAAAATATACATATTTTCAACAAGCTATAATCGATATTATATGATGACAATTTGTTTTGTGGTAGTTATCAGTTCCTATTGATAGTTACTAGATTATTGTCATGTACTCCTAATGCGTTGTTAGTTTTTTGAATGTTTCATTTGAAACAGACAAGTTATTAATGATACACTGCCAAATAGAACATTTTGTAGATAAATCAAATAGATACATTTAATATGAAAGATTTAAATTATATAAAAAGTATATTTGAGCATTCTAATTCTTTCGGGAATGAAAAGATTAAATAACTAAAACCATAAGAAAAAAATAAGAGGCTTTACATGACATTCTCTCATGCCCGATACTCTGCAGTGCTTTTTATGGGAAATTACAGCTGCCAGAGTTAATTTAATTTGATGTAATTTAATTGTTGAATTTGTATTTTGTACACATCATTGGAGGCCCTAAAGCAATAATATCTTTTTCTTTAAATAAATAATTTTCTCTCACAGTTTAAAGAAATGATTGGCTTAGAAGACATTATTATACTGTAGAGAATATGCAAAGTACCATACAGAACGATTTTTCTGACACCAATCCACCAATGAAAGTACTGAGAGGATCAAGGCATCTATTTCTCTCCTTTTACAAAAATGTAATTTAGTCTTAAATTCTCACCAAACACCACTGCCATGGTTACAGGGCTTGGAATAGATACTCTATCTCCCTCACAACTAGCCTCCCTCGCCCAGAATTCCCAATATGCAGTGCATGCTCCACCATCTTGCTTTGACTCTATGAATGTAAGTGTAGTGACACTTCCGTAGATGCGTGTCTCACATCTAATGTATTCATTCTATAAATTGTCATTAATGTCAATAAAAGCACAATAGTTTCTAATTCAAACAGGTTCATGGATGTACTTAAGGATACTGAAATTTAATAAACATAAAAATAAAGAATGAAAAAAATTACCCTATATCCAGCTTGAGTTATGAATGATTGGGTATTTGACTCTTCTGGATGTCATCTAATGTTGTCACATTTTCTCTCCTCCTGCCTCCCCAGATGCCCTCATCCTAGTCTGAATCTCTAGGGTTCCAGAGAAGAAAGGATACAAATGCCCTTGAAAATTCTCACGTTTCTTCCTTTTCGAAGGCAGAAGAATGTATCTAGAAGCAAATGAGATGAACTGTAGGATATACATAAGTATTTTTTTAATATGTTCAACCTATGTATTTTCAAGTGTCTACCATATTGGGGAAATTATATATTATTTAATCATCATTACACACTAGTGTAGGCAACATTATTATCTACATTTTACTGATGGGGAAACAAAGGCAATTGAGGTCAATGACTTGCCCAAAGTCACACAGCAAGTGAAGGCACAGTTAGAATTTGTTCCTTGGTTATGATCAACCCTGAGCTGGTTTTCAGTGAGATGTTTAACTGCCATACCTTGTTCTTGGTTCTGACATCTACACAGACATTCATTGAGATATCCATGACCACACTTGATTGTTATATACAAATCATGCTGAGTTTTGCTCTCATATTTCCTCTCATGACAGTGAGATTGCTTTGATATCCAGCCTCTCACACGGAGCCAAATGCTCTGCCCTTCTCAGGAACAGAAGGAAAGTGTAGCTTCTCTCCTCTATTTCTATCACCGAAGAGACTCAGTGAAAGTTCCTCAGGCCTGCCTGACACAGCACCGCACACCCATTTTTACCTCTTCCATGTCATTATCATTGTAGGAGAGAATCCCCAGAAGTTCTGGAAATAAATTTGATTGTGCAGGAGTAGAACAGACTTGGCCTATTTGACTCCTAGATAGTCACAGTTAGTGGGAGCTCTACGGACAGTTTCCTCCGGAAGCTAAATAGTGGAGTGAGTCAGTGAGGTCCTTTCTCAAAGAACTTCACAGGCCACCATCGCTCACAGTGCTGCAGGAGCTGGCATACGTCAACTTGTGAGGCCAGTTGTTAGCATCCCCTCCCAACTCCACACTGAGTAATGGCACATTGGTAGCTTGAAATTAGCCATGGTAAGAATATTTATAGCACAGACGTTAAAGAGAAACATTACAAATTACAACCCCCCCCCCCGCAAAAGCTGATTATTAAACATTTATCAGCATTACTTAAGCTTCTCTTTGAATTCTTTTTGCTTTCCCCAGCCCAGAAGGTTTATTTTTTCCTTCTCTTTTTCTGTGGGTAAGGGTGAACAAAACTAGATCCACATTCTTTCGAATCTTTTAGTTTTATACTTGCTCTAATCCTTCTTGAACTATTGGAGACCTTATATCTAGTTGTCATAATGAGGGAGGGTAAAAGAAAGTAGGGAAAATTTGGCTTATAGTTCACAAAATATATTCACAGAAATAATGTGATGCAATTGCACATGGAACACTTCCCAACTCTTTCCAGAGGGAAAAAATCAACATCGATTCAACACAATGCTTTCCAGAGAAGGGAACCCTTTCCAACTCATTTTATGAAGTTAGTTACAAAACCAAAGAATGTACAAAAAAAAGAAAATCATAGACCAATACGCCTCATTGAATACTGACATCAAAATCTTTAACAAAATATTAGCAAATATAAATCATCGATAGACAAAAAGAATCATACACCATGACCAAATGGGGTTTATTCCAAGGATACAAGTCTGATTTAATATTTGAATATCAATCAATATAGTCTACCATTTTAACAGGCTAAAGAAGAAAAATAATATGATCAGAGAAATTGATGAAGAAAAGGTGATTCACAAAACACAATACCCATTCATGATAAAAACTCTTAAAAATAGGAATAAAGGGAAACTTCCTCAACTTGAAAAGGACATCTTTAAAAAAAAAAAAAACTCTACAGCTAACATTACACTTAATGGTGAAATATTCAATGCTTTCCACTAAGGTCAGAAACGAGGCAAGGATGTCTGCCCTTATCACTCTTTTCTAACATAGTGCTATAAGTTTCAGCCCGAACAATCAGGCAAGAAAAGGAAGTAAAGATGTACAGATTTAAAAGGATGAAAGAAAACTGCCCCTATTTGCGGATGACATGATTGTCTCTGTAAAAAATGCAAAGAAATCTTTAAAACCTCCTAGAACTGATAAGTAGGTTTAGCAAATTCAAAGAACACGCCCTAGAACACAAAATCCAATTGTATTTCTATATAGCAACGAATGTGTGGATACCAAAATTTAAAACATTTACAATCGCTAAATAAATAAATAAAGGAAATAGGTGTAAATGTAACAAAATGTGCATAGGATTTGTATGCTGAAAACTATACAACACTGAGGAAAGGAATTTTTTAAAGATCTAAATAAATGGAAAGGATGATGATGATCATGGAATGGAAGACCCAACATAGTAAATATGTCAGTACTACCTAAACTGATAGATGTAACTCAATTCTTATTAAAATCCCAGAAAGATTTTGGTAGATGCAAAGTTTTCCTAAAATTCATATGGAAAGGTCAAGTAACTAGAAGAGTAAAAAAAATTTTTAAAGAAGAAAAAAGTAGAAACAATCAGTCTACTTGATTTCAAGACTTGTTATTTAACTACAGTAATCAGAACTGTATGGTATTGGCAAAGGGATAGATATACAGAACTCAGAAATAGACCCATGCAAATAGGCTCAACTGAGTTTAGAAAAAGGGGCAAAAGCAATTCATTGGTTGAAAAATAGCCTTTTCGGGCTTCCCTGGTGGCGCAGTGGTTGAGTGTCCGCCTGCCGATGCAGGGGACACGGGTTCGTGCCCCGGTCCGGGAAGATCCCACATGCCGCGGAGCGGCTGAGCCCGTGAGCCATGGCCGCTGAGCCTGCGCGTCCGGAGCCTGTGCTCCGCAACGGGAGAGGCCACAACAGTGAGAGGCCCGCGTACCGGAAAAAAAAAAAAAAAAAAAAAGACAGTGGACTTTGTTCAGCACCAGACCCAAGCTCTTGAATGTTTCCCTTTCCTCAAATCATCCATAACCTTTATCTATCCAAAACCAAAGCCAAACAAACAAATAATAAACATAGGGAGAGAACTTTGGAACTTTTCCAATTTTACCTAAGGGTCATACTATTAAAAGTGAAGGTTTCTTCTTATTAAAAAAGAAGAAAAAAAAAACCTATATTCTCTTCTTCATTAACCTTGAGTGGAAAAAAAAAGAAAAACCCTATATTCGCTCTCTCATTAACCTTGAGTGATGGACCCAGATATTTTCTATACTGACACCCTGATGCACATGGAATCCACTAGGATTTTGAGGGGAGGCATAACCAGCCTGATTCTATTGGCCTCACTGAAGACAGTAGCACCTGTGCTCTGGTGTCAGCCCATACCAACAAGGGTTCCCACTGGAGAGATCTAAACGAATAATGTCCTTAGCTTCTGGAAGTTTCTGTGACGGCCTGTGTTTCCTCAAAGAGAATTGCTGCACACACTACACATCCCGGCTGCACTGCAAACAGCTCCTCGGAAAGAAGCGGAGCACCGAGCCCTCTGACCGAACGGTGGCTGATCTCAGAGGAAGAAGTGGTTTCCTCCACTCACCCGGCTCCACCTCGTCACCTCTGAGGCCACCTTCCCTTCCCCAACTTGTTCTGACTCCGCTCTCTGGGCATGTTCTATTTCCTAGAATAACAGCAAACTTCTCACTGAATTTACTCTTTGGTAAGAAGCAACTGTAAAACCAACTCATGTGGTTCAGACAAAGCCTGGGGGAGATGGTGGTGCTTCTTTCAACAGCACGTCTCTGGGCAGAGGAGAAGAAAAGATGGAAAACGAACAGACACGCCAACCGGCAGTGTCCTGGCTTGTTTCTGTTTCTGCTGGAATCATAGGCACTTTTTAATGAGTAAGTTCAATGATCGTCCTGGCCTTTCTTCCATCCCCTCCCTCTAGGCTTTTTCTATTGTCTTTAACTGCACAGAATTCCACTTTCTAATTTTTTTGTGTACATTTTATAAAAATCTCAAATAAGATGGTTTGAGGTTTTTTTTTTTTACTTTAAAATGTCTTCCCTTTTTAAGCTGAAGACTCTTTGTCTCGAAAGATCATAAAATATTCAACGTTTTCCCTAATCTAAAAAGGGAATGAGATGACGCAGTATTTCAATGACCTGGTCAACGCTGGCCGTCTTCACAAGAGGACAAGATGCTAACACGCAGAAATCGTTTAAGAAGAACGGTTGCTTTTCAAAAATGTCAGCTAAGCCACAATTTCTCTGTTCATTAAAATTAACATAGGGTGCTCTTTCAGAAAAAAAAAAAGTCAAAATACTCACAGTCTCCCTGGTTGTTCTACATCTGTGTTTAGAGCCAGCCAAAGTTTTAGCCACAGTTCTAACACCCCTCTCTTACTGGTCCCTTGGCACCTACATTGTGCATTCCCATTTTATTCCAGCTCTGTCGTCACACCCAAGAGGTGACTCATTTTGGTGGGAAGCAGACAAGAAGATGCCCAAGGTTTGACAATGTTCAAATCAGAGTGTTAAGTGAATGCAGAAGATAATAGTTAAAATACCTGTCACAACTCAGGTGGCATCTATTTCAAGAGCACAAATAATCCAGTATTTTGTCATCTTGTCATTCACGGCTCTTTGAGAGAAAACAGAAAGCAGAACAAGCTACTAGTGAAACTAAATAAACAAATTTTGGTTCAGGCAGGGGGGACAGACCAAGCTATTTTAAAACCTTAAAATATAATCACCTTACTTGCTTGTGTGAAGTGCACATATTTTGACAAAGTTTTAAAGCCTGCATTTTTCTGAATTAACATGGTTGTCCAAATATCGGCTGATTTCAAGTGATAATGATAGCAGTGAGAATGAAGATGGCATAACTGCTCTGCTATATATAAGCTATATGTAAAAAATTACACATTTACACACACATACATGATATATATATAAACTTTATAAGTGATCAGACAGGACTTCTTAATTTGTATCATTAAAACAACCATATGCTTTATGCTAGAGACCATTTCATGCCTTTGGAGAATTTAAAATAGATAAAAAACCATAAATAGTACATCTTGCCTCTTTTGTATTTCATTTTCTATTTGTACAAACACAAAATAGAAATGTATATCTTAAAGGTTGCCATGCAAGTTGCTGGGATGTCTGATTCTCTATAATTTTATCACCCCTATACTCATATCAATATTTAGAAATTTGCTCTAGAGAGAGATTGATTTACCATATGTGGTGATAACAACGATTACAAACTCCGAATATTTCACAAACCATGATATAAATTGACTTTACTTCACACTCCTGGATGCCATTAGGCTCCTCCCCTACCAGGGAAATGGTTTCCATGGTAACTGAAAGGGGAAAAGCACAGGGAAGGAAAAAAAAGAGGTACAAAAAGCTTAATGAAATGAGGTATCTATGGAATAAACAAAATATGGGCAAGTGTTGGATATCAGAACACTCTTAGGACTTCTAGATACAAATACGTCCAGAGATGCTAAGGCCATATCATCTGACAGATCAGATGAGAAGGAAAAGACTGTGCCTAGGATTGGACTTGTTAAAATGGCCAACCACCAGCAGGGCTGCCTGCTAGTTCCCAGTGTAGATGTCTCCCAGTAAATGAAGCCTGCTGAATCTTTCTATCACCACCAACTCTGCAGAACCCACATGGGCATGGCTGGACCAATTCAGAGCGCAGCCAAGAGTGAGATGGAAGCAGAGCTGTTCACAGGAGCCCTGAATCACCCTCCCCAAAGCAGCTGCAGACCTGTCTCAGCCACACAGAGAATTTAGTGGGTGTCAGGCACTAAAATACATCCTGACCAGTTCAGGCGCTTCGGAAGTTCTCTAGAATGAAACGTTAGGTAGCCTCTGCTTTTATCTTTTTCTCTATGTTGCTGCAGTAAAATATGCAGCAAATGTTATTTAATTTTATTAGATTCTGCATATATGTGGCTTTTAGAATGAACTCAGGGGAACACACATTACTTATAAACATATACTTTTTAATTAATTTTTCTTTGTAATTTGAAGTAGGTAACTAATGCATTCATGAAACGATATGTACTCCCTCTGGGGGGCAACTTTAATACCTGCAATTCCTTAGCTTGTTAATCAAAGACGTTTTAGCCTTGTAGATCATTTATATCAGCTTAATGTTCAGAAGGTTGAAATTGCAGCTATATTTAAAAAAAGTCCTTACCTCTTACAAAATCAGAAAGATAAAAACCTCATGGAAATTCTACAGGAATGGGAAATGGAGGAAATAGTCTTTCAGAGCTGCTTTCCTTGAAAATATTTTGTAGCTTTACAGGGGGAAAAAATAGCTTTTCCCCCCAGAAGACACAAAGGCATTGCTTGGCTGAAAATGCAGCAACAGTCAGGAATCTCCATCTTGGAACCTGCCTATTTCCAGTAGTTTTGTATTTTGAATGAATGCCTTTTTTCGCTCCTTATGAAAATAATATTGGCCAAAAAAAAATAACATGGAAGAATTTGATTTTGTGAGGGTTCAATTCAGGTTTAAGTTCAGGTTTGCTAGTCTCAGACTCCATTTGTTTTTCTCCTGTTATGTTTATGTGTCACCCCGTCATTAAGCTCAGTTTTCTCCTGCACATAGTCAAACAAGAAGAACCGTTTCACCTGCACCCAGGGCGATGGCTTTACACGCAGAACTGTGGTGGGAGGCGCCCTAACTCAGAGAAGGGAAGGGGATGGGAACACATTCTCCGCATCTGTGATCCTTGCCCATGGTGAGGCACTGCTCCTTCACACGTGTGCATGCTTGTGTGAACATCTGCACATGTACAGACACCTTCACTTGGACGTGGACACACACACACATATGCACACACATTTTTCCTTGTAGATACACAGCTACATTTTAACTGTAGTGGCAGTTCTACCATGGGGCCAAGGAGAGAACGAGGGACCCTTAGAGATGGAAAGAAGGTTTGAGAACGCTCCATCTAATCACTCGTTCATAGAGTGGGGGAATCAGACGTGGCCTTATTTTCACAGCCTGGTTGTGCTGCTGGCTCATATTGAACTTAGAGTTGCCTTAACGCTCCTAGATCTTTCTACCGCCTGAAGTCTGTCCTGCCCATTCTGCACTTGGGCAGCTGACTTTCTGAAGCTGATGGCAGATCATTACATTGATCGCTGTTAAAATTTATCTCACAGGCTAAGTCTCCCTTTTAGCCTGTTCATATCGTTCTCAACCCTCATTCCATTATTTTAGTATTAGCTGTTACTCTTGGATTTTGAGTCAGTCACAAAGTTGGACAGGATGTGATTCATGACTCAATCTAAGTCCTCATTCCAACTTGATGCAGGTGCAGATGAAGAAAGGCTGTCTGGGCTGCTACTAGAGATTTCTCTTGGAGTAACAAGAATATATATTCTCTGAAAGTTAATCAGCTGTGAGTATACCTCACTGGGCTATCAGGCCACATTTCTAAACTTTATCCATTAAGGGAAACTAGGAAAGAGTTTTGTGAATACTTCTGGAAATTAAGAAGACTTCTGTTTCTCCTTGACCATTTTATGTGTATATCAAAAGAAAAGGGATGTGAGTAGTCTGATGTGACTGGGATCCCTTGTGTTGCTTCCAGTTGTCTTTCCTTCTGTTTACTCCTTTACTGGGCATTTCTTCTTACTGCCGTCTTTCCGTGATACAATAATATTCCTTCATAAGAATTGTTTTAATAGTTTTATCTGAGTATTTTTCTCCTTCAATTTAGAAGCTTCCTGCTAACATTCTTCCTGACCCTTATACTGCCAGCCCCTTATCAAAGAACCTAGGTTTCAGGGTCTCAACCTATAATCCAGAAAGCCAAACTGTATTATTTAACAACTTCTCTTTGGCCTTCTTTAAAGTCACCACATTCAATAGCAATGAACTGATAACATCACCTACAACTTCAAGTCCTTTAAAAAGTGTTTGTTTTTTGTTCTGTTTGTTTTTATATCTGTAACACTTCTTTTTGTGAATCTGTAGAAATGGGAAGGGGCTAATGGACTTGATGACTCTGGATAAGTCCTCTGTCCCTGAGGATGTCACTTTCAGGAAGAAATCTCTTGCTTCCAACACATCAGGATGTCAGTTGCTTGACTTCCTCTTCTTTCTGCCGTAGGAACTCTGCTCCAGTTGGGCAGCAGCTCAGATGGGCTGAAGTGACAAGAGTAGAAGAAAAAGCGGGTCGAGGTAAGAAAGCCAGAGAGTGATTCTGGGCCCTGACTCACTGACAACTCGTCAGCCAGGTACCAAGGCCACAGGTGCCAAACAAAAGACCTCATGGCTCCGTCCCAGAGGACCACACAGTGCTTCCCAGGCCCATACTGCACTAACACATCTAATTTAGAACTCTTGCTTCTGTTCCGGTGTCCCCAATTTCCAACGTGATACCACATGCCTCATCTTGGCCTAATACATCCCCTCATATTGATGCTTCCCTTAAATTGTCAAGTTTTCATGTCAACTTCGTCCTAGAAATGATTTCTTAGATCTGTTACATAATATTTTGAGAGGCCATGTTGATGCTATGGATATTTTGTTGCTGTGGGAGTGAGAGAGGAATGAAGGAAGGATCCGGGATGGAGCAAGGATTGCTGGATAATTTTTTGTTTCCATGAACATCTTTTTAGAAGCAGAAAATACCCCTGGCACCAAAAGTCTATTGAATGGGTTATTTCAAAACCTTTCTCCTGGTTCTCTGTTCAGCTCGTGATCTCAGTTCTGTTGTTGACTCCACCCTGCACCTCATCACACACCTCACACCCAAGCCCAGACCTGGGAACTTGGCCTTGCACCCTGACTTTCACTTGCCAAGGAAAGGAGTTCAGGTAATTGTGGGAATCAACTGAGCTAGTTTTATACAATTCTGACCACTCCCCGTTTCCTTTTTCTTATTATACAGGAAGAAGAAAACCAAACCCTTCCAGATGGTGTTCATCATTACTCCACCAACATTTGTGCAAGAAAAGAATCTGGGACACCTAGCACACAGTGGAAAGATTTGAGGGGCCATGAGAGTTCAAATATGGAGTCTGGTGATACAAAGACAGCAGTGGGTAGAGTTTGGAGCCCAATAAGTTTCCATGGATTTACACAGTTATTTTTGTAAAATAGGACCATAAGCTTTCAGATGGCTAAGGAAATAAGTAGAACACTACCAGAAGGGAGTGATGGACCACTGCAGGGAGGAGACTGTTCCTGTGAAGGATTACTGTGAGTTTGGAAGGCAAAGGCAATAGGACAGTAAAGGGATATTTGATTCAGTTCTTGAGGAACTCTAGAATTTTCTGGTGTTCTGGCCTTTCAGAGTCTTAAAGTTGGGGTTCTGTCAAACTGCATGGGGCAGTATAGTGACTGTCCTGTGACAGTGTATATTTCTGTATTCTCATCCACTGCCCCTCAGCGACTCACAAGCATGTATGCCCAGTTCTGGCCTCTCCCCTGAGCCACAAGGTGATAAATCCAATGCCCATAGGTACGTCAAAGCTATCTAAAATTTAACAGGCCCAAACGAGGATGCTCGATATACCTTCTTTTCTAAGGCTTCTCCCTACACCAGTAAATAGGGATTCCCTATATTCCCTCTTTCAGTAAACAGCACCATCACCAACTTACATGCAAAGTCAAAAACATAGGAATCCTCCTGAATTCCTTCACCACTCACACCCAATTCAGCAGGAAGTCCTATTAGCACTGCCCCCAAATATATCCCAAATCAACCCACTTCTTCTTATGTCCACTGCCACCATCTTAGTCCAAACCATCATCAACCATTCCTTAAGTGGGCTACTTCAATAGCCTCCAGACAGGTCTCTCTGTAGCCCTCTAAATCAATTTACATGTTTTCCTTGTTCAAAACCTTTTGATGCTTTCTATTCTAGTGAAACAAAATAATGTGCAAAGAATTTGCAGGGCCTATTCAGTCCCATATAATCTGGGTACAGCTAGCAGCTCTATCTTTATCTCCACTTACTCACCCTGCCTTCCCTAGTCCCTCCCTCCTATTGTCCACTCCCACCAAAACTTGCTGTACCTCCAGGGCCTTTTCATTGACCCTCCATGCTATCCAGAGCTTTCTATTTTCAGATCTTGACCTGACAAACTCTTTATTATTCAGGTCTCAGATCAAACATAAACTCTTTATTATTCAGGTCTCAGATCAAACGTCCTTCCTCAAAGGTCACTTCCAACCACCCTACTTAGCATTTTTGAAAGTCACTCTCGATCTCATTGCTTTGTAGTATTTCTTTTTTATTGTATTTGCCACCTAAAGTTGTCTTGCTTAATGATTTACCTACTTCTTTACTCATTTATTATCTGTTTCTCCTGCTAAAATATAAGTTCTATGAAAACAGAAATCTATTATGTCTATTTCACCACCACATCTCTTGTGCCTGAAGCATGACATTCGATAAATAACTGATAATGATGTAACATGAGGAAAATTCTCCTTTTCTTTAATTTTAAAATTTTCCTTATTTAAACTAGTTTAGCTATGTTTCCTGAATATTAACAAAATGCATAAAATATTAGCTCATAATGACAGTATAGAACTTTACTGATTCAAATAAAAATTATTTAGCTACTGAAACTAATGAACTAATGAGTATTGATTCATCATAGGAAAATGTTGCTAGTGAACATTTTATTTATTTCACTAGAAACCATCAGTATTTTATTCTTTTATAAGAAATTATTATGTGAGGTTGCAACTTGATACAAAGTAAAGTGAGTGGCAAGAGAAACAGACATTTTCCTTGGTAGCCTTCCTTATTACTTACTAATAGACATCCTTGAAAAACATTAAAAGTAACATAAAAAAATCAGTAAGAAACATTTCTAAATCATGATGTATAATCTGAGAGACATGAGTTAACTGGCAATGATCTCACAATCCATACTTGAACAGTAGTGTGCAGAAGATCAAATAAAAAACTATTCATAAATCTATAAACATGTAGTTGAGAAAAACTCAGTTTGAACATGTATACGAAATTTGTACGTAAACATATCAGTCAGCAGAAGCTCATTCAGGTAGAATAAGCAGTAGATAAAAATCCAGAAATCCTGGATGCTAGCAAGGTGATCATCAACCAACTTGCCAGTGCTATAAAAAGCAAAACAACTAAAGATATAATAGTTTGTGCTTATTGAGCAAATGCTACATGCCAGGCACTCAGTTCTAAGCACTTTATAAGCAATGGTCCTGTGTCTCAAATCCTTTTTTCAATGACCCGAGCATTAACAAGTATTTTTACAATATATCTAATGAAGAACATTTTAACATATTAATTTCACCAACTTAAGAAAGCCAAACATTAGGTAGTTGAGGGCGAAAAAACCCTTCATGATCAGAAATACAGTCTGAGTAGTATGAGGAATATGGTTCAAATATCTCAACCTTATGGGAAAAGGCAAACCTTGGACCAGGTTAGTAGCCAGTTCTCAGAAACTGGGAATTTGCAGGACAAATGGTAGGCAGAGATACTGAGAAACGAGAAAAAGCCAGGCGTGGAGGAAGTCCTTCACGCCCTTGCGACGCCTGAGGTCTTTGCTTGGTCTGGGAGGCTCCACGTAGGCTGGCCTCTGTCGTGCCTCTGAGTCGCCTCCTACTCTTCTCACCCACCCTGGTTTTTTGCTGTGCCTCCAAGCTTCCAGGCATGCTCCAGCTCAGAGCCTTTGTACTCTTCCAGTCTCTGCAGGAATGCTCTCCCCAGATAGCCTCAGGATTAACTCCCTTGAAAGAGGTCATCTTTCAAGCGCTCACTCATTCTTTCCTTCTCAGTGATGCCTCCCCTAACTGTTTCCCTCTACCTTCAGCACTACTGGTGCCCTAAGCCTACTTAACTTTAATTTTCCCATAGCATTTGTCACCTTCTTATATATTATGTAATTTACTGGTTTTATTCAGTGTGTTTGTTCTTTCTCCACTCTGGAATCTAGGGTCTAAGAGTGCATGGATTTTTGTCTGTTGTAATATATTGTGAAAAAAATGGCTTCTACTTTCCATCCCTCCCTGTATTAATTTACTAGGGCTGCCATAACAAAATGCCACATACTGGGGGGCTTAAACATTAGAAATTTATTTTCTCACAGTTCTGGAGTCGAAAAGTCCAAGATCGAGGTGTTGACAGGTTTGGTTTCTCTTGAGGCTTCTTTCCTTGGTTTGTAGATGGCCGCCTTCTTGCCGTGTCCTTGCATATATAGTCTTTTCTCTGTGCGCATGCAACCCTGGTGTCTCCTTGTATGTCCAAATTTCCTTTTCTTATAAGAACACCAGTCAGATTGGACTAAGGCCTACCCTAAAGGCCTCGTTTTAACCTCATCACCTCTTTAAAGGCTCTACTCCAAATAGAGGTAGTGGTGTTAGGGCTTCAGTGAATATTGGGGTGACACAATTCAGTACATAGCACCTTCTATAGCTATACATTTGTCACATAACCTTGCAGTGGTCTCCCACTCTGCCTCTGAGTTTGACCATCAGACTTACTTTGGCCAGTGGGATGTTACGAAATATGACAAAGGCTTGAAAAGCACATACATGATTGGACTTGTTCATCCTTGCTCTTCCATGACCACCAGGACACACTAGACTAGCCTGTTGAATAATGAATGAGACACGTAGAACAGAACTATGCTGCCCCAGTTGTACCAGCCAAGGCCATCTGAGATCAGTCACAGCCAACTGACCCCCAGCTTGATGAGAAAGCCTGCAGACGCATGAGTACCGCAGGTGTGACTGGCCAAACCCATGCCACACTAGTTGAACCCTGCAACTCATGTTTATTGTTGCCTCATGCTCTGATTCTGTGGTTGTTAACATGTTATTGTGGCAGTGAAAAACTGATACAACTGTTTTGTCCATTGATATATCCCAAGTGGCAAGAATAATACCTGGCACATTGCAAGTGATCCATAAATAGTTCTTGAATGAATAAATGAACAAAGTCTAGAGTTAAATGCACATAAACAAGTGCCTGTCTACAGGGGACCTCTTTCAAGATCCATAATACATCTCTCAATAGGATGACTTCCTCTGGCTTAATATCCTTGAGTTTTAAAGTGGTTTCCTGAGTAGCATCTAACATACGATTCATTACGGTCTAATAGGTTTACTACTCTTTGAGGAGTACACATTTCTTCAGGGAACATGGCCTGAAACAGAAGAATAAATATGTGAAGCCAATAAGGGAAATAAGAGGGGGAGATCTTTGAAGGTCTCCTCGCTGCATCTCAAATTTCATTAGGTACAGGTGACCACGAATCCACCCAGAGGAACTGCTGACTCTAGCCTAAGGCTTTAGGCTGAAGGAAATTGTTCAGAGGTGATGAGGGAGTATTACAGAGAGACTAGTAAAAGTAGTGGGAGAGTAACTTTAGTAAAAGTAAATAAAAATATAAGAAAAACTGCTCTTTGGAGCCTATGTGATGCTAAACATAACTTTTACATGTTATTCCCTCATTCTGAGCAAACCCCCACATCCTCACCCCACTTCATCTAGCTCAGCCTTATTCCTTCTTCAGTGTGAACATCTCCTCCGCTGAATGGGAGGCAGGAGGATGGGCAACCAGTCCATGCCCCTCCCACCCAACCCCAAGGAAGTCTTATGTAATCTCATACTACCTTATGCTTTCCTTGACACCATTTTCCAGAATATGTGACTACAAATTGTAGTGTATGTTTCTTGTGCACGATTCTAACTCCATGAAATTAACGTGTCTATTTAGCTCGGTATATTATATTCTTAGAATCCAGGACAATGACCCCATGACCCCAATGCAGGTTAGTATACAATTAGGGAGAATTAGGGAAGTGACCAAATATTATTCATTGTGTATTCTCCCTATCTAGTAATAGAGAGATATCACTGATATAGGTATCAGTGAGAGAGAGAAATCACAAATGAAATTAAATACTGCTGAAATAAAACATTTTTAAAAAGTCTGATCATTACCAAAGAATTTCTGAACTTCTTGAGGAAGGTTTTCAATAAATATTTGTTAAATTGAAAATTACTTTAAAGAAAACATTCTGAAAAATTATATTTCTGTAATGAACTCAAATTTCTCAATTAATATATTATTAAGGTTTTCGCAGTTTTTCTCTATTGAGTAAAATTCCAATAACAAGTGATTCACATTATTAACCAATTTTGGCAGTTTTGTCATGCCTCTCCTAGCATCAGCTTATGAGACCAAATCTAGAATAAAAAAGTTTGGAAGCAGAGCGTTTCCACAGATGTGGAGATCATGCTTAGATTCGGATCTCTGCTTGGGAATGAATAGAGACAAATTACGAAAATGCTGTTTCGTGAACTTCAGGAGGCTTTGTACCCAAGCTTGGAAGGTCTGATTCTGATGGAGAACTTTGTAGACGAAAGAGCATTTGCAAGAGCCCAGTTACATAGGAGTAACGGAGAGAAAGCTAATGTAGCTGGAGGGCATTGAGCCTGAGATAAGGCTCTAGTGTTCCCCAGGGCCAGATCATGCCTGGCTTAGAAGGCTGCATTAAAAGTGCTTGTATAATCACTCTAGCTATCATGTGGAAGAGAAACTGGAAGGCAGAGTTAGATGAGGCCACTGTGACCATCTACTGATACTTGACAAGGCTTGTGGGAGAGACCCTGGCCACAGATATCTGCTATTTTTTCTTTTTCACAGGCATAAATAGAAATGTGTTTTGAAATTAGCCAAAGCTTATTTTCAGGGGAATAATGCATTAGACTTGTTGTGACTTTGGCTTGGGGCCCTAAATATCTAGCAATGAGGTCTTATCCATGAACTGTAATCCCCATTAAAAGAGGTTGTGAACATAAGCAAAACTCTAGTGCCTACCCTTACAACTGGCAACAGCACCGTGAATGAATGACTACATGAATCAAGGGTTACAGAAAAGTGTTACAAACAAGGAGAGACTCCAAGAAACGTGGGCAGTAGCAGTGAAAGCCATTTTCCTTTCTAAACCCCTAGTTTCTTTACTTGCAGGAACCGATAATTTTTTTTCTCATTTTTTAAAAGCATTTGTACAGATGCCCAATCTATATGCCGTACCATCAATTAAAATAGACTGTACAAAATGCCCACTCTGCAAAGCGCGCCTGCCTCTGGTCCACGTTCTGTTTCAAAACTGGTGCAACCAAAATAACTAAAGTGGCTGTTCAGCTCTGGGGTCAGCAATTTGTTCTGTCTCAATTCCTAAATCCCGAGGCAAACAGCTCTGAGATGCTAGAACGAAGAGAGCGAAAAGGAAATTACCGGTTCTTTTGTTGCCTTATTAAGCCTGCAGTATTCTATTTAATCATATCTTCCTCTAGGAGAAATCAACTATTTGAAGAAAAATGCATTCCTGGTGTCTGAATGCTGTCTTTCAATAGGGAGCAAAGATCAAAGAGGGTGTGTTTTCTAATCTTTGAACATTGACAATGTCCCTTGTACTGCAAAATAGAATTACTTAGGGCCGTTATGGAAACCCTGTAGTTTTGAGCATATAAATGGAATGTCTTAAGACATCATATAAAATTAATTGTAACATATTTAATAACCCTCAAATAAATTGGAAAGAACAAGGTATTTGGCACTTGGATATTTATTTTAAACATTTCACCAAGTACGTGGAGCTCTGTAATGTGTCTGAAGTATTTAATACAGATAAGATATCTTACACAAGCTCGGCATTTTTTCCCAATGTTTGTAATTTTTGGTATAAGAAAATTGGACAGTTTTTATCACCAGATAATATATGTTAACCAGTGTCTGGGAAAGGGGAAAAGATGCATGGCTGCTGGGTTATCACGTGGCCTGCCAAGGAAATAAAAGGAGACTCACGGTAAGTGATTTTAATCTGTTGGTCAGCGTCCTATTCAGGGTGTCAATTTTTTTTTTTTACGCAAATGCAGAGGAAAAGGTTCATAACACAGAATGCTGAAGTTCTGTGATTTGCAAAGAGTAGGCACCTCATTGACTGGTGGATTTATTCTCTATTTGAAAGATAGCACTTGGATTAACCAAAGAGAACTTGCTTATTTTTGTAATTGCTTTATCATTCCAAGGGGATGCTGGTGCATGGCTCATTTTCCCTCTCTTTCCACTGCCCCTTATACCTCTGCCTCTTAATCACAGGACACTTTGCCCAAGAATGCATTTACAGAAAATTGAGATACACACTCTGCATGAATGAAGGCAACTGTGTCATCTACATTTTCCACAATTCAGCCATGCCCTTTGTTCTTGGACATGATAGAAAATCTGTTTTCATTCTCAATTGGAAAGCCAGCATGAGTTAGACCAGATGGCTGCTGACCTTCAGGCGATAGAGAAGGGGAGAGATTCCCAACTGTTCTCATTACTCGGGGCACTAACCTCCTTTGGAGCCACAGCTTCAAGAAGCTGATACCTAGAAAACATTTCTCCTTGAACATAGACATTTTACTTGTTGTGTGTTGAGACGCTGGAGGTTGCCTAACTGTCATGGCATCAATGCCTTGTGCCACTGTTTATATACATTACTCTTTATCCATGGAAGTCAAGCTGCTGGTGTTGTAAATGTCTTGATAAGTAAGCAAAGACATCTGAGTTCAGATGTTTTCAAATTTTCCCTTATTTTATATCCATCAGTGTGTAACGCACTCAATGTGTGTGTGTGTCTTTAGCTAGATGAAGAATTCGATATTATGTAACTAGTAAGTGCGAGAACTGGCACTGGATCAAGTCTGTCTCTCCAACTCTGATGCTCAAATATTTAACTAGGATGTTCTACTGCTTCCCCTTTTGTTATCATGGGGAGACGGCTAACTAGGTTAAAATTATATCCCAAAAGTCATGGGACAGTTTCCCTGTAATTTTTCAGAGTCCATGTCTGCTCATTCTTTGTTTATTTACATACTTACAAGAAATAAATGACTATATGTGAGATATAATGTATCAGTATTCTTGCTACAAAATTGAAAGAGCTGATGAATGCTTGACAGAGTTTGGGATAAGAGTATTTTTCTCTTCTATTTCCATGAGGTTGCCTTTTAGATCTGATCTGAACTGACATCTCCCCCCAGGACATCTGAGTGTGCAGAGTTATCGGTTCTCTGTCTATTTCCTATTGTCTAGCCAAGAAAAACTGGCATTTTGCTGGGCTGGGTCTCTAGCTCTCTGCACTGCATATATTAAATGAATAAAACTGAAAGGACTGGGTCACTGGAGGAAGTGTATCCGTCTATTGAGCCACAGATGAAGGGGTGTCTAAAATGCGCCCTTAATTATGGAACGTATCTGAATCCAGTGTTATGCCACATATTAGTCAAAATCACAGATAGAGCAGCCCTTTTCACCCACATAGCTATTCAAATATCGCTTCTTGGCAAAACTGCATTCGCATGCAAGATGGCGGTAAGTAGGATTCTGTTTCTCCATTAACCTTAAAACAATCCACTTTCTTGACATCTTAGTGCCATAATTCTGTCCCCTGGCTCAGCAAGAATAACCATCCCTCGGGAGGTACAGCAGAGTGGAAGGAACCTCCATTACGAAGGGAGAGAAAACCCCTGAGGCCGGGTCTTAGTGGGACTGAGGGGCTGAGGGAGTGGCCTACAGCTATTGCTTCCCATCACTCAAAACTGTTAACATGGCAGTTTGCTTACTGAGCACATTTGTGATGGTCTTACAGGAAGGTGGGCCCCATGTCAGAGCGAGTACACTTTACTCGCATCCTCGTCTTTATCCCCTCCATTGCAGAACTTCTGCATAAAGCTAAGAATGTTTCTTTTCACAGCGTGTCTCATTTCCCCTGGCCCACACTTATCCATTCTAAGTGTGTCTGTTATCAAGTACTTACCAATTTAAAAGCAGCAATTTTTTTTGATATTTTGTTACACATTCAAAAGGAAACCATTATACATCTTTAAGGCCTCAGTTTTTGAATCTAAAGGAAAATTGTAATTGGGCAGAAGGTTATTTACTAGGTATTTTTGAAAAGACCAAATAATAGCTTTTCAGCATATCCTACATTAAGCAGCATCAAAATGATGCATGAAGATAGTATCCAACAATGACTTGGTAACTATGTGTATACATGGTTATGGCATTTTAATGCATCTGCCCATATTCTAGACTCCATTCACAAAATTGTTCTGAGCTATTCAAAGATGTTTTTACTTGAATATATATTTATTATTTGGCACAAACCTAGTCATTTTATAACCATCACTTTAAAACTAACACAATAGTTTTGAAACTATGTTGAATTTGAAGGAAATTAAGGAATCAATAATCTGAGATACTAAAAAAAAAAAACAGTTTTTAAAAGTATCCTTCTTGTTGCATTAAGAAAACTTACTTCACAATTCTCACATTCTCATTCCTAAAAATGTTTAAAGACAGAGCTTTTCCCCTCTGAATTAGTTGTTTACAAGGATAGCTTGCAGGCAAGAAAAAAGTCTGCCCCCTCTTCTGGCTTTAATCCAATAAAAATAATAATAGATATCGAGGGTCAGCTTTTACATGTCAGTTTTAGCTACTTGGAATGTTGAGAAGAATTTTGAAGCTTCATTCTGACACAGTGGAAAAAGTGTTATCAATTAGTGATGTCTGCCTTGGGAACACAATTGAGGAATTAGGTCCCATGTGCCATATATTTAACATCTGTGCTTTAAAGTTTTTCTTAAATATAAGCACTTTTATTGAGTTGAACTTTATGAAAAAAATAGTTGTACATAGTAAGATTAAATGGTTTGTGTTTATTGAATATTGCATTTTTAAATGGATATATATATATATATTTTTGGATATTTTTTTAATTTTTGGCTATATGGTTCAAAATATGACATGAAAGAAATCTCATCAGCTTAATAATCATAACTTTTGTATTGTACTTTGCAGGTTGCAAAGCACTTTTCAAAGACGTGATTCCATATGTGCTCCAACAAACCTATGAAGTAAGTATTGTATATTCCCTGTTTATATATGCTTGGACTAAGACACAAGAGTTTCAATAACTTTTCCAAAATTACACCCAGGATGAAAATGCCTGCTTCACAAAAGTAGTATATAGTGAGATTGTTGAGAATAGCCAAAGAATTCTGAGATGGCTACATTCACTCATGATGAGAGTT
Source organism: Leucopleurus acutus (assembly GCF_964270905.1). Lineage (NCBI taxonomy): Eukaryota > Metazoa > Chordata > Mammalia > Artiodactyla > Delphinidae > Leucopleurus > Leucopleurus acutus. The sequence goes on along the minus strand of NC_139159.1, from coordinate 10,002,900 downwards.
CTAAAATCAGTCTGAGAAGATGCTCTCTAGACCATCCAGGGCACAGCTGATACATGCTTGCTCTACTGTATGGTCCAGCCAAATCAAACTGCTTATAATTCCACAGTAAAAAAAAAACAAAAAACAAAAAAACCACAGTGATTTTCTACATCTGTCCCTTTGCTCTAGAATGTCCCCTGCCCATTTTTATCATCTGGTTAGCTCCTACCTTCCTTTCAAAACAACTCAGGCATTCTTTCATTTTCACTGTCTTACCTGTCCCTTCCCAGAATTGAAATAAGTGTCCCTCTTTATACATCAATGAACTCAACTAGGGAAATGTTCCACCAAAATCTTGCACCAAGGAGCTTCCCCTTCTGAGGGTTCTATTGGGATAATAAAAGGAGTTTTTGTTTAATTATTCTGTGATTGCCAGGACATTCATTAGATGATGTGGGATCACATGCCTTAAAACACATAAAGACAGATGTGACACACTCTATTTTCCCTTTCTTACAAATGTCTCCTTTCTTACCTCTGTGTGGTAGACGGAAGCTTGGAAGGACCTACATCCTGGGGCCCATTTGGGAAACCTCTCTCTCTTCCACTCCACAGAGTGGGATGGGTTCTTAGACACAAAGTCTCTTCTTTTTTCTTTTGTTTCTTCCCCTTCACTCCTTCTCTGCTTCCAGAGATTGGCTCCAGGATTCAGAATATGGGAATGAGATCTTTTTACTGAGTCCCCACTTAAATCTTTAGGCTCAAGAAACACCCTCCAATCCAATGTTAATAAAAACTCTTTGTTAAATTATTAGACACATACAAAGCCATGAAAAGTTACCTTCATACTTAGTCTGCTGCTGGTTATCATGGGGGTAATTCCTTTAGGAAGGATTATTAATATGAAGGATATAGGCATTCTGGATTCTCTGGCTACAATAGCACATAACAGCAATGAATCCCCACGATTGTAATACTCCTTACATAGATTATTGCATTTACAAAATAATCTGAATAAAGTAGACCTTACAGCTCAAGAACTACTGAATCCTTTTCCTTCAGTATTATTTTTTAGAATCTCAGTCATTCCTTTTTGATTCAATAATTTCTTACAGGCTACCCACTATCGACACAGCCTAAGGTCATATAGAAGTCTTTGAATCCATTCACTGATATGTATACTCACAGTTCCCCTTGTATTTTTGAGGCAGGGAAATAATAATCACAAGTTTACTGGGAAGGTCACTGTGGACAACTCCTTTTAGCTACTGTCATACATTTTGTTTTACTGCTATTATTATCATGATATGTAGTAAAACAATGGTGCTCATGTCAGAGCCAAAGGGCCAAGATACCAAGTCAGTCTCGTCATTATTTCCTTTCCTTCTATTAAATTTCTTCAGAATTCATCCGTATTTGCAAAAAAGAAAATAAGATATAAAGTAGACTAGATAGGATTCACCACCCTTTTACTCTGCTTGTGTGCAGATTATTTTTAAATGACTAGAAAAGCAAGGAAGAGTAAGATTGTGAGGGATACATCAAGCTTGAGAACATTTAAGTGTCTGGGCTAATATACAGCAAATATGGTTCACTATAGGTAAATGCAAAGTAATGATCTTTCGAGTAAAGAATATAAAATGGGAAATATCTGCTTAATGGAAAGGTGCTGCAGCATGCTGATTAGAAACACATTTGAGAAGTTGCTGCAAAATTGTATCCATTTAGCCTTTAGCCCAACACGGGATTGCAGAGAGATACTGAGTTAAATTGCTGGAAAAATGTGTTGTAAACCAAAGGTAGAATCACTGTAATAAAAAGTAAGTATCAGAGACCTTCAAGATGGCGGAGGAATACGACGTGCAGATCACCTTCCTACCCACAGATACATCAGAAATACATCTACACGTGGAACTGCTCCTACAGAACACCTACTGGACGCTGGCAGAAGACCTCAGACGTCCCCAAAGGTAAGAAACTCCCCCACGTACCTGGGTAGGGCAAGAGAAAACAGAAAAAACAGAGACAAAAGGATAGGGACGGGACCTGCACCAGTGGGAGGGAGCCGTGAAGGAGAAAAGGTTTCCACACACTAGAATACTCTTCGCGGGCGGAGACGGCGGGTGGCGGAGGGAGGAAGCTTCGGAGCCGCGGAGGCTCTGAGCGCAGCAACAAGAGTGCGGAGGGCAAAGCAGAGAGATTCCCGCACAGAGGATCAGGGCCGACCGGCACTCACCAGGCCGAGAGGCTTGTCTGCTCACCCGCCAGGGTGGGTGGGGCTGGGAGCTGAGGCTCGGGCTTCGGTCGGAGCGCCGGGAGAGGACTGGGGTTGGCGGCGTGAACACAGCCTGCAGGGGGTTAGTGCGCCACGGCTGGCCGGGAGGGAGCGCGGGAAAAGGTCTGGAGCTGCCGAAGAGGCAAGAGACCATTGTTGCGGGGGGCGCAAGGAGAGGGGATTCAGAGCACCGCCTAAACGAGCTCCAGAGACGGGCATGAGATGCTAAGACTGCTGCTGCCGCCACCAAGAAACCTGTGTGCAGGCACAGGTCACCCTCCACACCTCCCTTCCGGGGAGCCTGTGCAGCCCGCCACTGCCAGGGTCCCGGGATCCAGGGACAACTTCCCCGGGAGAACGCACGGCGAGCCTCAGGCTCGTGCAACGTCAGGCCGGCAGGGCTCGCCCCGCACTCCGTGCCCCTCCCTCTCCCCGGCCTGAGTGAGCCAGAGCCGCCGAAGCAGCGGCTACTTTTACCCCGTCCTGTCTGAGCGAAGAACAGACGCCCGCAGGCGACCTACACGCAGAGGCGGGACCAAATCCAAAGCTGAGCCCCGGGAGCTGTGAGAACAAAGAGAAAGGGAAATCTCTCCCAGCAGCCTCAGGAACAGCGGATTAAATCTCCACAATCAACCTGATGTACCCTGCATCTGTGGAATACATGAATAGACAGCAAATCATCCCAAATGAGGAGGTGGACTTTGGGAGCAACTGTAGACTTGGGAGCTGTATGGCTACAGGCTCTTGGTGCTCGGGTTGGCTGTCAGGCCAAGCCTCTTAGGTGGGAGAGCCGAGTCCAGGACATTGGTCCACCAGAGACCTCCCAGCTCCACATAGTATCAAACAGCGAATGCTCGCCCAGAGATCTCCATCTCAACGCTAAGACCCAGCTACACTCAATGACCTGCAAGCTACAGTGTTGGACACCCTGTGCCAAACAACTAGCAAGACAGGAACACAACCCCACCCATTAGCAGAGAGGCTGCCTAAAATCTTAATAAGGTCACAGACACCCCAAAACACACCACCAGAAGTGGTCCAGCTCACCAGAAAGACAAGATCCAGCCTCATGCACCAGAACACAGGCACTAGTCCCCTCCACCAGGAAGCCTACACAACCCACTGAACCAACCTTACCCACCGGGGGCAGACACCAAAAACAACGGGAACTACAAATCGGCAGCCTGCAAAAAGGAGACCCCAAACACAGTAAGTTAAGCAAAATGAGAAGACTGAGAAACACACACAGATGAAGGAGCAAGATAAAAACCCACCAGACCAAACAAATGAAGAGGAAATAGGCAGTCTACCTGAAAAAGAATTCAGAGTGATGATAGTAAAGGTGATCCAAAGTCTTGGAAATAGAATGGAGACAATACAAGAAACGTTTAACAAGGACCTAGAAGAACTGAAGAGCAAACAAACAATGATGAACAACACAATAAATGAAATTAGAAATTCTCTGGAAGGAATCAATAGCAGAATAACTGAGGCAGAAGAACGGATAAATGACCTGGAAGATAAAATAGTGGAAATAACTGCCGCAGAGTAGAATAAAGAAAAAAGAATGAAAAGAACTGAGGACAGACTCAGAGACCTCTGGGACAACATTAAACGCACCAACATTCGAATTATAGGGGTCCCAGAGGAAGAAGAGAAAAAGAAAGGGACTGAGAAAATATTTGAAGAGATTATAGTTGAAAACTTCCCTTATATGGGAAAGGAAATAGTCAATCAAGTCCAAGAAGCACAGAGAGTCCCATACAGGACAAATCCAAGGAGAAACATGCCAAGACACATATTAATCAAACTATCAAAAATTAAATACAAAGAAAAAATATTAAAAGCATCAAGGGAAAAATAACAAATAAAATACAAGAGAATCCTCATAAGGTTAACAGCTGATCTTTCAGCGGAAACTCTGCAAGCCAGAAGGGAGTGGCAGGACATATTTAAAGTGACGAAAGGGAAAAACCTACAACCAAGATTACTCTACCCAGCAAGGATCTCATTCAGATTCGAGGGAGAAATTGAAAACTTTACCAACAAGCAAAAGCTAAGAGAATTCAGCACCACCAAACCAGCTTTACAACAAATGCTAAAGGAACTTCTCTAGGCCGGAAATACAAGAGAAGGAAAAGACTTACAATAAAAAACCCAAAGCAATTAAGAAAATGGTAATAGGAACATACATATTGATAATTGCCTTAATTGTAAATGGATTAAATGCTCTAGCCAAAAGACATAGACTGGCTGAATGGCTACAGAAACAAGACCCATATATATATGCTGTCTACAAGAGACCCACTTCATACCTAGGGACACATACAGACTGAAAGTGAGGAGAAGGAAAAAGATATTTCATGAAAATGGAAATCAAAAGAAAGTTGGAGTAGCAATTCTCATATCAGACAAAATAGCCTTTAAAATAAAGACTATTACAAGAGACAAAGAAGGACACTACATAATGATCAAGGGATCGATCCAAGAAGAAGATATGACAATTGTAAATATTTATACACCCAACATAGGAGCACCTCAATACATAAGGCAAATGCTAACAGCCATACAAGGGGAAATCGACAGTAACACAATCATAGTAGGGGAGTTTAACACCCCACTTTCACCAATGGACAGATCATCCAAAATGAAAATAAATAAGGAGACACAAGTTTTCAATGACACATTAAACAAGGTGGACTTAATTGATATTTATAGGACATTCCATCCAAAAACAACAGAATACACTTTCTTCTCAAGTGCTCATGGAACATTCTCCAGGATAGATCATATCTTGGGTCACAAATCAAGCCTTGGTAAATTTAAGAAAACTGAAATCATATCAACTATCTTTTCCGACCACAACACTATGAGACTAGATATCAATTACAGGAAAAAATCTGTAAAAATACAAACACATGGAGGCTAAACAATATACTACTAAATAACAAACAGATCACTGAAGAAATCAAAGAGGAAATCTAAAAATACCTAGAAACAAATGAGAATGAAAACACTATGACCCAAGACCTGTGGGATGCAGCAAAAGCAGTTCTAAGAGGGGAGTTTACAGCAATACAATCCTACCTCAAGAAAAAAGAAACATCTCAAATAAACAATCTAACCTTACACCTAAAGCAGTTAGAGAAAGAAGAACAAAAAAACCCCAAAGTTAGCAGAAGGAAAGAAATCATAAAGATCAGAGCAGAAATAAATGAAATAGAAACAAAGAAAACAGTATCAAGGATCAGTAAAACTAAAAGCTGGTTCTTTGAGAAGATAAACAAAATTGATAAACCACTAGCCAGACTCATAAAGAAAAAAAGGGAGAAGACTAAAATCAATAGAATTAGAAATGAAAAAGGAGAAGTAACAGCTGACACTGTAGAAATACAAGGATCATGAGAGATTACACTGATATTACACTGATATTATTTTACAATTATTTTATGTATTACCATACATGAAGTGAGCTGTCTTGCTAACCCCAAGACCACCAATTGTGTGAATAAAGATTTATTAAGAAAATCCTTAGCCAGAGTACAAATGCACTGCCTCAAGTATAGAGCCTAAAATATTGCACGTTTTACTAAATTTGCATCCAAATAATTAAAATATAAGACTTCTATAAGACTTGTATCTCAGAGTATGCTGGATGTCCTACTGTACGATCAGACGTATTGAGGAAAATTGCTTTTTGACTCACACAAAAGGGAAAGCTTCCCTAGAAAAAGTGTAAGTCATAAGAATTCCATTTTTGTGTCTAAATAGTGACAATATTTTTTAATTTCAGAAAAAAGATGACTGAATTAATGTGTTCTAACATTTAAAAAATTATCAATAAATTAGGAACTTTTTGCCTAGAAAAATAATTCTATTTTTATAGAAAAATATTTTCTAAATCATTTTCGTAATTTCTTGAGATTTCTTCAGAATTCTAGTTCTATCCATTTCCTTTATACCTAGATAAAAATACTTCACATATATTATATCTCTGAAACCTTGTTAACTACTTAGCTCACTATTAAACTTCAATTTCCCCCACTTTCTACAACTAATGCAGATTTTCTTTGTTGTTGTTGCTGTTCTTTGGATCCATGTCCATTGTTTGCTATCATTGGTTACCCCGGTACAACAGTGTGGACACCAGCAAGCAGCCCCCAAACACGTGTCTGCATACAGTTTGAGAAGAGAGCGCTGAAAATGTCTAGTTATTTGAGGAAAAGTACAGGGCTTCAGTTCCATGTGTTTAAATGGATTCAGTGGTTATTTTTCCAGTGTTTATATTGTGCAAGGCAATCTGATTTCTAAAATATGGCCCTCAAAGTCCACCAAATGGATAATCCTAACCCAGATCTTCAAAAGTGGGGCAGCTCTCATGTCCTTTGCTGTGGGGTTATCATGGCTTCCTTGGTCCAGCAAACTTTCCTTTAAAGCAGCATCTGGAGCTCCCTATCTGGCTTATATGTCTGTGAGGTCTAGTGCACTTGGGGCTCAGAAAATGTCATTGGCTTAAATAACCTACAAAAATTGGCCATGATATTGTAGAACAGGCCTGAAAATAAAGTCCCAGGGCTTGCACCCCACTCCTTCCACTTGCCCTTTAGACTCTGCACATTCAGGACGTGGTCTGGAGATGAAGGACGGGAAAATAAGAAGGAGCATCTGCTTCTCAGACCGAATCCCCACGCAGCCGTTCAACGCTCTTTTATGTTTACTATCTCTTAATCCTTGCAACATCTCTAGGAGGCAGCCTATACTATTATCCTCAGTGCACAAATGGGTGAAGTTTCAGAAAATGAATCATCTGTCCTGAAAAGCTGTTCTTATCTCCTCATGGGCTTCATCAAGACCACCTGAAATTTGGTCTAATCTCAGAGGTGGGCTAGCCAATGCCTCGGGGAAGCGGAAGAAATAGGAAAACTAAATCTGTGTTCGGCTGAAAGCAAAGACAGGTAGGGACTTCATTCCAGTTACCTCTTTCCACTACAAGTCTATAACCTTGATTAATCTCAAAACACCCCTCTAACCTTGAACAGAGGGGTAGAATGAGAACTCCCGCTGATTTTTCTCCTCACATTTTTCTAAATACTCTTTAAAAAGGGAATATTGTATTCACATTCTAAACGTCCAAATAATTAGCTAGGGATTTGGTAAACTCAACCTGGTCAGTATCAGTACCGCCCAAGAACCTATCCCAGTGTTTGTGTTTGTTTAATGCCCATTGCCTTTTCTTCATTCATTCAGCAAATGTTTACCAGCACCTACTGTGTTTCCTACACTGCGTTTCACATCAAGTGTCTATAAAAGGGATAAGGTTTCGGTACTTAAGACATTTATTCTTTAGCAGATGAAATAAGTCATAAATATGATAGGATAAGATCAACTGCATGATTAAGATAAGCACATGATAGTATGGGAATGTAGAGGAATAAAACTTAAATAGAAAAAGGTCAGGGAAGGATATTCAGAAGGTGTGAAGGGTGAGAAAGGAGGGTTGGTGGAGAGAGAAGCATGTGTAAAGGAACAAAGCTGTGGTTAGCTGTTGGTATGTTATTATAACTGGAGGAACATGAATAGAATCTCAAGAGAAGATGAAAGCAGAGACCAAGACAGGGACCCTGATATGAAGTATGAATTTTATCCTGAGGGCAGTGGAGAGCCATTGAAGGATTTAAAAGGGGGATTCTTTTGATAAAGATCACTGACAGCAAAAGGGGGCATGGGTGGGAAGAAGGGAGATCGCACATGTTAGGGAGTAACGGACACAACTGCTGTGGAATTAGAAACTTGCTGTCTCCACCACAGCAAGTGAAAATTATTTGTAACCTGGAAAAAAAAGTGATTGTCCTGCCCCTTTTAGAACCATGCAAACAGGTCGTGCTAACTGAGTTTTGTGTTTTCATCATATCTGACTACATTTCATGTCACATCTTTCTTCCAGGTCAAAGGCTCGTTCTAAGTTAGGATGTACTCTGGCTTCTGAAACTCCTTGTATCCAGTTCTAATAGTATTTATTGATATATGTTTACCAAGAAGAACTATATGTTTCCTTTTAAAAAAATTACTTGTAACTAGAGACAAAAACTACCAATTTATATAAAGAGAAAAATCTGATGGGAAGGTCATTATATACCTTGTGCATATTCAACCAGCTCGATATTGCCCATTTATTTGCATATTATTGCACATTTTAAAAATATCTAGTGACCACAACATTCCAGTACAATTTCATGTGAAAGAAAATATGTTTTAGTCTGTAAGAAAGCCCAGACACTGTGCAAGGTATCTTGTTCCTTGTTCTCTAGGTTAAAATGCATCATTTATAAATGGAAATAAAAATTCTACACATGGTCTGATTTTTGAACTCAAGTTTATCAAGGCAGTGTTTGACAATGTGTTATCTATATTTCGCAGATGAGCAATTAAGATTCAGAGAGATGAAGTGATTTGCTAAGGGTAACCCAGTAGAAGATCTGACTCTATGATCTGTATTTTCTTCCGCAACAAACACATTATTTGCAGAGTGCTTTGTATTTTACAAAATGCTCCCATATGCATTTTCTTATTTGATCCATTTTATAGATGTGAAAACTGAGTACAGTAACTGTGAAGCTTATAGGTGTAAGGCTAAGAAGCGCTAGCTACTACACTGAAGCTCCATTTTCTTAATAGAGATTTTACCTCCTTTCCCTTACATCTTGCTCCTCTAGGATTTATTGTATAGAGAAGAAAGCTGGGAAATTACATGCGAGTGTATTGAGAGAAAGGGAAGAACAGAGAACTCAGGCATTTTGACCTTTCTCCCTTTGTAACTCACTCTTTTTTTTTTTTTAACAGTCTGTTGCATTTATTATTTTTTTTAACATCTTTATTGGGATATAATTGCTTTACAATGGTGTGTTAGTTTCTGCTTTATAACAAAGTGAATCAGTTATACATATACATATATCCCCATATTCCCTCCCTCTTGCATCTCCCTCTCTCCCACCCTCCCTAGCCCACCCCTCTAGGTGGTCACAAAGCACCGAGCTGATTTCCCAGCTATGCAGCTGCTTCCCACTAGCTATCTACCTTACGTTTGGTAGTGTATATATGTCCATGCGTCTCTCTCGCTTTGTCACAGCTCACCCTTCCCCCTCCCCATATCCTCAAGTCCGTTCTCTAGTAGGTCTGTGTAATTCATTCTTGAGACCGGCACCCATATGTAAAATTTTCCTTCCAGAGGTAGTCAATGAAGAGCCCTCTTGTATTAAACTCTACAGGAAAATGAGGGTTGAAACATCAAATATAAATAGAAAATTTATAAAATAAATTATAAATAAATTATTCTATTTATATAAGTAAAATAAAGAATTTTAGAAGTGACTCTTGATATTTCTGTTTTATATAAACAATTAGAACTCCATATGAGAATTCACACACACACACACACACACACACACACACCAAGTACCAAAAATCCAAAAAGGTGAAAGAACCAAGACTCCTATCAATTCTATCAGTTAAATACTTTATCCTGTAAACCTAAGTTGTGTAACACTAAAAGCAAAAGTCTTACCAGTCTTCCTGTTTTTTTCCCTAAGGAGAAATTAAACTGGATTATCTGTTTGATGACTTCAAATAACTCAATTTTCTAGTGAGTATTAATGGGAAAATGCATGATAAGTCAAAATGATAATTGTAAAAAAGTGTAGCAACACTAAATGCATCCCCAATAACTTCATTAATTTATAAAGTATCTAAAATATTAAAAATAAAATAGAGGTGCAGGGATTCTAGTGCAGATTCTGTCATATGAAGTTGTTACCTTCGGTTTGTTTTCTCATGCTCCTTATCTATTAAAAGTAGACGATAATTTCTTCCCAGTCTACATCATGACTTGTTTTAATAAGTGGTATGACTTATGTAAAAAGTTTCTTGGAAACTATGGCATTCCGTGGTATGAGGTCTAAAAATTTGATTTAAAAAAAGAGTTAACAGGGCTTCCCTGGTGGCGCAGCGGTTGAGAGTCCGCCTGCCGATGCAGGGGACACGGGTTCGTGCCCCGGTCCGGGAAGATCCCACATGTCGCGGAGCGGCTGGGCCCATGAGCCATGGCCGCTGAGCCTGCGCGTCCGGAGCCTGTGCTCCGCAACGGGAGAGGCTGCAATGGTGAGAGGACCATGTACTGCAAAAAAAAAAAAAAAAAGTTTACAAATGTGAAGTATTTTCTTTAAAGTGATACTGACCATGAGTTGGGGTACAGGTGAATTAACGCAATAACAGGAATAAGCCATTAAAAAAAGAAGAGGAGACAACCGCTTTTTTCTGATATTTATATATGGAAATATGTTTATGTCACACACACTGTGTTCCTTGCTTTATAAGTTCCTTAATCCTCTCAATTCTAAAGACCTTCAAGTCTACCCCATTTCAGTAACATACTTATCCCTTGTCCTAAATGAACTGGCTTCTGAGATTTTAATCATTAAAAGCTCTCTCTTTTAGTATAATTTCCCTCATTTCCGCTCATCCCCACCCATCTGTTTTCTAATGTCACCAAGGCCACTAGTTCCTTGACGCTTTCATTCCTTGTCAGTTAGCTTCTTCTTGCTTCACTGTTAAGCAATGAACCCATGGTCTAGCTCTGAAATCACTCACCATTACCCTCAATCCTTCCGCTCTCTTTTTTTTCCTACCTTAATGATTCAGTGTTGGATCAAAACAGTGATTCAGCTCTGTAGCTACAGGTAAACAGCACTGTACCTATTCAGCTGCTGGACAACCCAGCTACCCAGACTGATGCCGCAAACAAGTGATACTGAACTAAGTGTTTCATTAAATGAGCCAGGACTATTTTCAGACTCTAGAGCTGATGGAACCTCATTTTACAGATACAGTACAGTACTCTGGTATAACATTTGTCACATTATGATCCTACTTAGCTACGCTCTCTGTGCTCATACTAGAGGATTTATTTCAAAGGCAACCACCTGCTACAAGCCCAGCTCCTCATGACTCTTCCAAAATTTCCCACTGTCCTCTGCTTTCCCCATCAGTGTCCCTTTGGCTTACACCTCTCTGTCTCTGCCTAATTCTACTGATTAACTCTTCAACGGCTTTCCTGTTCAGCAAGACATTTCCTTGACCCAACATCCAAAAGGTCGATATCCCACACCTGACTCAGTCTGTAGACTTTCACAGGGATGGGCACTTCAGGCCTCAGCTTGCCTGGGAGGAACGATTGGACATATTTATTATGATTACTTATTTGTACAGCTGTATTGTCTAGAAGACAATGAAGCACTTATGACCAAGAACTGAAAGAGTTCAAGACATCAAAGTTAAAGAAATCCCCTACATAGTGTCTTCCATGGATTAGTTGCAACAGAGTCACCTGGGACTTTTTAAATATATTCTTTCCCGGACTTCACCCAATACCAGTCATATTGCTCTCCTGGGGGGTAGGGTAGAAGCATTTGAACAAGTTTCCCGGGTGATTTTTTTTCACCATTTCAAAAGCTCTACTCTAAGGAGACATGTGTTATAGTGGTGAGAATTTCAAGTGCCCTACATACTCTAAACAGGCTATAAAATGTAGAGATGCAGAAATTAACACAACATTGTAAATCAACTATAGTTCAATAAATTAAATTATTTTAAACAGTAGAGGTAAGCGTAGGTTCCGAGTTGGGCTAAAATCTCATACTACTTACTTCCAGAAGATCTCTGCCCCCTCAAGAAGCTGAATTCTAGGGTTACCAAACTTTTTCAGTTTTCTGATTCCAGAAGCCTGGTATTTTATGTGAAATCTGCTGATTTTTATACAATGGAAAATAGTTCTTAATTTGTTAAACATTGTTTGAACTACAGAAAACATGTCTACACCACTTTATAATTCTGATTTTAGAGCAACCTGGACAATTATAACTAGAAAACACATAATTGAGGGCCAAGAAACTAGAAAACCAGTATTTGAAGGCCCAGCAAGGAAGGAGGGACACAATTCAAATAGTCCACAAGGAAAGAGAAGAATGAGGAAGAGGTCAAGGGAAGAAAGGGCTACAAGTGAGGGCTGCTCAGCAGCATCGCATGGTGCGGAGAGGTCAAGCTGGACCAGACTGAAAGTACACAATTGGCAATTAGAAAGTCATCGGTGACTTTGGTGAGTGCACTTTCCGAGCGCTGGGGCAGAAGCCAGAACATAATGGGCGGAGAACGAGTGGGATCAAGAGAGACAGAATCAAGTAGACATTATTTTCCAGACACTTGGCAGTGAAGTTGAGGAGTGAGCTAATACAGTACAATGAGAGTAAGACAGTACAAAGAAAGCTGCTCTCCTAATAGTTTTATTGAAACAGAACTTTACTCGATGCTCTGTGGTGACCTAAATGGGAAGGAAATCTTAAAAAAAAGGGAAGGCGTGTATACGTATAGATGATTCACTTTGCTGTACAGCAGAAATTAACACAGCACTGTAAAGCGACTATCCTCCAATAAAAATTTTAAAAATAAAATAAAATAAAACTAAGTAGGAAAACAGAAAAGCCAGAGCCATAGATTTTGATAGTGGGAGGAGAAAATCGGAGGAAGAATGGATAATGGAGAGATTATTTCCATTTATTTAAAAAAACAAAACAAAAAACTAGTACACACTTTTCCTGTGTTTGCATGTCTGTAGCTCTCTCCTTCTTTTGGGCTTATAGATGGCAGGTTTTTTATTGCTTTTTTGTTTGTTTATTTTGTCTCATTTTTTAAAGCAAATCTCATTTTCTAGGCCTATTGGCTTTGAAGGAATCATGTCACTTGCATGTTTGCACAGAAAAATAAAAATTTTGACTCTTAAAAAAAAAAAAGAACACACACAGAAACGTTCACAAATCCTAAGTGTAGAGTGCAGTGAATTCTCCCAGAGTGAACACCCCTTTTACCACCACCACGGTATAGAAACAACATTAGAATATTATCAGCACCCCAGAATCCTCCCTCATGCCCTTTCAATCATGTCTCTCTTTTTCATCGCCAAAGGTGACTGCTATCCTGACCTCTAAACACCACAGCGTAGTATTGCCTTTTGTGAACTTTGTGTAAATGAGATCACAGAGTATGTAATCTAAAGTGCTCACTTGTTCACTCAAAAATAATTTTAATAAAATTCATCCATGTTATTGCATATATGTAGTGTCACTTCTTTTCGTTGCTCTATAGTATGGCTAGATTACAATATATTTAGGACAGGTGTCTAGTTTTGGCAATTGTGAATAACACTGTTATGGATATTTTGTATGTAAACATTTTGGGTATATTTTTACGCACATATGCGTGTTGATTATTTACCTGTGAGTGGAATTGCTGCATCACAAGGTAAATGTATGCTTAAATTAATCAATGCTATTCCATTTTTCATAGTTGTACTATTCATATTTACATTCACATTCTCTCCATCGACATATGACTTCCTATTGCTCCATGTTCTTTTAACACTGAGTACTGTGTTTCTAATTTTGGCTCGTTGATGTTTTGTAGTGGTATCTCATTATGACTTTAATTCATTCACATTTCCATGATGATTAATGAGTTGACCATTTAGATACCCTCCTTTTTTGAAGTGTCTGCTCGTCTGCCCACGTTTTTTCTATTGAGGTATCCAAATTGTTTCTTGTTGAATTAAAGGAGAATTCCTCGTATAGTCTGTACAAGAGCCTCTTTTACATTTATATATGTGATAAATATTTTCTCCAACTCTACACTCATAAATTTATTTATTTATTTGGCTGTGTTGGGTCTTCGTTGCTTCACAGGAGCTTTTCTCTAGTCGCGGTGAGCAGCTACTCTTTGTTGTGGTGCGTGGGCTTCTCACTGCACTGGCTTCTCTTGTTGCTGAGCACGGGCTCTAGGTGCCTGGACTTCAGTAGCTGTGACACGCAGGCTCAGTAGTTGTGGCTCACGGGCTTAGTTGCTCAGCGGCATGTGGGATCTTCCCGGACTAGGGCTCGAACCCATGTCCCCTGCATTGGCAGGCGGATTCTTAACCACTACCCCACCAGGGAAGTCTCTCCAACTCTACACTCTTAAACAATCATTTTCACCCTCTTACTGATGTTTGTTGATGACCAGAAGATTTTGATTTCACACAAATTGATCAATTTTTTCCTTTAGGTTAGTGCCCTAAAATCCTATAGCTGTAGAGTAAGTCTTGATATCTAGTAGACTACAGTCTTCCACGCGGCTTTTTTTCTTCAAATATCTTATAGCTCTTCTTGGCCATTGCACTTCCGTATAAATTTTAAACCTGGGTTGTCAACTTATACATGCATGCGCATGCATGTGCACACAAATAAAATCTGTCACTTTAATGAGGATTTCTGAGAATTGATAGATCAGTTTGAGAATTCACCTCTCTTTAATATAGAGTTTTCCAATTTATAAACATAATATATATCTCCATCTATTTAGGTGTCCTTTACTTCCTTTCAGTGAAGTTTTATAGTTTTCTGGGTAGAGCTCTTTCACAGCTTTTGTTAGATTAATTCTTAGGAGTTTGATGTATGCTCCTGTAAATTGTATGATTATTTAAATTTTATTTTCTAATTATTTGTTAATTAAAACCTTGTTAAGGTCACATATAATAATTTATCTATAGATTTAAAATTTTTCTACATAAAAAATCCTGTTGTTATAGAAAAAGAGTTTTACTTCTTTGTTTCTGATCCTTATCCTAATATACCTTTTCTTGCTTTTTCAAACCAAAGCTTCCATACTGTGTTGAAAAGAAAAATGACAATATTTTTTCATTTTTCCCTTGGTTCTGTTCTCACAGGGAAAACTTAACAATACTTCACCATAAATTATGCCGATAATTGATTTTTAAACTTTCTTCTTTTTAATAAATAAATTTAAGGTTTTAACTGTATCCAATAAGTTTTAATATGAACTAATTCAAATATTTTTAAAATTTCCATTCTATTTTTTTCTTTTAACCCATTAGTAATAGAAGTATTTGAAATTTTTAAAATACAGGGGTTTTTTTTGTTTTCCTGTTATTTAATTTTCCTGTTATTTATTTTTTAATTTTCCTGTGATCAGAGAGCATATTAAGTATTATTTCAATTCTTTGAAATATTTTAAGATCTATTTTATGGTGTAACATATGGTTAATTTTCATAAAAGCTTTGTGTGCATTTGGAGAAAAATGAATCCTTCAGTCTGGCAGTTAAATATTCTGTATCTGTCACTTATGTCAACTTTGTTAATCATGCTATTTAAATCTATATATATTTTAACATTCTTTTTGATTTTTATATCAGTTATATAAATTATATATATATTATATATATAATATATATATATATATATTAAAATCTCCCCATGACTATAAATATACCTGTTTTTTGTAGCTCTGTTAATTTTTGGCTTAAGAAAGCTTAAAGCGACATTACTAGTTACATGTTAATTTAGAATTATTATATATTTCCAATGAATCAAATCTTTTGTTACTATAAAAGTTTATAAGTAGTTATTATTTAACGAACAATATTAACTTATGTCACCCAAATGATTGTTAATTTTGTCCTTTATTCCATCTTGCATCTCCAAATATTAATTTTAGATTATTTTCCTTTTACCTGAAAAATATTCTTTAAATTGCATATCCTAGTGAAAATTCTTCTAGGTTTTCTTTACCTGAAAATGTTTTTATATCACCTTTATTTCTTTAGGAAGTTATGCATTGTGTGAAGAATGTGATGTTGGCAATTTTGGTCATTAAGGGTAGCATTACTTTGTCTTTTGGTTTTTAATTTTTATGTTGAGAAATTGACTGTCTGTCTGATTGTGGCTTCTTACAAAGTAATGTATCTTTTATCTCTGGATGTTTTTAAGATATTTGTCTTTGTATTTGGTTTTCAACAATTGTTTTATTATCTGGTTGTGATCTTCTTTACATTGACCCACTTTGAATCAGTAGAGTTCACAGTACTTCTTGAATTTGCAGCTTGTTTCTTTACTCAGCTTTAGAAAATTCTTAGTCTTCATCCTTTATATATGTCCTCTATTTTGTTATGTCAGTTACATATATGTAAGTCATTTTTATTATATGTTTATGTTTTTTATGCTTTCTTTTTTTTTTTTTTGCTTTTTAAAACTTTATTTCAACATAACTATACTTACAGAAATACACTCATATTGGTTATTAGAATGCAATTGTCCTATCTTCTAACTTACCAATTCCCTCTTCAGCTGTGTCCTTTCTATGTTATTCCTAACTACTGAATCCTTATTTTTGATTAAGGAATTTGTCTGTTTAAGAATTTTAATTTGCTTCCTATTTATTATTTTCAGTTGTGTCACAACTCTAAGAAGTTTGCCATATTTCACTATTATTTGCCACGTATTATGGTCAGAATGATATACAATTATCCCATTTTAGGGGACGGATAAACCGGTAAGGCACAGAGAAGTGAAGTAAATTGAAGTCACACAGTGAGGGGAGGTAGATTTTTCAGCCAGCTCTGTGGGGCTCCAAAGCTCATGCCCCTTTCCGGTTTATTAAACTAGATGTAATATTCTGTAAACCAAGGAAAATACAAGATAAAGAGCCTAAAAAGATGATAAGGAATGAATATAGTAAACAGTTTACTTTTCATTCAGAAAAATTTAAGGGAGTCTTTCCTAAATTACTTCCTTCATATTTCTCTCTGTCTGAAGATACTGGTGATGTGAACCTAAGCAAATGTGTTTCAGTTGCATGGCAGAACCCCAGGCCTCAGTGGCCTCTCTCTCATCTGGCCTCTTGATGGGCAGAGGGGTGGTACTAAGAGAATATTTGTGGATAGATGTAAAAAAAATAAAACAAGAGAAAACAAAAGCAGTCTTTAATGTGGCTTTGAAGGCCTTCCCCTCTCCAACTTTCTTCTATCTTCTTGACCTTCTCCGTCCCTCCATTCAGACTCCTCTCTGATGTGAAAAAAACAAAAAAGATTTTTATTTTGAACATGTTAAGTATGAGATGTTTATCATACATCTGTTATTTACCAGGCAGTAGATATACTGGGGCATCTACTACAGAGCATATCTGTTCACAATCCAGTCATGACAGAAGCATCTTTATCTTGGACTTCAAAGGGTCCTTCTCACTCTAATAATCACTAAGGGTCATATCATGGCACCATTGGCATGACCTGATGCATGTACTCCCCTCTGAGAGAACTGTTCACTCAAAGTAACTTCTGCTGTATTCGTTGTTACACTATGGATACTGTAGAAGGGAGAAAAGACATCAAGACTGGGAATACAAAAGAGAAAGACTGACATAGACTTTAGCCAACAGGTGCTCAAAATACGCAATAGAGGGTAAAGACGTGCCAAGCTGGAGATCTGAACACCATCTGCCATGGATTCATTAAGCCCTGGAAAATGCATCTACCTAGAGGTCCCATCTCAAGGAGCATCAAAGGGGGATGAATGGCTGCAAATTTGAATTGACAGAACTGTGAAGTCATTTGTGTGTTTTTATTTTTACAAACACTAATCCACAGGGTCTTGTATAACATTTCCTCTCACAGTAACCTTTAAAAAGGTTATATTATCCCATTGTGGAGAATTATCTGAATAGAGTTTTACCTGCATTTAGGGGCTGAGAGGAACACTTTGTCCAAGTTAAATCAGCAGTACAAGTGTATATATTACATCTTGAGATACATTTCTTACCTGCAATTAGTTCAGACAACAGAGGGTTCAAAATACACAGTTTAATTTTCCAAGGCATTTGGGACAATAACAATATTGCCAAGAAAAAAGTCCTGCTGAAGACCCATTTTAGGTACCCATTTGACATTTAGAGTAAAGATATTCTTTAGCATGTTAATTTATATAGACATCTTTAAGAAAATAAAGGGCTTGAAAGACTCTAGAAAAATAGTACTAAATCTCTTCATTATTATTGTGTTCCCTTTTCCAAAAAGTGTAGAGTAGATTAAGAGGGTAGCTGATAGCTATAGGGGATTATGGTAAAATGGAGACTTAAAAGGAATAACAGAAAAATATCACAATCTTGATTGACTTTATGAGTAAACTTGCTTGACAATTCATTCAAGTTATATTGATAAAATGGCCCTTTTAAAACGCAGTGTCATGCTACATCTTATATGTTACATTTTTCCACATTTTAATGGAACGTTTGTAATTACATTAGATTAAAATGTTATAAAATAGAATATCATGCTATTTGGGACAACACAGGACAAACCCACAGAATTGAACTTTCTAGCATTTCCCCTTCCCTGTTCACTTTTCGGGAGAGCAGAACTGACCTCAGAATTTATTACGCAAGATCAAATAATGTGTTTTCTACTTTGCTGTCTTGTTTGTTTATTGTTGGTGGTTGTTGTTATTGGGCTCCAAAAAGTTTGAAGTTATATATTTATTGGATGACTGTATTAAATGCAGCTAAATAGAATCATGGAGCAATTGGGTTTTCAGGGGCTTAGGAACCAACAAAAATATTAACTAAGCCACTGTTCAAATTTGATCAAGCTTGGGAAAACCTAAAAATCATTGATATTAGATTGCTTGTGGGTGACCCGAGTTAGGATTCTTAATACAGCATCAGGAGGCATTTATCTGTGTCATAAAATAACCACAAATATTTGCTTTCTTTTTGAAAAACAAACTGAACCCTTCTTTTGCTTTACCAACCTCTCTAGTTTAGGGAAGAGGCCAACAAAGGGTGGTGTGAAGATGAAAAATTTTTTGTAATCAATTTCTGTTTGAATTAAGAAATAAACAAAAACAATAGATAACTCCCTGGGGAACAAATTCACTGGAGCAGGAAGCAGATAATCAAGGATTTGTACTTCTTATTTAACAATCTATAATCTTAGTTATAGCTGCATAACTAGTATTTAAAAGAATATCTGCTTTAGCAATTAGGTGTGGAAATCCTTAGCTAATATGACCAACTCAATACTAAAATCCTATAAGGCAAGGATTTTAATGAATGTGGTTTGGGTTATGTTTAATTTAAATCTATTACAATCATATCTATATTTGAAAATGTTAAGTCACTGTTGAATATCCTCTACTGGTTGTATATTGTACAATTGTGCCTTTTCTTTTCAGCAATACAGAAATTTACATGTTGAATTAAAATGAGGGAAGAAATATTAACAGTTTCTTTCTTTCTAAATAAAGGAATTATAAAGATCGTAATTGTTCCTGTCCCAAAGAGCATGTTACAGGAAGTTTATAGGTAGCTTTCAATTTTTTTCTTATATGAGATTCTATCTGTTAGTGACAACATATTAGTACAAGAGATTATGTGACATAAGGCAATATTGGCAATAGAATGAAATAATGGCTTTTGCCAAGGACACATGGAATGAGAGGGTAAACTAGCTACATGAGATGAAATGAATTCTACCCATGCTGTGACGTTCATTCTGAATCTTCTCTGGATGTTTTGATGAGAAAGAGTAAAAGTATTGGATTATTTTATTACATAAATTTAATTTAAAGGAGAGAGTAAGGTCAATAGATTAAGTAACAATCAAACTTCTGCCATTAGCTATAGATGTTGTGTAATCTAACTCCCAGATTTTTAAATGAACAATTTTCCCTCAACAATATACTTGGGAAAATTGCTTCCTCGTTCCATTGGTCAAAAGCCAGAAGAAAATTTTGTTGCAGTAACTTGGGTTCATTTTTCTTAGAAAGAATACATGCAAATGTGGGAGACCAAAAAAGCAATGTTTTACATATAAAGTATAAAAAGAAGATAGCAGATTCCATGTCTATGTACATTGTATACACACACATACATATGCGTGCACATGCACATGCACACAGCATTTGCATGATGCAAATATGTCACAGAGCACTGATCTTTTCATTGTAGGAACTTGAAGGGCAGCATAGAACTCCTACCTCCCTCACAGAGGCATGAAACACACAAGTGTTACTCTGTAAAATGAATTTTATATTGTGATATTCCTGTTACTCAGTTAACTGAAATGTATTTTTAGGATTTTCTTTTTTACAATACCTAGACTACTTAAAATAAGTAATGAAAAAAAATGAAATAGAAAACCATCAATTATTTTTCCTGTCAATATACTAGCCTAGCACTTTCCAATAGAAATATCATGCAACCAACATACATAATTTTATATTTGCTAGTGGTTACAATAAAATAAAACTAAATCTACAAAAAAATAAAACTAATGTAAATCTAAACTAAATATAAAGGTGAAACATACTGTAATATATTTTATTTAACTCAAGATAGCCAAAATATTTTCATTTCAACATGTTGTCAGTATAAAAGTTATTAATGAGATAGTGTACATGTTTTTATTGTCTTCAAATCCACTTGTATATTACCCTTACAGGGCATCCCTCTTTGCAGTAGCTCCATTTCAAATGCTCGGTAGCCGCATGAGGTGTGGTTCTGTGAAAAGTATTTCTGATTCTCAAGTCTAACACTTCCCAATGTCTCTCCTAAACTCCTGACTCATATTTCCAATTGCTATTATCCATTTCCAACTACATATAATGTACTGTGACTGACTGTAATATTTTTGGCTTCTTCCTCTAATCTCACAGCTTCACTTTTGTCCCTTACCTTGGTCAGTAGCATTGCTATCCACACCCTTAATTGTTCAAATTAAAAATCCGAAGGATATTCTCTACTTTTCCCTCTCCCTCATTCCTCTTCAATGGAATAAGATTTAAAACATCCCAAGTTTGCACTATTTTTTGTTTCCCCACTGTCTCAACTTCATTCAAAACTGTAAACATCATGTACCTGGATTATTAAGGACTTCTTAATTCATCTCTCTACTATTCTCTTACTTCAAACCACCCCATGATCTCTTGAGCATGTGGGCTATGAATTAACTTTTTTTTTTGGTCGCGCGTCGAGGCTTGTGGGATCTTAGTTCCTCAACCAGGGATTGAACCCGCGCCCTTGGCAGTGAAAGAGCGGAGTCCTATCCACAGGACTGCCAGGGAACTCCCGACTTTAAAAAAAGTTAAAATGAAGTTACATTACTCATGTAAATCAAGATGTTATACAGATTCCTTTGGCTATATTTCTATGTTAAAAAACACGTTGCATTTCTTCATGTACTAATTCTAAGAAATACAGCAGCAAACTAGACAAATTGTCTTCCTGTTCTCAGGGAGCTTAAAGTGCAGTGCCTATGAGATGCCCACTAGGACAAAAAGAAAAGTTCTTGTTTTGTTTTTTTGCGGTACGCGGGCTTCTCACCGCTGTGGCCTCTCCCGTTGCGGAGCACAGGCTCCGGACGCGCAGGCTCAGCGGCCGTGGCTCACGGGCCCAGCCGCTCCGCGGCACGTGGGATCCTCCCGGACCGGGGCACGAACCCGTGTGCCCTGCGTCGGCAGGCGGACTCTCAACCACTGCGCCACCAGGGAAGCCCAAGAAAAGTTTTTAAAACTGTGACCCCATACTACACATCCAGTTTGCCCTGAGCAAGTAAACATGACCACCAAGCCAAAAAAAATCACCTTTAGTGGGTGTAAGACTTTCAAAAATTAGTCTCATTGGAATCACTGGAAGGCTAGTCAAGTTTTTTTTTCCCCCTTAGGAGTTAAGTGTCACTCTAGTTTATCGCTATATAAAGTTGATACTCTATGTAAACTTTTAAAGAGAAGAGAAATGGCTCTAAGTTTAGTAAGAATGTTATATACTATTTTCTGATTATATTTCCCTAATGAATTATAATAGTATTAATCTTTTACCTTGTTTATTTATTTCAATTCCCTCATTTCTGCCTAGCTCTAATCCCAATTCATTGTATTGTTTCTTCCCTATTTTCATTCCGATGGAAATCTACCCAAAAAATTACTTTGCAGTTATAAGAATTAAGACATCTTTTAAGGGATACATTTCACTCTATAAAATCCATATGAATCATACTACAACACTGGCTTATTGTTAAGACGCTTTGAGTTCCTCCACTGGATCGGGCTGGAGCCCAAGGAAATGAAGTATGGAGAATTGTGCAGCAAGTGTGATGGGATGGGTCTAGAAACAGTGAACCTCACTTCTCCAAATATTTCATCGGTCAGAAGGCAGTCACATGGTCTGGGAAATACAGTCTTCTTGGAAACCAAGGAGGAAAAAGAAAGGGTTTCTGCATATAAAGCTACATTTCTTCTGTGCAAGGAAGTGGATATTTTTATCCTCACTTTATAAATGAAGATAGGAGGTATTAAGTAGCTTGCCCAAGATCATGGAGCTAAGAGGGAGAGAGCGAATTCAAATCTAAGTAATCTGACTTGAAAACCATTTATCTTTCTACGGACTTTTTTTCTGGCTGATTGCTTTTTTCTTAAACTTTTCCAAAATAACGGGGAGGCAGTAGTTGCCCTACTTCCACTTCATTACTCTTTGTAGTAATTTATTTGATTGATAAATTTGAAAGAGGCACCAAGCACATTTGACTCAGTCCCTTCATCTATTTAGAGCAACCTGCCTTCAACATGTTCTTGTTCATCTTTCTGCTATATGGGAAGTACCTGCCTAGTCAGGGATATGTTATAGCTCTGCCTTGGGGAGTGGAAAGGAGGTTATTTAGAGTGCGAATATTAGAAGGACTTGGCCATGGAGCCAAACCACTTTCCCAATAAAACTTTTCACTAATATAGCTGATGTCTTGATCTCGCTCCATCTCAATCCTTTCTCCCTAATGGTTCCAAACTTCAGAGGGGAAAAACGGCATATAGCTGGTCTTAAGTCAATCTACTATTTCATTTAATTTTTAGAACAATAACTTAGCATGCAAAATTTAAAAGTCAATGTACATCAAAGGCGACTAAGTCCCTTCCAGAAGAATGTGTAGCCATTAGAAATTCCAAGACAATTAAAACAATAGCAACTTTTGTATGTTGCATAATACTTGACGATTTCATTTTTAATCATGCTGTTTAACATCGGTTATAACCAGTAATGGAGCAGTACCTTGAAATGGGTGGTTAGTAACATAAATGACACCAAAAATACTTTTGTCCTTGCTTAGAATGCATAGAAGTTTGACATCTTAGGGTGACCCAGTGACTAAAGAAAGATACCCCTTTCCAAGAGGGAAAGAGGGGAAGAAACTGAAGCTTGAAGAGGTCAGACTAGGCAAAAAGTTTGTGGAAAAAGAGGAATGAGGACAAAAACCTCCTGGAACTTGGTCCAGTTTTTATTATTTAATTTTTGAGAGCAAATACATTCTTTATTATGAGTAACTTAATTCACTGTAGTGAAGGAAAGTATCCCAACATATACTCTATAATGGAGGGTTGATATTTCACTTCAGTTAGTCCATGATGTGAATCTAAGTGCAGTTAATGAGGACTGGATTTTAGATTATATTTTCTAATGGGATTTTTTTAATGAATACCTTTTTTTCCACAGTGGAAAAAAAAATGAAGGAAACTCAAGTAACATGCTCTAGGTCATAATATAAGTGCAAAACCAAGCAAGAAAATAAGCTAACAGTCCCTCTCTACCACTTATAAGTACAATGTAATAAAATTCATTATAATAGCATTCTAGTTTTGTCATAAAACCTTAACAAACCATAGTTATTACATGAAAAATAGAGTAACTAATATTTTGCCTAGTAAAACTATAGTAAATTGGTCCTAGTAATAGCAACACTATAATGATCATACTGAAATATAGCAGCAAGTTACGATCTGTATATTTACTACATTATTATAATAATTTTAGTTCTACCATAGATTTCTTTTATACAAAAGCTGAATTTACTCTAGTAATTGCATTCTCTTTTCACTTCACTTCACATAAGACCGTAAAAGAGTAACGTTTGATTTGAAATATGAAAGTTTCAAATTTTTTTTTTATTAAATGATTTGCAATTGGGGAAGATTAAAGGAGAAAAACACAAAACTTTTTCAGAACAAATATATCTACCTGTGTAAGACTAGTAAAATGTCAAAATCAAAAGGTAAGCTTTTATCAAAATTTAAGCATAAAATTTTTCTTAATATGTGGAATACAGAATAACCTGACATAACTGAACCAAACTGAAAAGAAGCTCTTGAACATATTCTATGTCATCTCCAAGGGAATCTCTCCATCTTTTCCTTGCCTGGTGACATGGACCAATGCACTTGGACTCTGCCTGTTGTACAAGCTCTCAGACAAAGGTAAGGACTCAGAGTCAGGAATTTCTAAGGGGAAATGATGTAAAGGGACTCATTGACGCTCGTCAGAGGATGCAATAGACAGTTGAACAGCCGTGAGCCTAGGAAGAACTGAAAACAGTTTCTTGGCCAAGAGTAATCTAACTCATTAGATATCGACATTTCCTGTGAGAATTCAGGTCTAAAAATATTTGATAAAGAAACTTCAGCTTCTATAGAAAATGTTTTCTCCTTCTCTGTCATTTGCTTCTACCTGTTCATACACTGAAGTGACCATACTATGACAGAGGCTGGCTAGATGCTCACCAAATCTGTTTCCAGTTCCTGGACATAGAGTTAAACTACATTTCCCAGCCTGTTTTTAATTAGGTGTGGGCAATATGACTCTGTTCTGTCCCAGAGAACGTCTGCCACCTCCGGGCTCACCCTCATGAGAACCTCATCATACTTCCCGCTCCTATGGTAGGTAAAGACGGCAGCACCACAAGATGAAAGGGACCCAGGTCCCTGTGTCTTATGCTTGCGGGAGAGATTCCCTACCCACGTGGCTGCAATGTGTGCAAGCAATTCATCTTTACTGTATTCAGCCATTGAGAACCTGAGGTTGCTTGTTACAGCACTTAACCTTCACTGACATTGGAACCCCAAGTTCCAGTGGCCTCTCTGAATTTTGCTTTAACACTATTTGTAGAAGCTGTGAGAGAAAACAACTTTAACTATACTATTTTTTCTTTCTCTTTCTTCCCTCCCTCTCTCCCTTCTTTCCTTCTTTTTGTTTCTTCCTTGCTAATGGAGCTAAGTAGGTAGAGGGCTATCATGCTCCCATACCCCTATTTCCTCGCCTTTCCTTTCTTTCAACTCTCAGTACCACCTCTTTGCTTGTGTTTTGAATTATATTTGGAATCATATTGTAAATGCAGATGTGTAATGTTTTGACGGTAACCTCCTAAGATCCTCTGCTGAATATCTGTACAAATCTAGCACAGAGACTCAAGCAATAAAAGGTTTACGTATAAACTGTCTAAATAGCTTAAGGATGTATTGTAACAGTGAATTTCCTGTTACTTAACATTACCTAAAGTAAGGTAGAAAAACACTGGTGATTTTGATTTTGAGCTCTATAATTTCTAAGACAGAAAAAGCATTGTGTTTCATCATGTTTACGGGTTTTTTCTGTAATTTCCTGCCTCTTGTTTGTTTTCAGAACTTGCATTGTATTGACTCCTTCAACCCAGCTTCTTGTACACACCTCTGCTGTGCATATCTAGAAGATCTTTCTCACTCCTTGCAAGAGAATCGCAAATCCAGCTTCCCAGCCCCACAATAAATGCCATATTTTATATGAATTGTTTCAGAAGATTCTCCAAATTGAAACGGATCACCTTATTCTCTTCCCTTTGCCTTCATTTTCTTAAATGGAATTCATCTCACCGTACCTCTTACAGCCTGTTACAAGGTATCATCCAGAACACACAAATATCTGTCAGGGTCTTTCTGCCTTTAGCAAATTTCGCTCGCTCTAAAAACTCGAGAGAAGAAAACGCAGCAAATCCTCAAGGGCGATGTAAGTATTTGTATATGTATGTGCGTCAGACTGGACTTATTATTTTTTTAATTGCTTAGAAAGAAACAGATTTTTTTTATAGAAATTGTCAAAAGCAAGTTTTGCTCTAAATGAAATTCGGGTTTTGTTTTTTATACGCTGCTAACATGAGATAATCTGGTTCATTTGTTTGGAAGACAGGCAGCATGGGAGCACTTGGCTGTTCCTGATTCGCTGGTTCGGTTGGAGAGGCTCGAACAGCATTGCTGAGGAGCTGTCCAACCCAAGAACTTCAGTTCTCTCCTCCCCCACTGATGGCAAACATCCAGGGTCCTCCTGTAGTGGCCCCTGAGAGTGATCCCTGAATCCTTAACCTCGTGTTAAGTGCAGTTGCTGTAACTGCTCAGAATAAATCTTGAGTTAAAACTTACTTCCCGGGCTTCCCTGGTGGCGCATTGAGAGTCCGCCTGCCGATGCAGGGGACACGGGTTCGTGCCCCGGTTCCGGGTGATCCCACATACCGCAGAGCGGCTGGGCCCGTGAGCCGTGGCCGCTGAGCCTGCGCGTCCGGAGCCTGTGCTCCGCAACGGGAGAGGCCGCAACAGTGAGAGGCCTGCGTACCTCAGAAAAACACCTACTTCCCATCTCGTTTTTATGGCACTACTGAAACATGAGTTTTAAGATCAGAAAGGCCTATGTTCAACTCTCTGGCACTAACCTGTTATCATTCAAGAGGACATTTTGGGCACTGCTACTTAAGGTGGCAGGGTAACCGCCAGCCTCCAGAAGTGAGCCCAGAACATGGTAGGAGGCTGGCACCCAAATTCCTCCCTGTTTTGCACCGTCCCCTTTGGGGCAGGAACATGGCCTCCGAGGGGAAGGTCACGGTTGGCTCGGGCACCTACCTGCCTGCTCATGTATCCAAAGCCTTGACAACCTCCCTTTATCAAAATCTGCCTGGATTTGTTGGCTTCCTTAAAAAAACCGTAACGCAAAAAGGTTTTGCATTGAAATGCTGACTTTCACCCACCCTTAGAAAAAGGATGTCCAGCACATGGATGGGAGAGTGGCTACATTTATGTCCAGGGAGCTTATACGTGACCTTCTTACGAGAGCAATCACTTCTCTTTTAGGCACTTCTCTTGCTATTATGCGCGTGTGCACACACACACACGTGTTCACATGTGCACGCACACACACAACTTCAGCTGCGCAGGGCATCTTACTATGTATGTCAGTCAGCTATAGGAATGTCCTGCACACTATTAGGTATGACGCTCACGTTAGTACACTTGTCTTTCTAGGTGCACCTGTTGTTTGTTTCTCATTGTTCCGTCGGGCTATATCTATTTACTGTTCTTCCAACTATTTTATACTTTATCAAAGGGGTGGGTGTCTCATCCAAATAGAATTCAGATGAACTCCACCCAAGGTGGGTAGGTGAAATGCTAGGCAGTCTTACATTTAGGAATGGAGATCTCTGATTACTAGCAACAAGCCTATTAGGGTATTTTTTTCAATATTTTTTCTTAATTATGTAAATGTAAGGGGTAAATAACCACCCTTGGTATTCAAAGGACAACTGAATAGGAATGTTCAGGAATTCTTTTGTTTGTTTTTAGAATTCCATATCAAAAATCTCTCCCCCTAGAGAGGTGGGGATCTATGACCAATTTACGAAAGATATTCAGGAGTCTTCAGGTCTAAGGAGACCCATTGGGGTGAATGTGGTTGCTCCATGTCAGGTCCAAAAGGGGGGAAGAACAATAATCTGGATTAGCATCTGTTCACTCCACAAGGGATTAAGTGCTCATTAGACAGAGTTTGTGTGTGTTTGTTCGTTTTCCACTGTACATGACAGTTTCTGGAAGCTTCTACTGACCCAGCCACGCTGGCACAGTGGCCGGAGCTTGGGGAACAACGGCCAAGCCTGTGGGTGTGAAGTGGAGAGCTGGAATGTGGGCACTCGTGCAGCGGGCAGGGAGCTGAGTATCGCAGGCAACCAGGCAGAGCAGACCTGTGTCTCCCACACACTGTCCTCACGTCGCGGCAACAGGCAACGGCAGAGCTGCAATTCCAGATCCCCCTAGAACTAGGTGTTCAAGGCAGCACTGGTTCTGCGTCAGGAGTGAGCCCGCGAGGGTTCTTGCACCCTTGGTATGTGGGGACCTCAAGAGGAACATGTAGGATTTCATTGTTTATGCGATGATCTCCTTGCTCTAGAGAGTAATTGGAAAAAAAAACCAACAATAGATATTTATAAACTGAACTGGTGAAGCAAGACGTTGGAGAAGTTTCCATTTGCCATGTCATCTACTCCCCTCCTTGTTTCTCGCTCTATAATATAGAAAACAGAAGAAGCTAATGTATGCTTCCATAAATAGCAGAAGTCTTATTTAGTATGGTCAGTAAAAAAGAAGCTGAAGAAACCACTCCAAACTCCAAAGTGTAAATGAGAATTCCGAGCTATGCATATAAGGACCTATAAAATGTATCACTACAGGTAGGGAGGACTCCATAAAACAATGTGGATTATTGGATCCAATCTGCAGTTGTGAAGCACCAATTCTACACAAGGCACTACGTCTGAGACTTTGCCCTTGAGATGGGGTAAAGAATTATGAAAAGTGTTGGTTCAAGAGTCCAGTTCCCTGGTTCTTGTTACAGGTCTGCACCTTGCTAGCTTTGCGCCTTAACTTCTCTGGCCCTCAGTGTCCTGTATAGGACGTCGGGGGTAATAACAGTCCCCATCTTATAGATTTGATGTGGGAATTGAATGACTATTTAATATAAAGCTCTTAAAACAGTGTCCGGCACATCCTAATAATGAAGAGTTGTTACCATTATTATCGTCATGGTTATTATTACTAATAGTAATGGCAATAGCACTATGTTACTTGACTTGAATAAGGAAGTAACATTAGACCCTCCCCTCACACGTAAAAGGAATTGTAGACTGAGAGGATGATGAAAGGAAAGGGGGGAAAAAAGTCAAAAGGAGACAAACAATTGCAAGCACCCAGGATACTTATTTGGGGCAATTGGAAGGAGCCCATTTTCCCAGGAGTTTTACGCATTTAGTCAGTATACCAAATAAATTCTTGGATCAATACATCGAGAAATAACTTTGTAAAGCAGAAGTCTAGGATTCTTTGGGTCTCCATAGGACTCCCCTCCCAAGGCAACAATGCCTTTCTTGGTGTTCACCAAGTAACACGCTCCCCACCCTTCCGCAGCCACAGGGCCGGGGAGGTGCAGGAAGTTAGCTTAATGCCACCAGTTGCTAACTGCTGAGCGAGATGATAATTAGTAATAATTACCACACGTCAAAGAAATTAAAAATAGTACAGTGTGCTCTCTTGATTGTATTAAGTAGGCATGGCCTCTGGTCTGAGCTCAAGCAAGAACTCCAGCCACAGAAATAAGTTGAAAAGCTACAAAGATGCTGATCTGTCTGTGGCTGTTGCTGTTACCTTCTCCTTTGGACTCATTCTCCTCTAGACAATGAATTCAATCAAAAGTTACAGTGAAAGAAGGGGGGATGCAAAAATACTATTTTGGACATAAAGGGAAAACAAAGAAAATTGACTTTCTCTAGAAGATAGGGAAACACATGTTTTTTAGGAGGAAGAATATTTTTAAATTGTGTCTACACTGACGGGTGCTAATTTAGTTGTTTTTTGTAACTGTTATCAAACTACAAAATTGGCAGGGATTTTTCTCTCAAGTGCTCTATTTATTCCTTTTTTTATTTTGGTGTATGAGAAAAAAGGTCCAAGTGTCAAAACAATTGCTGGTTCAAAAAAACGGATTCATTACCTGACTTTTGTGTGTGTGATAACATATCAAAAACAAAGAGTTAGTACATCCCAATTCAAGAGAAACCAAAGGGTGAGTAATGATCTTCCCACATTCAGAATACAGGGATTCGTTAATGAATCTTTCTTCTCTGTGTGGCTCAGACGCCCTAAAATCGGGCCCATTTTTCTTTCTTATTTTCAATTGGCTCCGTCTGCTAATTTTAACTTCTTGATTTCTTTGGGGGTCGGGGTGGGTGCAGTAGTTTTCAAATAACCTTTCAGTGACACAAAGGAAAAACTGGAGTTTGCAGTTTGGGGAAGCTAACGCTTCAAATTAGCAACTGCATCTAACAGCAGCAGCTATGATTAGAAACAAACTCCTGCCAATGGCACCAACAAAAGAGAAAGAGATGCAGAAGCACACGCAATGAAAGCCAAAGCCTCCTGCGGGAAGACGGGAGGGTCCTGATGGTGCTGGAGAAAACGAGCTTACGATACCATGACTTAAAATATGGGGAATAATATTTATTATATTTATACTGTACAAATGCAACAGCCAGCGGGGTTGGGGACTGTACAAGATTGCTTTATGACATAATGGTAACACTTGATTTAATACATGAATATCACAGGGTCTTCTACCGGGAGCTCGTTAGGCAGGTCACCATATTCTGGGACATATATTGGGATAAATCGCTTACACTGACTGTTAGAAAATACATGCCATTTTCCTTTTGCATTTTTGAACAATCTTTTAATCCTGATAATAAAAGTCAGGCATTTGAAGAAAATCTAGAGCTTACAGAAAAGAATAAGAAACCAAATATAATCTCACTATCCAGAAATAACCTTTGTTGATATTTCACATTTTTGTCTTGCACTTGTATGTCTGCATGTATATGATTAATACGATAATGTAGAAAAACATTTTGATTGCTTTTAAAACTATATATTTCTTAAAAAAATATTTAAAGTATAATTGATTTACAATGTTGTATTAGTTTCTGGTGTACAGCAAAGTGATTCAGTTATATTCTTTTTCATATTCTTTTCCATTACGGTTTATTACAGGATATTGAATATAGTTCCCTATGTTATACAGTAGGACCTTGCTGTTTATCTATTTTATATGTAGTAGTAAAACTATATTTTAATATACAGAAGTAATAGATGCTTATTGTAGGAAATTCAGAAAATGTGGAGGAAATTTCAAAAAGGACAAATCAGTCATAATTCTACTATCCGTATCCTGGGGTACGTGGATCCAGATTGCCTTTTTCTTTATACGTATAGGTTAATATTTCAGCTACTCACTTTAGTCAACAATACATCATCATGTACATCTTATCAAGTCTCTATAACATGCTTTTTAATGGCTGAATAACATTCCACTGAATGACTGTACCACTGCTTAGGCAACATATTTTAGGATACTTGAATTATATAAATGGCCATTTTCTAACACTTTTTCAATAATAGGTTTTTGGTTTTGTTTTGTAAATTGAGGGCTGTATGTGTACTTAGGAGTAGAGTGTGATAGGAATACCTAACTACTCTGCAATTAGAGACCCAGGAGATGCATTATGGCGCTTGCATCTTCGTGTCAACAATACTAAAGCTGCCACTGACTGAATTATTAACAGGAGAACTTACCAAAAGCAGCCCAATAAGACGGCACAGTTTTGATCCTGAGTAGCCAAATGTGGCCGAAACAGAAAGGTCTGTATTAGCCCCAGCATTTTTATTTACCAAGTTACCAAAGATAATACGAGGGATCCTTGGCATTTTATAACCAAACATCATTTCACGATGTCCATATGCAAACTCATACTCATAATTGTTGGAATTAATCACTCTTTACAGCAGCTATATGAAATAGCTTTCTGTTTCCAAGTTCTGTAAATGGAAAACAATAAAGAGATATAAGAAAATGTGACTTTCATAAAACGACAGAGGAAATCACGAGGAAAACAAAGCACAAATCCTTTTTTCCTTGCTTGCGCATTTAGAAAAGAATTAAAATTAGATCAGGAAACCTATGTTAAGAATCTTTACTTGAATAAACCTGTTCATTCCTCATATAGATCTGAAGCTATCCACCCTTACAGAGAAGTTTATGCTTTTCAAAAGCATCTAGATGGTCAGGGCTTCAAACTGAACAATTTATTTAGTCGAGTCTATCCATACATGAGTTAGTTTGAACTGTATCATCAAACTGGTCATTAGTGATGATTAAATAAAACCCCAAAGAAAGAAGATGTATGTGTGTTTACATAAGTGTATAGTATACAATTTTTATATTTTATTGCGTTTTTGACTAAGCCATTCAGTATTTTTGAATCAAGTAAACCGAAAATATTAGTTATATCTAATATCTAACAGTGTCATCAAATGGTCATAAGTGTTGATTAGGTAAAGTCCCAGTGAAGAAGACAGCTCCGAGCAAATATAGATATCTGCTATACATGTACAGTAGAATTGCTTTTTTCCATTTTAAGTGCACATATATCTTCATGTCTGAAAGAAAAATGCTGGTCTATCTCTAATGTTGCTGCAGACTATCATCTGTCCTTTCCAAAAACCTGATGAACAGACAAACCCCAGGCTCTTCTCCATAGAAATCCCACTAAACAATATTGCTAATCCCAAGCATTCCACTAAACCAAACAACTAGTAAATAAGTTTAGAAAAAAAAAAAAAAAACCCTTTTTCTTTGATCAAAGTTATCGGTAAACTCAGTCAGAATAATTGAACTAAGATTCTCAAATAGGCAACACTCGAAGACTCTTCAAAGGTTTACAGGACAGAAACAATTTCATTTTCAAAGCATACAGGGCTGTGTAAGAGAAAATGTAAAAATACCCTCACAACAACAGTGCTCAACTAAAAATAAGCAGTAGAGATTCAGCCATGTGGAAGAGTTTCTACCTTACAGATCCCTAAGGATTTTGAATAAGAAAGCTTAGACTAATAGCTGTGTGTGCTACAGTGGAAGAAAACAGCCCTTCAGGAAAACTGTGTGTTCGTGTTAGGATGTGTCCAGTCAAATTATGCTCTTCCTCTCTCAGAGAAACAGAAATCTTGAGCTATGAAAAGAATAAAGAAAGCTAGATGAATTTCTGTGTGGTGCTGAAAATGTGAATTATTCTTTGTTCTTAATATATAGAGGCAGGGTGCTGCTAACAGAGCATGGGCTTTGGAAGGAGATTAACTGGGTTTAAATCCCAACCTATCAGTGTGCGACCTTGGGCGAGCAACTGAATTTCACCCTCCTTCCTTGTAAAATAGAGGTAATAATACCTGCCCACTTTTCAGGGCAGGATATAAGCAGTAAATTACCCACTGTGAGGGGCAAAAACAGCTTAACATAGTCCCAAGCACCTGCTGGATACCCAACAAATGTTAGTTTTGTTTCTTCCTCTTAAAAATACTTGGCTCTAAATACTAACACTTGGGTGTCTGTATAAAAGACACTTTAGGATTTTGGCATTTCTTAATTTTCAGTTTTATCACAAGTTCTAAGTGTTCCCTTAGTTTATCTATGTTTTCCTCATTGTTTTCCCTGTTTTATTTTACTTCATAGCTTTTATCATCACTTGATACCTATTTGCTTGTCCGTTTTCTACCTTTTGCCGTTAGAATACCAGCTATAAGAGAGCAGGAACTTTGTGCAATCTCCACCAGTGGGACTTCAATAAATACTTGTTGAAATAAAGAATAAATGCTTTATAAATGTGTTTTATTTAAAGCTGTTTCCAGCATTTCATGCTGAAATCGTTGGCAACCACACACCAGCTATTTGTAAATAAATACGTACACGAATAGATAGTATCATAATATATACTTTTACAGCTCCCCATAAGATAAATAGTACCCTGAATACAATCAACATTTAATCAATATTTGTCAAACGTGTTAATACGAGCTCCTCATTCAACCAATATATATGCATGAGTATATCTTCAGCTGGCAGAAGGGTATTGTTTCTTATTTTTGTGCAGACAAATGACTGCTTTGTGTGGAGATAAAATACCATAGTCATGTATCGCCTAGTAACATATATTCATAATTTACCATAATAAGTACTGGAGGAGTCTTGTAAAAAGCAATATTCCGGGATTGAGTTGTCATTCACACATGTACAAATAAATATAACATCATAAATGTTTAGGTGTGTTATGTGTGCATATGTGTACGTGCTTGTTAAGTGGATCCTGGCTGTCTATTTGTTGAATAATTCATTAATATATTCACATATGTGTATATAAAACAAGCTATAAAAATGCATTGACACAGTGGCATGGTACCATAAATGTTGGGATAAATGGTATATGCCAAATGTCACTGAACTGAGTTGTGAAAGAAGAAGAATGCTAAAGTTTGATTTAAAAAAAGGCAAATTATGTGAGATGAGCTTAAAAGAAGCCAGGTTGTATACCATGTTTTTATTTACCATCCTTTTAATATATATATATATTTTGCCACGGATGAGAGAGAGAAATGGAAAAGTCTTCCAAGGGCCTTTTGGACGACAAGGAACATTAGAAACAGGAGTGGAAAGTTCTGGTCGTGGAGAGATTGTAGCCAACCTCCTGCCCGCACACCCTCAGCACTTCAACTCCTGCCAGGCAGGAACTAGAATCTTCTGTAGAGCACCATTATAGTATTAGGAAGTAAGACAACCACAAAGGAGAGAAGAAAGGCTCTATCTACCGCCGGATAGGACTCTAAAATGCTCCCCTGCGAGGAAGGCTGGGGCAGCGTGAGTCAGAAGAAAAGACCTCCCCACCGAAGTATCATGTCTAAGAGAAGTTCTGAAGCTGGCTAGGAAAAACATTTCCACCCCCAAGGGCTTTCATTTATTTTTTTTTAAGTTAGTTCAAAGTTAGAGATAATGAAGCACATTTGTGTAATTCCATCCCTAATCGTGGCTCTGGACCAAGGCATCTCCCATCTCTTGCCTACCTATCTCGATTCTCAGGCTCCTCCCACATCAGGGGAAACTCAGGGATCTCTCGTGAAATGTGCTTGACAAGTTATTGAACATTGGCAGAGGATGGCACTATTGATAGAGAATCCAGACACACACACACACACACACACACACACAGATGCTTGAAAGCATCTTTCTCCATTCGCTCTG
Organism: Leucopleurus acutus; assembly: GCF_964270905.1. Taxonomy (NCBI): domain Eukaryota; kingdom Metazoa; phylum Chordata; class Mammalia; order Artiodactyla; family Delphinidae; genus Leucopleurus; species Leucopleurus acutus. The sequence continues at coordinate 9,967,999 of NC_139159.1, read as the reverse complement.
TCAGTTAGAATATTCTCCTTTATTGATTTATTTATTTTTAATTGGAGTATAGTTGCTTTACAATGCTGTGTCAGTTTCCACTGTACAACAAAGCGAATCATCTATATGTCTACATATATCCCCTCCCTCTTAGACCTCCCTCCCACCCACCCCCACCCCACCCATCTAGGTCATCACAGAGCACCGAGCTGAGTTCCCTGTGCTGTACAGCAGGTTCCCACTACCTATCTATTTTACACATGGTCAATCCTTAAAAAAAAAAAAAAAGAATATTCTCCTATAACTCCCAGCCCACATCACCATTTTTATCCAGACCCCTTTATTCCCCTCAGGAACAGTCTGGGATCTTCCAAACTGGCCTGTGACTTTCTCAGTAAGGTAACAGGGAAAAAACCCAATAAAATAATATTGAAAATCCTGTGGCACCACCTCCCGTACCCCCGCCCCAGACACACACACAGAGGCACACACGATTCCTTGCTCCACTTTACAATGGAACACTGGCTGTTTCATGGGCCTTGGCTGGTGCTAAGGCCCAATACATCTGAAATCTAGAAGCTGAAGGAAAAATAAAAGCTAGGTGTGCAAAGGAGCCAGAAGGAATTGTTGCCTTGTCCTGGATCAGAGCTGGAGAATATTCCCTTCTGTGATTTCCTCTCCCCATCACAGGGCTATGAAAAGTCTCCCTGAAATAGGGAGACAGAAGAGGGGAAAGAAAAGGTGAAAGAAAAAGGGACAGTCATAAAAAGACTTATTATTTACTTTTGAAATAAATCAGCAAAGGGAGGCCCAATCTGCCACGCACTCTGAGGGCCCTGGGATCCCACACTGACTGATGTGCCGCTGCCCATTTTGATCTGCACTGAAATTAACAATCAGCTGCTTTATGAAATATTATCTTTGTTAGCTTTACCACTAACAAAAATACACTTCCAATTTTTCACATCCACACACTACATCTATTAAAGCAATCTGGGAAATTAGTTTGAGATAAACTGTACAGCAATTTTATTCATAGCTTCCCCATATCTCACACTGTTAATCTGCATCACAGCTCACTAAATAGTGCCTAATGTTTATTGCATTTAACTGAATGTATACAATTCTGAGGGTACGCCAGGGACCGATTATCATAATTATACATGTTTCTATGGAAACCCACAAGTCTAACAGTTTTGATTCATTATATTGTTATACCTTCTAGCACTTTCTAATTATTAGGTGCCCATAAAAAGTCTCCGTCTTGCTGTTACTATAGAAATGAGCTATAGACAGGCCTCAATTGTTAACCCTTAAAGGACCAAACTATATAGACTCAGACAGCTGGTAGCTATTCACATAACTGATACAGCTAATAATTTCATCTGTTACTTAAATTCATAATTGATTTTATATAAATTTCTGAAAACATTTCGCATGGATAACTCACGAATGATTATCTCAGATTTTATAAAACTGTCCTGACTTTGAGGTTCCCTATCCTATCAAACCCCTTCAGGTCTGATAAAAGACACACGAGCATTAATGCAACCTGGAATTAGCATACGCCAAAATCTGGAGTCTCTCAGGACCTATTTCTTATTTCATAGTAAGGATGCTTTTGCTGGTGTAAACTTAGAATTAACATGCTAAGTGATAAAACAGATAGCTCAGGATATTACAGCAGAAACTCAGATGTACTGAGAGCCTTTAAATCAAACATCTAAAATGGCTTCAGACTAATATGGCTATTTAGGTATAATTTAATATTGCTACTTAAATTGCAATTTGTAATTTAATATTTTCATTTTACTTTTTCTCCTATATTCACTAACAGAATCCTGTGAAAATTGAAAGGGACTGAGCAGTTTCATTGTCTCTCTAACCCTCCTGCTATTATAGTTTTCAATTAGAAGTGCCTTTTAATTTAGATCAGGAAAGCTCTCCTAAAGTGACAGCTCGCCCTTCACACTGCATATCTATTTATTTCGGAAGTCAACACACCATTCAATAACCTGAGAACAGCCCTGATTGCTATGCTAATAGTATTCAGAAATATGTCGACACAGATCGAAGCAAGTAAACTAAGGCTAATTCATAAAGTGAATAATAAAAGGCAAAGGAAAGCCTTTCATACCTTCTACTACTACTTCCTCAGCTGGAATCTTAAGCTTACAAATTTAATTTGTTTTCCTCCCTTAGGGAAATGAACACTATATGGTAACCAAACTGAAATTAGATTTTACCTAATATTACAGCCTTGCCTCTTTGACGCGGCTTGTTTTATTATATAAGGCTGCCATGGGAAGCACAGAGACAATGACCGGGTATGTTAATGTTTGTGTGATCTAGGAGTTGCTTGCTTCAGCAGCCCCTTCAGCTCCAAGCTAAATGCATTTTGCTTTTGGAGGTAGGGGGAGGAGATGGGAAGCCATAAGAATTTTAAACGGATGCCCACATGAAAAACAACAGCACATGTGAGGGAACAATTGTCTTCTTATTCCACGCCCAAGCCACCCATGTCCATAGCAGCTCCCCGCCAATTAGGAATAAATCAGACTGTATAAAGAACAAAAGGTATGGACATTTGCGTGTTGACATTCAAACTCTTAAAAACCAGAGAAGCGATCACAGCCTTTTGTTCCCAACTCTTATAACGCCATTAGCCTCTGAGAAAAGTAGATTTACCACTAAATAGAAAATTTAAAGTCAATTAAGAGTAAATTAAATCAGAGAGTTTAAAAACTCCATTCATCAGTATGTGCATATATTACTACTTACATGTATGTGGCCTGAAATTGATTATATTTAATTCACATTAAAATTCGTCTCCTCGCCATAACCAGTTATTGGTTATCCAGAATAATTAAAGTAGGTCTGCGTATTTTTTTTACTTAACCATAGAAATTAAACTAACCTTCGATAATCAACATCTTATTTTTCATCGTGTTTATACTGTCATTCCCATGATTATTAGTTACTCCACCTAATTCAATAGCCCCCTCCAAAAATCTAAAGAGCTTTTTCATACATTTTAAACCAAGCAAATACATACACTCATTGACAAAATGTAACAAAATATATGTGTGCAGAAAATATATGAATGTGTCTAGATGAGTCAAAGAACTAGATGAGAAGAACAATGATACTAGAGCCAAGATTTCACACACTCGATTAATAAGCCTTAAAAGTGACAATAAAAGCTTCTGAAAGCAAAAGCACAACCGTTGTGTGTTTTTTGAGAATACCTTAAGATCACTGTTAAGTTAGTGAATCCTGGGGTAAGATGGGGGTCAGATACCGAGGTCAGGAGGGTGATTAGGCAACAAAAGCAGAGACAGTAAGTCGTTCAAGCAGCAAACATATTACCACCTGGGATGTCATTTATTTCCTAGCGATAGAGGTGGGTAAGTCCCTGCACGGTAAAACCATGAATTAATTATATTCTGCCCCTCCCAGGGAGCATGAAGTGCTCAGATTTTCTTTTGGGGGGATAGGGGGAAAGATGGCTTATCATTCACAGTTGGATGTTAAAATCCCAGAGGAGAAAGCCAATAAAAGCAGCTCCTAGTGACAAAAATCCAGGAGCTGTACCATCACTATCAATCAAACTGAAATGTTTTAGGATTCATATTTATTTTCACCACTTTGTCACTGAAGAAAATGTCTAGTCAACTAGACAATGTATAAATTCTAGTTTTCTGATGCTTAAAAGAAAAGTGAAAAGACATCAGGGAGTAGTGATTTACTTCAGTGGAGGGGATTCCTTTGGAGAAGGCCGGTCCATGGTGAGGGCGGCTGATAGATGCCTCTGGCACTGTTTCTAGCCCCCAGGGTCAGTCTCAGGGGGACCAGCATCAGCCAGGCCCCGGGCAGAGGCACCCAGACAGGTTCCCCTCCTTGAAGTGTTCAGGATGAAGCAGGAAGATAATGTTATTTCTGTGGGGCTTAATCAGAGGCCCTTGGGCAGTAGTTCTTTTTCCAGTTTAATTACAAGAAATCAGAGAAGGAAGTAGATGGCTTGCTCCCCAGTTAGGAGCTAGCCAGTAAGTGTAACAGAGTGAGACCAGATAAAACAAATTCTGATCCAGCTGAAGGAAGATGTTCTGGGGAGAAAATGTAGGAAGAGAAAGAAGCCAAGGAGAGGCTCAGCTAAGCAGTCACCACAAGCAAAAATGCTCACCTACACTGTTCCTTCCAATACCCTTCCTGGCCGTTTGTCTTCCACGTCAATTTAACATAGACACACGTGCCTTTCAGCTGTGGATTGCCACATCGCTATGAGCACTAAGGATCTGGGCAGGGGGACTGGGTACCAAAAAGAAAGCAGTAAAGGAGCCACTCCCACGGGAGACAAAATGTAATCACTACACAAGAGTATTACAATACCAGCAAAGTGTTGTAATGGGCCTAGTTTTCTCAGGCCCGATGTGTTATTTCAGAAAATATTATATTGCTTATGCTTGAGGAACACAAAAAGTCAAATATTTTAGTTTCTCCTCTTTAAGCAAATAAAGAATACAGCTCTCCCTTTCTCTTTCTCTGTGTCTCCCATGTTTCCTCTCTCCCTCTCTTTCTCCCGCTCTCTAGCTCTCTCTCTTTCACTCTTCTACTTTATCAGCGCATCAACAAAACACTCATTATTATTCACTCTGGAAGACAGTCATTTTAAGAGGCTAATCAGCAATGCTCGCGGTTTATGTTCAGTTTTTAATGCTACTTGGAAGTTTGAAAATGAAAAATCACCAGTCTTAACACATGTTTGTTTGAGTCTCACTGACTGGCTGATAGACACCGTTCCTTGGATGTTCATACATGGCACACACGTGTTCCCTACCAGCAAGTAGCTTACGTTCTCTCCCAGAGGCAGGACACAATACTAAACAATTACATATACAAGGGGTGTGCTGCAAACCAGTGTGTCAGCCAGTACGTGCTCTGTGACTCAGGTAAGGATGGGGGGCGCTAGTGAGGGTTGGGACTACCGGGGACTTGAACATGAGCTACAAGGAATGGTAGGTTTAGCTCATGGAAGGGAGATGCAGAAATGTACTTGACAAATACGGAAATTATAATCACCTAAATAAAGTGGACCATTTGTTTAGATGGAGAAGAAGCAGAGAAACTAGAGGGTGCTGACTGATTGGTACAGGAGTTTGCGGATTACTGTATTGTAATAGAAAGTCATTGACGATACTTTTGAATAGAAGATGTAGCTTGTGTAGCAGGAGAAAAGTTGGAAATCATGTGCCAGAAGACTAAAATGAGGAAAGATTTTGCCTAAAAAACCTGTTAGAGACTCTTATACAATACTTCTATAGACACGAGTTTTATACTAGAGTGTTCCTGGGGAGAGGAAAAAGAAACAAGCGTGATGAAAGAGAAGTAGGATGAACACATTATGGGCAGAGAGGAAGAAATAAGGGGTTAGTCCAAGCCACCAAGGCAAGTCACAAAGGGATGAGGACATACTGGCAGAAATCAGTTTTGGGGGCAAGAGAATTTGCTTGACTGTTGACATATTGCTGGAAACTGTGCTGAAGTCCAGCAGGCAGCAGGACTAAAGATCGGAAAATGATCTTTAAAGCGAGGTCACTGATTTTCATTCTCATAGTCATGCACATGTTTTGTTTTGTGTTTTAAATGAGCCAGTAGGTAAATGAATATGAATAAGTAAAAAATGAACAGTACATGTGATCTGACAGTTGATGTTGTAAGAAAGCATAAACTCTACAAGAAGATATGGAGGGGGAAAATTAAATAAATAAGAACCGAATCTTTTAATTTTCATCCAACTATGGACAAAGGAAGAAGTAAAAGAAAGAAAGAAAGGAAAGAGAAGGAGTCGCAAAAATGAAGGGAAAATCTGCAGCAACATGGAAGGACTTGGAGGGCATTATGCTAAGTTAAATAAGTCAGACAGAGAAAGACAAATACTGTTGTTATCACTTAGGTGTAGAATCTTAAAAAAATACAACAAAGTAGTGAATATACCAAAAAAAAGATGCAGACTCACAAATATAGAAAACAAACTAGTGGTTACCAGTGGGGAGAGGGAAGCGGAGAGGGGCAAGATAGGGGTAGGGGATTAAGAGATACAAACTACTATGTATAAAATAAGCTACAAGGACATACTGTACAACGTGGGGAATATAGGCAATATTTTACAGTAACTATAAATGGAGTATAACCTTTAAAAATTGTGAATCACTCTATTGTACACCTGTAACTTATATAATATTGTACAGTAACTATACTTCAATTTTTTAAAAAAGTGAAGGTAAGGCAAAGACGAGAGGATGTCAAGAAGAGAGAAAAATAGAACAGTAGCCTAAGGGAGGTATCAAGACTGAAAGAAGCTTTAGTGACGTTGAATTTGTGTGTGTGTGTGTGTGTGTGTGTGTAAAATAAGAGAAAACTAGACACATATGAAGGCACAGGAGGAGACACCAATGAAAAAGTTCAGGTTAAATGTTTCATTCTTATAAGGACCGGTTGATACTCTCAGGGGCGAAGGCAGAGGGGAGAAAATTTGGGAGAGTTCCAGGAGGACTTTAGACCTGGCACTGGTAGGGGTGGGGGGAGGTTTATTCTATTGAAAAGGAAAGAAGAGAAAATAAGTGATGATCCAGAGATATTTTGAGGTTTGAAGAGATATGTGCACAAAGATATAAGTAGGAAAGAAGAAGGAATACATGCCAGATGGTCTCAAACTAGGAACAAAATGGCTGGGTAAACCAGGCTTTAAGGAACCAACTGAATGAAGCCAAAAAGTAAAATTAATATTGAAGAGTTGAAGGGGCAAGGCCCTAGTATTGCTACTGTGAACAATAGTCACCAGGATTTTTACTGCTAAGTAAAACTTCCATCTGCAAATCTTGGAAGACTACCAGGTGTAACAGTGAGGCAAACAAAACTGTCAGCAAAAAAAAAAAAAAGGAACTATCTTAAAACTCAATTCAATTAAAAATATATCTTGAGCATTGATTACATGCCAGGCACTATATTAGATAAGAGCAGGAAAATTTTAATGGAATTCTAGGACCTGGAAACTTGCAAAAAGTGAACATAAAATTTGTGTTAGTTTCTTAAAACTCTAAAAATGAGCTTCCTCTAACCAGGATGACTCAAGATGACATGAAACTGGCCTCAGATGACCCCTCCATTCTTTTCCATATCAGCTTGTTGGGAGAACTCTGCATATCTAGCCAAAAAAAAAAAAAAAAATTTAAGTGAGGATTAGGTAAACTAAGATACCACCAATAATAATGCTGTGGTGCTACCAAAGCCAGAAAGAAACAGTCTTAGTTATTACTCAGTAATTTCCGTCTCATCCATCCCAACGGTTGTAGGTTTTCTCATGACCTACAACAAAGCATGAAAAGATGCACGCTGAAATGATGTACAAAGATTTAACAGACGTTAAATATTGAATGACTACTGTTTCGGGAACACTATCCATGTCATCTCAATAAATCTTTATATCTTTATGAAGCAGGTATTATCATCCCTATTTTACAGGCGAGGAAATTAAAGCTGAGAGACAATAAGTACCTGCCCAAGGTGACTAGATCAGTAAGTGGACAATCTCCAGCTGAAACATAGCTGCATCTTTTTCCAAAGTCTGTAAATTTTCCGCCTAGCCTAGTGACGCTCAATCTTGGTTGCATATCAGAATAAGGTGGAGAAGTTTCAAAACATATCAGTGCCTAAGTCTCATCACAGACCAATGAAGTCAGAATGTCTGTGGGTGTGGAACCCGCCTCTGGGTGCTGAATGATCTTCCGGGTGACTCTCACGTGAGGTCACCACTGGGAACCACGCTTCTACATCAAGCTGCCATCATTCAGTCATCTTTCATCCCTCTGTCTTTCTCTGACTTCCTCAGGGTCAGCCTACTTTTTTATTAGTGCTTACACTGGACAATAAGAGCAAATACTATGTCTTCGTGACCTTATATTTTCAAATTCCTGGTTTTCTCATCTGCAATTGTCCCTTCTAGCTGAGGCTTTATGATTCTATAATTAATAGGTGTAACATCTTTTAAATTTTAATGAGTTATATTTATATCTGTTATACACATAATACACATTATTCTTAGAAAATTATTTATCAAGTATTCACTATTTTTCAAGCACTATTCTAGGGACTAGGGTTATGGTAAGGAAAAGAAAACGCAGGCTAATAAAGAGTCAGAATTTGAATTCAGCCTTTTAATTATAGGTTTAGTCCTCTTTCTACTTCCTTATACTCATATAGAGTATATTTATGTAGCTATTATAAAATTATTAAGGGGGAAGCTAATATAATCCAAGGGTTGGCTATGCAAACATTACATTTATTACAATATATTCTGTATATGATTCCGTCTGCTCGAAAACATTTTCCTCAGTATGCTATCTACTCTAATTCTTCTTTTACTATAAAGTCTGAAATTCCCACCACTCTTTAGAAATAGACATCAAATATAAAAATGATGATACTTCAGTAAGGGTTACTATCACCTGCTACTTACAGAAGTCCTGATTAAGAAGAGCTTAAGCCAATCAGTTCTTTACTACCAAGAAGTCTGAAGACAGGTGGCTATTAACATTGGTTCAGTGGCTCACAGATGGCAAAGCCAGTATCTCTGTAATTCTCATGAGCAGAGTGACAAGATGGTGACAAGATGGATGTGCAGTGCCGTCATTCCCATCTACACTAAAGGCAGGATAAAAGAAAAAGGGGCTTTCTGTGTCAGCTGTCTGTCCCTTCCATCAAGAAAGCAAAACATACCCTGAATCCCCAGCTCGCTCCAGCTCATATCTCTATAAACCTTGTTACATGATCATATCTAGCTGCAAGGGAGACTTGGAAAGTGTGTCTTTTCTCGTCTCTTTAGTGAGGGCTTGAGAGACAACGTCTAGGCTCTAGTCACACATTATTCAGAAGCCATATTTAAAAGGTACTGCATTTGCAAGGATATGTGGACCATCAGGAAGTCTAGACTTTTCTCATCTGTTCATTCACATTACTTAACCAAATACGCTGAATGTTTTCTTGGAAAGCTCAGAGCTCCAAACCAAGGAATCCCGGAGTTTTTAGACAAGAAGAGGTCGAATGCCAATGATAGCCCTATACATCTGGAAACATCAAAAGGGACTAAGGATTTCAGCACCTCTGAGGGGTGGTAGGGGAGGCAGCTGCTCATAAACACGGGAGATCCAAAGAAGGGGTCTGTGGAAAGGTCGTGGAAACATGGACACAGTTTGGATGAGAGTTGGTCCTCTCGCCATGTAAACTGATTCTAATATTGCAAAAGTCATTTCAGTTTTAACAGCTTTATTGGGATATCATTTAAATACCATATAATTCACACATTTAAAATGTACATTTCAATGGTTTTTAGCATATTCACAGATATGTGCAAACATCACCACAGCCAAGTTTAGAACATTTTTATCCGCTCAAGGAAGCCTGTAATATCACCTGTCTATCCTTCATCCCCCACCCCTGTCTTAAGCAGCCACTAATCTACTTTGTATCTCCATAGAGCTTCTTCTTCTGGATGTTTCATTTAAACGGAATCGTATAATACGTAGCCTTTTGTGACTGGCTTCTTTCACTAGGTTTTCAAGGTTCATTCGTGCTGTAAATGCATCAGTACCCTATTCCTTTTTATAGCTGAATAATATTCCATCCTATTATTTATGTTTGTCCATTCTTTAGTTGATGATGTTTAGGTTGTTTCCACCTTTAGGCTACTCTGAATAACGTTGCCACAAACATTACTGTTCGAGTTTTTATGTGGACGTATATTTTCATTTCTCTTGGGAATATACCTGGGAGCAGAATTTCCGGATCTCTATTAACCATTTAAGAAATTGCCAGAATGTTTTCTGAAGTGGCTGCATCATCTTGCATTTTCACGAGTAGTGATAAGCGTTCTGATTTCTATACATCCTTGCCAACACTGTTCTCTTTTTTTATTCTAGCTCTTCTAGTTGGTGTGAAGTAGTATCTCATTGCAGTTTTGATTTGCATTTTCCTGATTACAAATGCTGTTGAGCATCTTTTCATGTGCTTATTGGCCGTTTTTATTTCGTCTCTGGAGAAATGTCTATGCAGGTCCTTTGCCCAGTGTTAACTGGGTTATTTGTCTTTTTTATTATTGAGTTGTAAGAGTATTTAATATACTCTAGATACAAGCCTAATATTAGATAGATGATTAGTGGATACTTGCTCCATTTTTTTGGTTTTTTTACTTTCTTAATAGTGGTTTTTGAAGCACAAGTGTTTTTAATTGAGATGTTGTCCAATTGATCTTGTTGTTGTTCATGCTTTTAGTGTCATATCTAAGAATTCACTGCCCAGTCCAAGGTCCTGAATATTTACTGCTATGTTTTATTCTAGAGTTTTATAGATTTAGCTCTTACGTTTGAGTTTTTGATCTATAATCAATTGATCTTTGCGTATGGTGTGAGGTAAGGGTCCAACTTCATTCTTTTTCATTTGGCTAACCCATTTATTCAAAAGACTATTTTTTTTTTGTCTATTCAATGGTTTTGGCATCCTTGTTGAAAACCAGTTGACTATGGACACATAGGTTTATTTCTGGACTCTCAGTTCTATTCCATTGATCTATATGTCTGTCCTTATACTAGTACCACACTGTCTTGATTACTGTTGCTTTGTTGTTAACTTGAAATTAGGAAGTATGAGTCCTCTAATTTTGTTCTTTTTCAGGACTGTTTTGGCTATTTTGAATCTCATACAATTCTAGATGAATTTTAGAATCCACCGGTTGCTACAATGAAGCTAGCTGGACTTCTGACAGGGATTGCATCTTATCCATAAGATCAGTTTGGGGAGCATTGCCGTCTCATCAATAGTAAGTCTCCTGATCCATAAACTGGTTCTTACCTTGTCAAGGACATTTCTTACTGTCTCTGTGTTTGCCATTGTTCAGTCCCTTTTCACTTTATTGGTCATGTGTAAGCAGAGTGTAATAAGGAAACAGAGAATCGAAGTATAGTGGTATATGGACAAGGAACCATAATTAAGGAATAGAACATGGTTCCTGTGAATAAATCCAGGTAGAACAGTTGCTTGTAAGATCAATCTTTTGTGTTTGAAGGGAAATCCTAGAGGCATTCCATTCCAGCGCCTCATTTGGGGTCATCTCTTTCTTTCATATGCTGCAGCCCTGGGCTCCCTTTTTTTTTCTTTCTTTTTTATTGCTGTGGCTGCCATGGCAACGGTTCACATGGGCTGGAATAGAGAAGATGAGGCCTCCGCGGAGCCATCATTAGTGCTACTCTGGCCAGCAGGGGGTGCCAAGAAGAGCAGCCACTTGCACCTTCTGTTTGTAAGTGTTCACACTCACACCCAGGAAAGCAGAGGATCTGGAATGAACTGAGGGGTGATGTGTGTACTACTACAAAAGGAGATCTTGAACTCTCTGGAGAGGTTTTTAAAGATTTGTAAGGATTTCACTAGGAATTCATATCAGAACATAATGTGTGAGTGATTAAATAGATAGGAAAATTGAAACTTAAAAAATTTTCACTACAAAATATGACCTTTCCAGAAATCAGAGGTCATATTCTTATTTTTACTTCTTTCTGCTACACAGATTTAAATTTTATGTATCCTTCACTCAAAAGACTCCCACAGGTTAGCTTCTCTTTGTGCAGAGTGGTTAGACATCCTAAGGAATTAACAAATGTTTATTAAGTTGAATTCAAATGCCTGTTCTCTAGATGCTGAAGGAAATTCTGTTTCCATTCAGTATAGAGCAGTGAACTGATCACCCACCAGTGCTTTCCTAGAACCACAGAATGAAATTTCAAGAGGACACCTGGTAGCTCTTTTACAATTCCATTTCACGTATGCATCAGAATATTGTACCCTCACACACGTAAGCAGGCAAGCAGCTATTAAATTAAAATGTGATGCCAAATACACTTCAAAAGAACTGTGGAGAACAAGGTAATGACCTCCTATCACCCTCCCCAAAGTATTGTGTGGATAGTTATGGATTTATATTTGGGGGTTTATATTATGTGGAATAATTTGCACAGCTCTGACGTGTGAGCTTGAAATCTTCAGATCTTTGACGCCTATGGCTGACAGTTTTTACCTTTGCAAATTCTTTGGTATGCAGCCAGTGCTGCCTGATACACAGAGTTGACTAAATATTTAGCAAATATTCATACAGTTACTCAGCGCATTAATTATTGAACAAGTTTCCACTCGACCATCCTTCTTCTTGCTACAGCTAATTCTCTGTCGCTCCACTGACATCTGTTCTGGGGAGAGGCAGAGAAATAGCCAGCTCAGCAACTTTTATTCCTTTCAAGGTTATGCATTAAAGTGTGAGAAAGCAAGACACCCATGAAAGCTACATCACTGGCTTGGCTAGCTTAGAAGTTTAAATATATAGATGAAATTCCTAATGGGTTTGTGTGTTTTGCTTTTTGAACAAACTTATTTTTAAAGTAACTCTTTAATAATCTATTAACTGACAAAAAAGAAATTTTTTTTTGCAAAGCTAAAATTTTTTATTACAGAAGACAAAATATTTTCCACTAACGTTCATAATAATAATTATGAATTACAACAGAAGCCCTGTTCTTGATGAAAATATTCTAATTTTAGTGGCTTATTAAAAACATTTATTTAGTTATTGAATATTCAATCTAGTTTATCTTATAGACCTTAGATATTTCCAAATAATGAAAGCCAATACGTTTATAACCACTTAAACTGAAATGTACAAGTTCTGTTTTCAGTAGCTTTTTCTTCTTTTCTTTTGAATTTTATTTATTTTTTTCTACAGAAGGCTCTTATTAGTTATCCACTTTATACATATTAGTGTATATATGTCCATCCTTTAAATAGCTAAAAAAATTATTATTTCCATAGAGACTTATTATAGTATATTCTCCTGTGCAGTATTTCATTTTTTCCCAGAGGAAACCCAGGCTAGCTTCTCTATTCCCATTTTACAGAGGAGGCAGATGAGGTTCTGAGCTACTCACTGATTTTTCCCAAATTCGCACAACTGATAAGTGGCCAAACTGGCACTGGGACTTGTGTTCCGTTTTATGTAGTGTAGCATAGCTCTGTATATTAAAGGGAAAAAACGGAAATATTTGCTACTGGGATCAATAGGATTTTATTTTAGCAATGTTTTCATCATTCTCTGTATTCAGAATTGAAATTACATTATGCACAATTCTTCTCTTGATTTTGACAGACTATATCAAAAAGAAGTTACTGTTTCCATAAACCAGATCAGAAGAAATGGGGGAGAAGGCGGACCCGGGGATTTTTGTCCCCTCGTAGAGCAGCTGTGCTACAGCACTGGGATAGTCTGGACCAGAACGAGCAGGTGTTCGGGGATCAAGTGATTGCATCATCACCGCCAATCAGTCATCCAAAAATTCATAACCTTAGAGAAGACGGTAGAAATAAGATAGGTCGGGGGGGGAGGGGCGGTGCAGGGGAGGAAACCAATTACTGTCAATATTCAACTGCGGCATAGTCTTAAATAACAGGATTCTCTTTGGGATCTTTAACATAGAATTTGCACTCCTCGGAAGAATATCATTTCCATTACAGAGTTTGATTTCCACTTTCAGTTAGATCTAGGTAATTTATTATCTCCTTCATAGAAGAACAGATCCCAAGCTACCATGCAAACATCAGGCATCTCAGCATTTCTATATTCCAATCCAGTGCAGAGTTCTCATTTCTACACCCTTTAATTGGGTCAGCAAGATTTTGTTTTTCCATCAAACATTCTCAACAAGACATTATAATGTCATATCATATGCTACGTCTCTTCATTTTTTCCCTAATAACATTATCATAGTTTACCCATTTGGGCAGTCTACTTAAAATCTTAAAACTAGGAATTTAAACAATATTTTTGGGATCACAGTAAATAAAGATTTTGAAACAAAACACCTTAACATGCTTCTAAAGTATCCTTTTGTGAAGAAATGCTTAAAAACAAAAGATTTGCTATACATGTGATAATTAATATCTATTATAAATAGGTCAGGATTTCAAGGTTACTGACCAACCATTAATTACTAGTGTATTGTTTCAAATAAATAATAATACAGATTATTTACAACATTATCAGCAGATGTGTTCATGTTGTAAAACACGGGTAGTATATTTAATTAGTTGTAAGTAATACAAATGCTCGACATAAACTCTTGAGACTTCAGATGTGGAGATGGTTTGTGAAAAGCTTTGAAATCCACTGGCACACACCATTCTTTCATTCAAGACAAATATGTGGACGAATCAGCAGGAGTCCATTCTGGCTTCCAGAGAGTGCCCTGGAGCTGTCCACAGGAAGGTGCTGGAAAAGGCAGCCGCAGATGGTCCAGGTACACAATTATTTCAGCCTGAAATGCAGCAGAATAATCAGACTCATGTTAGGGTATTTCTACAATTACATGACCTGGAAACGGCTTCATGAAGGTTTTCAGGGCCACCTTCAATCTCCTTTGATAATTATAAAGAAAAGATTTTTTTTCCTAAGAAATAGGGAGAAGATTCACGTAAGACAAGGAATCATTTATTTAGTCTCAGATTTAAATGACATTCCTAATAGGTACCTGGCTGAATTGCTAAATAACTGGCATTTTATTCCAGAATATTTAAGTTCTTTATTGAAGAACGTTAAGTTCAGACTCTCTGGATGTTCCTAATATTTCCAAACCCATATTGGAAAATCAAACATCATTTAAAAAATCAGCTATTTACCTCCAATAGAGTTGCCCTCCTAGCACACTGAAAAGAAAGGGGACAAAAGGATTTGTAGTTTTAGCAATATACAAGGACTGACTTTCAGATCCGTGGTAAAGGTCAGGTGTAATATTCAAAAACAAATTAAAAGGCAGCCATTCTATTGGACTCAGAAGATTCCAGCAAGCATTGGGTACCCATGGGCATTGGCTCAAAATGTGTTTATTGTGATCACACCCCAGATGATGCTGCAAGCACTATTAAGGACCCTATTCACCACCATCCTTCTTGCATTATGTATGCAGTTATTGTTTTGCATTCTGCACTATCTAAAATGATACAAAAACATTTTGCTGAAAAATAAACCACTGGTTTTATGCTTAACACCAGGATTACAAAATGTGATGTCATGAATTATTCATATCATTCGATTTAATGTAATCATTTTCTCCCCAGCGCTAAGCCTCTGTGAATGGTGTCCTATGCAGCCACTGTTTTGAAGAACTTAATACGAGGGGGAGAAACACCTGGCATTAACTGACAGTGAATTAGGCTCATTGTCACTCTGGAAAAAAAATTGCAGTTTAATCTTTGATCTTCTGTACATCCTAATTCCAAGGAGCATTTATCAGCACTACAAAGTGAACCAACCTTAGGAATTTATGGAAATATTGACCTCGACATCTAGACACAGATGTATATAAAAGTGCACATACGCATTTGAAATTTGAACTATAGAATGGAATCCATCTTTGTTTCTTTCAAAGCAATAGTGGGATCTATTTTGAATGTGTTTACACTAATAGCAAATAGATTTTGATACACATTTATAATTTATTTAGATCAAATCTTTCAGAGAAGAACTGACCTTAGGACAAAGCATTTTGAGAAAGGTAAATACATCAATGCAACTTAGCCTGCAGATTAAAGTAATTTATCTTCAAGGCAGCCCCGCCCCTCAAAAATAATCAAAACCGAGAGAAAAGAACACTTCTGAATGTTTGAAACTCTTTAGAGAAAGTACAAACATTGGCTTAAAACTGGTAGAAGAAACTTTTAAAAATCAGAATCTCCTTCTGGTGGCCTATCTTTGACTTTGAATCCATGTTTAATGAGAAAAGTTATACCAAAATGTTTCTATTACTCTTAAATTAGAAGATGCTTCGTTCTGGGATTGAATATATGACTGTGTTATTAGTGAGAAGAGAAGAAATGCAGCCAGCCTGATTCCTAATCCCAGCCCCTTTCAAAGTCCAGCCCCTGTGCATCTCAAAGTGGTGCTCTCACCTACCCTACCACCCACAGGATGGGGTAGGGAGACCCAAATGATGTACTGAGAAGTAAAACACATCCAAAACTCTGAAGTGATCCACAGATGTGAGGAGTTATTACTTAAAACCAAAAATGTCTGTAACCCGTACATGTCTGTAATCTACAGAAGTGTTGGAATGGATACTGATACGGGTATCAGTAAGAAAGTAAGAAAGGTTTAAAAAAAAAAAGGAATTGACTTAACACAAAGAAAAGAACAACATGCATAGCAATTTAAAAATTAAATGGTACCCAAATCTATACGGAATAACTCACCCAGGTAATTAGGAAAAGGAAGGAAAGTTTGTACATAGTGTCAGGCAAGATCACAATCACAGTTCCAGAACAATTTTTATCTCTCGCGGCACCTAGTATAGCATCTGGCACATAGCTGGGGCTCAGCCAGTGTGGCCTGATTGAAAATGAAGATAGCTACCATGGTCAACCAGTAATTCAACGTTCAGTCTTTATAAGGTCAGTGTAGTCTGTCAGCTGCTCCTCTGTGATAACAAACGCCTGAAAAACTTGAAACTTGGGCTTTACCAAAATAATAATTGACAATGTTTGCCGCTTTTCAAAACAGCAATGGGGTATTTTAAGAGGTGCCGGGGCAGGGGGCCGGGGAGTAGCAAGAGAGGCAGAGCAGTGAATGGAAAGTATTCCTTAAACTAATGGCTTCTTTGATTTGTTTCTATAACAAATCTCTTTTCTACTTCATAGGTAAAGGAAAATTTCTCTTTCCCCTAAATAAAAATTATTAGGCACTTTGTCTATCAATCTTAGAAGCAGGCTTCAACTAGTCTCATTAACATTGTGAACTGGGCCAGAAGAAACCGTGTCATGTCATAAGAGCAGCCTTCCTTTCATTTCAAGAGCACCTTGACCTTCTCCAGCACCCTGTGCTCCTATCATCGTTCTCACTGCTTCCCAGGGCGGCTGTCTGGTCTCCCGAGGGTCCATCGGTACAGGGTGATCCCCAGAGACAGTCTGCACGGGAAGCCTTTAGGGTCAGCTTTTCATTTGCTCACTTACACACCCACGGTTTTAAAACATTATCATGGCTCCAAATCCAAAAAATGTTTGTGCTTTAAAAAAAAAAAATCTGGAGAACTGAGAACCAGAGCCGGTGCTTTAAGCCTCTCCGTGAAGCTACAGCCTAATTACTGCCTGCTGCGTGGCGCAGTTAAACACAATCAGTCAGAAAGCCTTAAAGATACAATATCCCTTTTCACAAACTGTCTGCTTGTCAATTCCAAGTCACCCCCCTGCTTTAAATCAACCAACCACAGAGCTGTTATGAACAGCAACTGATTTTCCATGCAGTGCTGCAGAACAAAATCACACCGTATCCTATTTTTAATGGCCACAGTTTTTCAACTACATAACAAGAGTTAGCTGGCACTGCTGAGCTGCACGGCATCAAAAAAATGGGTTCAAGTAGAAATAGCATGGAACCCTTGAAGTGAACAAGTACAGACCCAATTACAACCGCTCAGTACCAATTACATCCAAATAACAGTGGAGCAAATTCCCCCTTAACAGTTATATTGTAGACATCAACTTCTTTTATTTTTGTTCCTCTAGGTTACAGCTTGATACTTAAAAGGAAAGAAAAAGGCTGAATCATAAATATTATTTTATTAATACATGGTCTGTTTATGCACAAAGGCCTTTCTGTGATGTCAGCTTAGAGACACGGTACCTTGGTCACCACAGAGAGAAGTGCTCTGCTTCTTTCTTGCAGAGTTCGTGGTCTGTCAGGAATTTCACTTGGGAAAATCAGACTTTCTTCCTCGTGTATTGCTCATTAGAAATGATCTTCCCTCAAACAATACTGTTTTCAATTATTTGAGCCTTAGAGATATAAACAGACACTACCAGGGAATTTTTTTTTCCTTTTTAAAGGAAACCTAGCCCCATCTCCAAAGTAGTGGGTAAAATTAGGCATTCCATGAATTAAGGAAGCTGCCACTCGGGCCCCTGGGGGTTGATACATGACAGGTGCCTTAATAGCTAGAAAGAAAAAAGGAAGAAAGGGAAATAGAAAAACAAATGAGGCTGAATGGGAGTTGAAGAGATGGAAAAGAAGGTGCGAACACCAAATAGGTCCTTAAAACACAGAGACAAGGTATGAGAAAAGAAGAAGCAAGGGAGACCAGATTAAACCAAGCAAACCAAGGAAACGTAGCTCTAGCGTATGTGTGGTGTTTTGTTGACTATCAGAGAATCAGAGAAACGAGGTCCCTCAATGTCATCCTGTCTAACCCTGGACCACATACTACCCCAGTGGTCACCCTTGCTCTGCTGGAATGTTCTGCTATAGCAGCCAGGGTTCACTTATTCCTTGGGTATTAACTTCACTTCCAACTTCTTCCAGGCCAGTATGGGCTCTAGAGTCGTCTGTAACAGCAGAACACCGGCTGCATCTTTCCAAGGCTGGCCACTCAGGCTTGAGGAAGGTAGCGAGAGAAATTAATGATGTCTCCAAGGCCTCAACAACATGCTTCAGAGGATAGGAGCACAGTTGTGAGCACGTAGATCCTTCTTTATTTGCCCCTTTGCTCTGCCCATTTTCTCATTATTCAGAACCATGAGATGGAGCGTGTGGCCCCTAATTTCCCCAGCTTGCTATCCTTTGCTCTTTCCTCTTTTCCAGTTCAGTGTGAGCTTCATCCTGAAACATAGCAAAACAGAATATGCACCTTGGCGTGTAAGATGAAAGGCAGTTTTCATTCAGAATAAAAGCTAAACAAGAGACATGCCACTGATACCAAGCAAAGTGTTAGAAAGCTACCAACCATCTCACCTTAGAGACGAGGAGACTGAGACTTCGGATGACCATGAATTCAATGGCACATTTGTCGTCAGCAAGCAGGGGTGTCAACGGCAGTGACACCTGGCATTGATTCCAAGACTCGTGGTAGCAGGGGAATGCTATTTATTGTACATAGTGACTCACAAATCTAGGTTATGTGAACTATAAAAAGCCTGACTCAGAACCCCAGAGAGCAAGGAGGTGATACTACTTGAAATATAGGCCATAGATTGCGGTATGAGGGTGTTTGTAGGATTATCTTTCAAGGCAACACGATCCGGGCAGCATTGAATATAGCCATAGGTCCACTGATGAATAGGTGTCAGGAACTTTATAACATTAACTACAATAACTTGTGATGGTTATCAGCATATATACTTCAGGGCGTTCTTGGTGAGAGGGAGGGAGAATCGGGGTATAGCCGAGGTGGAGGTTGTGAGGCGATGAGCCTCTGATGCAAGTGCGCCTGGGGGCGGCCAGAGAGGGCAGGAGAAGCCAGGGTCCCAGACCCACCAGCAACCCAGGGCCAAGTCTCTGTCAACCTCTGCTATCTCTTTGTCCCTCTGGAAGGTCAGGGAGAAAAGTTATAAACGTTTCCATGCCCAACTTCAACATCTCCCCCAAAATGTTAAAGCAAGTCTACCTTCAGGACATTTGAATGATTTCAACCCCTCCTGCCTTGCCTCCAATTTCCCCAACCTCTGTCAATAACTGACGTTCCTTTAGACACTGAGAGCTGAAATGACCTAAAATGCAAATGCTTGGATGAGGTAATGTTTAATCAGTGAAATAAAAAATAGAACCAATCCATCAAAAGGCAAAGCCTGACTTGTGATCTTTTCCTGTTTTGACGGAGGAGTCTGTAAACAGTAGGAGGATACTGGTTACCTCACGTACTGGGGAGAAGAAATCAGTTTTAAAAGAGAGAGAGCTGAAGACACAGAAAGAACATTTCAACGACAGCCAACACAGCAGGGGTGTGGAAGCAGGCTTAGTATCGAGTGTATTTTAATCTGCAGCTAGGAAAATGGAGTTTTATCCTCAAATGATTTAGGGAGATTTTTGTGGGGATGTTTTGGAGATGTTATGGGGATTTTTATTGTTTGCTGCTTCTGTCGTTTTTAACATCACTTGCTTCCTATAAAGAGAAATTTTTCCTTCAGGGGATTCTATCCCTGTAACTATATTGACTTAATTCTGAAGCGCCTATGCAATTAAAAGACGGTTCTAATTAATAGGCAATAGAATGGTTGTATGTGAAAGATTTAAGCAGTTTATGCTTGGTGCACTAAACGAATCTGAACAAAGTCGCAAAAGGCATCGGAGCTCCATTAGAATTTATCAGCTGAGATGCCTGGAATATTTTTCACACTGGGTAGCCACACTGCTCCCTGCATTTGAGATCGCACTGAGAGGAAAAATAAGGTCGACATATTTTTCTGTACCGGTGGCAGTAAAACGGCTTCTCATTTCAGCTGAGAAGTGCTAACCACCAGAGCAAAAGTACCTTTACTGCAGGAATGCTGCTTCTGACCCGCCAAAGAGAAACCTGATAGCATCACTGTGTGTGCTTTTCTAACAGGCAGCTGGACTGAGTGGGTCAGGCTCTGGGCTTTGGGGTCAGACTGCCTGCTTTCCAATCTGGCGCTGGCCACTAACGAGACGTAGAAGCCTGGGTGGGTAACTTGCTCTCTCTGCTTCAATGTCCTCATACAGAGGAGAATAGGATAAGAACAACCTTTCTTCTTAGGGCGGTTGTGAATTACGTAAGTTAATTGACATAAAGCACCCGCGATGATGTCCTACAGTGCCGTGAGCACTTGATGAATTCTGCATTATTGTTATCTAAGTCTGTCGTCACAAATCTGTGATGGTCTTGTAAAGGAGCTGCATGACTAAGCATGTTCCATATTTCATAGGATTATGTTTTGTCCTGTGGATCTTATAATGCGTGGTCAGGTATGAAGGGAAAGAGGTTCTAAACTCTTATCTCCTAAATAAATAAAGTTCCCCAATGGAATGCTGTACAAAGCATTACAATTCCACTTTCTCTTCTGTTAATGCCCATGATTTCTGAGCACTTGAAAAAAGATGATCCCTGGTTACCCACAGAGGCTAAACACAGTAAATCTTAGATACTGTGTCATTATCACTTATTTACTTTTAAAAATAACGTCCTTGATATTCTTACTCCTGCGTGCAGTCTGTAGTTAAAATAGCAAGAAAAAGTATTATTCAGAAATGGAAGCATTTAATCCCCTACCTACCAGAGGCCATCTTAAAAAAGTAAACATGGTACAGAGAATTTTGGTCTTTACATAAGTCTAAGATGAGAGGGTATAAAGTAAGGAGGTAAGAGGGCACCAATGGTAATTTTGCCAGTCTTGGGGCTGCCCAGCTTCTGAACTCTCTGCCTATGTCTCGAGAAGTCTCCCCTCATTTGGTGCAGTTGTGCCATTTTCGCAGCCATTGTCCTGACATGAGTCCTAGGCATTACCAAGAGCCTGAATAGGACGGGTTGGATAGCGGCTCTGCTATCCAGGCAGTGGCTGCTGTCATTCCAGGGGCAGCTCCAGGCTCCAAGTACTGTGGGGCAGGAAGTAAAGCTCTGGGGTACAGTCCCCAGGGGCAGTGGCCTCTCCACCGGAAGCCAATTGAAATGTCACCTTGGGCTCCATTCCTGGCTGCTTAAGCTCTGAGCCTAGTTCTCTGGCCCTGGTAGAGATTTTGTAAGCTCCCCAATTATCTTTTTAGTAAATTTCTTTCCACCATACATCAGCCACTGTAAGTTTCTGTTGCTTACAGCTAGGAACTCTGGTGGACTGATCAAGTGGCCAGCAGGGTTTTTCTGAGCCAAACAGTCTCATAAATATTGATAAGTATGAACTGAAGTGAAATAACCTAAGCAGCTTTCCCTGGACTCTTCTTGATCAGGGCACACTGGAAACTGCACTACTTTTGGAGTGCCAGGTATCGGGAAAGACATTGTCAGACTGGAACTTGATCCCAGTAGCGCAAAGCTAGGATAACAGTGTGGGAAAACCTGTCAGTTAAGGAAGGTTCTGAGGCTATTCCTCCGATCGCTGCTTCCAGGCTGGAATAACATAGACCAACGGCAAGCTCCCTTTCCTTCAGTAATCCAGCAGGATCCTTACGAAAGGGCTACCTTTCCTAGAGTAACTGTCCTCAGGGCCTTCAGCATGGGGTAGCAGGTGAGATTAGGTTACATCTGAGATCCCTTCCCAATACAAGATGCTATTCAAGCTTGGGGGACCTAAGGTGAAAAATATTGTCTGACGTCCACTAGCAATAAATTTTCATCTTCAGTACCACCATCTAATGTGAAGGAGAGAGAATATTTGACATCACAGGTAAAATATCCTGTGTATTCACCAATTTTTCTTACCTAAGTTTTCAAAATGGACTACATTCAACACCTAGTAGGAACTCAATCAATACTGCTCTGAATTGGACTGAATTATGTCCCTGTGTCCATCCATCCAGAACATTTTTTCCAATTTTTCAGCTTATCATCCTTACTGGTTCCCTGACTCTGTGCTCACCTTCTCCCTGACCCTAAATTCACAGGCACTGCTGTAATCACTGTGTCTTCTTGGTCTGTCCCCTACAGACAAGCGCATCTCAGCTTCAGCCTGACCCTGATCACCAGCTTTCTTTACCAACTTTTTTTTCTTCCTTTCTGTCCATCTAGTCCAAAAACCCACTAGTCTCCCTCTGCCCAAGTTCCATTTTCAGAGTAGAGGCTCAGAAAATATTTGTTGAATAAAAGAATAATTCACTATCTCATAATGACTTTTTTTTAACACTCATTGGCTTAAAAAAAAGTTTATCATTTTCTGATATTTCCTGATGTTAATGAGCACATATTTTAAACTCTTCTTGAAAAGAAAAAAAAAATGATTTAAGATCTTTCAAACATCACTTACATTTGTACTTATTTTTATTTGGGGTCAAAGAACATACCTAGAAATAAGACTTAAAAGGCTATCTGTGGTAAACGTTCTATAAACTTTGAAAATGACGGCTCATTTTCAACGCTATCGTTCATAGCTTATCATATTCCTAAAATTATGTAATATAACAGTGAGAATTAGCATTGCTCTAGGCAAAGCTTGCAAATAAATGCCTCTTTTCATAACACTAAATAAATGTAGAAGACTCTGCCCTCTTTATTTAACAAACCAGGGCCACTTTGACCTTACGTGAAAAGGTACCGGTATTACGCGATTAAGTAGGGACTTTTCCAATTTGCACTTGAACACTGGAAGTACTAGTTAAGTGAGGTATAAGTCTCTCATTTTAAACATTCCATCACAAAATTTAGGTAAAGCTGCCTCAATTTTCCTCACAACTGCCCAGCAAGTAGCCTTTAAAATTTTTAGCCACTAAAAAAAGCATTTCTATTAATTTTTATCTTTCTTCCTTCAAATATTAATGAATAGATCCAGTGATAATTAGCAATTTTCCCTAATTACAGAAAATTGGCATTTCACAAATAGCAAACTCTGATATCTAGTATTGTGCCAGTTTTCCTATTAATTTGGAAATTCAGCAATTATCACCAGAACTATGTAGGTTAAAGTGTGTCAGATTCTGGATAAACAACTTAAAATACCCAGCA
This sequence comes from Leucopleurus acutus, assembly GCF_964270905.1. Lineage (NCBI taxonomy): Eukaryota > Metazoa > Chordata > Mammalia > Artiodactyla > Delphinidae > Leucopleurus > Leucopleurus acutus. Next base: position 9,944,504 of record NC_139159.1, on the reverse strand, counting down.
ATACAAGGTTCAGTGTCAAGGAAAGTTCAATATCGACATTTAAAGACAAAAAAAATATTAATGACCACCCCTGCTATTACAGCTCTGTGGGAAGGCTTTCCAAGTTTGTTTTCTTTCAGCCCAGCCCCTCAGATGACATCAGTGGCAGAACCTGGACAGCTTGCCTCATTGTCATTTGGAAGAAAACTGCAACAAAAATGTAAATTCTCAAATTGGAAAGCAGCATGTACAAAAGTGCTGTATCAGGTCTCCAATGGACATTGTTATTAATTTTCTTTTCCGGAAACAGAAATTCTCCAAGACCTTCGTTGGGTGGGAAATAACTGACACACTCATGCACTTAATTCCTAACATGTGAATATTTTTACGGAATGCAAACCAATCTTTATACGAACTGTGTTCTTGAGGTTCACCTTGCTGTTAAGAAGGCAGGTGCTGCGGAAGTGCAGCATATCTCAGTTCACTTTGGAATAGCTTGTTTCATGCCGGCCTCTCACAAGCCCCTAATTAACTCTGGTTAACACTAGGAGTCAGCAGATAGACTCTTACTTTTTCATCTTAATGTGTGTCAGGATTACTCTCAGCACAATGTCACTTAGTTTTATCTAGAACAGATCCTCGTAAGTTCAACAGCTGAAGGCAAATGCTTGACTAGGCTTCCCAGCTTTCAGCAGTCTTTCCTGAACTCAGCAATTCTGAGACCAAAATTTAGGCTGCATTTGCATGTCATAAAAATAACTGGTTTTTCTGAAATGTAGAAAATTCAGTCAACTGAATCAATCCTCAGGAAGCCAAATCATTTTGACAGATTTTTTTTCATTAAATTGATAGTGTTATGTGTGTTACTCAACCTCCTCAAAAAGGGAAAACAAGGTCAGGCAACAAGGGTGGTCAGATTTCTGTTAACGTGATAAATAAAACTACGGTTTCCAAAAATGCCATTCAGAAATTAAGAACGTATTAAAAATCAAACTATGTTGAAAAACATCGCAATTGATTTTCCACCTTCAGGGAGGGAAGACAAGAGAGGAAATGGACTAAAATTCCAATAAAAAAGATTTAACACACATTACTATATATAAGATAGATAACCAACAAGGACCTATGTATAGCACAGGGAACTCTACTCAATATCCCGTGATAACCTATATGAGAAAAGAATCTAAAAAAGAATGAATATATGCGTATGTGTAACTGAATCACTTTGCTGTGACTGAAACGAACACAACATTGTAAATCAACTATACTCTAATAAAGTTAAAATATAGAAAAAAGAGATTTAAGTCGAACCGAAACAAAATCTTCCAGTCTTTGGGGGTTAGGAAATGATGAAATGTATTAGAGAGGGTGAGATAATAGGAGACGTTCTTTCCTGTGATACTGTTTCCAGTCCACCAGAATTTCGACATGAGGGAGATTATTTCCTGTATCACACCCTATGAAGAAAAGAAAATCACAGTGGTTCTGCGTTTTCCCCCAGGCCAAGTCCAAACCTTGACACACTGTAACCCATTCACCCCTGCCTCCTGCAGTTCCTCGTGCCCCCTCCACTCTTCCTCCCTACTCCACCGCCCCCAGACATCATAGCTATCCCTATTCATTGCACCTTTGGTCAAGACAGCCCTCTCCCCTTTACTCTACTTAGGCAAATCCTGCCATGCTTTCAATCTGTCAGCTCAAATTATGCAGAATATATCAAGCAATGCTTCCTTCAGTGGGACAGTCCAGTTGAACATATTTCCTCTATTTATCTGAGTCCTACCTGAATCCATTTCAATCCCACCTCTTCCTTGAAACTTTTCCTAAAAACTGCAGGTAATGATGGCCTCTCCTCACTGTGAGTCTCGTAATACCACAGGCATTGTACTAGATACTTACTTTGGCACATGAATTTTGTGTTAGAACTTTATTGGTTCACTAACTAGTTCCATTTTCTAATTATTTTTAGGACATGAGACATGTGTCCCTAATCAGATGACAGCGTCCTTCCTTGAGAGCAGGAACAAATCTCACCTTTCTTGTGTCATCCACAAAGTCTAACAAGTACTTGACAGAAGAGGTTAATGGTTTAGAGAAAGGCTCTGGGGTTGGACCAGAGGTCATTCTAGTCCTTTGTCACTGACCAACCAGATTATGTTGTACAAATTGCTAAGTTCTTACTAAGTAAGTAGCATTTGTAAAAGCGGTAATAATTTCCACCTCATTTATTTAAGAGGATTAGATAAAATAATCTATAGAAATTCCTAAATGCTGTGGAATATGGGGTATAATAGGAAGCTGGATCATAGTCTATGTCTTATATTATAACTTACATTTGTACTATAAATATTTTGGCCTTATCTGAAAGCAGAGAACTCACTCCAAAGCCTATTTTACTTCTAAAATAAAATACTAGAAACTCTGTTTTATTCTTTAAAATAAACACTTGACTCTGGCCTTTCCCTGTGAACCGCCTTCCTCCTCCTTCAACCTCTGTTTTTCCTTCACCTATAGGGTGTCAAATCACCATGGTTTTTCTGGAGTAATGGGGAGTGTCAACACCATTAACCAGCTTGATCTAACTATACTCAACAAGTAGAGAATTCATATTTTCTCAAGAAAACCTGACACATTTACAAAACTTGATTATCACTAAGATTATAAAGCAATATTCAAAAATTTCAAAGGTTAATAATCCAATCACATATTCTGATCACAATTCTAAAAAATCAATAAAAAGGAATTTTAAAGCACCATACATTTGGAAAGTTTTATAAAACACTATTAAATAACCCATGGTCAAAGAAGAAATAAAAATGGAAATATAAATGAAATTATAATAATTAAACTATAATTTTATAACTGAAAGATAACTTTGGATATAATAAGTTTATCAAAAGTTCTGCCATATAGTAAAAACAGTATCTACAGGAAAATTTAGTTTTAAAATTTTTACATTAGAAAAAAGCTAAAAACTAATGTTTCCAATTAAAAAATTTTTAAGTATAATGAAAGACAAATTAAAAAGAAAAAAAGATAAAGTTAAAAATATTGGGTTTCCCTGGTGGCACAGTGGTTAAGAATCCGCCTGCCAAGGCAGGAGACACAGGTTCAAGCCCTGGTCCAGGAAGATTGCACATGCTGCAGAGCAACTAAGCCCGTGTGCCACAACTACTGAGCCTGCGCTCTAGAGCCCGCGAGCCACAACTACTGAGCCTGTGTGCCGCAACTACTGAAGCCCGCGCACCTAAAGACCATGCTCCACAGCAAGAGAAGCCACCGCAATAAGAAGCCCACGCACCGCAACAAAGAATAGCCCCCACTCGCCACAACTAGAGAAAGCCTGCATGCAGCAATGAAGACCCAATGCAGCCAAAAATAAAAATAAACAAAATAAGTAAATTATAAAAAAAAGAATCAATAGGCTAATTGTTAACACTGACAACCAATGTTTAATAAACAAGTAATAAAAGTATTAATCAGTGAATATAAAAATAAAAAGATTCAATACAGAAGGTCAACCAAAACAATTTTTTTAAAGGCTAATAAAGTAAAAAATCTTTACTATGCTGTCTAAGGGAAAAAAAAGAAAAAATACTAATAAACCAAATTAGGGATAAAAGGGTATAGATACAACAGGAATTACAAAGATACTAATACATAAGAGAAAATTCTGAGTTTTTTTGCCAGTAACTTTGAAGCTTTTTGTGAAATGAACAAAATCCTAGTGAGATATAATGTATAACTGATTTAGGAAGAATGAGAAAGGTTGAAAAGTCCTATAGCTATTAAAGAAGTTGAAATAGATGTTTTCACAGGTTAATTCCACCAAAGTTTAAAGGTGAATATCTCTTATGTTATGCTTCCTCTCCCAGAAGATAAAAAAGGGGGGATGCCTTCCAGTCCATTAATGAGGTTAAGTGTAACCTTAATATCAGTATGAGAAATGCAAATTACCTGCCAGATGCACTCACCATTCCGATAGTTTATGTGAGTTAAATCTTTATCTTGCATCATGTGGCATCACAGGACAGTATGCTATTTAAAAATCAACAAGTAAAAGTATAACAATACTATTTAAAATTATGGGCATACAACCGATGAAGCTAACAACAGACATAAAAAATTATCACCTCTGGGGAGTAAGAACAGAGTTGGTGGGTGGGAGGACTTCTTCAGAAGCACTTTTGAACTGTTTGACCTATAATCAAATGATAAATTAAAATGTGTGTTTTATCAAAAACAGAAGAAGAGGATATATGGATAAGAAGTAAAGATAGCAATTGGAATATAACATATTTCCAGGAACAGGAACAGGTTAACGAGTGTCTGAAAGTTTAGATCTTATTTTCTTCTTCCATTACCAGGCTGCCTTCTTCACGATTGGCTGGGACAGTGTTGCCATGGAACCAGGGCTTGTATAGTCACAGCATCATGTTTGTCATTGTTCAGACGTATCGCTTTTTTTCAAAATAGGTATCAAGGCTTTGCCATAAATTAAGTTACCTCCTTTCCCTGTTTTGTTTTGTGGTTCTTGAATCACTAGAATTATTTGGATTAATGCACGTTTCCTCATTTGCTTCTATAATAAAAAATATAAATATAAATGAACTGATAGGTGTAAAGTACCTAAAACATGGTAGACATCTAATAAATATAAATTTTCTCTGCTGGGTTTCTGGACCCACTCATTACTTCTCATTGGAAGATTTAAGGGGGGAGATAGGATCAAATCGTATTTTGTAGACTTCAATTAAGCACTGCCATTTTCTTAAAACTGATGTCCTTTTATTACTAGAGCACATAACTGCTATTTGTTATTCCAGCACTTTCATGAATACATAAGCACTCCTTTTCATTTGTATATCCTTAAAGAACTAGTATGTTGGCATTATTTTAAGATAAGATTCTCGAAAGCACATTCAATAGGTTTTGTGGAGCATTTAAGTGGATACAAAGATTGAGGAGTACCCAAATAGTTACCATCTACCAAGGATCAAAGTTACATCATCATATTAGGACAACTTGAGAAAATAAGGGATGGGAAAACAGAGTTCTTGAATAATTTTGTTTGTTTGCCCTCATTGCATGCAGTGAAAAACAAATCCTCTTGTGATTCAAACATTAATAAACCATTCTAGATAGCTCTCAATGTCTTCAGTACGTATATTGCTGAAAATATTAAGTTTTTGTAGCTATTTTCTTAGCTACATAGACGTCTTATTCTTAGCAATGACAGCTAACAACACTTTCTCTTTTGCAGGGGATAAGTTAAATCCAAAAGGGTCCTGGGACACAAACGATCCCTGCAAATATTTCCTGATGTCAGAAAGACACTTCTCTTGCCCATTTATCCTTGTAGTAGCAAAGTGATATTAAGTTCCTTAGTGTGACTGGAAAAGAAAATCACCAAAGTAGGGCTCAGTCAAGGAAAAAAATCATTGTATGTTCAAATATAATACTGCGGTTCAAAACGAAACAGCAAATGTTGGAGCCAGTACCCTTCAGGTCAGATGAATAAGAGCTGCAGATGAAGAGTGATACTCTCCTTTCTTGCTAAGATTTTGCTATTGCAGAAGATTTGGAGGTGGGATATTAAATTATTTGCTCTACTTTATGACCACTGCATAGTATTCTAGAGCCTCCTATGTGAAGAAAGCTCATGAAAATAAAATATAGAGAAAGAGGCGGAAATGTTGAAGCCCTTCATTGAGGTTCTTTAGACCAGTGACCACAGAAGAGATCCCACAGTATCTAGAGTTCAGTGCTGCCTTAAGGTTCAATGAATAAAGACGTAAAGACAAAAATCCTTATGCCTTCCATTACTGAAGTATTAGCTAATAAGTGAACAAAGACATCAGGATACTTGGCTGAATTTCCCTCATTTCTTCAGGATTTCTGGAATCATACAGATGTTGAAATAACCCCTTTGAATCAAATGTATTCTACTCTTGGTAAATGAACTTCTGCTTCAGAAGTTCACTTGAAAGAAATTTGATGAAAGGCTTGATGTCTTGGTCATCTGCAATTTTCCTCAGTTTACGCACACTGGGCTCTGGATAGGAAAGAAGGACTTTCACAGAGCATGAATCGAGCATCTATACTGTTTTTCACACCCACCTCAAATCTGAACCCTTTGAAAAATAGGGGTGTAAACTAACTTTGTGAAAAAACTGGTCTCAGTAGTCCATAACCTAAAACACATTGTACTGCAGGGGTTTAATCTAACTTTGTGAAAAAACTGGTCTTGGTAGTCCATAACCTAAAACACATTGTACTACAGGGAAATAATATCCTGAGGATTTTTTTTTAAAGGAAACACACTCCCCAGAAGCATTAGCATTATGCTTGGTTTCCATCCACGTCAGGTGTCACACTTTATAACATGGGATACCTCTGTTTACACAGATCTATTTCAATAAAGTTGTTAAAATTCAGATTGTGAACCCCACTGGTTACTAGCTTATGGAGTTTTTATATTTATGTATTCCTCTACAAAAAAAGCTTTATTTGTGGATGGAGTGAGTACTGCCTATTTGTAAAGTCCCAAATGGGTCTTCTTGTGCCAAAGCCTATTATCCTACCATTATAATTCCATGTTTTTGAGTCCTGAAAACTTTTTGTATTCAGAAGTTCCCTATTATACTTGTATGCACAGCTCTTCAAGCTTATGTTTCTAAAATTGCAGTAGATCTACCACCTGGCACATGCAGAATTGTGTCAAGGGAATGAGAAACTATATAATAAATATGACATCTCCTCCTGGAAAATAAATTTCACTTGAAAATTTTGATGCAGAAAGTGAAGTGATTTAAATGAAAATTTAAACACATTTTCTATTTAAATATATATATATATATATTTATATTGTTGAGGGGAATGCTAAGTGTGTGTAAATTGTTAGGCTGAAACCCAAAACTTCAAATAATTTCAAGGATATGGAGTTCGTGCTAGTGATTTTCATTTGTTTGTTTCAAATGGCACAAAGTACCCAGGTGGCTTAAACACACACACACAAAATATTTGCTTAGATAAATGAAAAGTCCAGGAACGGGACTGGCTTTAGATACAGCTTGTCCAGAGACTCAAAAGATGTCTCCTAGACTTTGTTTTTCTTCATCCTCTCTCAGAATCTTCCCTCCTCCGTACTGACTGTATTCTTATAACCAAAAGATGAGTGCCAAAGCTTCATATTTTATATCTTCTCTGTCTTTAATCTCAGGGGGAAAAAAGCAAGAGTCTCTTTCCTAGAAATCTCAGGAGAAAAGAAACCTTGAATCTCACTGACTCCGGTTGGGTCACTGAATGAATCATCGTGGCCAGCTATAGAATTAGCCAAATGTCACACCCACCCTGGAACTTCAACAGAAGTCTATAAATTGAGAGTGGAAGCATCCTCTCCCCACTAGGTAAATTGTGGGATGTTTCCCAGAATAAAAGTGAATCATGCCAGGTGGCATGTTTTACACACACACACACACACACATTGCTGTCGCCCTACCTCACCTCATACACACACACAACACCTTCCCAGGTTTAGTTCCATATCTTAAGGTTATGCTGGTGGAAAAGAATCTGAGACACACTGCTTTAACTTATCCACCAGCACTTTAGCAGGGATTAACAGCTGGTGGAATCCAGCAACGCTCACTGGCGATAGGATAGAAGTACCCAGATCAGAGGCTTCCGATGCACTGACAGCAGATGCAGCAAAGATCCTTAGCTCCTGAGTTCCTTTAGTGCTTTTCTCACCTAATGACTTGCTGATGGGAGATAAACCTAGCTGACTTAGTCAGCGTAGGCAGAGCTGGAGGAGTGTTTGCAGGACAAGGCCTTTTTGAACTCATCTTCAAGGTTGGCCAAGATAGTTGCCAACAGTATAATGAACCATAATAATGACACTGCAGAGAGCTGTAAAGTGCGGGATGATCAATGCTGAGCTCGCAAAGTATCTGATCCTCTAGGCAAACCACACAACTGGGAAATTCCTTGTTAATGGATGAACTTTGTTTCTCTCCAACTTTCAACAGCAAGGGGTTTTGTTTCACGTGCTAAAGCACTGCACTATATTTTCCCATACTCCTTTTTCCCCAAAAGCAGATATCTTGCTCTGCCTCAAGAGATTACATTGAGTTTATTATGAAATTTATTTTCATGTAACTACTTGTTAAATATACATGAGGTAGTGGATTTTGCTAGAGAGAATCCAGATTTTGTTTAAGGTGGAAATGTGCCCAGAAAAATAAACCCTCCATATCCCAACCTTGGTCGCAGATAAGGGTGACCTTGGGACATATTTCTGACCATCGAGATATAAGCAGAAAGCTTCTGTGGATTTCCTTCCCACTTCAGTGACTTCCTGACACACAGACATGAAGGTTGAGCTGAAGTAGCCATTCTGTGACCATGTGGTGACACACATGAGGGTAAAACCGTGTGTCAAGGAAAGTACAAAGGAGGAAAGAGCCTGGAACAATGACAGAATGTGCTGTACCACCCTGGGTCTAGGCTTAGTTGTTCGATGAAAACCTTAACGTATGTTGTATGAAGCCGCTATAATTGACTTTCCTTCTGTTGCAGGCAGCCAAACATGTTCTTCATCAGTAAAGGCTGCTTTTCAAAATTCTGCAAAATCTATTGATTTCTCACAACCATGGCAGAAAATTAGCCCAAAATAATTCATTCCACTGGAAGTTCAGCCAGTATAATTTCTCCCCATTTTCTTTTTTTCATTTAATTGATTTTATTGTAACTGGATCAGGTCTGAGATGAGGGAAATGGAAATAGCCTTGTTATAAAGAATCAAACATTATAATGGTTCTAACTGAAATTAAGCTTTTCTTATAGGAGAATTATAAATATATGAGCATTGCAAGAGCTGACTATACACTTTCACGTTCATATTTTCTGCCAACAGATTTGATCTTTCACCATCATGTAATCCAGATAAAAGGAATCACTTGTCCCATATCAGGCATAATGGGAAATCGCACAATCCCGAGAATATGGGGGCAAGGAGTGCCCCTCTTTGACCAAGTAGCAGGTCAAAGGTGACCTACATCATCTCTCCTATGAAAAAATGTGCTTCACCATGACATGGAAATCAGACTTGATTTTAGACCACATAGTAGGGCTTTCCTCTTGATGTGAAACTAATAACAATAGCAGCTGTGTTTTTTTGTTTTCTTTTTATTCTCAAACTGATTGTTAATGAGAAAAAACGCGGAGCAGTTAACAATGCAGCTCGAATCTTTAGTCTTTGCTTTCCAACTCAAGCACTGAAATATGACACTCCTTTCATAATATTCTGGCCACCACATTCTCTCTTTTCTTTTTGGCTTCAGAGTCCTTTCCAAAAGGAAACATGCTGCCTGGCATTCTATACTACTCCTAATTTCCAGGTGGAAAAATGAGACAGATGAAGTGACATCTAAAAACACCGGGGATGATATTTTTAAAAACAAGACAGTAATTCAGATCTTCTTGCTTTAATCTCTGTGTTACCATGACAAAATATTTATCAAAGTTCAAGAGATTACTGATATGCAATAATGACCAATGACTACACGTTAATGGAGCTATTCATAATAAACTCATTAGTGAAGTAACTGGAAAAGAAGTTTAAATATAAAGAGTGATTTTCACTATTCTGTTTATACAGTATTGAAACAACCATAACTTCAAACACCCATAAAAGTGCAAAACTCTAAGTAACATTAAACAATAATTGATAACTCTGAAATACTGCAACATCCTGACGTATCTTCCAAATGACCAAAACCAGATGAAATTTTATTCAGTATAACTTCAGTTTTTTTACACAGAACTATGTATTTTAAAAACTGTAATCCATGTAAGATATACACAAAACCCCGAACTGACTAGACTGTTCAATGAATAATACTTCACACTGCTTTGTTGTTATGGACAAATGAGCTTATAATTCAATGAAACCCATTTAAGAAATTCTAATCTACAGAATGACATGTTCAAATTGTTTGTTTTATTAACAAAAACCTCCTATTCCTTTGTCAGATGTTTAATTCCTCTAAATATCATCTTTAAAAGGCCTGACTTGATTGTTGTCAAAATAAACCACAGGTCAAGTGCAACCCTCCAGTATCCAGCCTATGGGCTCTTCATGAGTTTTGGTTCCGTGTAAGCCACACAATGACCTTCCCATGAGTTTTCCATTGGAGATTTCACAGTCTAATTTTAACGGTCTCCACAAAGTATCCCTCCCTTCTCTAGGCTTTGGGTAGAATGTCAAATTAATAATGGCACGTGGGTGCTTGCTTCGGCACATATACTAAATTGGAACGATACAGAGAAGATTAGCATGGCCCCTGTGCAGGGATGACACGCAAATTCATGAAGCGTTCCATATTTTTAAGCTGGGACGAAGTGAGAGAGTGGCATGGACATATATACACTACCATATGTAAAACAGATAGCTAGTGGGAAGCAGCCTCATAGCACAGGGAGATCAGCTCGGTGCTTTGTGTCCACCTAGAGGGGTAGGATAGGGAGGGTGGGAGGGAGACGCAAGAGGGAGGGCGTATGGGGATATATGTATACATATAGCTGATTCACTTTGTTATACAGCAGAAACTAACACAACATTGTAAAGCAATTGTACTCCAATAAAGATGCTAAAAAAATAAACAACAAAATAAATAAACACTGATATAAGGGGAAAAAATGGCAGGTGGTGTTCCTTAGCATAGCTTGCCAAAATGTGATAATTTCCTTGGAAGAAAAGCCATGGGCTGCAATCATGCATCTGAGTTGACAGACATTCAGATGGATCCTATATAAAAAGAAAAGGTTGGTGTCTTCTGGAATATGAATGTCCACTTTTAATAAACTCAAACAGATCCCAACATAAACATCTTCAAACTTGATGGGTTTTACGTGACTCATCATTTCATAGATTCTTGGCACCAAATTTCTGGGTATTATATAACCCAACCCACCGCAGTAGGGAGGAAACACCTTGAAGGGATGCCCCTGGTATGAAATATGGGGGTTTGGGTAAAATCCTCTATAGGAATAATCATCAATTAGAGGATAATTTGTGAAAAACTCCTCTGAGTGGTTTAAATTTAAAAGATACTTCACTAAGTTGCCAGTATTGATGAAAACACCAGTGTCTGTCTTCGTGATGTACCATGCGTTGGGGCAAAACTCAGTTACCCACCTAAATGCCATAATTGTTTTCAAGGTCACATTATTGTATGTGTCTAAAAAATCTTGTATTATGTTGCCATAAAGGAGGTGTTCATCCTCTAAGGATAATGCTAATACTTTGTCTTCCCTTTCAGCCTACTGGCCTAATAAGAAAAACGTAAGAACCTCATATCTCCACCAAGACTTCTTTTCACCCCGAGTAACTCTAATGGCACGTCTGGCTTTCACATCTGAGGGATGTGAGGTCACCGGGATGACAAGACATGCATTTTGATGAGAGCAGCTCCAATGCTCTCGAAGTGTGAAGTGGAAGACTTGTCTGTAAATGGGCTCATAGTCATAGAAGTGCATACAGTTCACGCGTTCTAGCACATTGTAGTGGGGAAGACTGAGGTACCACATCACCAGGAAACTCAGGAGCGACGGCAGCAGGAGGCTCCAGGGATCTCAGTGACATCCACCCGGAAGGGTGGTTCGGAGCGCCGGGGCCATTCACAGACGCTCAGGAGCACGCGAGCCTCGGGTTCTTGATTTACTTCTTCTGAGTGAAAGACCTTCAGTTTCATCAACTGAACATTCCATAGCAAGTGGTAGTCAAAACTAATGCTTGAAATTTCTACTGAAAAACAAGACTCTCAGATTGGCCTAAAACTCTGCCATATACTGCTTACAAGATACATGCCTGTAGAATTTCAGATGAGACTAAAGCACTAGTTGAAGTCTTTTGTTTCCCGTATTCCATATGCTTTAATTAAACGATTTGCCGTGAATTCTCCAGCGCGCCGCGCGCACCCTGCTCCAACGCGGGCAGAGGGCCGATCCTCCCCCTCCCCATTTTCCAAGGCCATGTTAATACTGACATCTTGGACAAGTCACTTAACGTTTCTGAAACTCGCTTTCTCCACCTCTAAAGTGGTATTAACGTATCACCTATTCCCCAGGTGTGTTATGAGGATTAACTGAGATAATCTGTAAATATTTCCTGGTAAAATATAAGCACTAAAAAATGGAATCCATTATTATTAATTATTATTTAATTGTATAATCTTGACTGGAAAGAAACATATCAAAAGGCACATAGTAACCGCCTAATATGCAGTTATGAATGAATGGTTAACAGTGGTTGTCTGTTTGTTGGGAGTAAGAGAGTTGGTGATTCTTTTTTCTCTTCTTCTGCATTTTCTAAATTTTATTGAATAAACATATTTATTATTTTGTAAGAACATTTGTTCACCTCTCCGTCCACCCTAAATACCTAATAACCAAAATTATATATATTATATATTTACTATAATATATAATTTGATATAATAAATATATTTAATATGTTTTAATATAGTTATTTTGCATTTAATTGATAAAGTATAGATTTATAACATATCTGAGGCTTTATTTAAAAGACTAAGAGTGTTAGAATGAGGGGGAAGATGCAGTGATGCCTCTGTGAATACAAACACATATGCACGTATACATGCACAGACAGTCACAAATTATAACAATAAGCTATTTGAACAAGACACACCTAAACCATGGCATCAAGAGTTTAAAAATAAATATGTAGTCTATAAATAAAGCAAGGATAACAATATTATTATGTGACATATAAAATTCAAGGTGACAAGCATCAAACAGTAAGAATGCTTGCTTGAATTATATTATTAATAATGTGGCCCATTTTTATATGGTAGAATACAGCAAATACGTAATTATGTTGCTGCGTTAGGAATTAAGAATTTCTGTGTACGAAAATAAGGGATCAAAATAAAATGACACAGCAAAAACTTGTAATGTTAAATCTGAATTGGAAATACTATTAAATCATGAACTTTTTCTTTAAAAAGTATGTATTCCCTAGTTCTGTCCACTTAAAATGCCTGAAGGCAATGACACCCCCAGGAGCAATGAGTGCTCCTATATGTAGACTGTGCTCCGTAAATACCAGGGTTCTTTGGATAAGTGGCTGATTACAAGTCTGAAGCATAACATTAGACTTGCCTGAGACATCTTGTTCCAGAACTCAAGGACACTATCACAGACTAATGGGGTTACAACCCGATGACACAGGAATCACATGAAGGAAGAAGGGACACGTGAACGCCAAAGAGCGCAAAGTCTACAAATTATTAAATCTATGGAACAGAAAAGCTATGAGTTAAAAAAGGAAAAGAAAAGAAGAATTTATAGTAGTACTTAATAAAGAGAAAGCCAAAATAAACTCAAATCCTGAAGATTATTGCAAATAACCATTACAACAAAGAAATCTAGCTAATGAAAGTGAAAGAGAAGATAGAATTTTAAAAATAATTCGACTTCTGGTTTCCAGTTCCATATGCAAGGAGCCTGGAAGTCACTCCATCATAGCAACAAGCAAAAAGCTGAACAGACTGAAAAATCAACAATTCCTCATGGATTCATAAGAGAGACTGAGGGCACAGGACAAATCCCCAACACTGGAGAGACAGATGGCTGAGTATAGGGAGTCACATATAGTCAAGAGCATAAACTGCCACAGGGACCAGTGCCAGGGTGGGAAAACCTCAACTATAATTAAAAAGTTGCTGGAAGCTCAGTGTGGACAAGTCCGAGAGTTAAAAACTTTGGGCAGACCCTATCACATTGAGATCCCCACGCGTTTTGTAAGTTTTACCCGCAGGAGCTCAACCAGATTCTCACTGTAAATACTGGAGAAAAATCCCCTCTTGCTTCCAGCAGGGGGAGGAGAAAAGAAAGAAACTGGAAATGAACCACAGTACTCTGGGTTGTTTTTTTTTAATGGATAAAACAAACTTTATTTTATTTATTTTTTTTAAATTTATTGTAGGGCTTCCCTGGTGGCGCAGTGGTTGAGAGTCTGCCTGCCGATGCAGGGGACACAGGTTCGTGCCCCGGTCCAGGAAGATCCCACATGCCGCAGAGTGGCTAGGCCCGTGAGCCATGGCTGCTGAGCCTGTGCTCTGCAGTGGGAGAGGCCACGACAGTGAGAGGCCCGCGTACCGCAAAAAAAAAAAAAATATTGTATAGTTGATTTATCTATAGTTGATTTACAATGTTTTGTTAATTTCTGCCATACAGCAGAGTGATTCAGTTGTATATATAGATACATTATGCATGTATATACATATACACATTATATATATATATGTGTGTATATATATGTATACATTCTTTTTCACATTCTTTTCCATTATGGTTTATCACAGGATATTAAATATTGTTCCCTGTGCTATACAGTAGGAACTTGTTGTTTATCCATTCTATGTATAATAACTTGCATCTACTAATTCCCAACTCGCAATCCATCCCTCCCCACCCCTCTCTGCCTTGGCAACCACGAGTCTGTTCTCTATGTCTGTGAGTCTGTTTCTGTTTTTTTTTTTTGCGGTACACGGGCCTCTCACTGTTGTGGCCTCTCCCGTTGTGGAGCACAGGCTCCAGACGCGCAGGCTCAATGGCCATGGCTCACGGGCCCAGCCGCTCCGCGGCATGTGGGATCTTCCTGGACTGGGGCACGAACCCGTGTCCCCTGCATCAGCAGGCAGACTCTCAGCTACTGCGCCACCAGGGAAGCCCTGTTTCTGTTTTGTAAATAAGTTCATTTGTGTCGTATTTTAGATTCCATATATAATTGATATCATATAGTATTTGTCTTTCTCTTTCTGACTTACTTCATTTAGTATGATAATCTCTAGGTCCATCCATATTGCTGTAAATGGCATTATTTCATTCTTTTTTATGGCTGAGTAGTATTTCTTTGTATATATCTGCCACATCTTCTTTATCCATTCATCTGTCAATGGACACTTAAGTTGTTTCCATGTCTTGGCGATTGTAAATGGTGCTGCAATGAACTGTGCTTAACAAGGCCTGTCCTTAGGAGAAAGTACTTAACCAGCACTTATTCTGCTGAGGTATTACCGGACCATAATGGACCTAGGGGAGGAAACTAATCAACTCCAGTCAGTTCTACACTTACACATGGGAGAAGGGAAACACTGAACTCCAGCTCATTCTAGCCATCCTGTCTGACTTAAGCGGAGAGAAAAAACTGAGAAATACTTGTGAGGTTCACAGTCTAGAGGCATAGGCTCAGGTAAGACTGAGACTTAATCATAGGACTATAGAATTATTCCCCTGCAAACCCACATTATCACCACATTACTAGAGAACTCTTTACAGCAGTGCTTTTACCCAGTACATCATGTCTGGCTATCAAGAAAAAATTACAAGGCATACTAAAAAGCAAAAAACAAAATTTGAAGAGAAAGTGCAAGTGGCAGAACCAGACATGACAAGGATGTTAGAATTAACAGAAAAGGAATTTAAAATAACTATAGTTAATATGCTAAGGGCTCTAATGTAGACAGCATACAAGAACAGATAAACAAGGGAAACAGAGAGATGGAAATCCTAACAAAGAACTAAAAAGAAACAAAATGAGGAATACATTAGATGGGCTTATTAGTAAACTGGACACAGCTGAGGAAAGAATCTCTAAGGGTATCTCAACAAAAACCTCCAAAATTGTAAATAAAAGATAGTAAAAACTTTAAAATAAAACAGAACAGACTATCCAAGGACTGTGGGACAACTACATAAGGAAACAGAAGAAATATCTGGAACAATAATGAGTGAATTTTCCCAAATTTTCAAACTGGTCAGACACCAAACCACAGATCCAGGAAGCTCAGGGAACACCAAGCAGGATAAATGAAAAGAAAATATACCTGCACCTAGGCATGTCATTTTCAAATTACAGGAAATCAAAGATAAAGAAAAATTTTAAAAGCAGCCAGAGGAGAAAAAATGTAAGAAAAGAATTATGTTCAACTTCTCCTCAGAAAACATGCAAGCAAGAATAGAGTACAGTGAAATATTTAAAGGGTTGAGAGAAAAAAACACCAACCTGGAATTCTGTACCCTACAAAATTATCCTTCAAAAGTGAAAGACTTCCTCAGACAAACAAAAAATGAGGGACTCTATTGCCAGTAGACCTGCCTTGCAAGAAATGTTAAAAGAAGTTCTTTAGAAGAAAGGAAAATAATATAGGTAAGAAATTCAGATCTACATAAAGAAAGGAAGAGCATTGAAAAAGGAATAAGTGAAAGTAAAATAAGAACTTTTATTTTTCTTATTCTTGGTTCTTAATAGATAACATTTTTTCAAAATAATAATAGCAACAATGTATTCAATTATATATATATTTGTAAATGCTTATGTGTAAGTGAAATGAATGACAACAATGATACAAGGGATGAGGAAGAAGGAATTAGGGTAATTTTCTTATTATAAGGTACTCACTACCAGTGAAGTGGCATAGTTTATTTAAAAGTGAACTTGGATTATTTCTAACTATATATTGCAAACTCTAGGGCAAGAACTAAAATAGGGGGAAAAAAATGAAGCATAACAGGTATGTTAAAAAAGGAGAGAAAATGGGGTCATATAAAATGTTTGATTAAAACCAAAGGCAGAAAAATAATGAAAGACAAAAAGAGGAACAAAGAACAAGAGCAACAACTAGAAAAAAGTAACAAATATGGTAGTTATTAGTGCAAGTATATCAATAATCACTTTGAACACAGATGGTATAAAAGCACCAATTAAAAGACAGAGATTGTCAGGAATTCTCTGGCAGTCCAGTGGTTAGGACTCGGGGCTTTCACTGAGGGGGCCCACGTTTGATCCCTGGTCAGGGAACTAAGATCCCGCAAGCCACATGGCACAACCAAAAAATAAATAATAAATAAAATAAAAGACAGAGATTGTCAAAGTGGATCAAAAAACAGGACCCAAATATATGTCATCTACAAGAAACCCACGTTGTATATATTGCATACATATAGCTTAAAATTAAATGGATGGAGAAATATCTACCATGCTAACACTAATCAAAGGAAGCAGGAGTAGTTTATCAATTTCTGACAGAGCAAATTTCAAAGCAAGGAAAGCTATGAGGGATAAAGAAGGGCATTACATAACGATAAAGGGTCAATTCTCCAAGAAGACATAACAATGTGTATGCACCTAATAGCAGAGCATCTAAATATGTGAGGCAAAAATTGATAGAATTGCAAGGAGAATAACTGAATCCACCAACATAGTTGGAGACTTCAACACCCTTCTATCACAGATGGAAAGATTCAGCAGCCAAAAAAAATCAATAAAGACTTAGTTGAACTCAACAGCACCATCAATCAACCGGATATAATTAACCTCTATTGACTGCTTCATCCAACAACAGCAGAATACACATTCTTCTCAAGCTCACATGAAGCAATCACCAAGAAAGACCACATGCTGAGTCATAAAACACACATTAACAAATTTAAAAGAATAAAAATCATACAATGTCTGCTCTCAGACAACAATGGAATTAAGCTAGAAATCAATAACAGAAGGGTAACTAGAAAATCCCCAAATATGTGGAGATTAAAAACCACACTTCTAAATAACATGGGTCAAAGAAGAAATCTCAAGAAAAATTTAAAAATATTTTGAACTAAGTTAAAATGAAAACATAACTTACCAAAATTAGTGGGATGCAGTAAAAGCAGTGCTAAAAGGGAAATTTATAGCATTGAATGCATACTTAGAAAAGAAGAGGATGGGAGTGAGGAGAGGAGGAATTGGATGAAGGTGGTCAAACAGTACAAACTTCTAGTTATAAGATAAATAAAGTCTAGCAATGTAATGTACAAAATGATAGCTATAGTTAACAATGTTGTATGGTATACTTGAAAGCTGTTAAGACAGTAGATCCTAAGAGTTCTCACCATAAGAAAATTTTTTTTCTTTTTCTTTTGTATCTACGTGAAATGACGGATGTTAACTACACTTACTGTGGCAATCATTTCACAATATATATAACTAATACCATTATTCCATATGCCTTAAACTTACACAATGCTGTATGGAAAGTATATCTCAATAAAACTAGGGGGAAAGAAGAAAAGAAGAAAAATCTAATATCAGCCACCTAAGTTTCAACCTTAGGAAACTAGGAAAAAGAAAACACAGCAAATTCAACCCAAAGTAAGCAGAAAAAAATAATAAGTATAGCAGAAATCAATAACATTGAAAATAGGAAATCAGTAGAGAAAATCAACAAAACCAAAAGTTGATGGAAAAGATCAGTTATCTATAAGCCTCTAGCCAGGAAAACTAAGACAAAAAGAGAGTGCACACAAATTACTAATATCAGAAATGAAAGAAGGCAATGACTTTTTAGATACAATACCAAAAGCATGATCCATGAGAGAAATTACAGATTAGCTGGACTTCATTAAAATATAAAACTTCTCAAAGTTAGCAGAAGGAAAGAAATCATAAAGATCAGATCAGAAATAAATGAAAAAGAAATGAAGGAAAAATAGCAAAGATCAATAAAACTAAAAGCTGCTTCTTTGAGAAGATAAACAAAATTGATAAACCATTAGCCAGACTTATCAAGAAAAAAAGGGAGAAGACTCAAATCAATAGAATTAGAAATAAAAAGGGAGAAGTAACAACTGACACTGCAGAAATACAAAGGATCATGAGAGATTACTACAAGCAACTCTATGCCAATAAAATGGACAACCTGGAAGAAATGGACAAATTCTTACAAATGCACAACCTTCCGAGACTGAACCAGGAAGAAATAGAAAATATAAACAGACCAATCACAAGGACTGAAATTGAAACTGTGATTAAAAATCTTCCAACAAACAAAAGTCCAGGACCAGATGGCTTCACAGGCAAATTCTATCAAACATTTAGAGAAGAGCTAACACCTATCCTTCTCAAACTCTTCCAAAATATAGCAGACGGAGGAACACTGCCAAACTCATTCTATGAGGCCACCATCACTCTGATACCAAAACCAGACAAAGATGTCACAAAGAAAGAAAACTTCAGGCCAATATCACTGATGAACATAGATGCAAAAATTCTCAACAAAATACTAGCAGACAGAACCCAACAGCACATTAAAAGGATCATACACTATGATCAAGTGGGGTTTATCCCAGGAATGCAAGGATTCTTCAATATACACAAATCAATCAACGTGATAAACCATATTAACAAACTGAAGAATAAAAACCATATGATCATCTCAATAGATGCAGAAAAAGCTTTTCACAAAATTGAACACCCATTTATGATAAAAACCATCCAGAAAGTAGGCATAGAGGGAACTTTCCTCAACATAATAAAGGCCATATATGACAAACTCACAGCCAACATCATCCTCAATGGTGAAAAACTGAAACCATTTCCACTAAGATCAAGAACAAGACAAGGTTGTCCACTTTCACAACTATTATTCACCATAGTTTTGGAAGTTTTAGCCACAGCAATTAGAGAAGAAAAAGAAATAAAAGGAATCCAAATTGGAAAAGAAGAAGTAAAGCTGTCACTGCAGATGACATGATACTATACATAGAGAATACTAAAGATGCTACCAGAAAACTACTAGAGCTAATCAATGAATTTGGTAAAGTAGCAGGATACAAAATTAATGCACAGGGCTTCCCTGGTAGCGCAGTGGTTGAGAGTCCGCCTGCCAATGCAGGGAACACAGGTTCATGCCCCGTTCCAGGAAGGTCCCACATGCCGCGGAGCAGCTGGGCCCGTGAGCCATGGCTGCTGAGCCTGCGCATCTAGAGCCTGTGCTCCTCAATGGGAGAGGCCACAGCAGTGAGAGGCCCGCGTACCGCAAAAAAAAAAAAAAAAAAAAAAAAAAAATGCACAGAAATCTCTTGCATTCCTATACACTAATGATGAAAAATCTGAAAGTGAAAATAAGAAAACACTCCCATTTACCATTGCAACAAAAAGAATAAAATATCTAGGAATAAACCTACCTAAGGAGACAAAAGACCTGTATGCAGAAAATTATAAGACACTGATGAAAGAAATTAAAGATGATACCAATACATGGAGAGATATACCATGTTCTTGGATTGGAAGAATCAACATTGCGAAAATGACTCTACTACCCAAAGCAATCTACAGATTTAATGCAATCACTATCAAACTACCACTGGCATTTTTCACAGAACTAGAACAAAAAATTTCACAATTGGAGCTGGAGGAATCAGGCTCCCTGACTTCAGACTATCCTACAAAGCTACAGTAATCAAGACAGTACGGTACAGGCACAAAAACAGAAAGATAGATCAGTGGAACAGGATAGAAAGCCCAGAGATAAACCCACGTTTATAAGGTGATATGGTCACCTTATCTTTGATAAAGGAGGCAAGAATATACAGTGGAGAAAAGACACCCTCTTCAATAAGTGGTGCTGGGAAAACTGGACAGCTACATGTAAAAGAATGAAATTAGAACACTCCATAACACCATACACAAAAATAAAGTCAAAATGGATTGAAGACCTAAATGTAAGGCCAGACACCATCAAAATCTTAGAGGAAAAGATAGGCAGAACACTCTATGATATAAATCACAGCAAGATCGTTTTGACCCACCTCCTAGAGAAATGGAAATAAAACCAAAAATAAACAAATGGGACCTAATGAATCTTAAAAGCTTTTGCACATCAAAGGAAACCATAAACAAGACAAAAAGACAACCCTCAGAATGGGAGAAAATATTTGCAAATGAAGCAACTGACAAAGGATTAATCTCCAAAACATACAAGCAACACATGCAGCTCAATATCAAAGAAACAAACAACCCAATCCAAAAATGGGCAGAAGACCTAAATAGACATTTCTCCAGAAAAGATATACAGATTGTCAACAAACACATGAAAGAACGCTCAACATCATTAATCATTAGAGAAATGCAAATCAAAACTTCAGTGAGATATCATCTCACATCAGTCAGAATGGCCATCATCAAAAACTCTACAAACAATAAATGCTGGAGAAGGTGTGAAGAAAAGGGAACCCTCTTGCACTGTTGGTGGGAATGTAAATTGATACAGCCACTATGGAGAAGAGTATGGAGGTTCCTTAAAATACTAAAAATAGAACTACCATACAACCCAGCAATCCCACTACTGGGCATATACCCTTAGAAAACCATAATTCAAAAAGAGTCATGTACCAAAATGTTCATTGCAGCTCTATTTACAATAGCCAGGAGATGGAAGCAACCTAAGTGTCTATCAACAGATGAATGGATAAAGAAGAGGTGGCACATATATATAATGGAATATTACTCAGCTATGAAAAGGAACGAAACTGAGTTATTTGTAGTGAGGTGGTTGGACCTAGAGACTGTCATACAGAGTGAAGTAAGTCAGAAAGAGAAAAACAAATACCATATGCTAACACATATATATGGAATCTAAAAAAAAAAAAAATGGTCAGAGGAACCTAGGGGTAGATGGGAACAAAGATGCAGACCTACTATAGAATGGACTTGAGGATACAGGGAGGGGGAAGGGTAAGCTGGGACGAAGTGAGAGAGTGGCATGGACATATATACACTACCAAATGTAAAATAGATAGCTAGTGGGAAGCAGCCGCATAGCACAGGGAGATCAGCTCGGTGCTTTGTGACCACCTAGAGGGGTGGGATAGCTAGGGTGGAAGGGAGGGTGACGCAAGAGGGAAGAGATATGGGAACATATGTATATGGTTAACTGATTCACTTTGTTATTAAGCAGAAACTAACACACCATTGTAAAGCAGTTATACTCTAATAAAGATGTTAAAAAAAATAAAATACGATAAAATAAAAGTTCTGGTCTTCAAAAGACAGTGTCAAGAGAATGAGAGGACAAACCTCATATAGGGAGAAAATATTTGCAATATACATAGCTGATAAAGAAGTGTTAGCCAAAATATACAAAGAACTCTTAAAATTTAGCAACAGAAACCCAAACAACCCAATTTTTAAAAAATGGACCAAAGACCTTAACAGACATCTCACAAAAGAAAATATACAGATGGCAAATAAGTATATGAAAAGATGCTCCACATCATATGTCATCAGGAAATGCAAATTAAAATAGCAATGGGAGACTTCTATATACCTATTAGAATGGTCAAAATCTGGAACACTGACAACTCCAATTGCTGGTGATGATGTGGAATGACTGGAACTCTCATTTCCTCCTGCTGCAAAAGCAAAATGTTATAGCCACTTTGGAAGACAGCTTGGCAGTGTCTTACAAAACTAAACACATTTTTATATAATCTAGCAATCATGCTCTTTGACATTGCTGGTGGGAATGAAAAATGCTACAACCACTTTAGAAATACGTTTGGCAATTTTTTATAGTTAAACCTTTACTTAGCATTCAACCCAGGAACTCCGCTGCTAGAAATCAAAAGACAACAAAATGAAAACATACATTCACAAAAAGGCTTGTCGAATGTCCATCAACTGGTAAATGAATATACAATTGTGGTATATCCATACAATGCAATCGTCCCTGTAGATTAAAAAACTGTATTAGTGATATATGTAGTAATATGGATGAATGCCAAAAGCATTATGATAAATGAAGAATGCAGACACAAACGACCACATAGTTTATGATACCATTTATATGACGTTCTGTAACAGTCACATTTGTTCCCCAAGCATGTTTCCATGTCTCTACATGAAATACACTTTTCTTCCTCACCTGAAAAATTCTACTCATTATTCATGGTACAAGCCTCCACCAAAATATATCAATCATTGGTTTCTGATGCAACTTTTTGGAAGTTTCAGTTACAGAAATTACTTTTTTAGAGGTATTTTTCCTCTGTTTTCCCTAGAAAATATAAATTCCTCAAGGACAAAGATCCTCTCTCCTTTGTATTCCTAGTGTTTGGCAATGACTGATATGTGGTAGGATCTCAATCCATGTTGAACAATGTGTTTAGTTTTCTGTCTTCCAGATTCCCTTTTGGCCAGCATTTCTATAATGAAAAACAATTCAACTACAACTAAGTTGTCTCTATTTTAATTTATTGGTGTTGTCTAATTTTAGAGAATAAGCCGAAGAAACAGAGAATATCTTATTTTTTCATATAAAAATATAGCTTTTAGTACACTTTCTCTTGGTCATTTGATAGAAACTAAGTCCTTTCTTCTTCTTTCTTGTTTCCTTCCTTCCTTCCTTCCTTCCTTCCTTTTTTTTGATTGTCAGTATTTCCTGCTAAGGAAATAAAATGAGGTGGTGTTTAAATAAAGACAGGAAAGATAGAGAAATCTATTTAGTGGACACTGAGAAAATTCTGACAGCTACTGTATGATGGAGCTGGTGATAATTATATTTTCACAGGCACATTGCACTGATATTTAAGCAAAATACACTGAGAATAAATACTTATAGAAACATGGCAATTCATTTCTATTGTCAAGCAAATTACAAATTCCAAAAACTTCTTTAGAAAATCCCACCATGAATTCTCATTCATTTGTTAGGCTTGATTGCTCCTGAGAAAGTAAAGGTTTTGTTTTTTAAGATATAAACATGTGTCTACCTATATAGACCTAATTAAGAAAAGTGCGCATACTTAAAACAACATTTATAGGTTAATAAAAGATACTTTTATTTAAGGGCCTTAAGGTAGAAAGACGATGAACTATAGAGCTAGCGACAACATTTAAAATAACCAAGAGGAACAAAAAGAAAATAGAAAACTAAGATCAAACGAATATAAAATGAATTTATAAATACACACACACTTTCAGGGGAGATCTATTTTAAAGGGTAACTTTAATACTGCATAGCACACATTTAACAAAGTAACATTTTCACTATGAGAATAAGCAAGGAAATCTGAAAATAGGGCTCCCCACAAAGTTCCCTTTGCTAACACTAATTTTCACTCAATCCATGTGTAGATAGCCTTGGACTGTGGTCTCATAGGATGAGTGGTGAGACCACTAAGGGGAGAAGATTGAGAAATACAGCCTAATACTCATGATCCAAGGCGGCCAGCAATCATTCTTCCCGGGGCCTCCGGAATCCACCACCTCCAGCTTGTCAGCTCAGAAACGTTGCCTTCTGTTTGCCTGGGCTTTCCCTGCTCTCAAGGACCTACTGCTTCAGATTATTCCTTTCTTCCTGCCCCCAGACATCTAAAATGTCATTGAACTTTTGCTCGGTGCTCTATGATGGGCTGTTGGAATCTACTTATCTTGCAGCCACCCAAGACAAGCCTCTATGTAAGTTCCCTTGCTTTTTAAACCTGCCACCAGCCAAGCTAGAGTGGTCTGCCTCTTTCTTGGGTCTCTCTTGCCCTTTGGTTCAGAGACTGGTTTCAGATTACACCAGGAAGCTCCCGAGGAGGTTGCACAGCAACAGGGGGCAGTTCAACCCATTTCCTACAACTCAGCTGAAATTTCTGGAATGCCAGTGTGAGCCAACCTTGAAGGGCTGGGAAGGTCAGACATAAAGACTGTGACACTTCACTCAACAGCAGGAATCAGACGTTCCTCTAGGAAGTAGGAAGGGCTGGTCCCCTACTTTATTCATCCAGCTTCTTCAGGGGAGAATTCTAAGGAACAGAAAGAATCAACACATTGGAGCTCAGTAGGAAGATGGGGGAGGGGAAAACAAATGCCAAACACAACAGAGAGGATAAAGTCCCAAGGAGGCAGAAATACTGGCAGAGATGGTCACAGATATCCCTGTGCCTCATAGAAAATTCTCTTTCTCCACTTTAACTTCCTGCAAAATAAAATATTTGTAGATGTGAAGAAATTTCAAAGTAGCCTGGAGGGGCCCTGGAGATGTTTGGGTTCTTGAGAGGTTTGAACTTCAAGGGCTTATGGACAGGATTTCAATGACCTGAGGTCTCTGGGTCTCCTGAGACATTTGGGTGAAAAGGAGGTAGAGGTCTTTCTATGGCAGTGAGCTCCAAGGAACACAGTATAACCCAGAACAGAAGCTGGGGCTAACTGTTCAGGATTGACTCTGGTAAAGGCAGAGGAGTTGTCTGAGTTCCTTTTTCTGCTGCCCCTGCTTATCTAGGGGCAAAATTTCAAGACAAAAGTCATGTCTATAAATTAAGAAGACGATTTTGGAGTTATCATTTATCATTGCTGCATCTCTTGGGGCCTAACCCAAGGAGAGAGGAACACTGTTTGAGGCAGTAAGGCACTTTAATAGTCTCCATGCAAATCCCGGAGGGGAAGTTTGCAGGGAGAAATCAGCTCCACCACAAATAATGAAAATGCACAACTTGAATCCTTTAAAGGCCCAGGAGATACATAAATGAACAAACTTACAATGAATAACATCCCTCCAAAATGCCATGAAATGTGTGTGTAAGTTTCTAGTATAAACAAATTCACCTCAGTACAAAACACAATGCAGAATATTAATTAGTCACCATTATTCTGGTAACTGGATTCTCGGACAAACCAGCTGCCCAAATGTACAGCTCTTTCTGGAATACATAACATTTGGAGTTAGAATCCTCATAAATGAGGGTGGTGATGAGAAACTGAAAAATGTTCTTCTAAATTTTAAATGAGATAATACAGTGCCTGGCATACAGGAAATGCTAAATAAATGGATTTCATTTTCTATAAATTTCTATTCCCCATCACCCTGGACTTCTCCTTTTTGCACATTCTTCCTTAATGGCCCCAAATTCCTGATGGCATCACAAACCAATGTCAGAAAGACCCATCACTGGATTATTAGGGACAGTACTCTCTACACTGCTCTTAATGTTGTGCAGGTGGGATACAGATCAGCTGGGATTACATTTGAATAGACATGGAGGTTCAGAGCACAGATTTAACAGCAAGTCAAAGAATGTCTACCAGAGCAGCTCATTAATTACATGATTATTTTATTTTATTTTATTTTACAATGAAATAGCATCTATCCATCCAGGAAGATGTTCCTTTACCTGCTGTTTGAAAGCAATGATTTCCATAGTTGACTTGTGTATATGTATTCCTTCAGTGACTGAATGTCTGTTTAAAGCAGTTCAAGAGCTCAGAAAATTCCCTCTGATGTGACTATGAGGCAGGAACAGTATTTAGGATACTGTAAAACTGCCTCTGGTATTCAGGTTTGCAAGCATTTAACAAGCACCCTCTGCAGAGTCAGGTACCACTGGGTGCTGGGAGGATAAAAACAAACAAGACAGGGTAGAGTTTACCCTCAAGGAGCTCAGAGACAAGCAGGTGGCGCGAGTACCGTGTGAAATGAAGGGTTATAATGGAGAAGGGGCGCCAGACCCGGCTATCCTGGGAGCGAGAGGCTGGAGAGGCGACTGCTTATAAGAGGCGATGTATGAGAAGAGTCTTAGACAGTGAGTGACACAGGCCAAGCAAAACAGTTTGGAGCAGAGTAGAGCGTCCCAGGAGGGAGTGGGGCAGAGAGTGGAAATTGACTGGGGTCAGAGGAAGCTACTATTCCGTAAAAGAGCTTAAAGCTCAAACTAGAATGGACAGGGAGCTTCAGAGAAGCCTATTCAGAGGAATGTCATGGTTAAAGTTGCCTTTTATTTTTTTATTTATTATTATTATTATTATTTTTTTTTGAGATACGCGGGCCTCTCACTGTTGTGGCCTCTCCTGTTGCGGAGCACAGGCACCGGACGCACAGGCTCAGCGGCCATGGCTCATGGGCCCAGCCGCTCTGCGGCATGTGGGATCTTCCCGGACCGGGGCACGAACCTGTGTCCCCTGCATCGGCAGGTGGACTCTCAACCACTGCACCACCATGGAAGCCCTAAAGTTGCCTTTTAAATAGTTGACTCTGATAATCCATCTGAATGGGTTTGGGGCTGAAGTTAGGAGGCCCAAACAAAGGATAATAATGGCCAAATTTAGGATAGGGGCTGTAGGTGTGAAGGAGAGAAAACAGGTTGAAAACATATAGGAACTAGAAATCATGATACCGGTCATTCATTATATATGGAAGGTAAGGTCGAGAATGAGTCCAGGGTTCTTCACTTGAGCAAATACTGATACCAACAAACATGAGAGGGATACAAGAATTCTCTGAACCAATAAGCTGCTGCATAATTCAAGGGGCACTACAGCGTACAGAGGGAGAGCGTGAGCTTTTGAGCCAGAGTGGCTGGGTTCAAATTCCATTGCCATCGTTTAGAATCTAGGTTAACTTGGAAGAGCGCCTCCATTCTTCCATGTAATTTCCTCATCTATGGAAAGGTGATGATAATGGTAGTACCTATATTGTAAGATTGTTATGAGGATTCCATAAGGAAATATATGCAATATGCTTAGAGTAGTTTCTGACACAGCAAGCAGTAAACTATATATATATGTATGAAAAACACTCAAGGTGAGAAGATAAGCGGAACAAAACCCAAACTGCAGTGAATACGACCATGAAGTAGATCAAAGGCAGAAGCGTAGCATAAGAAAGTCCAAAGAAGTAGAGTTTCAAGGAGCAAGAGGGAGCGAGTTTCAGATGCTGTTGAGAGATCAAGCAAAGTTAATGTAACAAAGGACTTTAAAGGCAGCAGATAGGTAGGTACACAGTGAAATATAACTTCTCATCCTCTTCTTCAGATGAAGCTCTACTGTGTTTTGAAAGCAAAAACAACGACTACTTCTCTCTTAGATGTTGTCAGTTCCATTTCACCAAACCAATACAAGGCATAAGAGCAAATGCGATTTGGGACAACTGGCTATTTAGGAAAAATAGAAGACAACTAAACTGGATCCCTATACCACCCCTCATATTAAAAGAAATCTCAGGTGCATCAGAGATTGATACGTAAAATACGAAGTCAAAAAATATAAAAATAAATTCATAAACATTTTGTAATCTAGGGGTGAAAAAGTATTACCTTTAAACATGATGAAATGTTTAGACACTATAAAGAAATGATTTACAACTTTTCTATAGAAAAAAATACCATAAAGAAAAATTTTAAAAACACGACGATACGAATATTTGTTGACTTAATTGAGCAATAATATGGCCAAGACTCTAATATTTGAAAAAATATGTCAAAAATGGAACAAATTTATAAGAAAAGACCACAACCCCAGGAGAAAAACTGGCAAAGAACATGTGTAACTCACAAGAAATGAAAAACAAATGAATAATAAATCATTGAAAATATTCTCAATGTAAATGTGAATTAAATCTATAAAGTAATTCTATTTATCACCATCCATGTAGGCAAAGGTTGATAAGATAAATATCTTCTAATGTCGATGCTGTTAGAAAAAATAGTCACTAATTTTTACTAGTATTTGGAGTATAGATTATTAAAACATCTTGGGCGTCATTTAGCAACAACTATTAAATTTTAAGTGCAAACATCAATCCATCCACCCTACAAAAGACCTGGCCAGTACTCTTTAGAACTATCAAGGTGATGGGAAACAAGTGAGAAATAGTCACAGACCAGAAGAAAGAAGAAACACAATGACTAAATGCAATTGGTATCCTAAATTAAATTCTGGGACAACAAAATTCAATGGGAAACATCCCACTGAAATCTGGAATTTAGTGAATAGTAATGTACAAATATTGGTTTCTTACTTTTGACAACTAATATGGTTTATTGTATTACCATGCTAATGTAAGATGTTAATTTTAGAGTAAACTGAGTGAGGGGTATATATTATCTTGCAACTTTTCTGTAAATCTAAAATAACTCCAAAATTAAAAGTTTATTTAAAAATTTGATTAACCAGCAATTTCATTTCTAAGAAATGTATCCTATAGAAATACTGCAGCAGGACTTCCCTGGTGGCTCAGTGGTTAAGAATCCACCTGCCGGGCTTCCCTGGTGGCGCAGTGGTTGAGAGTCCGCCTGCCGATGCAGGGGACACGAGTTCGTGCCCCGGTCCGGGAGGATCCCACATGCCGCAGAGTGGCTGGGCCCGTGAGCCATGGCCGCTGAGCCTGCGCATCCGGAGCCTGTGCTCCGCAACGGGAGAGGCCACAACAGTGAGAGGCCCACATACCGCAAAAAAAAAAAAAAAAAAAAAAAATCCACCTGCAAATGCAGGGGACACGGGTTCGAGCCCTGGTCCAGGAAGATCCCACATGCCTAAGCCCGTGCACCATAACTACTGAGCCTGCGCTCTAGAGCCCGCGAGCCCCAACTACTAAGCCCACGCAACACAACTACTGAAGCCCACGTGACCGGAGCCCATGCTCCACAACAAAGACAAGCCACCACAATGAGAAACCTGTGCACCACAAAGTGTAGCCCCTGCTCACCGCAACTAGAGGAAGCCCGTGCACAGTAACGAAGACCCAACACAGCCAAAAATAAATAAATAAATAAATTTATTAAAAAAGAAATCTTTGCCATAAATGTCCTGAAGAACATTTAAGAAAAAAAAATACTGCAACCAGCATAAAAAAATAAGTATATAAGGATATTCAGTACACAGTAATTGTAACTGGAAAAAGAAATGTAGAAAAGAAGATTAAATAATTGAGCTGTAACTATAAAGTGGAATGCTATACATCTATTAGAAAGGATGTGTTCTAGACTTAAAACTACTGGAAAGAAAGTTGTCTATGGTATATTGTTAAAAGAAGTAAAAGCAAGTTGCTGTATACAGATGCAGATAGAGAGATAGAAATAGATATTTACAGTTAAAACATTCACACACACACACACACACACACACAAAGAAGGAATCTGGAAAAAACATGTAATCCGTTTTTGAGAGATAGGAAAGTGGAGGACTTTGACTCTCTCAGTTTTTCAAATTTTTCCCCTTGAACATTATTAATTTAGTACAATTGATATGTTTCTTTTCAAATGTTGTAATGGAAAATATAGTGGACAATTAAGAATTAGAAAATTTAGGAAATATCCAGTTTTGCATTGCCGTTATATGATCTCGGGCATGTGGCTTAGTGTATCTGGGCCCACCTTTCCCCAGATAACAGGAAGAAGTGAGATTTGATCACCTCTTGATATCCTTCCCAGACCTAAAATTCTATTAGTTTATTGTCTTGAAGGTTGAGTGATCCTGCCACTCTAACATCTGTAGAAATTGGTTTACTTAGTTTTACGATGTCTCTGTTAAGAGTTAATAAATGTTATCTTTTAGCTGATGGAGGAAGAGGTATGGGGCAGGTAAAAACGGGATATATTAACTCATTTACTCCAAGAGTTTCATAAAGTAACTTGGGACTCATGTCCAATTCATAATGAACACAACTGGTTTGTGGTTCATTACCTAACAGTAACATTAGGTTACCTGGAATATTCCTCTTTTACAAAATGGTTTTGACCAATTATTGGACACCATCAGCCAGAGAGACTATATATACTTTCAGAGGTTAATGGACATTTCAAAGGCACCATGATTCAAACTTTCTTTAAACTCTTTTATACACTTTAATGAGTTGCTCCTAGTCAACCTTGGGCACACACATTACGAAGAAGAATTCAAACACATTCTTTTCATTCCTAACAATTATATATTTTTCTGAAATCTATTCAGTTATTGCAGGCAGTGTACGTTTATCAATTACCTCTCCAAGCTGTCCATTATCTATTTTGAGAGTATAATTTGTTTCCCGCATAGAGTACGTGTTAACAGCATGATGAGTTTTACATTTGTAATTAATTTTGAACTGACAAAGAAGGTAGGAAAAATTCTCCCATAAATAAAAGTAATGAATGCAAGTGTTTAAACAAAAGATCCTAGAAATTTCAAGCAACTAAAAAAGAGGAAAAAACTCAATCTTCTCTATCTTTTAAATTAAAAATACCAAGATATTTTGTTCCTTCTTCACGACACTCCAGAGATTTTGAAATTCTAACACTAAAAGGATAATAAATGACAGGTATGCACACTGCGTTGAATCTGTGAACAAGAAATTGTTTACTTCTCAATAAAATTAATAATATTAGCTTTCCTGTACATGACCAATTGGCTTGTTCACACAAAGTTTTATCAAAAAATCATTTTTCTAGACATAAATTCCTACCCATGATGAAACTAAATATTTTGCTACTCTTAACACTTTTAGAATGATAGAGAGCTTGAAATTAAATTACACTAAATGCCTTTATATTTATTCGGCATTAAACCTTATTTTCTTTACTGTCATTCTGCCAGCGTGATATCATCGGAGTTGAAGAGGGATGCTAATGCTATTTATATTACACTGCACTGTCCTCTAATTGACCTTGTTTGTGCAATGGAACGGCTGCTTTTCTCAAGCTGCCAGCCCTTTATTGCAGCATTTTGACCATGCACTGGTGGCTCTTTGTGCTAATGCTGAGTTCAAGAATCAATACTGCATTCCCCACAGCCAATAAAGGCAGCTGACAGCATGAATTAACTGAGTGTGGCCAGTTGCATGGAGGGCCATTGTCTTTAAGGAAAATCTGGACGTGATTACCAGCCTCCTTCTCTGAGTGAAGGTTTTAATGCAAAGTGCGAGGTTTCTATAATTTAATTTTGGCCTGCTGCTCTGACACGCTCTGCTTTGCCACCTCTTCATAGAATCCAAGCTATAAATGGCTGCAAACCAAAACACATACAGAGACAAAGGCAAAGACTCACAGTCATATGATAGCAGTGGTTTCACCTGACTTGGCCATTCTCTTCTGATAGTATCCTTATAACAGGTTCTATTTCTTCAACCCAGTCTACCTACCATAGTCATAAGTCAAGCAAAAGTTAAAAATTAAACTTGTTATAACCTCTATATCTAAATGAAATTTTCATATGTGGCAAGGTTGAAAAATCTGCATGAAGAACCCATTGCTTTCAAATCGACTGTCAAAATTATAGAGAAATTTGTCTCTACGTCCTCATCCCCACCCATGGCAAGATGACTTCCGTCCCCTCTATTCCACTGACCTATTTTCCCTTACAACAAAATCCGATCAATTATTTTCAGCTCTTATCTTCTCCGCAGTATTTACTGTCAAAGACTTCCTCCTTTGTCAAGCGTTCTCATGTCTTGGAATCTTGCTGCTTCTCAGTGTTGGTGGTCCTCTCATTTTATCCTTCTCTTCTGACTTTAATGTGGCCCCTCTGTGTACAACCTCATCCTTTTTCAGGCCTGTAATTACTTTCAATTTCCATGTATTGACTCCCAAGTATTGACTATCATCTTCATCTCCAACCTGGTCCTCTTAAGAATTTTGATTGTCCCATCAGTATTTTGAACCCCTTATGTCTCACACTCAGAGCATTATCTCCTGTTGGGTTTTCCAGTTCAGTAAATGACCATCAGTTTCATATGCAAGAACCTGGACCTGTCCTTCCCCTTCCACACCGAATCAGTTATCAAGTCCTCCTAATCTACCCCTTATTCTTGCAACCAAGCCATCCCCTCACCTCCATCGTTTCCACGGCCTCTTTATACTAGTCAGGCTCTCCTTCAAAGGCCTTCAAAGGCCTTTCTCATCCATCCCTCCATACTTGGCCCTGCCCCTGCCGTTGAAATATCCACCCTGAAACTAACCTTATCTTTCTAAAAATCGAACCGGTTCACATTACTTCTCTGTTAAAACATTTCAAAGACTCCACATTAAGACTTTAGCTACCTCTTTAGCTTCAAGTTTTATGGGGTGTTGTCTTTTGCCCTTTTGCAATGACATGTATTTTGGTCCCATAACTACTAACTCAATGATTTAAATACAAGGACAAGGACCATGGCAAAGACTTACTTTGCAACCGTTCAGAACAAAGGAAAACTATTAGACACTTGACTGCAATCATTATGCTCCAAGGCTGCAGTTATTGTCTAAGCCTCCACAAGTATGTTAGACAAAGGGAAAATCCACAGAATAACAAAGGGGGATTTATGTAAGCCTTTAAAAGGGGAAATGACATGTCATTTCTTGCTTTATCAAAAGACCTATATTTCCAGAGAATTTTAGTATTGAAAACATCAGTTCTGTTTATAATAGGCAATGCTCTTGGTTGAAATTAATTCAAGCAGAGTTATTCAAGGGACAGTGTATTATATACAAACCATTTAACTTGAGCTTTAAAACGATTTTTCATATCTGAGAATTATCAAGAAGATACCGGTCTGGATCAACACTTTCCATAAACTGGAATAAAAC
The DNA here is from genome assembly GCF_964270905.1 of Leucopleurus acutus. NCBI lineage: Eukaryota > Metazoa > Chordata > Mammalia > Artiodactyla > Delphinidae > Leucopleurus > Leucopleurus acutus. The sequence continues at coordinate 9,911,378 of NC_139159.1, read as the reverse complement.
CTGTGGTTTTAAAGGCTTTTATTTTAAATGCAGACATGTGTGAGACTCTTAAAGGCACAGTTTCAGATCTCTTTCCCCTCCAAAATTCTGTTGCTATTCATTTTTTTCAGGGCGGTTTTATTTTACTTCCATTGTCCCCAAATATCCTACCCATTAAAAAACAAATTAAAGCAGCTCATGCAGCTCAATAACAAAAAAACAAACAACCCAATCCAAAAATGGGCAGAAGACCTAAATAGACATTTCTCCAAAGAAGATACACAGACTGCCAACAAACACATGAAAGGATGCTCAACATCATTAATCATGAGAGAAATGCAAATCAAAACTACAATGAGATATCATCTCACACCAGTCAGAATGGCCATCATCAAAAAATCTACAAACAATAAATGCTGGAGAGTGTGTGGAGAAAAGGGAACACTCTTGCACTGCTGGTGGGAATGTGAATTGGTACAGCCACTATGGAGAACAGTATGGAGGTTCCTTAAAAAACTACAAATAGAATTACCATGCGACCCAGCAATCCCACTACTGGGCATATAGCCTGAGAAAACCATAATTCAAAAAGAGTCATGTTCCAAAATGTTCATTGCAGCTCTATTTACAATAGCCAGGAGATGGAAACAACCTAAGTGCCCATCATTGGATGCATGGATAAAGAAGATGTGGCACATATATACAATGGAATATTATTCAGCCATAAAAAGAAACTAAATTGAGCTATTTGTAATGAGGTGGATGGACCTAGAGTCTGTCATACAGAGTGAAGTAAGTCAGAAAGAGAAAGACAAATACCGTATGCTAACACAAATATATGGAATTTAAGAAAAAAAATGTCATGAAGAACCTAGGGGTAAGACAGGAATAAAGACACAGACCTACTAGAGAATGGACTTGAGGATATGGGGAGGGGGAAGGGTGAGCTGTGACAAAGTGGGAGAGTGGCATGGACATATATACACTACCAAACGTAAAATTGATAGCTAGTGGGAAGCAGCTGCATAGCACAGGGAGATCAGCTCGGTGCTTTGTAACCACCTAGAGGGGTGGGATAGGGAGGGAGACACAAGAGGGAAGAGATATGAGAACATATGTATATGTATAACTGATTCACTTTGTTATAAAGCAGAAACTAACACACCATTGTAAAGCAATTATACTCCAATTAAGATGTAAAAAAAAGATGTAAAAAAACCACAAATTATATAATTCTTATATTCCCACTTCCAGAAAGGCTGAAATGAAGTTGGTAATGCTACAGCTACCTAAGCTGCCTCATTCTCCCCAGAATATGTAGCCATCAGCTGAGAAACAGGTGTGTTCAACTTCAAGTCAGCATGTGATACTCCTTCCAGGATATCTGTAGAAAACATGTTTGTTGCTTTCCTACCCTTCCTCCCACCAGCTCTTTTCATCTCTCATATGAGGCACTTCCCTGGCCTGAGAAACTTCAAGGGTTTATGGCTTGGCGGCTCAACACCATTTGAGGGTTCTGTTGAGAATGCAAGAGGCAGATAAAAGGAAAGCATGCACAATTCTCTGTCCTCCACACCTCTCATGGAGGACGGAGGATTAGAGCGTGGAAGGAGGCTCAGGCTGCCTCCATAATGACTGGCTTGCTGCTGCTTGTAATGTATGAAGAGTTAGTGAGCGGCAGCGGGAGGGGCATTTTGTGATCGTAGGTACATTCACTTTGCCATTAAACGAGGCAACGTGGTCCAAGAAGCCCGAGGAGGAATCACCAGGTAACATCTCTAACTCACCCTCCCTTATTTTGTCAGGAGCCTCCTGGCATTGAAGTATGGCTACTAGCAAGAAAGAAAGTGGACACAAAGGAGAAAATGTCACACCCCCTTATACTTGGGAAGGGACATTTGTGTAGCTGCTTCCGAGACTTCAAAGTGACTGATTAAAACCATTAAGTACTCTGGCTTTTGAATTAGTTTACCTAAAATGACTCTTCTGAGCAGCAAGATCTTCTGATTTTTACCAAGTTCCCTTAATCAAAGGCAACATCCACTGGATTAGATCTGCCTAAAATTATATTTTATAGGATTCAGCATACTTTACACCTTCCTGAAATAACCCTACATTTTTAACGACAATTGTGGTTGCCCGGCCTTTTGACCTGATAGAAAAGTAGTAGCAGCCCAGTTCCTTGAAGTGGTGCACGTCTGGATGGGAGCGGGGGGAATGGAGAGCCATTCATTAAAGTCTTCGCTGTGGGCCTGTCCGCAAGGATCACTGTACATCAAAGCCTGAAAATACATAGGCTTTTTCTCTCTCTTCGGTCATGTGCAAAAGCCATGTTTATTTGTTAAACTAGTCTCCATCCCCTTACCCTTACCCAAAAAGTCCTGTTTCCATTAATAAAAAACTGTGGCTGCTTTTTGTTTTTCGAACCAAGCCTCCGAGTGAATTATCTGGGGGCCCCCTGGATAATATACGAGAAGGCTCTATGGCATCAGCTGGGAAATCTGCAGCCAACATTGGAATAATCAAAAGTGACCCATATGCAATAATAGCATGTGTGACAGTGAAGAGGGGACATCAGGAAGCAGGTGGTCTATATGACAGAAGATCAATACTCCTGTAGAGGGGATAAAATAGATTCCAAATGGAAAACAAGCTCGTGGAGAATACGTCCAGGAAGACAAGAGAAGAGGAAGGAAAATAAGCCAGACGTGCAGAAAACAACACAACAAAGAGAAAGTGAGGGCATGTGTGAGGCCCACAGCTGATGTGACGATAAAAACTGACTGTGTGAGAGTCGATAGGAATTTGCTTCCCTGGCAAAGAAAGGGGGCGATGCAAGCATTCAGGAGCTCAAGCGACTCAGGTGAGCCATCTTCTCTATGCTAGTTTAATATGCTTAAAACGTATCGTCATTTGTACAAAGTGTTTACAGCTTCAAAAACTTGGTTTTGTTTAGTGAGGCCTAGTTTTTAGTAAGGAAATGAGGACAACCCATATTTCACTTCTTTTGAAAATATATTTCAATGAAAAGGGAGATGGATAGAGGTAAACGTAATTTGCATTACTTAGTTCAAAAGAAATGTTGCTTTGATGCCACTGCGTATACTTGCAGTGCTTCCTTGCTCTCCTGGGAGCTGGTTTGTATTAACATTCCATTCCTCTTTTTCATTATTGCTACCACATATATTAAAACACACGTATGCCCCCCCCCACACACACACAATTAGCTGATAAAAACCATAACAGCAACCTCCAGTATGAGAACTTTCTCCAGAACTCAATTCCAAACAAATAAAACTAAAGACTCTGACAAATGTTAATAAAATTTCATTAGCTTAAAAGACAACATTGGAATTTCATGATTCTTTGTTCCTATCGTGGGTCGCGTGAACCCGTGCTTCCAGGGACTCCCGTTATTCTGCAGTTAGGCCTGGAGAATATTTCAAATCTCCTTCAAATGGTGGAACATTGCATTATCTACAGCGTCATCTTGATTTCTTCCTTTTATTTTTTTGTAAAGGAAACTCGCAATGCGTTGTTCCTCAGATGCTGGGAGAGGATTGGGGTGTCTCACTTCCCATCTGCTCACTGATACCCGAGGAGGGTTTTCCTCCCAACTACTGCAAACCTACATGGAAATCAGAAGTCAAGGACTGTGATCTTCTTACAGAAACGGCTTTAAAAATCTCCAGCTATTCCTGCAATGCAGCAGATGCGTGGGCTACTGCCCAGCTCCGGCTGGCTCTCAAAACTGCTGACACCAAGCCTGAGATTCTGTAAGGAAGCGGCGTAATGTTTACACAGAGCTGCTGGGGTTGATGAGATGCTCTCCTTGGCACGCTCTTCAAGTACATCTTTTGTTCCTGCATCCCCACGTTGCTTGAAACGGTCTTGCTTTCCGTGGCTCTGGGCTCACTCTGCCTGGACGGCGAGCTCCATGAGGGCAAGTCTGTGTGTAATAATTCAGGTATCATCTCTCACAGGGCATGGAACATGGTAAGAACTCTGTGATCACTTGCTAGCTGAATAAATGGAATGAATAACCTTGAAGAAGCCTCCTAAAGGCCAATCACTTCCTGAATCTGGCAGGTAGCTCTGTGTCCCTAAAGGAAGACACATAACTGAGAAGAGCCCACTCCGCTACCGCCTGGAGGGGAAGAAAAGCCAAATAAGCCCTGATGCTGAGGACCCATTTGGACCAGCACAGGGTAGACTATAACTGGGGGCTGTGCTGAGAAACACAGGCTGAGCCCTGCGAGCAGCTCATTGAAAGGGAAGGAAGGTTTTAATGAACCGCCTGGAGGGCTCCGCCTGTGTTTCTCAATACAGCCCCCAGTTATACACTGCCCTGTGCTGGTCTTTCTTTCCTGACTGGAATTCCTTTGCTCCTAAGGAGGAATCTCAGCCATGGTGAGCCATCTGCATGTCTGGAACCCAACCAGGGAGTGGGATGCCGCTTCCAAAGTCAAAACCAGGGTCAAGTTTTTGCCTTTTGACCCTATTATTTTAATTTTGGGTGAGTCTTAAAAAGTAGAGATACCTGGATGATTACAGCTCCAGCTCCAAGTTTCTCGCAGCCCCAACCTCCATGCCTGATATAAAAGGTCCAGGAGACTGCGGGCCCCTCCTGCCACTGCCTTTCTCCTGACTGCCCAGCCCTGCTGGCCGAGCTGCCCTGCTGCAGTGTGACAACGCCTGATTCATGGCTGTCTGCGCTCAGGCAGGCAGGCTTTCGCTGGAGCCTGCACAGCTGCTGTATCCTGACAAGAGCCCACGTTTTATCAAGTCTTTCCCTCAGGAAGATCACAAACCACGTGGCGCACAAACATCTCTTCATCCGGCCCCATCGCTTGGGAAGGGAAGACTCCGTGAAGCCTTAGAGAAAGAGGCTGTCAGAACTCTGACAAAAATGCGGCTGGTGTGCAGAGGGTTACTCTGTCCTCCAACAGAATGTACCATATGCTCTTCTGTAAGCACAAGTGACTGAATTTATTCTTTAGCTGAAAGGTAGTTAAAATGAGTTGTCAAACACTTTCGGTTAGTACCATATTCAAGACTCTTTTTTTGTTGTTGTTTCAAATGGCTCTTTGCGTAATTAGGACATTCTTAAATATATTAAAAAGACCTTTCGTCTATTTACTTATTTAATAATTTTCAAATTTAAGTGTCAGGAGCAAATCAAGGAAGATCTAATATAGAAATGCCTTCTGTGTTATTAAACAATGCATTTCATCTCCAGGACTTCCAGATGGATATTTCAGTCTGGGGCAGGTGGATAATGCTAGCAGCCCTCCCTACAATGCATAAACATACATGCATGTACACACACATGTGCACATATATGCATGCACACACAGTTATCTCTCTGCGGAGTGCTACAAACTCTATTTTTTATGCCACGGGCTATAGGATATAACCAAGTGAGAATTATAGTCTTTTGTGGTTTCAGAACAGTATAAACGTTCCTTAAAAAACTAAAAATAGAACTACCATATGACCCAGCAATCCCACTACTGGGCATATACCCTGAGAAAGCAGTAATTCAAAAGGACACATGTACCCCAATGCTCACTGCAGCACTATTTACAATAGCCAGGACATGGAAACAACCTAAATGTCCAATGACAGATGAATGGATAAGGAAGATGTGGCACATATGTACAATGGAATATTACTCAGCCATAAAAAGGAATGAAACTGGGTCATTTGTAGAGATGTGGATGGACCCAGAGTCTGTCATACAGAGTGAAGTAAGTCAGAAAGAGGAAAACAAATATCGTATATTAACACATATATGTGGAATCTAGAAAAATAGTACAGATGAACCTATTTGCAGGGCAGGAATAGAGACACAGATGCAGAGAACAGACATGTGGACAGGGGGGTGGGGGAAGGGGAGGGGGGACGAATTGGGAGATGAGGATGGACATATCTACACGACCATGTGTGAAATAGACAGCTAGTGGGAAGCTGCTATAAAGCACAGGAAGCTCAGCTCAGTGCTCTGTGACGACCTCCTAGATGGGTGGGATGGGGGAAGGAAGCCCAAGAGAGAGGGGTTATATGTATACATAGAGCTGATTCACTTCATTGTACAGCAGAAACTAACACAACATTGTAAAGCAATTATACTCCAATAAAAAGGGAGGAAGGAAGGAAGGAAGGGAGGGAGGGAGGGGGGGAGGGAGGGACGGAGGGAGGAGGGAGGGGGAGGAAGAAGGAAAGAAAGTCCTTTGTGGTTTAATAAGGAGCTAAATGAGAAGAATCAGAATGTCCCCCTTGATCAAACCCCAGCCTCTATTTGCTCATCCTATCTGGGTTTCAAATGACCCCTGCTTCCCAAAGCCTAACCACATTCTCTGTGAACCACCTGTGAGGACTTCACCATGGGGACTTGAAGACTTTGTGGGAGTGTCAAATGTATTTTATAAGGAAAACTATGTTTTACTCTTTTGAAGCTATCAAACAAAAAAAGAGTGCTTTTCAGTGTCGTTTTAATACATGAACCTAGGGATAATTTCCTTAGCCAAGTAAGGGAGCTCTCTTGACTCCATTTCCGTGCACACTGATATTTGCTTGAACCCACCCACCTGCTGGTATAGACAAACGGGTAACTTGGGAGATTTTTTTCTGTTCCTTAATGTATCAAACCCCAGCCTGATTCTTGAAAAAATAAATATTCTAAGAAAAAAATTAGGGGAAATATCTGCTTATCTCTCCTTTTTGAATAAAGAACAACACAAGACAGCATGAGCAAGGGACTAGCAAAATGAAAATGTGGCTTTAGAAAAAGTTATTCACAATCTGAGTAGCAAAATTCATCCCAGGTGAAATCTTTTCTTTAGAGAAGTGGATGATTTCCTTGATGCTCTAAGTGCAAATGGTATTAGATATTCAGGCACCTGATCTAGCCACCCGGATGGGTTTTTGGATTCTGTAAAATTCATTTTCCTTTACTCTTAAAACATCATTTATTTTCTTTATCTAGGTATGTAAAGGGAAAGAGAAACAAACAAACAGAAATAAAAATTACTGAAGAGGGGACATAACAAATCATTCCCTAAGCAGTAATAGTTGTGGAAAGCGGCCTTTCACATCCACTAACTTTTTTCTCTGAGTGAAAAACAAACACAAGTTGAACATATTTTCCCTTGAAAGCTGCAAAATGGTTTGTATTCTCAGAATTATCAAAGTGATTCTGTGCTCTCAGAAGCATCAAACAATTCACAGGAAAAACTGGAACTACTAACCTATTAGTAACGATATTTAAAGACGGAAGGAGAGAAAACTGAGGAGACAGTTCTCCTAAACATGTCAGTGTAAGAAAAGAAGGAGACTTAAAATGACCTGTCCAGCTTAGAGCAAGATGTTTGAAATGATAATTAGGAACTCCGATCATTAGAGTTTTGCCTTTTTATGCTAATTGTATCTATTTTCACTTAGTCTTCCTTTTTCACAAGGTTTAAAGTAAATCTTCTGATATAAAACTACTGAATTAGACAAATGACATTTGTTTGATTAATGTCTCTCATAAGCAAGGACTCCATGACGTCTGCATGTTTCTGTCAGGTGTCATTTAGGCTACATTTAAATTTAGGCTAGGATCACGGAGACACTGGATAAAGGATTGGTTTCGCTGTGATGATGTGCCTTTCCTATAGGCAGATAATGAGTGTGAAATAATTTTTCATATATATGGGATGGGAGAAGGAACAGTGTCAACTCAGAGCATATTTTATTTCAAAAATAGAATAAATTTGAAATAAATTCCCCAAGGCTTGTAAGTAACTTTCACTCACCTAATTTGGCATGTGTTTACTTGCATTTATGTACCCCATTTGTATTACTATGTGACCCATATTAAACCAATTTAGATTATGGTTGGGGAACGTTAAGCAGATAATTTAGATTACCACAAATATCCTTAATGTGATATTTTTAATCACTAGCTAATTTAAATGGTAACAATTAAGATTGTAGTTATAATCTTTACCTGTTAGGAATGTATTTAGCTGCAGGTAATGAAGTACTAAACTATACTATCTTAACAAAATAGGTATTGGTTTTTTTCCCACAAAAAAGCAAGACGAGCTGTTTCTTTTTTTTTTTTTTTACATCTTTATTGGAGTATAATTGCTTTACAATGGTGTGTTAGTTTCTGCTTTATAACAAAGTGAATCAGTTATACATATACATATGTTCCCATATCTCCTCCCTCTTGCTTCTCCCTCCCACCTTCCCTATCCCATCCCTCTAGGCGGTCACAAACCACCGAGCTGATCTCCCTGTGCTATGCTGCTGCTTCCCACTAGCTATCTATTTTACATTTGGTAGTGTATATATGTCCATGCCACTCTCTCACTGCATCCCAGCTTACCCTTCCCCCTCCCCATATCCTCAAGCCCATTCTCTAGTAAGTCTGTGGCTTTATTCCTGTCTTACCCCTAGGTTCTTCATGACATTTTTTTTTTCTTAAATTCCATATATATGTGTTAGCATACGGTATTACGACAAGCTGTTTCTAATGTGAGTTGGACAGCTCTAGGATGTCAAGTCAGACATGTTTTCTCTCTTACAGTCACAAGATGGCTGTACAGCTCCAGGCATCACATCTGCATTCAAAGCAGGAAACGAGGTGAAAAGTGGTGTGAACCATGTCTATTCTTCTATACAAAAAAGGGAAAATCCTTTGCAGAAATAATCTTAACAGACTTCTTCTTAGATTCCATTGGCAGAACTGAGTCTCACGACCACCCCTTAAGCCCTGGAAACCAGGAGAGCAAGGAAAATGATTGTCGTGATTGGCTTTGGCTAATTGCAATCTATATCAGATCCAGGATGGCAAAGTATATTGCCATTCTGAATAAATGTGGGCTTCTGTTAGAAAGGAAAAAGGAGAATGGATGTTAAGTAGGCAATAACACTGTCCTACATGCATAAACAGAAATCAATAGTTCTCTTGCTTATTTGCCAAAATAAGCAAGCTTCAGTCTTCAAACTCAAAGTGTTTGCCCAGCTGACAACAGTCAAGCACGTCATCTCGGTATGGAAAGAAGCATACTTCCTACTCATTTCCACAGCGTCCTTCATATCTATCATCAGAACTGATGTTATATGACAGCAGAACTTAACCAAAGTTCAAATAAAATATCTTTCTTTTCCTACTGTTGTTTGAAAACTGCTTCATATGGGCCTATGCGTGTCTTCACACTCCATCTTCTCTACATTTGCTCTCCAAGGCAATAAGGAACAGGTTGCTTGGTTTGTTGTAAGATGCCCAGATCATCCTCAAGGTCTTTAAGCGAGTCGACAGAGCTTCACAGAAAGTTCACAGACGCTGGTAAAAGACAGACCTGAGCTTGCCCCCAAGTTTCTTCTCTTACTTGCTGCCTAATCTTTGGTAAGTTACTTTCTACTTCATTTTTCTCATCTGGACACGAATGTAACCATCTCCAACTCATGAGCAGTGACGAGGATGGAAGGGGTCACGTAGACCAACGTTCAGGACCCAGCATGCTGTGCTTCAACCTCTCCCCCTTAAAAGTGTCACCTCTCCTGGGAGCCAGCCGAGAGGAACCACTGCCCGCTGAGAATTTCAGGATTGGTTTTAAATCTCGCCCTTAAGTCTGCAGAGAAAAAATCTTCATTTCCCAGGTTACAAAAGGTCTTTTATTTTGCTGAGATAAAAAATGGATTCAAATCCTTCCAAGTTTAAATCTGCAGTCCTAGAAAATAGAAACCCGACTTGACAATTCTTGGAAGTTGGGGTCTGGAGGCTTCTGAAAACAGAGATCCGGGTCGCTGGGGATGAGGGAGGGGAACAGAGTGACCGCACAGAAGAAGGTGAAGAGGTTCTGAAGCTGTAGTCAAGGCTTCCTTCCCTGCGACCTTCAGCCCTCATTAAAGTAGCTGATCTCTCCTCTAACTGCGTTTTTTTCCTGAGTTTATTTTATATCCAAGCTAACATCAGTTTTATGATTAGGTAGTCAATGTTATCTGCTTTCTCAAGTGTAGAAATAGGATAATAATAATATCTTTTTCCGTGGAATTATGTGGGGATTAAATGAGCTAATGTAGGTGAAAGTGCCCAGCACAATGCTTGACTCAGGTTTGGTCCTTCAAATATACGCAGTAAGCATGCGCGTGTGTGTCTTCTGACTAGTTACTCATCAGAACTTTCCAAAGTAATTTTCATCATTCTTTGAATAGTTTGGGTCTTTTAATAAATTTCCAACTTTCTTCATTTTATTCATTATAGTCTTTCGGAAGTCTTCCCAAGGGATATAACATACGAACTGATGCTCTGCTACACTGAATAAATATTTCCAAACCATTACATTTATATGAAAAATCGTTTTTCATCTATCTGCAAAATTTCGTTTACAGCACAGACTGTCCGTGAGGAACAGACTTAATATGACTCTTGTCTAGAAATCATCCCTGAAAACAGCAAAAGCCACTCCTCTAAAGGGAAGTTTTGATGAAGAGACCTGCAGGGCAGAACTGATTCTTATATTAGAAAACTAACACCCTGGGACTTTCCGGGTGGCACCATGGTTAAGAATCTGCCTGCCAATGCAGGGGACATGGGTTCAAGCCCTGGTCCAGGAAGATCCCACATGCCTCAGAGCAACTAAGCCCGTGCGCCACAACTACTGAGCCTGTGCTCTAGAGCCCACAAGCCACAAATACTGAGTCCACGTGCCACAACTACTGAGCCCGCATGCCTAGAGCCCATGCTCCGCAAAAGAGAAGCCCCCGCTCTCCCCAACTAGAGAAAGCCCACACAGAACAACAAAGACCCAATGCAGCCAAAAAAAAAAACTAACACCCTGCCTTTACCAGTAATTCCTTTCCAAACATTCATTCCATGATGGGTAGACACAGCCTTAATGGCAAGTGAACACTGTATTTGAAGGATTGTTTTTGAAAATTGGAGACACATTAGGCATGAGTCTCATTTATGTAGAACTAGAAAGAGCAGCTCTGCTACTTGCAAAGCATTAGAACAAAATCCTGATCATAAATAAAATAAAAAGTCACACGGAGTGTTTTAGAGCTTAATTGACTATGCTGATTTTGGCATATTTTCTTTCCTGTTCTCCAAACTATTTAAGTAATAAAGTTTTAATTGCTATCTGCACCAATTAAGAGTCCTTGGCAAAATGCTTGAAAGCAAATAATAAGTGATTCAAATGTATAAATAAAATGAAAATATGCTAACATAGGAATGATAGACTGTACATACAGCACACGGGGGCTTCCCTGCAGGAGAATGGAAGAGTCCGCCTCTTTCTAATATTACCATTTTTTTCTGTAGCAAAGGAAAAGGCAGCACCAGCAAACAGAAATTGCTTTTCACTTTGCCAACAAGCTAAATAGAATGAAATTTCAAAGAAAGTGACTGGAAAATGTACACGGCTGATGCTAAATTTGCAAAAAATTCCAAAGATATGGGTACAGTTTGTCACAAAAATGATGTTGAAATCTTTTTGTTTTGTCAGAAAAATTATGCAAAGGAAAAAATTGCCAATTTTCCTCCTCCAGCTCTTGTCCTTGCCTATTCTAGAATCTGTTGGCTTTCTGAAGAAAAGAGACAGGAGTATTTTTACTTTTAAATCTTTTATTTTGCTAATCAATAAGAATCTGTGGCAGCCATGTTTCTGTGGGAGATTTCAGGAAGATAATAGGCCTGCATCTGTCCCTCACAGCATCAGAGGATGACCAGAGACAGAGCCTTACATGAAAGCCCTTTTTAGACTTCAAAATGCCCCCAAATGTTCATTTCCCTTATTAGCTAAATGCTGACTTAGATACATTGAAATACTGTTTGTGGAAAAGAAAATGAGATTCTAAACTCGGGATCAGAGGGAAATTAGATAGCCTTAAAAGTAAGGATGGAAGATAAGAAAAAACAAAACATTCTTTTACTAAGATTGATAGACCAGACCTAGATTCAGTCCTTATCTTTCATAACAACAGCAACGCACTTTTTTTTTCACAGATCAGAGGAGCACAGACTCTTGTCTGAGTCTTCTCTGAACACCCAGCCCTTAAAACATAGGAGGTCTATGCAAGAAGGTCTGTAAACACATTCAATGAATCAATGAATGTTCACTAATGAACAGGTACAGGGCTGAGGTTTTGTGTTTTTTTTTAACTTGCCATTGTTTATTTGTCTTTACATTAAACATATGAAATAGGTTTGGTCCTTCATTTTTTATAAAAAAAACCTAAAAATCGGAAAGGTATTTGCTATATGCTTACTCTTCCTAAGCATTTCACATAATTATATCATTTAACGTTTCCTACAGCTCTATGGGGTGAGCGCTATTATCCCCATTTAAAAGTAAGAAAATTGACATAGAAAAAAGTAAAATTATTTGCCTAACAAATGAGGCCCACCAAGCAGGATTCTAATCCAGGCAGTCTGACCCCCAAGACCTCACTCCCAGTGTGAATATTATTCTGCCTTCCCTGCTGAGGGCACACAGCAAGGATGCGGTACAGACAAGATTTTGTATCTGACTCTGCTTGATTCCAAAGCATGATCTCTTTGCATTCCACCTCCTGGAGAGTATTTCAAAAGTTGCCAAAATAGAAGATTGGAGTCAAAAAGAGTTGGAGGATTGGGAGTCTTGGTAGGAAAAACTGAAGTTGATAAGCCCTGTTTTGGGGTCAGTTTTGCTAAGGAGACAAAGAGGAAGACAGCATTGATGCATTGATGTGAGTGAGGGAAGCTGACCAGATCCAGGAGAGAGTCTGAATTCCATCACTAATGAGTGGATGACACTGAACGCTTTAATGCAACTGATCTAAGACTCAATTCCTTAAATGAGAGACTCAAGTAAAAGAGTGAAGCAAATGCTATGGAACTTGGGTTTTATACCAAAGTAAGCGGGACTATGAAGTTAGAAAATGCCATGTTAGGGCTTCCTTGTTGGTGCAGTGGTTGGGAGTCCGCCTGCCGATGCAGGGGACACGGGTTCGTGCCCCGGTCCGGGAGGATCCCACATGCCGCGGAGCAGCTGGGCCCGTGAGCCATGGCCGCTGAGCCTGCGCGTCCGGAGCACGGGAGAGGCCACAACAGTGAGAGGCCCACGTAACACACAAAAAAAAAAAAAAAAAAAAAGAAAAGAAAAGAAAATGCCATGTTAGAGAGTGACGGTATGTCTTAATTCTTTTATAGGAACTACTGGCTGTAATTGAAAAGTAATAGACCAGGTCTGCTTTGGTGGGAAGGAGTATATGATGTTCAATTCTGTTTCATTTGAAAGCTCTTTTGAAAGTTAGAATCTTCAGTTGGACCTTAGGGTCAGCTTATTTTTTTTAATTAAATACAGATTGCTCTAGAGTAAAGATCATTCAAAATCCAATCTATTTGTTTCCAAATCAGATACAAGGTATTTCTGAAAGAATGAAAGAATGATAACAATGAAAAGGACTTCAGAAATGCATGTAATCCAACCCTGTGTATTTAAGCCCTGTTTCCTCCAAATGTCTTTGAAATGGTTCAACCATGAACCCCTTCAATTAACTAGAGTCTATTGAATACTCTTTGTGTAACAATAATATTTATTGAACAATGCTCTGTGTCATATACAGGGCTAAACTTCATTTGGATTATCTCATTAAATCCACACAATAACCCTTATAAAGAGTGCTTTTATTATTACCATGTCACAGACAAAAGGCCTGGAGCATATAAGGAGGTTAAGGTAATACCCAAGAGTACAGAGGTCATAAGTGCTCAGGCCAAGATTAGAACTGGGTGTCCATAAATCCAGAGCCCATGAAGCTAATCCTCAAGTCGCAGAGAAACTACTTGGTGCTGTGTTAATTCGGAAAATTTTGTTTTTGGAAACAATATTCAATTTATGGAAAACTTGAAATAATAAGATGAGTAGCATAGGAATAGTACAAAGAACATCATTATACCCTGTACCTGATTCACCCATTAAAACTTTACCCACTTGCTTTGTCATTTGGAGGATAGATAATAGTTAGATAGATGATGATAGATAGACAGATAGACAGATAGATAGATAGATGACAGATTAACAAATTGATATTGTGAAAGGAAAAATCAAAATTAAGTCAGTATTGCTAAGAGAGCGCTCTAAAATGGAGCCAGGAGACCATTATAGAAGTGAAACTTTGCATGTCTCAGCCTGGATGGAATCTGATCTTTTGACCACTTGTTGTCATAAAAAAGTCACCCAGAACATCTACCAGAAACTCAAGATACTTATCCGACCCTTATCCTAAAATAACTCACAACAGCCTATCTACTTATTGGACCCCCTACCCTATAGTAACTCATGATTCCTTAAGGACAAATGTTTCCCAACTCGAGTCAGAGTTAATCACAATTCTCGGGGCTCTTTGTCTTCATAAGCCTCTGACTCTTTCTCTTCCCCAAGCACCCTTTTGCTTTTACCCTAACCTGTGTCTCCTGAACTGCAATTCTTAAGACCCCAAATAAACTCTTTTCTTATCTGCAGCCTTCTGAACTGTTTTTTGGTTGACATTACCAATAGATCTATAGATTTATACAGATAGATTAGGTAGGAAGGTAGGTGAGCAGGTAGATGGATAGATGGGTGGGTGGATAGAAAGACAGATATTACTTTATAGATATAGATACAGATACAGTTGTGTAACTTTTTTTCCTGAATTCTGAGAGAGTGAGCTGTATATGTCAGGGTCCATTATCTCTATATACTTCAATATCTAATTCTTGAGAATAGGATATTTTCTAAATAAATATCCTATTTATTTATAGGATATTTATTTATAAACTACAGTTATCAACCTCAGTATAATTAACATTGATAGGATACTTTTTTCTAATCCTCTGTCCTCTAATTTTGTCAATTGACCCAGTAATGTCCATCACAGCATTTTTCCCTCCAGTGCAAGGTCCAGTCTCAAGTCAGTTAATACATTTTATTATTATGTCTCTTTTGCCAAGTTTAATCTAAAACATCCTACAAACTTTGTTTCTTATGACATTGACAAGTTCGAAGAAAATAGCCCTTTATTTACATTGGGATATTCTTCATTTGGGGTTTGTCTGTTTCTTCATGATAAAATTCAGCTAGTGCATTCCAAGCTGGAATAATTCGTAAGTGATATTGTGTCTTCCTCAAGTTATCACACCTGGAGGCCCACTATATCCGACTGCCCATTGTTGGTAATGTTAAGTTGGATCAACCAGAGAAGGTTTGTCTTGTTTCATCATTATATATTGCTACTATATATTTACTATTATACAGAAACTAAATTGTACATAACTATATATATATATATATATATATATATATACACACATATATAATAGTCAATATATAGCTATATGGAGTTAGTATTATACTGGTACTATTTTTCCCCTTACAACTGTAAGTAATCTGTGGGGAGATATTTTAATACCAAATAAATATCTTGCTCCATCAAAATTTTCCTCTGAATCAGTAATTCTTAACTGATCCAATCTTTAGCAAGATGGTTGCAAAATGCTGATTTTCTAACTCCAGCACTTCCTCTATATTTACCAGTAGGCACTTGGGATTCTACTGTAAGCAACAACCCTCCCTTTTCCCTCTTTTATTTGTTTATCCCTATTCTTATTTTTCTGTGGTCTGTTACTGGGCTTAATTGTTTTGGTGCTCAGATTGTCTTAGGTGTTACCAGTAGAGGTCCTTGGAGCTGTTTCTGTACCCTTGCAATATGTCCCATCATTTTATTAACTGGGGGAAGGGGGGGCTTACTTTGTGGAATAAGAAGATATTCCCAACTTGTTTTGTACCCATTGTACCTCAGCCCTAAAAACAAACATTTCTTCAAGGAATCCTAATTCCTTCTCATGAGGGAACAGTATAGAGACAAGATGCTAGTATGATAAGCTTTATTTTTAATCTTTTATCATTCTTTAATGTAGAATTTCTAAAATTTTTAGAGCTATCAGAAATCTTCCTCTAATTAGAGCATGAACTCTTTCTTATGTATGTGCAATTTTAGTGGGTCTTGAAGGAGTTATAGGAGGATAAGGGAAGGGAGAAATATGGGGTAAGAAAGTAATGAAGAGCTTCCTGAATTCCACCCCTAAAATTTTTAAGTGGGAAATACTCAACCTTGAACATCAGGGAATTGGGTTTTAGAATGGTTAAGCTAAACATATTATGAAGAAATGTCATCCCATCTGCTTTTGTTCTATAATTTGTATTAACATTTCCCCAAGTTTGTTCAGTGGAAATTAGTTTTATAAGTTCCTCTTTGAGAAAGGCACTGTGGTCAAGTTTAGGCAATGATGCTTACCAAATATTAGCAAGTTAAAGGCTCTGTTAAGTCCTGCATTAGAGAGACAACTGGTTAACTTTAACCCAGTATCGCCACATTTATTTGAACCCCCCCAATAACGCTTGTTCCCATCATTCAGAGCATTATTTGAAAATGTTAATCTGTATATTTGAAGCTAATTTGTATATCTGAAGTATAATGCTATTGAGCTGCCTTTAAGGTCCGTCCTCTTGTCCTTTTCTCTTCCGTAGCCCGCTGAGCAGCTTTCTATGATAGCTCTTAGTAAATTGCTTTGCAACCAGTTATTTGCTTATCAAACAGTTCCATTTGACAGAAAGGTCCCAGAAGACATAAATTTGTTGTCCTCAATATCTGCCATTTCTGTTACAGTACCTGGTACTTAATAGGCATTCAAAAGATACATCTGCTGTTCAGTTGAAGCAGTGACTTGCCTAAGAGATATCGAATTCACTCGAAATTTTATCTTAGCCCAGAAGTGTCTCTTCCTTCAGCTCTATCCCCCTTCAGTGAATTATTACCAAATTAAGTTTACCCTGGAAATTTAGGAATCACTCTCCTTTATCCTTAAAGAATAGATGTCCAGTGGAAAAACAAAGCAAAACATAGCCAGTGAGTGTAAAAGTTCATTTACCACTTGGATCAATGATGTTTTAAGTGATGGGTGTGGCCTCCGTCTCCATCTAGCCCAGGATGAAATTGAACCCGCTGGGCAGAGCTACTTGTTCATCACTTCACGGTCCTTTCACACTCTACTAGGGTGAATAAGACAAACAAGGTCCCTCCTCTCATGGAGCTATATTCTAGAGGATGAAGACAAATGAAAACGAAGTGAGCAAATAAACAAGAAAATTCCCCAGAGCCCTAGGCACTTTGAAGACAATAAAACAACATAATAAGATAGAGGGTAAAGCAAACAGGGCTAAAACTTTGAGGATGAGAAGAAGCCAAGCCTGTGAAAATTGAGGGTCTGAGAATCTGAGAAGGAGGGAACAGCAGGTGGAAAGGCCTTGGGGCAGGATGCACCTTGGAGCGCTAAGCACCAGGAGGGGCCCAGTGACAGTGAAGCACAGGCATCAGATGACATCCTATTGCTGCAGCATGCGACTATCCTTAGCAGCATCTTGGGAAGGAGGGGGATGAAGGAGTAAATGATAGAGAAAGGTTCGAAAGCTCTGAACAGCAATAAATAAAGGAGGCGAGGTTTTAAAGTTAAGTGATGGATGATAATGTACAGAATCTAAGTGAGCAACACGGTGGGAAAACAGCACCACTGCCTTAGCTGCTTATCCCTCAAATCTCCCTGCTGCCTTTCCTGTGCATTCCCACTTGGTTTCTTTCTCTTCTGCTATCAAAGTCTTACCTTCTGTATTTGCCTCCCCCAGCCCATCAGCAGATCTCTCTCTTCTTTTCTACTTTCGTTCTCCCTTTACCTTTCTTATTCTTCTTGTGTGTCATAGCTTCCCCTTCAGCTAGCCCTTCTCATTCATATTAATTTATTTGACAAACCTTCACCAAATTACTACTTTAACCAGTCACTCTTCTAAGTACCTGAAGAAAATACTAAGATGAATTAGCTTTAGTGCCCCCTGCCCTCAAGGAACTCCTGGGCTTCTATGGGAGACAGATGAACACATTGTTACAATGCAGTCTGTGCTATATAAACGTACAGACGCATAGATGGCCCCTCATCTTCATACGCCTTCTTCTCTCTGCCTTAAGCAATCATAATATGGCAACAGTCTCCTGGCATTCCTGCTTTCACCTCTCTGCCCTAAAATCTGTTTCACATGCTGCCTTAAAAGTAATCTCCCTGAAATACTGCTCTTGCAAATTTTGGAGTAAGAAGAAATGGGTTCAAAATGTGCCCTCTAAAATAAAAATTAAGTGCAGTGTTGGATCCTGGATAAGATCCTGGAACAGAAAAAGGGCATGAAGGAAGAAACTAATGAAAGTCAAAGAGGCCCACGGATTAGTTATAATACTGTACCAATGTTAACGTCCTAGTTAACTGTTCTATGGTAAAGTAAGATGTTAACATTAGAAGTAAGATGAGCGGTCTGTAGGAACTCTCTGTACCATTTTTGGAATTTTCCTGTAAGTCTAATATTCATTTAAAATATTAGTTAAATGGGGCTTCCCTGGTGGAGCAATGGTTGAGAGTCCGCCTGCCGATGCAGGGGACACGGGTTTGTGCCCCGGTCCGGGAAGATCCCACATGCTGCGGAGCGGCTGGGCCCGTGAGCCATGGCCGCTGAGCCTGCGCGTCCGGAGCCTGTGCTCCACAACGGGAGAGGCCACAACAGTGAGAGGCCCGTGTACCGCAAAATATATATATATATATTAGTTAAATGTTAATTAATATTAGTTAGCTAATACTGTTTAATGTCAGTTTTTTTTCTTTAAAAAAAAGAAAGAATACACATCACTGAAAATGTTCAAGAACAGGAAAAAATAGAGTATTTCTAGCAGTACTGTTCTTAATAACAAAAAACATAAAACCACCCAAATGTCAAACAGAAAAATGTCATCCAAAATATTATTCATACAGTAGAATTCAGGATGGCAGTGAAACGAGTGGACTGCAAGTACACCCATCAACACACATGGACCTCGTAGACATATATCGGGCAAGAGAAGCAACTGTGGTGGAATCTGTGTGGTGTGAGCCCAGTTGTCTAAGGTCTGAGAACAGGCCAGTAGAATACTAAATGTAAACCTGTTTAGAGAAACACAGGTGGGTGGCACGTATAGAAAGAGAAGAAAAGGGATGATGACCACAGAAGTCAGGCTGGGCTCCCTCTGGCACAGAAGGGTGGAAGCAGACTCAGAGAGGAAACACTAGCTCTCCTCCTGGCGGTGCTCACATGTGTGTTTGTTTCATTATAATCCTTCAATTGCACATCTACCCCTTTACCATCCTTCTGAATGAGGATTGTGCCTAACAGTTTTAAGTATATACAAAAATTATATATTATTCAAAATTACATATATTCTCAGTAGGGGAAGGGGAAAATTTTCCTCTAACTTTCTAGGTTCTTCTGGCCGGTCAAAGAATTAAATTGACATGAGTCAAATCAACAGGAGAAAATCAAATTTAATTTTGTACGTACGGGGGCTTCATGAAAAAAGACCCAAAGACAAGTTAGGCAAGTGAGGCTTATATGCCGTCTGAGAGGAAGAGAAGGGGGACTGGGGCTTGGGACTGCAGAAGGAAGGAAGGTGATTCAGGGGAAGATGGAAAAGAGCAAATGTTTGGTTCACAAATGTTTGCTGGGCCACACAGAAACAGTGAGACTCAGAGAGGAATTTTAAGAAACAGACTTTATGAGGTCCCATTCCCCCACTACCCCCCAACTTCCCCACCCACAGTCTACACACCAAGTTCATATTATACTATAGTTATCTATGGCATCTATGGCATCTATGAAGATAGCTCCCTTCCTGGAACAGATCCTCTATCTACATTCTTTTAGGCAGTTAAGGGGAAGGTCAAAAGAATAACTTCCTGAGTCTTCTATTTCTTAAAACAATCAGCCCCAAATAATCCTCATTATTATTTAGCTCCCCTAGTGCTCCAGCATTACTGTGTGACTCCAGGCAAGTTGCTTCTCTTGCTTATTTGTTAGTCAACTGATTGTGATGATGACTAAATCAAATGATGTGTAAAGCACTTAACGCAAGCTTGGCCAATAGTAAACGCTCAATAAATGCTAGTTTACAAATAAAGATACATATAAATAAATTTTTAAGCATATAGCATTAAAAATAAAAAAGGAGAAATGGTCTCCTCAAGGCAGAATTAAACCACTTTATTATCATTATTATTATGCTTGTTATTATGGTGTTAAAGTAATAATAGCTAACATTTATTGAGCTGATACTATGTTTCATGTTTCAGGAGCTGTGCTAGTTCTAAGGGGACCCTGGATTCTGGATGTTTAATTTTGTAGGTGATTCTACCACAGATGAGAGTGGATCCCCACTTGGAAAAACAGAGCTCTAGCAGTACTGTCCCATAGAAAGAGGACACAAGTGTTTGAAAATATAGGTCTTATCATTACACAATTATGGCAAGGCAAACAGATCAGAAAACGACTGCCATCGAAAAGGTCGTTTGTTATATTCACAGATCCCAGGAGGAGGGGCAGGTCATTCCATGGGGAGCCACCTGGGGAAGTACCAGGGTCAGTCAGGAGGCAGGGAGTGAGGTGACAGTGGGTGAGAGTCTTTATTGTGGGTTCCACAGGGAGGAATGGGTGAGGCAGGGCAAGCAGGTTTGGGATTGGCTAGTTTGAATAATTTCAGCTGGCTCTGGGGCATAGGGGCTCTTCCTAGCTGTCTGGTACCTGGACCTAGGATGATTAGGGCAGGTGGATACCGGCCTGGAGTGTAAGAGCCGAATAAAGGAGGTAGCTGGGGGATATGGGCTCTGGATTCGTCGCTTTGTATTAATATATGGAAGGTGCTCTCACATGCCAACTTTTACTATCTAGAAATTGGCAAACCCTGGGAGACACAGCCCCTTCGGGGTCAACAAGGTCCCAAGATGCCAAAGCATCGAATACAGAAACTAGAAAGTGCAGTTGTAAAGCTAGTCACAGACGTAAATGTACATTTCCTAGTAACCGAGAGTGAAAAAAAAGGAGAAATGAATTCTAAGGAAATGTCTTAAATATTATCATTTCAACATGCAATTGATATAAAAATTATTAATGAACCATTTTACCTTTTTAATACTAAATCTTTGAAATCTAGGATGTATTTTACACTTAAAACAGGAGGCGATTTTGACGAGCCACATTTCAAGGGCCACATGTGGCTAAGGGCTACTCTGTCAGACAGTGCAGCTCTAGAGAACCACAGAAGAACTCCGTGAGGTTGACAGAGACTTCCGAGAAATCTCTGAGCATCTGCGGGGGCAGCCGTGTGGCTCATTAAAATGATCTCTATCCTCTTACTCCCAGCCCCGCCTCAGCACATTGTCAACGCTGCTCTTGTCTTTTCGGAGCCCCTCCCTCTGCCCTCCCCCTCAGTACCAGGTCCCCCATCACTGCTGCCACCTCCTCTTTCCCCATCTCCCTGTGAGTGGTCTCTCCTGGGTTGGACAAAGGAAAGATGCTGCTACGGCTTTTCTCGAGTTACTGGCATAGAAATCACCTCTCCTGTGGAAGGGACTGAGAGTGACCTTGGTGGGGAGAAGGATGCCAGAAGAACTTCCTGAACAGGCTTTGGCTGCCAAAAAATAAAAATTTTAAAAAGATAATCACAGGTTCTATAGTCACTGCTGTATGCACAAAACAACCCTTACCCAACAATAAAACTTCTTTCTTGGTGATTTGGATATAAAGAAAGAAAACGGACTTTTTTGTCGTTGTTGTTGTTATTGCAATCTATATGTCAGCTAAAGGATCACAAAAGAAAAGCCAAAAGATAACAATTTATATTAAAGGGTAAAATTATTTAAAACAAAGTAGTTTGCTAGTCTCAGAAAACAACTTCAAATCATGTCTGCTTTTTCACTTTTGCCTCTGATCATTTGCAATATCTACCAGCATTCTTGGTGACAATTCAAGCAGTTTTAATGCCAAAATGAGCAAGGTCCATGTAGCACTTCTCAACCTACACATCACATGACAAGCTAAGTTTCTCAAGATAATGTTCCCTTGGTTTCAAGCTCATTCGCCTTTGATCTCTATTTTTTTAAAAAAATAAATTTATTTATTTTTGGCTGCGTTGGGTCTTCGTTGTTGCGTGCAGGCTTTCTCTAGTTGCAGCGAGCAGGGGCTACTCTTCCTTGCGGTGTGCAGGCTTCTTATTGCGGTGGCTTCTCTTGTCGTGGAGCACGGGCTCTAGGCATGTGGGCTTCAGTAGTTGTGGTACGTGGGCTCTAGAGTGCAGGCTCAGTAGTTGTGGCACATGGGCTTAGTTGCTCCGTGGCATGTGGGAATCTTCCCGGACCAGGGATCGAACCCGTGTCCCCTACGTTGGCAGGCAGATTCTTAACCACTGCGCCACCAGGCAAGTCCCTGATCTCTATTTTTAAGGTATAAATCTGACACGCAGGAAAGTGAGGAATAAGGAGCATTGTCCTGAGCCAGGAATCCTGTGAATACATCTCAGGCAGGTTGATTCACAGCTCAGCACACAACCTGCGACCTGAGAGGTGCCCTTGTCTTCACTGTGTTTCCTATAAATAGTGGTTGACTACAGATCTTCACAGAAAATGTCAGCTCCAGTGACATTTCCAGGACTAAGAATTTAGATCTACCTTAACGTCTTCTTGAAGTTTCATAAAAGATTTATAAAAATATAGCTACAGGGCTTCCCTGGTGGCGCAGTGGTTGAGAGTCCACCTGCCGATGCAGGGGACACGGGTTCATGCCCCGGTCCGGGAAGATCCCACATGCCGCGGAGCGGCTGGGCCCGTGAGCCATGGCCGCTGAGCCTGCGCGTCCAGAACCTGTGCTCCGCAACGGGAGAGGCCACAACAGTGAGAGGCCCGCGTACCGAAAAAAAAAAAAAAAAAATATATATATATATATATATATATATATATAATATAGCTACATCTGGTAACAGCCACTCTAACTTTGCATGTTGAAAATAATTCTTGTTTACGTTGTTATTCTCAATCAAGTTACTCCTCATGAACATCTCTGGTAAAACTCTCTGAACTTGAATGAGAATGAACCTGAACTTTAAATGGTCTTGAAAAATATGCATTGCTATTCCTTATAAAGTAGTACTTAAAAGGCGCATGGGTTATACAATGACACGAAGCAAAAACTAGGGCTTCGTTCTCGGTCTCAATTACTCAAGCGATACAGGACAGAACGATGCTTCAAGAGATTTCTCAGAAACCCTCCACATCCATGATTTCAAGGGAAATCACTAGTGTGTCTTCAAAACACTAGTTTGCACTGGTGGAATATCTGTCTGATGAAAGGCCACAACCCAGTACAAGGTAATCATTAGGGAGACATTATTATTATTTTGCTAATTAGTCAAAAATCATTGGCTTTCCCGTGGCTTCTTCCTGCTGAGCAATCATTTGATCTCGCTTATGTTGACAAACACGCACGTCACCGATTCTGCTTCATTTATCATTTGACAGGGACAATGTTTGCTTCTTCGTGTGTGAAAAAAAGAAAACTGAGTGTAAGCAAACAGGCAACAGGAACCAGGCGATCACTCAAACTCGTTTTCTTGTTTAGTAATAAATTTATAAATAAATAAATAAACAAGTAAACAAACAAATAAATAAAAGGGTGCAATTCCTTGCTTCCTAACAAACTAGTTTTTGTGTGCTCTGGCAGGTGCTAACAGAGATTTCATACCCTTAAGAATAAACCAGACGAGAAAGTGAGGAAAATCGGCATACTTAATGCTGAGAGAGGGGGCAAGTGAGAACCTAACAAAAGACTGAAAAATCTTATGAAAGAGTCAAAGATGTGGGATATTCTTTTTTCTGTTTGAATTAATAATATCGAACATACGTTCAGCTAGAAAGAAAGATAAAAAGGACCTTCCCTTTGCCTCTACTTGGTTGAAATATAAGAAAAATGTTACATTCTGTGTAAGACAGACTTTCAGATTCAGTGTGACAATCATTTGAAATTCCAATCAGGCTGCTTAGATTCTGTTACTAAAAAAAAAAAAAAGAAATTAAATCAGGAACTAAAATAAAGTGTCTAATAATTGCTTTGGGAAAAATATATTTGCTTCTATAGAGGAATGTGTCAGATAGAGCTTAGCGAAATTTTGTAGTCGGGGCAGCCCTGGCCAGTTAACGGGATCAAATGCTTGACTGACTGGTTGATTATTTATGCAGAAATCATCATTATGATAAGAAAAAAGAAGTGGATTCAACGGCTTCAAGTAAAAGGGCAGCTGGAGGTGGCTAAGGGGGGCAGATTGGGACAAGAGTGAGGCAAGGAAGGGGTCATACATCCCAGGTTAGAATAAACTGGGAAGACTAGTCGGTTTCTACAAGGAGGACCTGGTTTGGGAGCCTGATGTTCCCAAACAGTGTCCAGGTTCTATGTTGCCTGTAATCTCAGGTGGATTAAAAATCACTTCCTTCATCTGCAAAACAAAATAGCCATTTCACCCAGATACTGCAACTCAGCTTCAGACAGACCCCAAAATTCTTAAAACTGCCGGTGTTCTTATATGAACATTGAAAAAATCTTAAATAGAAGATTAAGTGGTTGCTGAGATGTGAGAAACACAAGTCAAGGAACATTCCCTGTATGTTCTTACGTCTGTTTTTTTCTCTTTTTTTTTTTGCAGTACGCAGGCCTCTCACTGTTGCGGCCTCTCCCGCTGCGGAGCACAGGCTCCGGACGCGCAGGCTCAGCGGCCATGGCTCACGGGCCCAGCTGCTCCGCGGCATGTGGGATCTTCCTGGACCAGGGCACTAACCCGTGTCCCCTGCATCGACAGGCGGACTCTCAACCACTGCGCCACCAGGGAAGCCCCTTACGTCTGTTTTAAAAGTATATGTTCAGTGACATGGATGCGATAATCTATTAAAGGGTCGTGTAATTTTTATTAGCCGTGAAAACTCCACTTATATAAATTCCTTTTAATTTTTACTAAATTTTACTCATGGTTTTCATTTGTGAATGTAATTTGTATTAGGGAAACAGTACCAAACTGCATTTTCAAAAAACCTTTCCTGCTACTGAAATTTAATATGTTATAGCTTAACTTCTGTATTTGTTAAGTAAGAGGCATTCGGGATTCAATAGTTTAAACCCTTTCTTTACCAGCATCCCAACAAGTGTTAGATTTTTCATCAGACAAGAAAAATATTATTTAAATAATAATAATAGTCCACAGATAATTTTCTTGGGGAATTTTAAGATGTTAACTATGCCACTGCCCTCTTATACAGGAATTTTTAAAAGTGAGGCCATTTCCAAGTTTATGTGGTAAGTGGAATCAAGGTGGCCTGGATGTCATGCTCTAAGTTAGAGGAAAGTTATTAGCTAAAAAGAAAAAAAAGCTACAAACTTTATCTAAAGTACTTTTCTAAGCCATTTTAATAAACAAAAGCAAATTTACCATGATGAAAGAGTAAGCAAAAACAAAGATCTTCCTTTTATTCTCCAGAAGACACAAAGTATAATTTGTTTAGGTACACAAACAACTTATACTTTGTGTCCAGAAGACACAAAGTATAAGTTGAGCTAGCATTTAAGTGCTAGCTCAAATGCTTTTGATCTCTGTTAAACGGTGGAGGTTGGTTTGACACACAATTTGTGTATGTATCTAATTCCACCTAAACATTTTGCCAGAAAAACGAAGTCCCAGGGCCCTTATTTTGCCAGCTAACTGTCCAGAACACCTTTTTCCCCTTCCTCTTAACCCATGCTTTTAGAGATAAAATTAACTCCTGAAGAATAAAATGCTTTCTTCAGAATGTCTGACAACTTTACAAAGAGAAAAATCAGTGTTTTAGTCACTATTTGCAAATAAAATATTATAATAAAATGTTTCTTCTCATCTTAAATGGATGCAGGATATTAGCACATAGAATATTCACGGCTTAACTCAAATGATTAAAAACTGTAGCTGTCTCATTAATATAGGATTTTAAGGTAATGGCACAATGGCTCATTGGTTCTTTGTGTGAATAATGTGATCAAACGAAGCGGGGGAGGGGAGGGAGGCTAAAAGACTACAGAATCATAAGAGCTTATTTCCACTGGCCACGAGGAAAATACATGGAACAGTCTCCCCACTCTCTTTTCTTCTCCCTGACAATGATTTTGAAACGTTGAAGTACAACTTTTTGGGCTACTGTTCGTCAACAATGATGGCTAAGAGGTACCTGGCAGAAGAAATCAAACTATGTGCTTATTAACTTGGATTATTAACAATTTGCCCACATTTCTTTTCCACTTGAAATTATAAGGGTTATATTTTGAGTTTGATTATAACTCTTGTATGTCTCCAGGTATGGTGAGAAAAGGGACACACGCACACACACACACACACACACACACACACACACACACACACACAAACACACACACACATCTCTGACCTACTGCCTTTGGTTTCTTATCTATCAACATAGCATCTCATGTTTGCCCATTTGAATAGCATCTTTGTTCCAGACCCATGAAATTATTTCACACACTATACCAATTAAGTCCCATCACAATTGTTCTTTTCTTAGGAATTATCCCATATTCCAGATCCAAAAGTGCAATCACAGGGAAAAATGAATATTCCAAACAAGAACTAAAAGTGATTTGAAAAATCCCACTCCTTACTCATTATTTTTTCTCAAGTGTTTGGACCATTTTTATCTCTCTCAAGAGTGCTGAAAATCTACACACATGCAATAGAGGCTTTAAACCAAGTTACATGAACATGGAATCTGCTCTGTGCAAAAAATAGAAATATCATATCACATTCATTTATAGTAATAATTTCATGCTTTGTCAGCCTGTCATCTGTTATCAAAATTGTGGACAAATACCCAGATTAATTTGTTCAACGATAGGGTAGCACTGCAGTATAATACAAGGCTTTTCTTTTCATTCTTTGTGTCCCAAATCCTATAAAATAGGGCAAAAATAAACAAAAGAAATACACATGTTGTGTACGCATAGTGTGCAATCTATGCATTTAAAGAGGCAGGGTTTCTCACATAAAGGTAACCACGAAAAACCGACTCAAAGAAAACCAAATCAATTTTCAGTAGACAATGGAACAATTAAAAGGCATCATGACTGAATATGTCTTTCCCACTGCAGCTTGGGATGTATTTTTAGGGTTAAGTGGGCCGCAGTCAAGCCTCCTGTAATCCCCTCATTCTGGAAGGCAGTTTGCTCCAGGGCCTGAGCTGGTCCTTCTTCCCTAGCTTGGTCTCTGCCACTGCTTCGCCCGCCTCCCTGTGTCCAACATCAAAATCACACACCGTCAAGAGGAAGAAAGCCCTCTGCTTCCGCAGTCATTGTGAGTGATGGCAACACACCAGGACGATGGCGAAAGTGTCGGAGAGAGTGTGTTACCTCTAATCACCGGCAATTATCAGAGAGGCCCCCTGAATTCCGCCCTCTGTCCCAGGCCCTGGGAGGGAGCTCCGGTGGTGAACAGAACAGAGGCATTCTCAGGAAACCATTTCATCTTAAGATTTCTATACCGTGCATTTTTAGCCTCTTTTTTATGAGGGCTAGAAAGATACCACCTCACATTTGTTTCCCAGTGAATGTCACAAATCTGTTCTCAGACTAAAGAATATCCTTGTCAAGAGACGCTGCTAAAACCCCAAAGCAGACAGTTATTATTTTTGTTCCATTTTAATTAAATGCTTAAAACCCCCAAGGCACCCACAGTATTCATTCTAAGAGTTATTTATCTAGATAAACTGTATTAGTGTAGGTGAGAGATTATCATTTTATCACATTTTATAAATTACACGTGGCTACATGCCTACATACCAGTCTCCGCTTCCAGGAGATATTGTATTTGTTTAAAAAAAAAAAAAGACAGCATTTTATTTTTTTATACAACAGTTTTGAAAACTATGCATAGCACATTTCATTTACAATATAGGTTAGGTACATAATTCTGCTGGGTAGAGGTATAGCTGGACAACAGTGCTATTTCTAACTCACCTGAACAGGTTTAAAATTGCAAAAAGCTGGACTTATGCTTAAAGTTCTTGATAATGAACTAAATATATTTTCACAGCCTGCATGCACTCTTAAAGGCAGATCCTGCTGTGGTCTCCTCTGTAAGCAATGCCGTAGGTGTTTGCATATCAGCATAAGATGTTACAGTGTGGTGGAGGGCTTGAATACTTTCCAGAATGAGGGAGCCTTCATGATTGGTCCAATTGATCACTGCAGTCGCTTGATATTACATGAAAGATTGGTGTTGAAGCATATGGATTGGATAATAATCAGAGTTGTTCTGACATGGTCTATTTAATAATTCAAAAAGGAAAATTTGAAAATGATTCTGCACAAATCTGCAGCACCCAGGTGACACTTTATTTATAGCAAATGCTCTTTGTGTAGTTTGTGAGCTGTGCAGATTTTCTGTTCGATGTAGTTCTTTTTCTGAAGCATCAATATTCCAAATCACCATCAGCAAACAATCAGACACATCACCTGTCACTGTGTCAGGGGTTGAAATGTTCAGCTTCTCTATACACTGATGTAGCAGAAACCAACATGTAGGAAAATCACCGTTTATGCATGTGTCCAAAATGCATAGAGTTAAAGGCTTTGTGGAAGTGATTAGTCCACCTGGAAAGAAATACTTACTGGGAACATTCAATGTGGTCAGAGTATTTCTATTTAATGTATCTTTTGTACCACTGGAAAAATCCAGGGTGGGTAGAAATGCAGCTAGATGAGTGATGCTAACCTGCTCTCAGGTGAGCACACAGTCAGGCTGTTTCAATAGTTGAGAACTAAGAGCCAGGTGCTCATGGTTCCACATGAACACGTGGAACCTATAAAAAGGGTCTGAGCACGATGGGAGAGGGGCAGACGTGTTTCCACACCCCCCAACTGCTAGCTCCCCCACTATGCTCAAGACCCCCTTGGCGGGTACCCTCGCTGGTCACCCTTTTGAGTGAGAGTAGCACAATCTGTGGACCACATTTCCCCCCACCTGTGACATGGAAACAGCACTACAATACATCATGGGCTTTCTTTCTGACTACTCTAGCCAAAGAAATGATTCAGATGGCCCTGAGGAATTTTTAACATATGCTTTGGAAATACTAAATGGTAACAATTTAAGTTTTCAAAAGGAAAGCCAATCGTTACTGAAGGGCAGGAAATATATTCTTGTCTTACATTATACTGCTGTACTTCTATTTTTAGTCTCAAAAATTAATCACAGCATATGTGCAAGTGCACAATTCATAAGAGCAACCCTCGCCAATAGGCTTTGACTCCATAAACAAGGGCGGGTCGCGTGTTGCAATAACCACATACCATTTTAAATGCTAAATTTGTCTCTTAATGGTTTTGCTCACTAAAAAAATGATCTGACAGATTTTAATCTTGGAGGAAAGCTGCAATCTTTAGTATGTTTTCTAATCTTTTGTATTTCATCCTAGTAAGAATCAGTACATGAAGTGCTGACATATATCCAGCCTCAGAATGAACTAATTTAAATAGACATGGCCCCAAATTCTTAGCAGCCACATCAAAATGTACTCATCAGGGCTTCCCTGGTGGCGCAGTGGTTGAGAGTCCGCCTGTCGATGCAGGGGACACGGGTTCATGCCCCGGTCCGGGAAGATCCCACATGCCGCGGAGCGGCTGGGCCCGTGAGCCATGGCCGCTGAGCCTGCGCGTCCGGAGCCTGTGCTCCGCAGCGGGAGAGGCTGCAACAGTGAGACGCCCGCGTACCGCAAAAAAAAAAAAAAAGCACTCATCAGACACCTGGTTGTCAAAGGTACATGTTTTTCAATGTACAAAATAATTGTATGAACATTTTCTCTTCCCTGAACATGAATCTAAGAAAGACAGATGACAGTCAACATCCAAGGGAATTTTAAATTGAAAATAAAACAAATTAGCTGATACAAAAAGATAATAAAGTAAGAAAAAAGGTCTATCTCTCTTGGCCTAAATGTTCTTCATTCCAATCCCCAAACTACTTATAACCCATCACTATTGTTACTGGCTACAATCAATATTTGAGATGAGGCGATATGATGTGTAATGCCATTTTTCATTTTGGCTACGCCACGTGGCTTATAGGATTCTTGTCCCGACCAGGGATCGAACCCAGGCCCTCGGCCCTGAGACCACGGAGTCTTAACCACTGGACTGCCGGGGAATTGGGATGCCACTTAACATTGCCTAGAGTTATCTTCATTGGAAATAATAAATAAATACATCTGGTTTACATATAGCATGAGGAGCTTCAAAGAATCCTAGAGCACCCCTAGGGAAAGGAGGTGAAATCTGTGCTTCTGAATAAAAACATCCACTCTTTTTCTTGCAAGTATTTCCTACCATCATGAAGCAGTTACATTATGCTCCATCACCTCAAGTGCAAAGCTGTCCTCATGGGCTTTGATTTTCTGAAGAACATTCTGGGAGAATTTAATAAACAGGAAGGTTAGGGACACGTGGCATTATGATAGATTAAGAAGGTTAGGGACACGTGGCATTATGATAGATTAAGAAGGTTAGGGACACGTGGCATTATGATAGATTAAGAAGGTTAGGGACCTGAGATCAGAGGTTCTTCCTTTCATTTCTCACCAAAACTTTTAACTCCTCAAAAGAGAATGTAATCACACGGCCAGATGAAAGTTCACAGATGAGGAAAAGACCACGGCCTCTGTATGCACACAGGTGACAATTATCCGGGAATCTGGGTCCAAATATCTAGATGCTAACAGGAGAAGCTGATTGTATCCTTTCGCGGTCCACCCCCGTCTATCCTGTTCCCTGGCCACTGAAGCACCCCTAACTTGGTCTGCTCATCTCTCAAATGCATGACAAAGAGACAAAAAAATCCCTGCATTAGTTTGTTTCATATTTGCAATCTAATTTC
Source organism: Leucopleurus acutus (assembly GCF_964270905.1). Classification (NCBI taxonomy): domain Eukaryota; kingdom Metazoa; phylum Chordata; class Mammalia; order Artiodactyla; family Delphinidae; genus Leucopleurus; species Leucopleurus acutus. The sequence continues at coordinate 9,880,529 of NC_139159.1, read as the reverse complement.
ATCCTGAAAAGTATTTTATAAGTTAAGCATCATTAACCCCATTTTATTGATGATGACTGTGAACCCTAGAAAGTTAAAATAACTTACGTGGGGTCAGACCTCTGATAAAGTAGTGAAGCTGGGTTTTCAACCTTGAGCTTTAGCACCCAAGTTCCGTGACTTGTCCCATAACCAAACAACAGATAATAAATGACCATAAAAGAGCAATGCACACGTCGTAAATTTGGCTAATCAGCATTTCTACTTATATATAGCTCAGTCCACTCAATTATCTGTTATCTAATAACTGATTTAAATAACGATTAATAAGTACAGTCATGTTGTCAATTATGATTCACAGAACCAAGCCCATGCCATGAAATAATAATCACAGGAAAAAGACAGAAGAGACAGGGGATTCGTCAAAGGCTTTGTAAACCACTCTCCCCAAGACAAAAGTCAACAACATGGGGATTATTTAATTACATCATAGTATTTCTCTATAGGTGCTTACCTCAGGGGCGGGGCTATTGTCACTTTTCCTTAGAATGCTATTATTTTTATTTTTAGCCTGGTTTCTAAAGTAGGGAATTAGAGATCGCTCCCCGCCCCCAAGATCCAGCCCATCTCTAGCTGTTTCCGGGACAATGAGATATGAGGCAGCCCATCTGAAACTCTTTTCAATTCTCTATCGGGCACAAGTATGGTGTCTCTAGAAGTTACCTCAATGTATTCAATACAGACATTCCTGGAAGTTTGGATAAAGTGTGAGTTTTTTTTAATTGAGCACCTGTTTATATTTATTGGAATAGATGACTATTTAAAGAAAAACCCTGTGAATGCTTTCATAACCTCAAATACTGGATTTCAAAGTTAGTGGAAAGAGCACAGAGTTTATGCGAACAAGAGATCTGAGTTCGGGCTTCCCCGGTGGCGCAAGTGGTTGAGAGTCTGCCTGCCAATGCAGGGGACCCGGGTTCGATCCCTGGTCCGGGAAGATCCCACATGCCGCGGAGCAACTAAGCTCGTGTGCCACAACTACTGAGCCTGTGCTCTAGAGCCCATGAGCCACAACTACTGAGCCCGTGTGCCACAACTACTGAAGCCCACGCGCCTAGAGCCCGTGCTCCACGATGAGAGAGGCCACTGCAATGAGAGGCCCACGCACCGCAACAAAGAGTAGCCCCTGCTCGCCTCAACCAGAGAAAGCCCACACGCAGCAACGAAGACCCAACAAAGACAAAAATAAATAAATAAAATAAATTAAAAAAAAAGAGAGATCTGAGTTCAATTTCTGCCTTTGCTGTGTACTACCTTTCCAGAATGTCAGTGGTCTCATCCTTATTTTTTTATAGGACTGCTTCAAAAGTTGATTAAAACAGTTTGCATTAATGCACAATATAAACTGTAAATGTACGATGCAACTTAATTATCATCAATATGTCCTAATTTTAACTCATGCAAGAGAGATTGTAATCAAGTGGCAATATGAAAGTTAACATCTTTGATAACTCAGATATTTTTGCGATTATTTTCTCATAGAGAGATACCACTCTTCTTTTGAAATGAAACTGTGTCCTCAAGATCTGAAAAACACAACAGGTCTTGTTTAATGCCCCTCTCAACCTCAATCTAAACAAGAAACCCTGTTATACTCTTTCATAGTGTCTGTAATTTATCTTCACAGCACTTACTGAAGACTCTTTTTCAAAAATAAAGAAAATTAAAGACTATTGGCTTGAGCCCCCAAGTTCCTAGCCTATAAGAAGCCAAAGTATTCCCCATACTTTCTGCGAATCTCAGAGTATTTAATAAACCACAGCCCTTCTGTCCCCCATTTGGCCACCTCGATTTAATCTCTCACTGATCAGGGCAAAGAGAGCGGCACTTTTATAATTTTTCCACAGATGATCCACTGTATCGAGCTTTTCATGAGTTTAAAGGATCGCAGAGCACCTCACAGCTTTCAGCTTTCTTCCCCTTTTTTAGTTCTACCTCGACTGTCTCTTCCCCTTCCCCCCATACAGGAAAACTAGTCAATCCCTCCCTTGGTATCCATATACAGCCCCTTCAGTATCTTCAACACCCCCCAAACCAAGGTCTTTTCAGTATTTTTCCAAATAATTCTGATTCCATTCATAGAATAATTTCTACTCCCAGCTATTAACGTAAACTTTTGTGTCCCTGTTGTATTCATCTTTATTTGTATAATCATTTGTTGACCGTCTCCCGATTTGGACTGTCAGTTCCATGAGGGACCATATCTATTTTTCTCATCACTGAATTCCTAGCACCTATACATAAGTGCTCAGTAAATATTTGTTGACTGAAATTAATAAATGAGAATGAATAGAATCTAAAGGGGAGATGGGAAAGCAGTAGACAATGCAGTTAATTGTAGATTGACATTGATTTCCAATAAAGTTCTCTTTAGCTGTCTATGCTTCAGAAGTGGTTTCCTCCCCATTTTCCATCTTATTTGAAGAAAGAGGAGGGAGGAGAGGAAGAGAAAGAGGAGGAGGTGGGGAGGGGGAGACAAAACAATTTAACGGTCGATATTTAGACTGCATTGGGTTTTTAACGAAACATCTACTATTTTCCTCAAAGAACTATTAAATGTCATTTCTATTTAGTCTATTTAGGTATATAGCCAATGAATAGGCTTCATGATGGGGATACATTAGCAAGAAAACACTGAAAAAAACTAAAATAATTATTTACAGTGCTGGCATTTCTGAAAATATATTCAGAGACTTTTATCATTTTGTGTTAAGCTTTAACAAATAAGAATAATATTTATTGGCCTGAATGTGGACATCAATAAAATCCCTTTTGATCCCTGTTCTGTTTTAAAGAATTTCCCAATTTCTGGTTGGAATGAAATCAAAATCTGGAGCAGGAGGTGATGCCCTTTCCCTAGATGATAAAGAAACCTACCAAATGGCACAATAGATTTTAATATTACGGGCAAACGCATCTGCCATTTGGTTGACTTTCATTCTGATGAAATGGTTTGGGGTCAGCGCACAGTTGCAGCTCTTAAATGCAAATGCTGCCCGATCTGAGCACATGGAATGACATCAGCGCCTTTGATGAGAGGATAGAATCAATACAGAGGTCAAAAGTGCACCTTCGGGAGGAGAGCTGCAATCAGGCACAGGGATTCCCCAAGATTACAATTCCCCCGACCAGACAGAGCAGTTGCAAGAGCCTTCTTCACATAGGGGGGCTCCCTACCTACCACGCAAAGGACAGGCTCGTGAGGGTTTCTCGCTACCCACACTCATCTCTGCCCCGACTTGATTGGATGATGTTGCAAAGTTTGCCAACAAAATGCTGACATGTCAGACCAAACTTTCAGAAAATCAATACCAAATAATTGCCCAGGCCATGCTGGAAGATCAACTTATCCTGCATATTATGTACCTTCAGTTCTAGAGTGTGGTAAGCCTCAGAGCCCAGGGAGTTAAGCTGTTCTTATTGCGCATAATATACCTTTATATATCAGCAGGCAGCACAAATCATTTCCTTCCCCGCTGCGTAGTACCCAGTGATTCCATCTCGTCTCTATATTCATTTTTTGTACAGACTGATGCTCTGAAATGCTACGCTGCTGTCAGTTCCTGGATATCCCTTACCTGGCAGCCAAAGTGGAGTACTTAGGAATAATCTCTTGTCCTCACAGTAAACGTCTCCAGATGGTGGTACAGTTTGATAAGTTTAAGAAACAGATCACAATATCAACCATACTGTATTTCCCATAAAATCCTAACCTACAGAATGCACTTCTCAATTTTTCTACTGAATGGATAAGTGATGAGGTGAAACAGATACCAGAGGCCCTTTGTTATTGCAATGTTTAAGTAAAATGATTTCTGCATCCAACAATATTAAAAGTCAAGATATCAAACCAATTATAATATAGCATATACGTTTGTTTATACTTCAGTGACAAGAGCTATTTTGTTATAAAAATTAGAGCAAGAACCATATAATTCTTCACATTTCTAAACTCAGTTTTCCCCTCCCCCAATTAAAAAAAAAAGATTTCTCTTTTGGGTCATAGCTGTGTGTCTTCTACGCTATTGGTTTCAAAATGTGATTTCAAGCTTAGACAACAAAGCAATGACCTAGGAAAAAGCAGTTCAGTTGCCAAATGTATGAACGCCTAATTCCTACCCCCATACACTGTTGTTTTTATTATTGTGTTAAGAAAAATAGAGAGCTAAAAATATTTCAATAAAAATAACAGACATGCCTATTCAAAACTCTTTGGATGCTAAATTCCTGCCAACCTTGTTCATCTCAAAGATATCATATTCCCATTTATAGAAAAATCTACCACATAATATAATTTGGAGATGCAGGCATAGAATGGGGGGGGGGGAAGCCAGGAATAAAAAGAAACTATGTCAAGGTATTTTAGCATGAAATTGGCTTGAACAGGAGGGAAAAAAAGAGAAAAGGGAGTTTATAATAACTGGCACTGGAATGCATATTCACCTCCTTAGAAATATATTAATTTTACATGATTGTTCCTTTGCACTTTATGACAGAAAGCAAGGCCCTGTTAACATTAGTCCAGCACCATCCTTAATCACATTAATTCAGTAACGTTCTAATTGGAAGACGAAAGACTAGTGTTTTATTTACATAAATATAAACGATAAATGAGCAATTCCTGGATTGAATCAAATCAATACACACTGCATTGTCATGTTGACCTCACTAGCCTTGAGGTCAATAAATGTGTGAATCCTCAGAATAATATCCCATCAAAACCAGAGGCAAATCTCCGAGTCTCCAGGGATGTTTCCATCACTCCTTTATCTACTAGTCTGAGGCTAGCTGATGAATATGTGACGATGTTAGTTGGAGGAAATGCAATATTTAGAACTGAGAAAAAAAGACCAGCCCGGGTGACCCCCTGGCTGATATCTAGCATGTATTGTTGGCTGCATCTGGTAGGGGTTAGTTAGCCGGCTCTTACTCACCAAATGAGTGAACCACAGATGGATGCGCTCACACTGATGTGTCAGCTTAGCGTCCTGACTTGAAGAACAAGAATGTAATTTATTAACAACTGGAAACCTGGCACAAATATGCCATATCTACAGCAATTCACGAGAATTTTCTGTTTTGCCACCAAATTGTGCCTTTCTGCCAGGATACTGCAAACTTGTGAAAAATATGTGTTTCATGTCCACAATGCAATGAATTAGTGAACATTACCTAAAATGGCCTTAAGAGATTGGACCAGCCTAAGGTATACAGAGAAAAAAACTACACTTCCAGCAGCTTATCGAAAAAGAAAGAATACTGTTATATAGCAACTCATAAATTATTATCAAAACTATGCTATCTACAATATCCAAATATCAGAATAAAATTAAATCAACAAATACGTATTGATTATCTACAAATCCAGACTATTCATTAGAACTAAGTTTCAGGATCATTTACTCTCTGAAGGCAATTTATCATCTGATGGCAGATTAACAAACTGCAAAGACTGAAAGAGAGAAAAAGAGTCACGGGAAAATACACCAAAATATATAATGCATAAGAAAAGACTGTTTTTCTATCTTATCCCTGAGGCAACTTGAAAAGGAGTTCACTTTTGAAAGCTAAAGAGCTATCCAAGTTAAGAGAAATAGCCTATATTTCTGACCGCATGAAACCTAAGAATTAAGGATTAATTTGTGAAAAGATGGGATATAGAAGAGGGTTCAAGAGCAGTGTTTTAGACGAAAAGAAATTTTAATATACATTTTTGAAAACACAATATTTAAAATATTAAGGTATTATTAATTTTGGTACAATAGTGGAATTATAGTTGTTTTTATCTTTTTAGAGTATACATTAAAATTATAGGAAAAAATAATATGTCTGGAATTTGCTTCAAAACAATCCAGACGGAGAGAAATGAGGAGTTCTGTTTATGAAACAAGAATAACCATGAATTGATAACTGTTAAAGGTGGTTGATGGACTCATGAAGTATATTCATGATACTATTCTCTCCACTTTTGTATATGCTTGAAATTTCATACAATATTTACATGTGTATACAAATATATTTACAAATGTTTTAAATATGTATAAATTATAAATATATATGTATGTATACAAATGTTAAGTTTGCATATATGTATATACATACGTATATAAAATTTTATATTTATATAATACACATTCGTATTAGTAACACCTTGAAGGTTTATCTTTACCCAACACTGAACACTGGTTCTCCAGCTTTTTTGCTGAAAGTCTTGTCTGTCCCTCTTGCCAAAGTGTTCAAGAGTAATCCATCCTATATTCACTATATGTCAGGCCCAGTGTTAGGTTTTGAAGATTCAATGATCACTGACAGGTTTCTGATTTCATGGCACTTACATTCTGGAGGAGACAGGCATTTATCAAACACACAAATGACTAAGCAAGAGAGCTACAGATTGTGATCAATACTCTGAGGAAAGTAAGCAGAGAAATAAGATAGAGAGAAACTGGAGAAAGCCACTTGAAGGATAGTGGTCAGAGAGTCCCTCTTTATGTAGGTAACATTGGAGCCCAGTCCTGAAAGATAAGAATGGACCAACCATGTACATGTTGGAAAACATTTAAGGCAGAGGGGTTAGTTCAACTGATGATCCTAAAAAAAAGAATAAGCATGGTATGTTTAAAAAAAAAAGGTCAGTTTGGTTGGAATGAAGAATTGACCACACTTGATATGGGGCATCAGAGAAATAGAGACTCTATCTTTATTTCATCTATCTATCATCTATCATCTATCATCTATCTATCTACCTATCTATCTATCTGTCTATCTATATAACTTTACGTAACATATATCCTTTATACCCATAGCTATAATACATATATTACCCCTAATACAAATATGTATATTTTTTATCCTAAATATGCAATACATAATTTTAGATTTAAAATACATTTTTATTATTACAAAGGTAATACAAGTTCACTGAGGAAAAATTTTTAGATAAGCTAAAATAAGAAAATTAAATGAGAGACCCATAACCTCCCCATACAAAATGAGCCACAATTACCATATTATTCTTTTAATCTTTTCCTTTCATATTTTTGAATAAAATAATGTAAATATATATAGAGAGAGACAAATTTTAATCTGATTTATTTCATTTAACAATATAGTGTGAATAGCTTCCATCTCAACTATTTATTACACATTAATTACATTGTGTGGATAATTTATTTAACCCATCCTCCAACATTCAGTAAGTACATTACTTCTATTTTTTCACTATTATCAGTAACACTGAGATGAACACTCATAGAAAACTGTGTAAATCTTTAATGATTTCCTTATGATACAATTCTAAAAGTGGAATGACTTAGCCAAAAATCATGTACAACTTTCAAGGCAAAGTGCTTACTTTTGCTGGAAGAAATGTGCATCAAAATAAAAATCATTATCTCCACATTATTCAAATCTCCTTTCTGTTTTATTTTAATTCTAGATCTTCGAACTTCTACTGTCTGCAGATTTAAATCCTTATGTAGGACTTATTCCCCCAGGATGGTATTTAAGAACAAACTCACGCAGACAGACTTTGATATTTTCTTTTAATAAGATATATTGAATTCATCCTTCACATTAAGAAAAAAGAGTGGGGGGTGAAGGTGTTTGTTTTCTTCTCTTTTACTTGGGGATCACATTTAACCTATGTGATAAATCCTAAATTGACTTAGACTCCTACAATTAGAATCGGGAAGAAACAGAGTTTCCTTATTCTTGTTCTTCTCCCCTATTCAATGGAATTTGCCAACGTGGCAAATATGGTGCTCAGAAACGAACATGACTTTGTTTCCCATGATCTGAATATTGTATTTCAATTAATGCTGCCTACAGTGCTGAAATCTTTGTCTACATCCTGCCCTCAAAAAATAAGAATAGATTTTTATTTTTATACTGGTTGGCCTTCAATTTTCTCCTAATAATTTCATCTTCTCGAGATTTCTATCCTTGGGCCTGCAGTACACACACTCAAAGCTTACTGCCTCTTACGTATTTTGAAACATTTTGGAATTCTTTCTCTGGTTAATCCTTTGTTTCTCTCTCCCTTTTTCTTTTTCTTTGTTTCTTTTCCTTTTCTGCAGCTACTCACATGTTTTACTTGTGTTAAATAGGTATATTTGGGGCCATGCTCTCTGGAAGGGTGAAGTACATATGAAATTGGACAGGAAGAGAGTGAACCATCCATTCTCAAGGTTTGTTCAAGACTCTTCTCTAGGACTTGCCCAGAGAACCTTGCCGCTGTTCACCATGGATGAAGCAGCCCTAGTATCCACTTAAAAGAAGGGTAAACACTGCCTTTTAAAACAAAATGTAGCATTTTGTTGGGACCAAACCATCTTAAAGTTTGTCATTTGGAACAAAGTTAACTGAGCTCCTCAGGCATGGAGAAAGGAGTTATATGTATTTACATTCCCAGCACTCTCAATAGACTGTGAGTTCCTCAAGTCAGGGGTTCTAGTTTATTGATTCTTCTTCCTCTAGCACCTGAGAAGTGCCTGGAACAAAAGATTACTAGAAATATTTGTTGACTGGGCAATTCATAAGTAAATGGATGGGTAGATTTCATGGCACAAATCATTCATAGTATTTGTAAGGTATGAAGATGCTTTTTCACATTTGCAATTTCAGATTAAATTAATACATGTACAAACTGTCTGACTCTGCTTTTTACACATAGAGAACCCCCCACACAATTACCTTTAAACAGTTTACTTTTTAAATTTTTTTGAATTTAAGTATAGTTGCTGTATGATATATAACTTACAGGTATACAATATAGCGATTCACAATTTTTAAAGGTTATACTTCCTTTATAGTTATAAAATATTGGCTAAATTCCCCTTGTTTTATAATATATCCTTGTAGCTTATTTTAAACAGTTGAAACGCACAAGCCTATGCTTACTTTTTTGTGACTATCTAAATTTCTCTGAAAACAATCACTGTTATACAAAAGTAACATGTTCACAATGGCTACTTTGTTACTTTAACAATTTACTTTGAAATCCAAAAACATTTCCTCAACTATTATTTGCTATAAACCATTTGACCTGTTAAGCATGAAATAATTCTGATTTATTTTCAAGTTGTAAGTTTTTTCAATAAATTAAGTAGAAGTGCTCTCTATTATTATTTTTTCTCAAAATTTCAGGTCAGATTCAAAATGAGAATGAAAACAATTGCTTTTGAAATTATCTGTATATACTTTTAAGAACATTCTAATAATTCCATCTTTTCTTAAGTAAAATTTTCTATTTTGTTCAAAGGGACACTTTCTGCACTGCAGAAAGGTTTAGTTTTGTTTTGGTAGGTACTTCTGCCCACTCTCTGATTTTTCTTTCATAGGCAGGAACTTAACCTCTTATAAATTTACAGCAATCAATTAATCTACTACTCCCTTCTCAGTTTATGTGAAGTGGCCCCCAAATAAATCTTTGCTTAGAGTGCACTGTGATAAGCCTTCTCTCCGGGATTTTTGTTCGCAACCCAGATCTCTGTTTCCCAACTCTGAAAGCTGACCTTGGTTTTCTACTTCAAAGTCAGTGCATTCCTGTGCACCATACTTTTTAAAATTATGAGTAGATTATGTGCCATCTCACTGTTTACTCACGTTTCCAAAGTTTCACAGCCCAAAGATGAGGAATGCAAAAGAGCATATGGAATCACTCTTCGGAGTTGCTGGTGCAACTTTATTAATTATGTTGATAAGTGTGGCTAAGATTTGAAGTTTGGCCTTCTATCTTTTCCATATTTAACACAACGCAAGACGACAGGTTTACAATTCAGTCATGCCATCCTCACCAGGAAGATTCACAACTCTAAATACTGCTGTATGATCTTAGTGAACTCCTATTCAACCTCTGCTGCCCAGCTCACCATGAAGGATTCTTTGACTCCTGAAGGAAATGTCAGCCATTGATTCCTTCCGTTGTTGAGGTGCACATCTGCCAGCTGGTCACCTTGATATCATGGCTTCTTTCTTATGATGACTGCATCCTGGACAAGCATGCTCCTTTCCATGCTTCAAGTCCATGTGGTTCTGCTGGGACCCATTGCATTTCTTCAGCTGTTCATGACAGACGCCCAAGTCGTCGGCGTATCCCATTCCCATGGCCTCAGTGATTGGTTCAAGAAGGGGCACAAGATCTAACCCAGGCCAACGTGAAGGATTTCAGGAATTTTATTGGAATTGGTGAAAAGGATGTGCGTTTTCCAATGGGATTGCTAAATTGAGGATGATAACAGTCTGCAGCTGCCGGGAACTATGTTACTTATGAAGAGTGCCAGCCGGATAAAGAAGCCAAGACAGAGGAAAAACAACCTGAGACAGAGCCAGAGACAGAGCAGAAGCTGACTTGCTTAGCAGCCCTGATACCTTATGGTTATCTACAGTCATTGTCAGTGTGATTTGTTAGCAGGTCCATGTTATATGCTGCACTGTGAGCTCCTCAGCAGTATCACTGATGCTCCCCAGGGTCTTGAATTTGGTTTTCTTTTCACATCTTTCTCAAGCAGGGTTTCTTACACATAAACCACAAAATACACACGGATTTGAGGGCTGTTTTTTCATTTCACCCAAAGATGATGTGATGGTTAATTTTCATAGGTTAACTTGAGTGAAGCATGGGGTGCCCAGATATTTGGCTAAACATTATTTCTGGCTGTATCAGTAAGGATGCTTCCAAACGAAACTGGCATTTGAATTAGTGGACACAGGAAAGCATTTTTCCCTGCCCAGTGTGGTGAGCGTCATCTAATCCACTGAGGGCCTGAATAGAACAGAGAGGCAAAGGGACAAGAATTCATCCCTTCCTGACTGACGGCTTGAGTTGGGACATAGATTTCCCCCTGTCCTTGACACTCTTGCTTCTCAGAACTTCAAATTGAGACTGAGTTACACCACTGGCTTTCCTGGGTCTCCAGCTTACAAATGGCAGATCATGGGATTCTCAGCCTCCATAAAAATGTGAGCCAATTCCTTATAATAAATTTCTTTACATATATAGATAGGGGTGTGTGTGTGTGTGTGTGTGTGTATATATATATATATATATATGTATATATGTATGTGTATATATATATATATATATATCCTATTGGTTCTATTTCTCTGGAGAACCCTGAATAATACAGGTTTTTTTTCTTTTAATAACTAATACCATTCTAGATGTCCAGGAAAGACACTAATTCATTATATACAATGGATGCCTGAGGGCAATCAGGCTTAATTTCCTCACAGATTCTCCCCCCCTTGAAAAGGCCTTAATTTTTTTCCGTGGTTTCTAATGATTTCTGTATTTTCATATATAAAAATTTCTCATTTTTCCCTATACTACCTAGCTCTTGTTTCTATACTCCAGACGCTAGTAAATATATTCAGTTGGCCTTTCAAACCCTGGATGTGCAGGTGTGAAGTCATCATACTTGTCCCCAAAAGTGCTTCTCTCCCTGGATTTCCCTTCAGTCAATGTCACCAGAAAATGGCAGTCATTCTAGACTACTTCATCATCCCATAAATCTCAACTGTATTTTTTCCTATAGATTCTAATTCCTCAAATGTTCCTTAAATCTATATTCCCAATTCAATCTCTATTGCCATTGCAGGAGTTAGGCTCATTATTTTATATCCAGACTATTTTAAAAATCTCCTAAAAGTTTTCCTGCTTCCACCCCCTATTTCTTCACACTCATCCTTTATAGCCCTACCAGGAATGTCTTTCTAAAATAAACTCTTACCATGCATTTCTTGTCTTCCCTACTCTGTCAGAGACAGAGTTAGAATTCAAGTCAGGTTTGCCTGTTCTATAACCTATCTTTTCTATATATCAAACTATACTTACTGAGTTCACCTAGAATAAGATTTTTCAAACTTTTTTTTTAGCTTTGGAGCCCTTGGTTTAAAAAACATCAAGCGTGGGCTTCCCAGGTGGCGCAGTGGTTGAGAGTCCGCCTGCCGATGCAGGGGACACGGGTTCGTGCCCCGGTCCAAGAGGATCCCACATGCCGCGGAGCGGCTGGGCCCGTGAGCCATGGTCGCTGAGCCTGCGCGTCCGGAGCCTGTGCTCCGCAACGGGAGAGGCCACGGCAGTGAGACGCCCGCGTACCGCAAAAAAACAAAAACAAAAAACATCATGCACAGGTCAAAAATGGAAAACACAAATTAGAATTATTCTGGTTAAAGCACGGGAAAAAAAATACCTAGGAACCATGCCTGTCAGCCCCTTCATGACCTCCTCACATCTCTGCAGAATGTTATTTTTTTGTAAATCAGTCACCCATTTTACAGATGAGCAAACTAAGGCCTGTCAGGATTCAATGTTCTGCCCTGGCACCATCTCCCTCGCCTGCGATTCAGCTTCCTTCCCACTCTATCAAGCTGCCTCCCTGAAAGATGACGTATAGTCTATTATTTTTAAGAATTTTATATCATATGTTCATGAACAGGGGAACTAATTTTTTTAATTGAAAATGCTGAAAACCCTTTAATAAAGCATATAATTCTTTGGTAATGCCAAATGGTCATCTTTCTGATTCATCTGTTTGGGAAGTTTGGTTGGCACTTATCAAATTTTCTCACGGTCTAGATTTCATTATCACTTAATCTACCTAAAGCTTGCTGCTACATTCCATCCCTCTGTGACAGCTGGCTTATTTGTAATGAGCTATTTGGCCTCTGTCTATACCATTTCTTATAGATAAGTATCCTTGAAAAGGCAGAATTTGTTGGTGGCCTTTACCTCTAAACCTCCTTTGAATAACTGTGATTTTTATTGAGGTATAATTGACAGATAACGTTATTTAGTTTCAGGAGTACAGCATAATGATTTGATATTTGTATATATTGCAAAACAATCACCACAATGTCTATAATTATGGTTATTTTCATGGCTTTCCAGACCTTTATCTAAACTCAACTAATTCTGCCTGATGGGTTGTATTCCATTGCATAATTTTTTTTAAAGACCAAAAGTCTGAATCAGATACAGTTGCCTGTAAGTCTTGAAATGGATTATGTGTGTGGAGAGAGATAGATATATTTCCCACCTGATCTCCTCCACGCCCCAAATTCATTTTATATGCAGAGCTTTTCTGCCTCTAAAATGATCCCTGTGCAGCAAAGGATGGTGAGATATGTAACACAGTATAACATAAATGCTGGACAGTCATGGTTTGTGTGGAGCACTGAGGAATGGAAGGACCCAGGGACAAGACAAAGAAAATGAGGACCATGGACCAGGGAGATTAGGCGCAGTCTGCTAGGAAGACAGGGATGGTGCCCAGGAACCTCTAATCCAGGGTGAGAGAGCAAATGATGAAGGTTCCAGAGCGTGGGGTTAGATTAGCTTAAAGATGTGAGAGAAAGACCTCGGCAATGAGGATGATTGAGAACTGCGTCAGATGTGTCGCGCCCTGCAGGGCACCAGCATCAGTTCTGGCCAGTATGGGTGGCTAAGCACTTGTTTCCTCATCTTCCTCACTCTTCCAGGTTCACCCGCTGACGTTGTGGGCTGTGGAAGGTAGGATGGCTCACTCAGACTTGGCTCCAGCCGCAGAGTCACAACATTCTTAGGTGAAATGATTACATTTCCAGATGTGAGTCTAAAGCAGCCTTTCACTAAAATGATGTTTCGTTACAACCCCGGGTTCTGAGGAAATTTTGCCAAGTTCTTCTCGCAAAAAGAACAATTTAGCAAATATTTTTCTGTTCGCATCAAAAAAAAGTGACCTATTACAGGAAAGTTTTTTGCCTTCCAAAATCTCCTAGAGTGAAAGATTTCCATCTTTTTTTTATACTGGGGAAGGGAAGACAACTGTAACCCATTTTCCCCCATTCCCAACCTTGGTCAAAAAAACCCCTGGTGTTAAACATATAGAGGTGCCGTGATAACCAATTCAACATTTTCTTTAGTCTATGCCTTTGGGGTCAGTAGCTACCAACCACGATCCCTGAGAAACAGCCTGTCAGCGCATCTATTCCAACCCTCAAGGTGTGGGGAGAGGGTGCAGGGAGGAAGGGCTGGGATGAAAATTGAGGGGATGGGCATTCGTGATAACCCTTGATAATACAGTGTTTCGTATTTCCTATACAAAGCTCTCATACCCAAAATCAAACTAAAAACCCACTGAAGGAAAGACAAGCCTTCAGAGTGTGTACACAGCACAGGAAATCAATACATACTTCTAGAATCAAAATTTAAATTAATTCGCGCTTTCTTTTAAGACCTAACCAAAATCAAGTGAGAGAGAAATCCAAGCTATAATTTAATCCAAGAGGAAATCTTCGACTTTTTTAAACCAACAAAAAAGAGCATTTCAGAAAAAGGCTTGTTACTAATTATATTTTGCTGACATATGCCAATTACATTCAGCAATATTGTTCTCGCAGCCTGTTGGGTCACGTAACAGCCTGAGAGAACAATGATGCTGAATTAACAACTGGAGTGAAAGCTTTCAAGAATCTCTTACTCAATTAGATGCTGACAAATTTACCTGTAAGTCATAAAGTTTTTTATGCAATTTAAATAGTTTCATAAAGTACATTATTTCACACAGTTAACACAATAGCTCTGAGATATGGAGTCCATTTTTACATATTTAGAACGTTCCTTTCTTATATTTAAGTGACTTAGTCAAATATTTATGCATATTTTTAGCCATTTCATCACATAATGTATGCATTAAGCTGTCTCTACAAGTCATTTGAAGCTAATGTAGAAAATGTAATTCACCAATTCAATGGCCTTCCAGTGATGTCCAGTTATGAACAAATTATTTAACCTTCAGAAGGCTGGTAGTGATAGATGCTAAAGCAAAGATTAATCACAAATACCAAAATTAAGCCAACAGGTAAATGTTTTTAAGCATTCATGACTCATAGAAATATTAACAGTCTGACTGACGTACCAGAAATAAGCATTACCATATGCATTACAAGGTCATTAGGAATGCAGTTTGCTTTTGGAACACAATTGCTTTGTATTAAATTATTATTTTAGAAAAAGAGGAGAATGTTTCCACAGCCATTGTACAGACAGAAAAGTAGAGGTACAGAGCTAGGATTGCATGATAAAAGTATCACACAGAAAGTCTCACACAGACTGAAATGCACTCTAAGAACTTCATCGGACTCTATATTGACCTCTCCCTTCCAGTGGGGAGTTCAAAGATTGTTCAAACCTTGAGAACACACAGTGACAACAATCTTAAAAAAATATAAGATCAGGATCTTAATACCTATATCTTAGGTATTTTTCTGACTGATCGATTAACTGAATAATCTCCCCGTAAGTACATATATAAGTACAAACTCCTTGAGAACAAGAGTTATATTTAGCTTGTTTAAATTACAGACAGCAAACATACAGGTTTCCACAGCTATCTGAAAGTTTCCTATGAAACCTTTCTTAAGCTGAAATGGTGAAAGCAAAGAAGCAGTTACCTCAGGCCACATCTTGCTAATGGATGTACAAAATAAATAGAGTTAAAGCACAAATGCCCCCAGACCCAGATCAAAACTATGGCGGCTGGATGCTGAGATGCTGAGTGAGGTTCCCGGGGAAGGAGCTTGGCCGGGCCACACTCGCCACTCAGGGTGCCCGCTGCCTCTCTAACTGCTGGCCGCAAAATAAATGCTAAACTAGATTTTGGCTTTTTTGCCTTTTTCATAGAAGCAAATGTCTTCTTCCAATTTCTTTTATTTCTTTCAGTTAGCAAAAATAGGTACTAATGTAGTTCTTCCGTAAAAGAGAACTTTTGAAAAGCAGGGGATGCCAATACAACATCTCATTGAAGCAAGCTTTACTGATTCCATGCGAAAATAATTATGGCAAATGTCTGGTACTTAGCCTATAGGCTAAGTAAAAACCATGTTGAGCAAGACATATTCTGACCTTCCTTAAAATTTTATTTTTGAATTATTTTTCTTTTAATGTTATCAAACTTAGCCAACTTTCAAATAATTTTCACACGTTATAGAATATTATTCAAACAAGAATAATTAGAGTCATATTTTATATAAAGTCTTCAGAATAGCATAGGATTCCTTTCTAAAACACTCTTGGGCTGCACCAGGGAGAACTGAATAATTTAACAGGAAGTTTGGGAAAATCCAGGGTAGTGATATTCTTCCCCTTTAAAATAAGCATGTCTATATATTCCCCAGTCTCATAAGCCCTTGTAAGTTTTCCTAGATACTATTTTAAAAAATATGTCGTGTCAAAATCAGCTGAGATTTCCTTTCTATAATCATTTCTCAAAACAAGGATTCTGGCTACTGGTTCAGAAGTCATGTGGATTGTGGGTACCCTCCGCTTAGTCTCATTTACAGGCTCTCTTTGCCCTCTGGTAGATAGGAATAGCTTATGGAGTCCTTACTTGATTGTGTATCTTGACCTTGACCACTGATGCTTTAGAAAAGCACTTCTTGCTTGTGCAAGGCAGCCATTGCTCTAGCAGTTCTTCTTCTCAGCTTGAGAAGGCTTAAGGCCATGAGATACGGCCCCTTCTCTGGACCACTATCTTTGTTTGGCTTTTTCTCTTGAAATTATCTTGTGCTGACTTCCAGACTTGCACTATCATTCATTCTTTTTACTCTCTTCTCTCTCATTCCCTCCCTGAAGAGGGGAAGCCTTACTTGCGTGCACACACACACACACACACACACACACACACACACATGCATACACACAGAGGAAAATCTATATGTGTCAGACATTCAGCAAGGGAAAGACAAAGGCACTGAGTTAATTACCCATCATTTACTGCTGCTGAGAAGAGCAGATGGCAGCAGACGATATGTAAATGGCAAGGGGCAGTGAATTATTCGATTTTTTTAGATTAATCGTCGATGACAAAGGAAGTGATTACAGGCTGTGACATTTATACAAATGTATAAAGTACATCACACTAAAAAATAGAGCTTAATATTATTATGAGGATGTCAGGCATATGAACGCTATTGTCATAATACAAAGCAACAAATTTTACAAAAAACTGAGAATAGGCTCTCCTTTTACCTTAAAACTTTAGGGAGGCCCAGACTCTGAAAAAAAAGATGAAATCAAGTCTAAATATCATGAAATAGTCCCCCAAAACCTAACCAGATAAAATAAGGTACAAGATATAGGGACTGCACCACAGAGTAGAATAATGTTTATGGGAACATGAAACAAACTGTATTGTTTGCTCACAACAGATCTGGTGCCACATGAGGACAGAAAAGGTGCTAATAAAATACAGGCTAGCTGCACAGCACAGGGAGATCAGCTCGGTGCTTTGTGTCCACCTAGAGGGGTGGGCTAGGGAGGGTGGGAGGGAGATGCAAGAGGGAGGAGATATGGGGATGTATGTGTATGTATAGCTGATTCACTTTGTTATACAGCAGAAACTAACACACCAGTGTAAAGCAATTATACTCCAATAAAGATGTTAAAAGAAATACGGGCTAGAAATAGAAATTAAAATTAAAGGTGATGTTTGGCTGTGAGGCCCATTTAGGTGGTGTGGAGGAAGAACAGATCAAAAGGGAAAAGAAAAAAGGATTGTGTTCCTATTATATCAAAATACTACCTTATCAGACACACACAATCTCCCAATAATTTTCAAGGTTAAAATGAAGAAATTTCTGACCAAGATTCCCTTCTAAGTAATATACACATATGTATAAACATGAGCCCAAGAGCACAGACGACGACACACACACACACACACACACACACACACACACACACACACACTGCAGCCTCTTTGCAGGAGGGAAGCCCAGTAGGCTGTATTTTCTGTTGCTTCCATAATTAATTGGTACACGAACAAATCAGATGCTTTCAGATGCTTTCCTTTGCAGATCAGAGAAACTGCCCCGTCATCAAAATGTTTTCAATCACCCCGTTATTAAATCTAGATGGTGCTAATATTCTTGAAAAGAGAGGAAGTCGCTGAGGCACATATTTGTTCCCTGAAAGCGTTCTGGGCACTGCGGTTCTGAGGCTGCCCCTTTGGATGAGAGCTTAGCTCCAAGTATCAGCATAGAGAAAGGGGGAGAGTTTAGGGCACATTTATTTATACTCTTCAGAAATACTTTCAAAACATGCAAGGCAAAACAGCATCAAAATTACCACTAAGTACTTCACCATTATTTATTCTTTGTGGACAATAGGGCCACCGGTGCCTGTGAATGAATGTGTGTGTGTGTATGAGAGAGAGAGACAGAGAGAGGGAGAGCGGATCAGAGGAAGACAGAGAAGAAGAGAGGGAGAGAGAGAGCGATCGCCCGAGTGTGATGGGGTGGGAGCCGCGGTGGGGGGGGGGGGGTGTTATTAGTCAGCAGCAGCGGCACGGGATAGAGCATTTACGTCTGTCAATCCATTTCGAATGAACGTGGGTTCAGGAATAAAGTGCAGGCAGAACCAATCTGCCCTGAAGAGAAGAAAAACATAAAATATTGCACAAAGAAAGGAGAATTTCCAGGGTGGCTTTAACAGCATCCCAACTGGCAGGTGCATGAAGCAAACCATTAGCTTTGTGGGCTGGTTTCAGAAAATATTATTGTTTTTTGGGTTTTTTTGTTTTCATTTAACCATACAAAGCAGTACTCACAGATGCAAATAATGCTGACGTAGGCCGTGCTGTAAACAGGATGCGTACACGACTTCACGACTTCCGTTTTGCATTTTACCTGTACAGACGCCTTGCTGACATTATATAAATGTATGCTTAGATACAGGTGATTGTTACCTTTAGTGGAAACGGAGCCTAAAACGTAGCCACCTTATCTTTACCCAGCATTTCATATGTATTTCAATGTAGTCATCTTTTAAATAAAAAGGTTGAAATATTAGTGACGGTTAACCACCCCCTGGAAAAGTTATGTAAATATCTGGACCCCACGACAGAAAAGGACAATTATTTGAGTCAAGGCTACTTTTCTATACGTGCTTCACACGCACTCTGTCTTCTGCACCTTCAGGGCACCCGGCCTGTGACTTTAAGTTCATCATTGACAAGTAAAAATAAGCCAAACAAAATAATTCTCCCTATATGTGAAGAGGGAAATATTCTGGAAAAATTCACATGTAAAAAAACTTCTAGAAATATGTATAAAATCGTACAATATTAAAATAGCAGCCCTATGAAGCCAAAGTTATTGGCTGCTACTGAATCGTTATTAGAAGATCCACTCAAAGTAATCATTCTTGCTCCAGATACTTTTGTTTTAAAACAAAACAAAAATTAAGAAAACATATTTACCCACAGTGAAAACTGTATCAAAAAGAACCTTTATTTTTAAAAAACCTCTGAAAGGAATATAAATAATTTTTTAATCTTCTTTGGATTTTATTAGAAGTCTCTCTTCCCCAATTCATAGGAAAAGAAAACAAAAGACAAACAGAAATCTAACTGGTAATCAAGCCCTTGTACATTAACAGTCAAGTTGCCATTGTGTTTAAATATTTGTTTTAGCAAAATATTTTGTAAATAAAAAAAAAATTGAAAATGCTTTTATACATAATCAAACCAAATTGCATTTGCTTGATAACAGATCATAGTAAGGACATATGTTATGAACATAGTATTCATAAACAACGATTTAGTATTCATAAACATACTGTGAATAAAAAAGGATTTGTCTATTAATGTAATCAGATCAAAGTATCATATATAGAAAAATCTTAGCAGGTCAAAGCCATTATAGTGAAAATAACTATAAGCCTTTTAAAGAAATACAGATTATAAATACAGACTATATTAATATACTATTACATAAAAACATACATTCATTATACATAGATTATATACTAATGGTTAACTTGGAATATTAAACTGTAGTCTGAATTTCTATTCAGGAAGATCTAGAACGAAACATTTAGACAGTGAATACAGGCATTTATTAAGATGCCAGTATTTCTAAATGACATTTAGAAAATATTTTAAAAGGGTATTTTTGGAATTTAGGTAAATGCATTTTAGGAAATATAACCAAACTTCAAATTATTTATTTAAATTGAATGTTAGTTATGCCAGCTACATCAAATGAAATAAACATTTTTCAACTAGACGTAATAAGATGGGTTAAAAATTTTTAAAGCTGTCTGCTCATGGAAAGTAATGAGCCCATGCATTTCAAAGAACATTGAAAGAGATGAGATTAAAACATTAGGAGACAAAGATCTATAGTACAAAAGTAACTTATTGTTTTAGTTTATTCTTTGCTTTACTTTAATGCATATATTGCAAGCTTCTTCGATCTGAAAATAGAATAAAAAGCTAGGCCTAACGTGAAAAAGTAAACTCTGTAATATGCATAGGTAAAGAAATATATTTCACTAGAGCTTATTCTTATGCCTTTGTACTTCACCTTTCTAAACAGTATCACTTGTCTTTGTAAAATATTTTACTAACATTTTGCATTTTGCATGCATACACATATATACGCTGTGCATTAAATATTTACAATGTATTTTATGTACATACCACATCTCCTTACACCAACACTAAATCATTTGCCAACAGCAAAGATAAAATGTCTCCAAAGAGAGAATGAATGCAGTAGCTCCTCTTTTCTTTTAAAATGTAACTGAATGAGGTAATATTAATAGTACTTCAAAGCATGGAATATCTCTAATTTGCCTACTTTCCTATTTAGAGATGGTAAAATGTATTTTGTCTTTTGAAAAGAACATCAATTCAGAGAATGATGAAATTCTGTCTTATAAGAGGAGACCTTACATTTAATCTTTGGATGATTCTTCCAGTTCAACTCAACTGACTCCATTTTTATCAGTTCTATTTTTAAGGACATTACAGCATTTACTATAGCAACCTAAACCCAAGTAGTTTTTTCTCACTTTCTTTCTCCACCTAAATCAAACCCATAGGGCCCTCTGCTGGGAGGATTTCAGATTGCATCGCGTTGCCTTCATTTGGAGCACAGGAAACGTTTGTAATGCTAACCTTTTTTATTTTATGTTAACAATTTTTATTTTAGAGGACACAGGACACCAGGTTACATGCAGCTTCCTCAACACAACAGAAAACATTTTGTGTCAAAATAGTAAAATATATCAGCACATGATACCTTTGTTCCAGAAACTCCAATCTGTGCTGCATTAGTTCGGCGGGAAAGATGTTAAAGCAGCAGATTCTACTCACTACATTCTTCAGTCTGTAAAACACTTGGATGCTGTTTTCACAAAAGGGAATTAATACAGGCATCCCTTGGTTTAGCCTGTAAGGGTGATCTAGAGACGAGAGATACACTCATTCGACAAGGAATCGTTGAAATGGGTTCTAGGAGGTTTTCAAAGTATTAACATTTTTATACCGTCATTTGCAACAGCAATATTTTCCTATATTTAAAAAAGATGTAATCCAAGGAGAAGATTAATGAGCTGCTAAAGGGTATTTTTTTTAATACACGGCTTTATGTTTAGCACATTGTTAATATCAAATGGAGGAGGAAGACGGTTGGCATACCAGGGTGCCACCTTTCTGGGACGGCTCGGGGCTCCCATATGCTACAGACGCCCTCTGGGTCTCCTGTAGGTTTCCTCAACTTATGCGGACTCCTATTTGGTTTCAACGGTGGCACGTGTCTTATCACTTCCCACCGTCCTTATGGCTGCTACCCCGGGCTTCAGCCTCATCTCCCAGAGAACCATCCTCCGGATCTAACACAGCACTGCTTTCTCTAACAGGAAAATGACCCATTTTACCTCATCTTTTATAAAAACCATTGTTGCTCCACACGCTAACGGAATGACTTTTATGGGTAATGTGGCTGACCTCTTGGCTGGGTCAAGAAGCATCTTAGTTGGCATTGAATAACTAATTTTTTAATGCATTGTGTTCATGAAAGTTCCCGCTCAACGCATGTGGCAGACTGACAGATTTGGAAAACCCTAAAAATTAACCAACAATTTATAAAATTCTCACTTTATATGAAACGAAAATGCATATTTCAATCATACTTGGGGGCCAAAAACAAGGTGTGTGCATGTCAGTTTGTCTTCTCTCAAGGACCCTTAGCTTATATGATATAGATTTTTAAAAGTCAAACTAATTCACCTCAAAAAAAGGCTTTTCGCTAGCCCCAGGCAAAGGGCATTAGGTCTATTTTTTAAAAGACTCAATCATCCCACATTATTTAAGAAGATATCAGAAAGTAGGCCTTAGGAATCTTCTCTACATGAAAGGAAATGCTGATCTTCTTACCCCTGAGCCAACCTAAAGCTTTTCTTTAGAACTTATCCCAGCACACCTTGTCTCCAATAAAACTAGTTGAAAGTTTATAAAATGCATACCCAGATAGATAGATAGGTAGGTGCCAATACATATCGATATATCTGGAGGGAATGAAAGAAGGAACTTAAGCCAGGGAAACAAAACTTAAGGTAGTCATGAAAATAAGCAATGGTCCCTAAGTCAAAATTTGGGAAGGGAATTTGGGAATAAGCTCAGAAAAAAATCAAGATGGCTGCTTTGCTTTATCCTTCTGGCTTTAGCTTTCATGGGACTCTGTCCCGGAATAACTCTTGTGTTCGTTTGCTACAAGCATTTGTGTATTTTTACCTCATTCTGTAAGGGGAAGGGGAGGAAGTAGAGGGGCTGGCTGTGAAGGAGAATGTGACATTGGTAAGTAAGGACAAAACCAACCCAAGGTGTTTGAGACAATGAAATTGCGGTGAAGGAGGTCAAAAGAGTAAAGGGCATTTCAAAAATAATTCCAAGACAAATCCATAGAATTAGAAATGGGATTTGGAAGGAAGGCCACTTTTCCTAAACTTGAATTCATTTGCATAATAATCCTGAAGAATTTCCTTCAGTAACTATATGATAAGGATTCCAGCTATACAGAGAAGGGTACTCAAAATTCCAACCAAATGAAGGAGCAAAATCTTCAACCACAATTAAACTCTGGGCGTTAGTATATATCTATCAGCTGATTCTGGTCTCTTAGTCTCAAATTCCTGAGCTCAGAGCACAGAAACTGGGAAAAGTGCATTTCCCTGGTTAGCAGATTCATCCCTGCTATCTCCTGGGGGATGAGAGAGATGTGTCCCTGGCCAGCACTCAGCACTGGCAAGTCACTGCAGCCAGTAGATTTGCATCAGCACCTTGGCAGACTTGGGTGTCATTTGTGAACTCGATGGCGCATTCTGAACTCGTGGGCCTTCTAAGTTCGTCCTCTAGAAGGAACGTCTGCAGGCTCTGCACGGCATTTTTTACTGATTAGGTTTCTTGTGTTGATTTTTAGCCCGACAGTCAAATGGAGGTGCCTTTTTATCATCTACATCTTTGCATCTGAACGTCCTCATTTCAAGAAACAACATCACCTTTGGAAGGTAAAGTAAGTAGTTACAGAATCATGTTTCTTTTGGGGACACACATTAAGTGTTTATATGCGAGAAAGCATCACATGCTAAAAGCAATTTGCTTAACACTGCCCCAAACTTCAGACGCTGGGTAGCAAAGACTGCTCATCAATAATAAAAATGAGAATCACCAGTGCTTCTAAAGATAGGGTTGTTAGGTATATGCACCTTGTGTCCTCATTAAAACGTTTTGAGAATAAGATCTCAACTGACCATTGTATCAGAGCATCTGATATTAATTTCTACCTGTCCTTGCACCTGGTGATAAAGGTAAGCACTTGAATTTTCCATACTAATAAGATTCTGCAAATACATATTTTGATGTATTTAACTAATGAAAAAAAATTGCATACGCATACATATTTTCAGCATCTTTCAAATCAGTTTCAGGATTGGAAGAGTTGCCTGGGTCTCTTCTCTTTCAGTGAAAACATTTAGTAAAATCACTTGAGGAAATAAACCATCAACAAGATGTATAATACTGTTAGTTTTCAAGAGGCTGAATTTCAGCAAATTAGATCAAATTCCATAAATTTGATAAAGCACGATAAAAAGAGAAAAATCCATTTCAAAAACTGTCTTAAAATCATAACCTTAGAAATTCCTTTATCCAGAAAAAAAAAAAAAAAAAACCTAAAGATATGCTTTTTTCCACTGAGAGTAAAAAGGACTTCAATAGGGAAACCTAATTTTAAATGGCAACCAGATAAACCTCTAAAAATGAATTAAAACATGTCCTAGTGTTTTTCTAAGTTTGTCTAAAGAAATGTCCAAGGAGAACTATTTAAACGTCTTCCTTTTCTTTGTGGACTCTAAATCAAACCAAAGCAATAGCATCCCAGGAAAAATCTTCATCACTAAGACTCACCAACAGAATTCTAGAAAGAGCTGAGGGTGGTCCCCCTCCACTGATGGTATATGACGGGCTCCTGAGGCCAGCTCTTTGCGGGTTGTATTAATAGTCCTCAGAGCCTGGATTAATGGTAATTAGAAACACTGTCAGGTTAGGCACTAAACTTTCATCCAGCATCCTCATATTTTGTAATTTTCCAAATTGCAGAAAAAACAAATATATCTTTGGCTTTTACGCTATCAAGAGAATTTGGTATGTATGTATGAGAGCAAGGGTTTAAACTGGAAGAGAATCCACAAGGGCCAGCCTTCCTGTCTCTAAGCTCGCTCTCTCTCCAAGCCATTCTGGCATTTTACCAAGCGGATCTCTGTTAAAATGCTTTATTCATCAGTTCACCTTTCTCTTGAAAACCCTCAGTGATGCAAGGTCAAGGGCAGAATCCTTGGCTTGGCGTATAAGGTTGGGTTGTCAGGTAAAATACAGGATGCTTAGGTAACTTTGAATTGCAGATAAATAACAAATACATTTCTTTTATTATAAGTATGCAGTATTTGGGACATAATTTAGACTGAAAAATTATTTGTTGTTTTTCTGAAATTCACCTTTAACTGGGCATCCTAAATTTTTACTTGTTAAATCTGGCAAAGAAGCCCTGTCCCAACACTACTGTCATCTAATTTCCCCACCGCTGCAGAAGCAACCCTCTGTTCCAGACAGAATAGGGCCTCCTTGCTCCCAATACCTGCACTCTCCCGACTCCGTGCATTTGTGCAGTGTTGCTTCTGCCCATCACGCCCTCCTTTCTCCACTTGATTAAAACTCTGCTCGTCTTGAAGACCCAGTTTAAACTGCATCATTTCCATAAAATCTTTCTCAATCATTCCAGAGTCAATTCCTATAGCACATTGTCTTTCACATTAATTCCTCAATTGTCTCTGCCCTGTGGTAGCTTTTTTTTTTTTTTTTTTTTTTTGTATTTATCTTTTTCTTTTTCTTTTTTTTTAGGCCGTGCGCAAGGCTTGTGGGATCGTAGTTCCCCGACCAGGGATTGAACGCAGACCTCGGCAATGAGAGCGCAGAGTCCTAACCGCTGGACAACCAGGGAATTCCGTTATCTTCCAAATTTCATTTAAAACCTGGAGTCAGTTTGAGCTTTTCTCCCACTTAAGCTCACATCCTCAAAGAGTTTATACCTGCTGTTTATCTTGTGCATTTGCTCACAGACCCCAGAACCCTGCCTCGAGCAAAGCATACTTTCAGGAAGGGAAGCAGAGGTGAAGACGTACGCTGGGAGGCGCCACTATGTACTGGAAATTTTCGTATGTTATTTTATTTCATCCTTACAACAGACTGACATTATCTTCTATTTGCAACTGAAGAACCCAAGGCTCTCAGAAGGGGCGAGCAGCTTGCCCACGAGAGCAATAACAGGCAGAATCTGAACCCAGGTCTGACTCCTGCGTCAGTGCCCTGACCCCACCTCCGTAAGTGCCCTCGTCACTCGCTGCTGCTGCTGCTGCTGCTGCGGCTGCTACCGCTAGGTTTTCAGGGAGGGTTTGGAAGGCTTGGGAAATGAAAAATCAAGGCAGGGCAGCTGAGGTCAAGTAGGCAACTAAGGAACCTTGTAGGAAGCGCAGATTGCAGCAGGGACGGGCTCTGCCATCCTGGGAAAAGCAAGAACAGCTGGGGCAGCAGAAGAGAAAAACCCAGTGCATGGGGTGAAGAAAATTAAGTGGAACAGGGGCAGAGCTGACTCCACATTTCCTGGTAACTGAATGTGTGCGAGCAAACAGCAGTCCAGGGCCAGCCCAGGCGAGGGGCTCGCCCCACACTCTCCCTGTGGGCTGAAGCAGCTGGGGTCTTGCCGCAGAACACGGTTGCTGGGGAAAAGGCAGAAAGGGGAGAAGCAGCAGGCAGGAGCCTGGAGTTGAATTCCCAGCAGAAGCTAGGCATTTACGTGCAGTAATTTCCTGTAGGTCAGTAGATTCTTAAACAGCATGAAAGCTCCCGAAAGGTCAGTGAACATTTTTAAAAATTTCAGTCCACATTTGTGCATCGTCGCATGCTTTGCTGTGCAAAGCTCGGCAAGGGAGAAATGCAGTGATTCTAGGGTCTGGGAGCCTTACCCTGCCCTATGGAAAATACCGTCTACTAGAGAAAGACACTTTCCTTCACCCACCTGGTCTTTTGGAAGGCTTATCTGATGATACATTTCATCTCTGTCTCCTTACTGTTCGGAGTCCTCTGCAGTCAGCACGAGTGAGATAAGAACAGAGGAGTTGGATTTTCTCCCTCTTGCTTTTGTGGATTTCTGACATGGAGGCCTCTCATTTTAACATATTTCGTGCAGTTAAATGTGAGCCATTTGGAAGAAGAACATTCCAGAGAACATTTGCCTGCCCACTGAATAGCCTCAGTAGCTAAGGTGAAATGCAAACTGTTGTTGTCAGGACAAGCAATGATTCCCCCACAATGCCAAAGACATTATCATCAACTCAGGATCAATAGACATTACAAAGCAGCGCTGCTTTCACTTTCAGCTTTAACCTTTGAGAAAATCAAGGCTTTGGAGTATCGAATCGGATCAGGGCATCAGCTATTGCAGACACAGACACAATTAGGGCATCTGGCCAAACAATTATAAACCTTCTTTGTAAGGTGCCTTAGTTTCCCATCCTGTGTGGTGTCCACACAAATTAAGCATCTCACTGAACAGAGCTTTGGCCTTAACACATACCAAAGTGCGTTTACAGCTCACGATTATGGGACATTCCATTTTACATATGGGAAAACTAAAGTCACGGGGTTTATAAACCCTAGATGTTGATTAACCTATCAGTTCTCTAGCCAAGAGGAGTGGCCAAAACTGAACTGAATGCATGAGGTGTTATTAGAGTCAAAAGATGTAAAGTCTCAACTAGCTAAACAACCCTCTGCAATTGATGAAAGCTTGCTGAGTGAGAGGCCTCTCTTCAGCCGTAACCCTGCAAAATCCTTACGAAGGAGACACTCGATTTCTGAGGCACCTATAATTTTGTGTACTTTCCTGCTAAGGTGGTTTTTCTGCCCACTTGTCACTATTTCTGATGGCCCAAAGGTTCAGACTTGGGGGATAGACAAGGGATGTTTTGGAAGCGGGACAAAAGTGAATAGCAGTTTTAGGAAGCCAAGCTCCTTGGACAAAGCTCCAGTTTGCTATCTGTTTTGGAAGCAAGACAAATCCTTCAGACATTTCAAGGGCACACAGATACACTGAAATACAGAATCTTGCTAATAAATGACAGCAGCCAGCCAACCACGCTGGCTGGCAAGGGGCCACCAGAGGCGAAGTGATTCTCTCTGAGCTAAACTGTAGGTCAGGTCTTCCCTCGCTCTCTCTCTTTCACTGTCAGCACACACACACACACACGCAGGCACACACAGACATACACATATGCACTCTTTGCGTGTGTATACCACTGAACAGGTCTGTGACAGAATCTGAGATCCAGAGAAATTCATTCTTTTGCCTCTTCTAAGTAAAGATATGCTCATGGATTATGAATATCATAAATAATTTTGTCTGCAGGCCTAGGGGGCAAGAGAGCCCCGAGGAGACCATACTTACTTAACGTGCGATCTTCAAGCACATGGAGAGGGGAGAAGTAGGGGTTCTTGGAGAAGATGAAAGGCAGCCGTGTTGTTTATCCTCAAAAAGGGCAGGTGAGTAGATGATCTGGTGTCTGGTCTCGAGGACACAAAGGGCATTTTTTGGAAGGTGGTGGTGATGAATGGCGCCCCATATTAGCAGAGGGCCCAACAGGAAGAAATGGGCCTATAGACAGAGTTCAGTTAAACATAAAGAAAAGTGTCTGCAACTTCAGGTTGATCAAACATGGAAATGGCTGGCAGGGAGTTGTTCATTCCTGAGTTCTTCAGAAGAAAGTAATCATTTATCTTCCTGGTGTCTAAAATCACACCTGTCTGCGAGGACCTCCCAAATGACCACTTATTACTTATTCCAGGTTAATGGTTAGGAAATGAGAATGTGGAAACTGAGTGCTATAGGAAATTATATTACAATGCCTCCAGTATTGACAATATATTTGGTACTCATTTAACACCAAAACAAACCCCATGAGAGTTACCATTGAGCTCCATGCTGTCACTTGTCCTGTCAGCTACAATGGACACAGCTCTTCACTTCCTCCTTCTTGAAATCTATCCTTCACTTGGCCACTGGAAAGGCACTTTCCCTCCACCTTATTGGTTACTCCTTATCAGCCCAGCCTCCAAATGTGGTCATAGACCCAGTCCTTAGACGGACCTCTTCTCTTCTCTGGCTATACTCCCCTCATAGGTGGTCTCTTCCAGTCCTGTGGTTTTAAGTACCACTTACACTTCCAAGACTCCCAAATTTTTATCTCCAGCCTGGACTTCTCCTAACTCCAAACTCATACACCCACCTGAATACCCTACACCTCCCACTGGATCCCTAATAGAGAGAGAGCTAATAAGATCAAGCTCCCAATATCCCTCCTCCTTTGTCACTAAATTTGCTCATCTCACCATCGTCGCCTTCTCTCTAAATGGCAAATCCATTCTTCCAGTTGCTCAGGCCCAAGATCCTGGAGTCCTTCTTATTTCCCCTCTCTCTCTCCACCCCACATTCAATCCACAGCAAATTCTGTTAGTCATACTCTCAAAATATGCGTAATTTAACCTTGCTACCACCCTGCTTCCAGCCACCATCATCTCCTGCCTTGATCCTTGCAACACTGTCCTAATTCATCTCTCTGCTTCCACCCTTGCCATCCAAAGATAGTACAGGATCATTCTTTTAAAATGTGTTAATTCGTATCACTCTTCTGCACACATTTTTCATTGGCTCCAAACTCATTCAGACTAAAGCCCAAGTCGTTATGCTCTGTATTTACCTTGGTCCCCAAGGACGTAGGTGATTGGGTCGCTCTGACCTCATCTCCTATTATTCTTTACCTCACTCACTCATCTCCAGCCATGCCAGCCTCCTTATTAATCTCTGACCATGTCAAGCATGCTCTCACCTCAGGGCCTCTTGCACTTGCCTGGAAATTTCTTTTCTCAGATATACAAATTGCTCACTTCCTCTCTCCTCGCTCAGAGGACATTTTAATAGTGAGACCTTCCCTAACTAACCATTGTATAAAATAGTAACCTCCACCCCAGACCCCTGCCCAGTCGTTCTCTCTGTGTGGGTGACCGTTCAATTTACCAGCCAAAGAGACATTTACAGGACCGAAAGGAGCCACTATTGTGACTACTACATGTGACACATACACCAGGACTTTTCCAGGCGGACCTACGTGGATGGTCCCTAGTACCTATCACCACCCTCATAGCATTTACTCGTGTGCTTGCTCATCGTTTGACTCTCTTCAGTGGACCATAATCTCCAAGAAGTCAGAAACCTTTTGTTTACAATTGCATCCCCAATGCCTAGAAGGTAACCGGCCAAAGTAGGTGGTGAATCGCTTACTGATTCAATGGAGAGCGGGATGAATCAATGCGCCCTATACTGAGTCGAATCTATCAGAAACTGTGCTATATCAATAATAATTTAAAACATTAGCTAAAATGTTGGAACGCTTACTAAGTAACTGCCAGGCACATTGTGATGGCTACTGTATACACATCCTCTTCAGCCTCACACCCATTCCTTTAGCCCCACGTTACAGACTGAAGGGTGACACTCAGCTTGAGGATTCGCCTGAAAGCACTGACCAGTCTCTGCCTACGATCTGTCTCAACTCCATCCTTCCCTCCGTCCTCAGGGGCCCTTGCTAACGTCCACACTCCACCTCCCAGGCCTTTCCACTGAGTCTCCCACCTGGCGCTCAAAGCCCCCGGGGATGGCGTGAGCCTGCCTGCCTCTGCCCCTCACCTGATGCTCTCCCACCTCCGTCTCCACCCACTCTGCCCGAGACACTTCCAAGTGGGCAGCAGCCCCTCACTGATCCTCAGGCTGTGTGAGCTTTTCAGCCTCCTTCTTACGCTAAGGCCCCTCCCTTTCCCCTTCCCCCTCCTTCCTGCATCTGTCAAAGTCTGCCATATTCCATCCTATCTGTCCCATAACATTTCCCAAATCCCCCCAGTAAAAGTCAAGATCTCTCTCTCCCAAATCGGAAAACGCGTAGCTGAAGCCGTTCATTGTTTATTACAATGTGCCTTATTAAAGCTCTTTATATGTGGTTATTAGAGATTCACAGAAGACAGGGCCATGCCTAATTCCTCACTGTATCTTAGCAGGGCCTAGCAGAGTGCTTGGCTCCTAGGAGGAGCTAAAAACAGTATTGATTTTGCTAGATGTGCTGTGCGTGGATTGTTTAAGAAGCAGTTGGAGATGCAGAGCTGAAGCTCTGGATAGAAATTGTAAACATTCACATGTAGATGAAAAATACACGTGTAAGTGAAAATGAGAACTTTAAGAAAACAAGTGACAAGTGAGAGAGCTTTAAGAAATGCCATATTTAAGGTAGAAGTATAAAAAGTGTGAGTAATTTTTAAGAATGACTTGGTATTCATAATTCTATGTAATATGTGAATATATACCATATGACAGAGAACGGAATGAACGAAGGGTACTGATAGAAATCCCTTCCCTTTTCACGGCATACCTGGGGCTGATTTCTTAGCCTTGATCATTTGGTTTCCCCGTGAAGTTAGATTTCAGAGCAGACCCCATGAGGCCATCAGAATTCGTATGTAAGAAATATGGGTGCTATCATGTGTAGCTCTAGACCAGCAATTTAAGGGGGAAAACTATACATTGGCTCAGTGAAATCATTCCTTTGAGCTACTGTACAAATTTGTTTGATCCACAGACCTACTTGGGGGAGGGGGAAAGGAGGCTGGGTCTAAAACAAATTAAAAATGAAAATTTAAATCAAATGTTAAAATGCAGCCGCACACAAAATAAATCAATTTGCTTTGGTATATTAGCGGGCATTGACTCAACATGTAGCATTATACATAGCTTTACGATAAGTCGTAAAAATCTTGCAAGTGAATGCATTTTATTTGCAACTTATTTGCAGATCAAATGTAAGAATAATTTCCAAATTTTTGAAAACAGACCACACAAATCTCCATTACGTCGGGACCCAGGCAAAGTTTCCAAGGACAAAAAAAAAAACACTGTTAGCCTGACTTGCACCAATACCTGAGCTATCAATCACTTCACAGGCAGTTATATCATTGAGTTAGTCTGTCCTCCCGCAAGGTTACCGTTACAGTATTGTCCCACTGATGAAGCCAAGGTTTAAACTGGGAAATGTGTGTGTTTGACCAGGTTGATGTGTTCGGGTCTTAGCGGCCTTCTCAGCATTATCATCACAGGAGCAGCTGGTGCTTTTCTGGTGTCCCTGTGAAGACCCCCTCGCCTGCCTTTTGTTCTATGCATCACTTTCATTAGGGAGCGTACGGCGGCATTTCCCAGGTGTGTTGCCTGTACAAAGGGCATTCATTCTACTGGTGCCCAGGTATTAAAGATAAAGGACCCAAATTATAGTCGGAGCTGTGTGCATGGATAAATGAATCAGGGAGAGGATAATGTTCCTGTGCTTCCTGGGTAATCCTACTCTGAATTCCTGAGATGCTTGTAGAGACATTTTAGCCAAGAGGGAAACAGGTCGTTGGGTTTCTTTGCCTTGAGAGACAATGAGATGCCCCATGAATGTTCTGCCTCCTTCTGTCTATAGGAGAGCCTTTAAAATGCTAAGTTCCCAACCAATGTTACAGTGATGCTATTTAGAAGTATATCTAGATGGTAGATGCTGTGGGAAAGGACAGTCTACCCTTTCCCACCCTGGAACATTCACAATAGTCTTCCTGCCTCCAGAGTCTTGAGAGGGAGTAAGAGGAAGTTAATAGCCAAAGCCAGCCCGTGGTGAAAGCTTACTGTGGTCCATGAACTGTTGCGAGCTCTGTCCTTATTAACTTATTTAACCCTAATTCAGCTATGATTATCCCCATTTTACAGACGAGGAAACTAAGATACATCGCAATTATATAAATGACCCAGGATTACATAGTGAATGGCAGAACTGAGATTTAAAATGCAGGTCGTCTAACTCTAGAACCTACCTCCTGAGCACCTATACTCTGAAGATATTACATCTCCCTACTTAATAAAATTTCAATTAAAACGCAGTATGTTCATCTGCACAATAAAAGCTATCACTTCCTCCTTTATTAAACCATTTTACCCTTCCTCCTCCTTAGTAGGTTATTTGAATTCTCACCTGGATCTGTACTGAGGCATCCTGATGCTTTTGAAATCTATTTTACCTTTGAAAAGGGCAGAGAAGGACACAAATCTTGTCAGCAGTTTTCCAGACTATAGAACAATGAGGGAAAGAGGTAAAGGAAGAAGAGAGGGATTTTTAAAGGTGTTAATATCTACTGAGTGACTCTACAAATTGAAGTAAGATATTCAAGGCTGTATTAATTTCCTAGGACCACCATAACAAAGTACCGCAACCTGGGTGGCTTAAACAAAAAGAATGTATTGTCTCAAAGTTCTGGAGGCTAGAAGTCCAAACTCAAGATGTTGGCTGCATTGCTTTCTTCTGAGGGCCCTAAGGAAACAGTCTGTTCCTGGCCTCTCCCCTTGGCCTTGAGATGGCCGTCCTCACATCATCTCTCATCTGTGCGTGTCTGTCTCTATGTCCAAATTTCCCCTTTGTGTCAGGCACCAGTGATACTGGATTAGAGCCCACCCTAAGGGCCTCATTCTAACTTAAAATGAGGGTCTCTATAAAGACCCTATCTCCAAATAAGGTCACATTTTGAAGTCCTGGCAGTCAGACTTCAACATATGAATTTGGAGGGACACGATTCAACCCATAAGAAGGGCCACAGAGCTACTAAGAGGTAAGGCTGGGATTCTAATTCGGATTCTTTGATGCCAGTAGATGTTCTATTCATTATCACGCTACTTTGCATTTAAAGAACCATAAGCGACTTCCGATACCAAGTTCTGGGGTACTCAGTAATTCACATGAGGCTCTAAACTGGTAAAAATAGGCAAAAGGTTTTCTTTCTGAAAGTAAACATCTTTAATTTCTGTCTCTCCAACATCCCTTCCTCACACTGGAAATAGCACCTCGTGTACCTTCCCCTGGGGAAATGACCCTCCCCCTCATGTTCTGCTGGCTGGAGACCTCAGCACCACCTCCCACTGCCAGACACAGGGTGAACTCAACTCTCACCGGCATCTCTTTCCCTTGGGTCTGAAGACTGTAAAGACCTAATCCCAGATTTCCCAAAGTTAATACTCCCCCCAAAAAAGAGAAGCCTGAAATCCGATACCCTGAGTACCAGCACATAAAAGCCAAGTAAAGAGACCTAGAGATCGAAAAACAGACAGAACAGACCAACAGATAGAGTGACTGAGGTCAGCTACGCTTTCAGGCCCTGGTTTTATTTATCCTGAGACTAGATCTACCCCAGCCTGAGCATGGGTGTGTTATATGAGTCAAGAAATGATCCCTTTCTTTTCTTTTTCCCCAAGACAGTTTGAGGAGTCTTTTATTCACTTGTCCCCAAATAGCGGCTGGAAGTGAATAAATCCTGAATCTCATTTTTATATATGTAATTGCACCACAGAATTTATAACATATGAAGTACCATGATATGAAGAAACATTTCAGAAGTAGAATTCATACAGTCCTATTTCAGAAACTAGTTTAACTGTTTGAAAGGTCATAAACTCTATGTTTTCCATTTGCGCCATAATCATTTTGACTCATAATTTCACACAATAACCCCTAGAGCAAACCATCAAGATGGTTAATTCATTTTAAGTTGGAAAAGTGAAAATTAATAAAAGTAAATATGGGGGCTACTATCAAAGTGCTGCTACTAATGGATATGTTTTTCATCTCATCATTACAGATCATGTTTTAGACCAGAGACTCAAACTATTCTATATAACATTTAAAATAAACTGTATTGCGTTCTCTGGAATAAAAAAAATTTCAGAACCCATTTCCAAATACAATAAAACAACTGCTCATTTACATAAACATCTTTATTACTTAGTCATATTTTTCTGTATTAATCTTGAGCTTATTTACCAGACTCATGCTTTAAAAGTTAGTTGGATAATCTGTATCTCAGCAAATAAAGTCAACAATATGTTCTGGAGGAACAGCATCTTCCTCAGTAATGAAAAGAAAACCAACGGCTAGAAACACCAGCTTTAAAAAATTGAAAAGTTCAGATTTCAGGTGAGAAATTTTATATCTGCAATACAAGAACACTTTAAATTATATAAAGTGTCACACGTCTTCTCCCAGGAGTATTCCTCCTGCCAACGTCATATAAAGAAAAAGTTCATAAATCATATGTGCATACCGTGTACAAAGTGTTGTAAGAATATTTCACCTGCTTTGAAGCAACATTAATTCTAATGGTTGAGGGGAAAAAATAAGACATAGAGGACATTTGAACCTGATTTGAACCATTTGAACCTGATTTCTTATATTCTTGGAACTGTATATACTGTCAGTGTTCAGTAAATATTTATCCAGTGGCTACATTCAAATAATGGATCATCTTTAACAGAAACATATTCCAAGGTGCTATAGAATAAATATTACATAGACAATAGGTGAATATAGATACAGACAGATGTGGATATTGACACATATATAGATATGTAGCTGCAGATATCCGTATAGCTATAGAGACGTGGGCATAGACATACAAGGTTCTAGTTATTTATAGTTTTCTGCCTGCAGTAGACATCTGTTATTTCCGTCTCTCCAGCATCCCTTTCCTCCCACTGGAAATAGCACCTCATTACCTTCCATTGGGGAATGGAGCCTCTCCTCCACTACATGTTCTGGTCAGCTGCAAATCACAGGACCTCCTCCCACAGCCAGACACATGGTGGATTCATAAAGTCTCACCAGCACCTCTTTCTCTGGGGTCTAAGAATTGTAAATATGTGATCCCAGATCTCCCAAAGGTAATGCTCCCTCTTCCCTAAAGAGAAGTCTGAGATTTTGAGCACAACACTCAAAAGCCATATGGAGAGCCTGAGAGATGGACAGACAGAGAGACAGACCTCGTGTGGCTTGAGCTCCATGGCATGCATCTGTTACACTTCCCAGACTGTAGCAAAAGATAGGAAAGGGAAGAGAGAGGTGATGTTTGCAAATGCCAAAAAGGAATTTGAGTCCTTATGTGAGGAAAAAAAGTTTTTCCCAAAATTTGGATTCAAGAGTCTTCTACAAAGCATGGAGGGTGTTAAACGTTGAAATGGGACACGATGAAAATTTTTTTAACCAGGAAGTCTTTAAATAAAAATACACTCTTCCTCAATCAGACTTTAGATAAAATAAGGAACAAGATGTGAAAACAGAACTTAGAACTGTAAGGATGGGATGGTCGGGGCAAAGCTAGATACATAGAGGTCCCACGATTCAGTACACTCTCTACGGAATTCTCCTAAAGCACGTGAAGATACAGGTGCAGCTAATTTAAAAATAAGATGAGTGACCATGTGGATATCTACCTTGCAAAACACAGGAAGCAGAACTGCTTTCTAAAATAAAGAATCTCCAGCATTTGATGTTGGCTAGATATAAATAAGGAAGGAGAAAAGAACCGAGATAATTCACACAAAGTCTCGGGAGTAACACCAGTGACCAAATAATTCAGGAATGAACTCCCTTCTGGGAACCAGCTCCCCCCCAGAGGCTCCCTTAGCCTCTGAAAATAGCACTCTAATTGAGACCGTGGGCCTTCATTGTAAGATTTAGAGATAATTCAACAATATGCTTGTCCTCTGCCTTTTCTATCAAATGAAGCAACATAAAAAAAATAGTTGTTCAGAGTTAAATTATTTTACATAGAGTTAAATCATTCTAACCCCCAACTCTCTAATGCTAAGTAGGGCAATCAAAATACAATTTAATTTTACCAATAATGGCTGTGGTTTGCTATAGCCTTCAAGAGTTAGACATATTAAAGGAACCTAGAGACACGTAACTCTAATATGTTTAATTATAATATGTGTTATAATTGTCAAGGTTTAATGATTCATATTAAAAAAAAATGATGTGTCTGTTGCTTCATGGTTTTGAAAGGGAGCCTTTCACTAAGTCCCTCTTCTGCCACGTCTATTGATTTATTCCCAGTACACTAGAGAAGAGGCCTTTACGCTGGTTCAGATGATTTTCAGGGGTAAAATCGCCCCTTAACAAACTCCCAACTCTTCCTTCCAAGCACAACACGAAAATGACCAGAAAGAGCAGATTTACTTTGAGGGAGACAACAAAAATATCAGCATGCATAACATATTCATTTGTACCAGAAACTGACACTATTTCACGTGATAAAGAGCTGCACTATCAAAAGTTGAGACATTCTCAGTAACCAAGAAGATTATTCAGGATAGAAATTTAAGACCCTTATCTATTCACAAGAAACACACTCTCGCCAATCCAGAAAACATTTTGTTATCCTTCAACTACAGAGGACAGGTAAATATCACTTTTAAGGTCACGTATATTCTATAGGCTGGTATAACACACCATGGTCCTAGTTCCACTACTGTGTTTCAGACACTTTTTATTATTTATTTTTCTTTATTCTTTAAGATAAAAATATATAGAAAGACAAGGCAAAATGAAACGAATCCATTAGATTTAAAGCGGTGGTAAAAAATACTTCCATCAAAGAGAGGACTAGAGTCTAAGTAGTTGTCATAAAATTGTTCCACGTTGATAAGCTTTCTTTCTAAACAATTTTTAAATCCTCTTCTAAAACATATGCCATCAGAACCATTTTCAAATATCCACTAAATTTTAATAATGCGCTTAAGTGTTTAAGAATACTTGGATGTTCTTAGGTAATTATTAGGATTTGAAGGAAGGTTTATCTTTGCTCTTAGGTCAAACAGAGACATATTTAAGCTCAAAATATGAATATGAAATGGTGATGGCTAGGAATCCGCAAGTAAGTTCTCTTTTGAAAAAACCTCACTGTCCCTGCCAGAGATGGCAGAAATTACACTACCTACCATTCCTGTTGGGCTGCTGCTACACTGTGTCTGCCGGTACACAGTGGACCTTAGGAGAGCGACTGACAACACCTACCACTCCTGAAGCCACACACAGGACCTCACAGGTCCCAAGCCACCCATGAATCTATCCCCCAAAATTCCACAAGGACAAATGACTTCACAGCACAACTCTGAACACCTGCCTATGACAGTCTCATGAAAGCCAGTCTTGCTCCTTATAGAGTTTAACTAATGATAGAAAATGCAGCATAACGGGTCTTAAACAAGACAAAAGTCTATTACTATCTTAGGCAAACAAAGTCCAGCAGTGGGCAGTTCAAGACTGGGTAGGAGGGGAATTCCCTGGTGGTCTGGTGGTTAGGACTCCGCACTTTCACTGCTGTGGGCCTGGGTTCAATCCCTAGTCAGGACACTAAGGTCCCGCAAGCTGTGTGGCACGGCCATAAATAAATAAAGTCTGAATTCTGAAAAGATATTTCAAAAAAAGAACTTAAACCCAATAACAACAAAAAAATAAACATTAAAAAAAAAAGACTGGTAGGTGGATCCCCCTTCTATCTTTTAGCTACTTACTTCCAGCACATGACTTTACCTCACAGTCCAAAAGCACTGCTGCAGATCCAGCCCTCCTATCCACATTCTAGCCAGGAAGAAAGAAGAGAGTTTAAAACAAAGTTTGACCCTTACTCACAAGGATACTTTATGGAAGTTATATATATGACACTTCTGCTTACATCTTACTGGCCAAAACATAATCATTTGGCCACATCTATCAAGGAAGCCTTGGAAATGTAGTCTCTATTGAAGGTAGCCAAGGAAAATCAGGGGATTCTATTGCTAAATTAAAAGAAAAGAGCTAATATTGAGGGATGAATAGCAGTCTCTGTCTCTTTCCTCTCTTCTAAAACCCTTTAGAATTTAAAAAGTTAAAGGGAGGGTGCTATTACACAATCAGATATCAATAGCCAATGTAGAAAAGATAAACATGGAGAAAGATCATAAATACAATGATTTCAGTTTTCTCATTTGAGCATCACGATACACTGTGAAATTATATTTAAATAAACAAAAAAGTCTGTAAAAATTTATTATGACAGATACTTTACGAAAAAAAAAAATAATCCGTCAAGAGCAAAACCCCACTGAATATATGTGAGTAGGATGGATTTCTAAAAATTGTATTCCCAGGAAATTATAAATTATGTCCCATTAGAAAAGACCCAACACCATGTAATGCTATAACCAAGAGCAAGACATTTCTACAAATTCTTTATTGAATTGTTGCTTAATATTAGAAATTACATTTCTGTGAAAATAAGTATATTTTAATTTTATCTGTTCGGCGACCAACTTAAGATCTGGGGCAGATAGCAACACTGAATTTACACAGTGACCAAAAACTGCATTTTTTTCCAGCCTTGCAGTTTGGCTTCATTAAAAAAAAGTCTCAGCAGAAGTAAATCACTTCAGCAGAAATCTTCATGGCATACGATGTAGGTAAGATGGATAGTGCTGACGGTTTAGGAGAAAATTACTTTGCCAATCCAGGTATGTTCTCAAATTCAGAGTTTAAAAGCCAGAGAGCAAAATACACCAAATTATAAGCCAGAGCAAATAAATATTAAGACATTAATATGGCTGAAATATTAAGACCCTCTAAGGTTAGGATCTTTCAAGACAAAATTTCCACTGAATATTCCAAACTTGATTTATTTCCAGTCGATGTCCCACTAAGATATGACCTCTCCTAGCCTCCCTTCTACATCCCTAATCTTCAATCCAACAAATGAATGCTTTTAGACATAAAAATTTTAAAACTCATGGAAGGAGTTAATCTGGAAATTTTGATCAAGAAGAAATAACTTTTCTCGTGTGTGTGATCACTTGGGATTTCTCCACTTCAAAGAGGAGAAAACAACATTCACGGAAGCACCAGGAATATCCAAACTCAAGCCAAGTCAGGGTTAGTGCACGTCAAGTTCCTGCAAAACACTTTCAGAATAGGAGCGAACAAGCAAGAACCAGAAGCCACAGTAATCACTTTCTGAGCCCCTCTAAGCGAAGGAAGAAAATGGGAAGGGACCCAGCATTTGACACATGGCCCTCAAGAGC
Source organism: Leucopleurus acutus (assembly GCF_964270905.1). NCBI lineage: Eukaryota > Metazoa > Chordata > Mammalia > Artiodactyla > Delphinidae > Leucopleurus > Leucopleurus acutus. Next base: position 9,841,106 of record NC_139159.1, on the reverse strand, counting down.
CAGAAAAACTGTGTCCAAAAGACCTAACTCGCTTTCTAGCTGAGGCAATACATTTTGTTTATACACTGCTGTTAATCAAAGAACACTTCTGGGTGACTGCTGCTAAAGTTGATTCCCTCATTCATTTACTCCTCCGACAAATAGCTACAATTTGAACATTTACAATTCTAATCCCCTGAGAAACAGCATGAATGAAACACACCATCCTTACCTCCATGGAAATCACTCTGTGTGTGTGTGTGTCCGCCTGTGTGCGCGTGTGCGAATGCATACTACAGAATCTTAGAGAGGAAATTGACATAAGCATTACAAATACTGTATAAAGGGAAAATATGGAAGCTAATTAATCCCTCAGAGGAGCGCCAGCCTGACTTGGTGGTGGCGGTGGAATGGGACAGGGGGAGAGGAGAGACTTCTCAACGCAAATGACATATAAACTGAGACCAGTGGGTGAATAGAAACAGAGAAAAAGAGAAGACAGTTTCAACGTGAATGCAGAGAAACAGTTTGAAATCAATTCATGGTTTGGTGATCCAACTGGTCAATAGAATTATTTTCCCTAACTACTGATAACTGAATATTGAAGACATTATTTGCATTCATTCAACAGATATTTTCCTGAACTCTCGATGTACCGAGCACAGTTCTGGGCAGTGGGTGTGCATAGAAGCGAGAGGAGGAGATGGGACCCAAGATTCTGTCTCTAAAATGTTTCCTGTTGATTTTGGAAGTCAAATTAAAAACATTAAGCATTTATACAAGGATGAAAGCATTCCATTACTATGCATTAGAGTCACCGGCTCACAGGGACACCATATCCCCCAAGAGGCAGGCACCTCTAGTGGTTATGAATACGGACTTGGGAGCCAGATTGCCTCGCTTCCAATTTTCACTCTGTCATTTATCAGTTATGTGAGCAACAGCGAGATAATTAACCTCTTTGGGATGCAGTTTCCCATCTGTAAAATGAGGGTAATAATAATCGTTCCTACCTCACGTGGTGGTTTGAGGATTAAATAAGTTAATACATGTAAAGTACTTAGAACAGTGTCTGCTCCATCGTAAGCAGTCAGTCAGGGTTGCATATTATTACAGCGAAAATTCCAGTATAATCATCCTGGAGTTCAATTCACTCTATGTTACTCTGAATAAAGAGCATTCTGTCAGTCTCGGGGCTTTTATATAACCTTAGACAAGTCACTTAAACATCATTAGCCCAAGTTTCCTCCTCTGCAAAGTGGGAGCAATACCAGCCTCACAAGACTGTCTTGAGGATTAAACGAAACAGCAGATTGAAGGGCCTGTAGGCTGCAAATTGCTATGCGGCCGCTGCTTGTTGTTATTATCTAGCTCTTTTTAACCCGCGTCCCCAAGTTGGTGTTTCTCTCCTTAGGAGGAAGACAAAAACGAACACACGTACAACTTTGACATAATGTCTCCTGCTTTCCAGATAGGAGAGAGCAGTTAAAAACGAACGCCTGCAAAGAAAGACCGGAAACTAACTTGACATCAATTTATAAATTCAAAAGCTGATATACCTTCAGGGATGAAGAGTAGAAGCAATACCTTTTTAGTGATAGTTTCTGCTTTCCACGAATGCTGCACTCTGTCTTACATGAGTGGACATCTGCGTTGTCCTTTCTTCAAGCAGCGTTTGGATAACTGAGAAATCAACACACCAGCAGCCCGTCACCTCCAAGTTTCATGTGAGCCCCACCTTGCTCCCCATCTGAGCGCTTTCTGTGTGTTGGTTTCCTAAGAGGTCTGCCACACCCACCTTTCCTCTGAGAAACACACTCCAAAGAGAGATGCTTGGAGGAGAGGAAAGGGTTGACCTGACAGGCCCGGGAACTGCCTTGGATTCACTTCACTGCCCCATATGGTCGTTGAACACTGACTGTGTGTCTGGCAATGTTTCTAGTCTCTGTGGAATGTGCCAAAATGAAGCTGATAGAACCCCAAGCCCAAGGGTCTCACAGACTCTAGTGGGAGAGATGTACAAAAACACAAATTACGCAAGTCAGAATTTGGAATCAGTGCTAAAAATAAAAGTGCAAATGAAGTATGGAGGCTCAGAGATCGTAGGGATTTAATCAGACTGGATCAGTGAGGATGGGGCATTAAAACTTGGTTCTGCCTTCCCAGAAGAGACAGCATCTCAGCGGAGATGTGAAGAACGAGTAGGTTTCTCAAGTGGGGAAAGGAATAGACAAGAACGCCAGGTTGAGGAAAAAGACTGAGTACATAGATGTGTGTAAGAACAGCTTGTGTTCCTAAAACAAGGAGAAGAACAAAGGGACTGGGACATGGGATCTGATGGGGACAAGAAGGAAGAAGGAAATTAAGGTGAACAAATGTTAGACCCAAGATAGAGAAAGCCGTAGAGAGAGTCGTAAGAAGAAATTGGAATTTTCTGGGCAGATTTTGCCATATTATTTTCTGGGCCAGTTTTGGAGCAGTTGTGTGGATAACCCACTCCTGGGTCTGCAGAGCTAAATCCCTCTACTCTGGACAAGAAGCACCAGGGATTCATTTCCTTCTAGAGAAGAACTGCCATCAGCAGACAGGATACTGTGAACTTACCAGCTTGTCCAACACCTGCAGGCGGGACGTGTCCAAATGCTGCAGTAAAGACACTGCAGGACTTGGGACCTGGAGAAAACATAAAAAAATCATACTGTTCACTCACTAGGGACAGTGTTACCACCTAGAAAACTGATGGTATGAAGATACCTGGTCATTTAATTTCATGTTAACTGATAACGCTTGATTTCTCTGGAATATACACATATACATGTATGTATGTGTATTCATGTTTATAAGGGGGCCTGTGGCTACATTAGAGTGTGTTATTTCTTTCATTTCAGGTGAAGTCTCTGTATAAAATGGAAACAATTAATTTCAAATGCCTCAGTCTCCGAGGAGGAAAGCCGGCTTCCCCCGATCAGCCCCAAGGGGGTAGCTGGCTCCACTGTGGCATTTGACAGTTTTTACTGTTCTTTCCCTGCCTATTCCTACCCCCAAGAAGTTCTAGAATTTGCCTGTGATTTCCTGCCATCTCTTCCCCAGGATTCCTTCCCAGAGGAACACACAGAGAGTGGGGCAGAATGATAGGCGAGAAGCAGATTGCTGAACTGGCTCATTCCACAGCTGTCCTATTTTTTTTCAAGTAGTTTAGACAAGGGTAAAAGAAGGCAGTCACAAACTAAACACCCACACAGCTTTTTATAATCCTCTGTTCACACTCTCTTCAGAAGCAGGCGAAAATTAAGGTCCCAGTGATTTCGGTTGAGCCCGAGTCAGGCAGGCAGATGTTGCCTGATCAACGGTGTTTTGAGGATTCTGCTTTGAATTTAGAGCCGGAGAACAAGGCCTGCCTCTCCCAATCATCGATGTTCTTTTCAAGTTTGTCTAATTCATTTTTGAAATTTGGAGAGGAGGAATTATTTTCATGCCTGTTTTACTGACTGGAAAATCGTAGTCCTAGACGGTGGAGCCAATGATTGACAATTGGTATTCTTGGCACCCTTTCTATTTTGTCTAAGAAATTGGCACAGATCCAGAGGAGTGAGGACATCTGCCGGCCATAACTCACAACAAGATCAGTACATGTTTATTGAGCAGCTATTATTAGGAATCAGAAAGACACAAACCAGTATCTTTTAAAGCCGCTGTATTTGAGGAAATTTTATTCTAGATTAAGAAATAAAACACACATTTATGAAAATTTAAAAGCTAAATAACAATGTATGACTGAAAAATGCTCTCTAGGGCCATCTTTCAGGTGTTCCTAATCACTCAACGTGGAATGTTTCCGAACTCTCCACATGGTCCCTCTGCTAGCAATATGCCTCCGACGCAGAATGCCTCCACATTGACTCAGAGGGGTGGTCCCATGAAACAAAGCTGACCGGGGGGGAAAGGTGTTCCCCATTTCTGGCAGTTTGGGGGCCACATTGCTAAGCGTCGTAATAGGGTCTTCACTCTGGTTCCAGTTTACATCCCATAACTTCATTTCTGTATTCCTTTCCTACTGCTGCTATAACAAATTACCACCAACTAGCAGCTTGAAACAACACGGATTTATGATCTTGCCATTCGTTCTGGAGGTCAGAAGCCTGAAATGGGTTTCACTGGGTTAAAAATCAAGGTATCGGCCGGGCTATGTTCCTTCCCAGAGGCTCTAGGCAGGAATCCATTTTCTTGCCTTTTCCAGCTTCTAGAAGCCACCTAGACTCCTTGCCTCGTGGTCCCCTTCCACCTTCAAAGCCAGCAACAAGGTCAAGTCTTTCTCACATTACATCACTCTGATACTGACTCTTCTGTCTCCTCTTCCACATTTGAGGACTCTTGAGATCACATGAGATTCACCTAGAAAGTCCAGGCTGATGTCTGCCTCTCAAGGTCAGCTGATTAGCAAACCTTAATTCTCAATTCCATTTGCAACCTTAACTCTGCCTTATGTAACCTAACAGCGCCACAGGTTCCAGGGATTAGAACATGGACATCTTTGAGGAGGCCATTACTCTGTCTCAGGAAATATTTTCTCCAATTTTCTCAGGCAAAGCCCTCTCTGAACAGTAATTCATTCCTACCACTTTTCATTCAACCAATATTTCTATTGCTATGGAGCAATAATTCTATTATATTTTGAGTAGACAATGATGAACAAAACAGACAAGATTTCTTCTCTGAGGGAGTCAAGTGGAAGGTCTAGAAATGAAACAACGAATCACATATGTAAAAGTAGGTCATAAGCCATGATGATGCTGTGTGAGTAGGCAGAACTGTGTACACAGGAGAAGCTGAGGGGGAAAGGGTTGGAATGGAGGGCTCAGGAAACACTCTTCTGAGAAAGGGATGTTTAACCTGAGGCACAAGGGGAGTTAGTCAGGGGAAGGGAAAGAAGCAAGTGTGGCAGCCAAGCGGGGACAGAGGTTGGTGTGATCAAGGCACTGACAGCAGCAGCGGACCTGGCATGAGAGCGCCTGAGACACAGCCTTCTGGCTAAAACACAGCCAGACGCGTGAGCTGCAGCCAGACCTCGTGGGGGAGTTTGCACTTTGTTCCAATGCAGTGGGACATCATTTTAGTGGTTCCAGTAGGAGACAAATGTAATCCGTTTTGCATTTGAAAAACTCACTCTGGATGCTGTGTGAACAATGATTGGAGGAATCCAGAAAGGGAGCAAGAATTCCAGACAAGAAACGTTTGGGGAAAGGAGATGGAGACCGCACTGAAGAGAGAGGAAGAGATAGGAATGGTCTTTTAGGGCACGCTTATGAGAGAAATATAGATTTCTGGCCCATGTTAAGTATTCATTTGAAATGATATTGATACATTTGAAGGCAAACCTGTCTGCCCAGTTTATAATTTTCACCAGCGACGATCAACTGCTCAGATGTAGCCACAGGGGAGACAGATGGTTGGATTTATCCTGGTTTGGGGTTTGGCCAAGAAATATTGTGGATGGAAAATATGGTGGGTGAAAACTGGGGCAAAGCAATTGAGGGCTTTTGCAAGGAAGTGATTATAATGATTTACCACTGAATCCTCACGGGATCAGAAGGAAGGAGAAAATGGGGAGGAAAATAGACGGGAGAAATCTATGGAATGATGCCATCAGGGTATATTTCAACAAGTGAATTAGGAGGAGGTTGATGGGAGAAAATGGGCTATTTCGTTTTGTTATTTTATATGTAGTGTCCTTCCTGATTATGGCAACATCCAGGATGTGACTATGGGAGGGAGATGGAAAGCAGGAAAGAGTCAGTAAAGATGGGTGGTCCAGGAACTGGGAGTTCAGTGAGCGGAAGAGGTCATCTCTGTGGCTGTCTGTGTGATCCAGAGCTCGTGATAAACAAGGAGCTGGTTACCTAGAGATTATTGGCAGACCACACACTGAGAAGAGACAGGTGGTTTTACCAGATGGTATAGGATTCAAAGTAATAGGATGGAGTTGGATTTTTATAAGGTGGAGCAGAAATACTGGCCAGAGTTGGCAGTGGGGATCGAGAAGGGCACTGACTCCACACCTCAGCCCTGAGTTACTGTATTTTGAGAAAATAAGCAGTGAACCTCTCGTAAGAAAACCACATCTTTATGGAACAGCTGGGTGCCAATTAAGGATCCAGGAGGTGGAAGCAGCATTCAGATAAGAGTTTGGGAATATAGGGAAGATTCCTGAGTGTGGACAAGAACTCCTGAAGGCAGATGGTAAGACTTGGGGATAAGAAGGGAGAGAGGATTGGATTAGACCAGAGGAAGAAAAAGGATACGACTGAATGATAAGGTTTTTCTGTTTATATACTTCCTTCCCCACTAGAAAGTGAGTGTTTGAAGACCAAGGACTTTGTCTTATTTCTTTCTATATTTTAGAATAATACTTGAAATATCGGGTGCTCAGGAAATGTCTGTTGAGAGAGTAAGGCATGATTGCTAAATGGCAATTACAGAGTATAACTTTGATGCTATTCAGAGGAAATAATCCTATGGCTTAGAAAAGCTATGCAGACAGTGCATATGTACTGCATGATTTTGAGCAACAACGCATCTAAGTGAAACAGCATGAGAATAACTTCTGAGGGAAGAATATCTGGAAGTAAAAAGAAGTATTCTATGGTCATCTAAGACCTGGGTTAAGAAGCAAAGTTCTTCAACACCTAAGTGGAAATTTCCACATATTTGATGAAAGAGGAAAAACGGGACACTCAGCAAATGCAAAATCTATTTATTTCCTTTTCCATCTTGGAAAGGCTGGATATAATTCTGATTTATTTCAGCGTCACTTCCCAGATCGTCAGACGGTTTGTGCAGAAGTGGGTTTTCTCCACCACTGATGGAGTACAACGCGGACAACTCCTCCCTGTCTTAGGCTGTAGGCTTCTCTGCCCCATAAGACCTAACAGGACATTTTGCTCATGAAGATAGCTTCACAGTGACTGGCTGGCCTCAGGGATGGGTCACTCAAGAGATAAAACAGAAAATGTCATTTGCTAGGTTAGTACAAAGAAATTAGTGCCAACGGATAATTTGGCAAAGTGTTCAATGTTGTGGAGATTACAAAAGGGATTAGCATCAGCAGTGCGACCTGCAGCCACGTGTCCCTGTGCCCACAGATCTGTGCAGGTTCTTCCAGAACCACAAAGAAGACAGGCTGCATCTCCCCTCAGTGAGTTTGCACTCCACTGTGGGAGGAAACAAATGAGGACAACAAGCTCTTAGATACTGAAATAAAGGGAGTGGGTATGGGCTACAGTGGAAAAAAAGTCAAAACTCAAGAATCAAAAGAACTGAGTGCTGGTCTTGCTATCACGTTAGGTCTTTGAACTTGGTCTTGACCAACACAAACTATTTCAACTTCAAAATGAAGCGGTTGCATGGAATGATTTCCAAGTTCCCTTAGAGTTCTAAACTTCTATTAGTTTGAATGTATACTAACAAAGACATGTCTTAGGAATGTTTAGAGAAGCAGGGGTTATCAGAGCTAGGTGGGTTGGTGGAGGTCTTCCCGTTTGTGAAGAAGAGGATCTGGTTAGAGGGAGAGTTTCGTGTGGGCGGTCATGCATGAGCGAAGGCTTGAAGCCAAGAAACCTCACGCACAGAAAAATGTGGAGACATTTGTGTCTGAAGAGATGTGCGCAGCCTGAGAAGTTGTGGGAACACATTAGTAAGGGGAAAAGAGTGGCTTGCCTAGTAACTAATTCTGCAGGTGTGATTTCGAGCTGTAGTTGATTTTTGAAGCAATTCAGAGCCACTGTTGATTTCTGAGAAAGGAAGTGACTGATGGAAGGAAGAAAGGAAGTGGAAGAAGCCGCTGAGGATGAGAAAAGCAAGGGCCCTTGGGGAAGCCCTGGGACAGGAGAGAGAATCCTCCCCTCCTACCCCCCGCCCTGTGTGACCTTGTGTCCCCTGTCTCTCACCTCCTGCAGCCTGGTGACCTTCCTGGGGGAATAAACAGGCTGGGGAGTGCCTGTGCCCAAGGGCACAGGCTAGAATTCGAGTTTCCTGCCACCTGGACCGGAGCTCTTTTCCAGTAAAGCCTGCCCCCTGCCACTTCCCTCACGGAGGCTCTTTCCCCCTTTGTTTCCACGTCTCCGAGAATAGAACGTGTCTACATTTCATGGGTGCTGCATCCTAAGTGATCCAAATAAAGGGTTGGGAAAACGGGTGCATATCACAGCTGATAAGTGTCGCGTGTCGCCGGAAATAATAGAAGGAGAGAAGCAGGAGAGGGCCCCTCTTCCCTCTCTCCCTAACAGAAATCTAACGGGGCTTCGGGGAAGGAGGAGGGTGAAGTCGCCGTGCTGTGCTCCATTAGCATTCTAGCCACACACTGTCCCATCAGGGGCAATGCTTCCCGCACACACACGTGTTCAGGATATCAGTGTGATGGATCTGAGCAAGGGCCCCTCCAAACACAGTGACCATCTGCCAGGCAAAACATAGGGGTCTGACAAGCAGAAGCCATTCAGACCCGTTGTTGGGCCACATTATTACAGATTTGACAAGGGTAATGAGGGGCTGTCATTAACCTTACATGACAGGTGCCACAATGACACACTAAAGCAAGGACAAAGAAGCCCAACTCAGTAAAAAGGCACCTACTTCTCATTTAACCCTGGAATTATGTGATGCCATTATTCCTGACGGAGGCTGGCAGGCCTGGGGTTAATTTCCATTTCTGTGTCTGCTTGTTCTCTTTTTAAAATGTACTCCTCGTATGGCTGAGGCAACTGTTGGGAAGGCGCTGCATTATTTATCACAACACACTGAGTTAGACGCAAAGAACAGAAAGGAGCTACTGGCAAAAAAGAAACAAATAGATTCCACGAGCCCTGGCGATGGCCGGAAATAAGGCTGCTACACTCTGCCTGTGATAGTTAAGGTAACTCTCACCTGTGTATGACATTTCTTGGAATCTTCTGCTGGACTTTTACCAGATTTAAAGGAGTAGGAAATAGGAATAGATCATTACTATGGCTTTTCAGGCCGTGGACAAACCTGGGGTTGGGGGGTGCGGGAGTTAAGATAATAGTTTTGACCATTAAAACACTTAATTTTAGAATCTAACCTTCGGGATCTTACTGTTGGAAATATCCTTAAGAGCATCCCGTGCTTTTGTTTTATTTTACAGAAGGGGAAGCCAAAATCATGAGGTGACCAGGTCCTCCCAGCCTCACAAACCCCCGAAGCTGAAGAGGTGACGGCCAAACAGCCCCCATGCTGTCCTGCTTTCCAGAGTCATGCTTCATCCCAGCTTCCTCTTTGATCATTCAGCTTTCATTACCAAAAGGAAAATCTTCTTCATTTGATTATTTTGATTATTTAAATCTCCTCTGAAAAGCATGCCGGCACGCGTGGAGTTTGCCATGCTACTGTTCGTGAGAGTTCTGTTTCATAATTCGGGAAGCGGGTTCTGCATAATTTGGCCACGCAAAGCGTTTCTCTCCTTGGTGCATTCTGTCTGCCTGACGCCAGGGAGCCACAAAAGTCATGACAGCCAATCAGGATGCTTTATTTTAAGTTCAGAAGCTGTAATCAAGATGGCCCAAGCCATGAAGCAAAAAAAAAAAAATTTAGTAGAAAATAGAAAGTTCTGCTTTAGGTACCACCTGCCTAACTGACACCAAACCAAGGCAGTCCCAGAGTCCGTAACAGTCAAAAGACTCCAAATACCTAGCTATGTTGGTCTAAAATTCAATCTCTCCCTTCTGTCACATGTCCAAACTAGAAAGATGGATAATTTAATTTTTATGAAAGGTACCCAACTTTTATATGGCTCAAACCTGAGCCAATGCCATCAGGTGGGCCTGTGCCTGCGACCGAGGGGTCTGCGGTCCTGCTCTGTCACTCAGCTAGCATGAGATACCAGGAAATTACTAAATTTCTCTTGGTTCAATTCCCCCAGCTGCGGAGTGAGGAGATTAGATGTGATACTGTCAAAGGTCAAAACTAGTTCTGTTTTGGCCAAACACTTCCAAGTCCACAGCAGAGAAAAGGTTTCTGCTGTTCTTCCAGAACGTTCCAGCAGCTCCTTCTGAATATAATCAACTCAATACGTGAATGAGTTTGGGTGATTTGGGAACTAGGAACAAAAGAAAATGAAAAGAATAAAAGCCATCCCATCCCCCTGGGATTCATGTGCATCTCACATAAAAGCATAAAGGCTCCAGAAAGTTCATAAATGGACCAAGTTAGGCAAACGCACGGGCAGTGGGAGTGGACGGTTGTAGAACTGGCACCCTTTGGCTGAGGTAGGACTGGAGTGGAGGCAAAAAGGAGAAATGGGCGCAGTGCTAGAGTACAGGGTATTCCTCTGTAAAGCCACCTCATACTCTACTATCTGCCACACAGGGCTCAATAAATCAGTGAGTGAATGTATGGAAATGTGAGTGTGAGAAATACAGAGACCATTAAAACACGAACCTTCTATCTTTCTAGATACCAAACTTCATGATAGCAGAGTATCAACTCTTCCTCACAAAATTACCAGTTAAAAGTAGAAAGATGTTTGGGAAAAGCCAAGAGAAAGGAAAAATCCAAAGTGGGCCAATCTTGACATCAAGAAAGGAAAATATTTAGATTTGACCTTGAAAGTTTGCTGCTGTGTTAATACTCTTTTTAGCTAGATTGGTGGTGATGTCTTGGTAAGATCTTTGGCTCGGTTAATTATCATAGTTACTGAGTCCTCATAATTTCCCTGTGTGGAATCCTGACACACAACTGCAATTTAAAAATCAAAAGGAAAGAGTTTAAAAACACTGTGAATTTAAAATCAGAGCACTTGTAAGATGTACTGGTTATAGTTAAAAGTGTTCATTTTTACTACAAAGAACACCTATTTTTACTCTTAATTCATAATTTTTAAAGAGTTAAAGCAAAGAAGTGGCAATTTTAGAAGGTACTAGAATAAAATCTCATATAGAAAACCAAACCAGCTGAGTGTAATTTTTAACTTCTATACAGGTGTATAAATATCCAAAATTTGTTTTCCTGACCTAAACTGCTAATTTAAAAGTGTTACCTGACAGCCTGTAACACAGAGTATTTTAACAGTTTTCCAAATAACATACTTGTAAATAAAAATTATAATGCACTAGGACAATATTATAATGAAATTTAGCTAACACACTTAAAAATGTACACATATATACTACACAATAAAGTTTACATATTCCAATTGTATGTGTGTTACCTATACACCTAATGTTTATATACCTAATGTATATGAACAATACATTAACTATCTTTTCACTATATTCCATATGTTAAATGGGACAAACGTTATTCTCAGAATTTGAGAGTGTCAAGTGAAAACAAATCTGGACTTATGTAAGGAGAGATGACTCGAAAGTCTATTGCAGTGGGTGTGGGGGGAGGTTGGGGGACTACTGCAACAGGGAGAATTCTCCAACCTTAGGACCTACAGGCTTCTCAAAGTTAGGCAGAAAGGGTTTTTTTTTTATGAGGAGTGAATAAGGCCAGAAAGAACTGGGTGTCAGGAAGTGGGATAAGTAGGTGGCGTGATTAGAGAATTGAGCAGGAAATGTCTCTGTGATCAGCCAATTTTCAGGATGGGTCATTAGGAGGGGCTGCTCCGCATTTCCAATGCTTGTTTAAGCTCAAGGGCAGGCCAAGCTCTAGGGGCTTGTAGAGAGGGGAGAAGCCTGGCTAAAGTTTGGTCAAGTTGACAAGTATTTTGTCCAGATTGATCAGTGGGGACAAATCCTTAGCTAATCATTTATAAGATAAAGAATAGGTATTTGGAAGATCTACGTTGGTCTTTGTCATAGATAAACAATGAGATCATCCCTTAGCTTATCTAAGTCTTATGAAGGAGGAGGATTCTTTGCAGCAACCTCAGGAATGCAAAAAGATAGAGACATTTCTTTTTCTTTTCTTCTCTTTTTTTTAAAATTTTTTTCATTGTGGTAAATACACATAACATGAAATTTACCACCTTAACCATTTTTATGTGTACAGTTCAGTCATGTTAAGTACATTCAAATTATTGTGCAACCAATTTCCAAAACTCTTTTCATCTGTTGAAACTGAAATTTTATACCCATTGAACAATAACTCCCAGTACCTCCCTCCCCCAGCCCCTGGAAGCCATCATTCTACTTTCTGTCTATCAATTTGACTACTATAGGTACTTGAATAAGTGGAATTATACGGTATTTGATTTTTTATAACTGGCTTATTTAACCTAGCATGATGTTCTCAAGATTTATCCATGATGTAGCATGTGTCACAGATCCTTACTAGTTAAAGCTTGAATAATGATCCATTATACGTATATACCAATTTCTGTTTATACCTTCATCCATTAATGGACATTTGAGTTGCATCCCCCTTTTGACTATGGTGAATAATGCTGCTATGAACATGGGTGTATACAATAAATATTTCTTAGAGACTCTACTTTCAATTCTCTTGGATGTATACCCAGAAGTGAAATTCCTGAATCATACGGTAATCCTATTTTTAACTTTTTGAGGAACTGCCATACCATTTCTCATAATGGCTGCACCACTTTACTTTCTCACCAGCAGTGCACCAGGGTTCTATTAAAGAAAAACAGAGCCTGCTAACAGTTAAAGTGGTAAAAATATATTTTATTTGGGAGCTATCACAATAGGGGAAAAAGAGACCTCAGTACAGAACTGGGCTTCATTCTAAATACAGTACGTACAAGTGGGGATTCACAGCCAAGGAGCAGGGTGGGGTCAGTAAATGGAAAATTACTAAGAGGAAACAGCAGGACAAAGGGAGATTCTGGCCAAACTGACTCGACACGGTTCTTGCTGAAAGCTGGCCAGCGTTTTCAGATATCACCTGGGAAATCACGGGGGTTAAGAAATTTGATCAGATATTGAGGGTGATCAGATATCAAGGGTGGGAGATTCCAACTTAACTGATTTAACAGGATTCTTGCTAAAACTGGACAGTGCAGAGATAAACACAGAAACTCAAAAGCTGGAGCCTAGTTGAGTAGAGGCTTCAGAGGAGGCTGATTTTAGTCAAGGAGAGGCTCTTTGTCAGTTCCAATTTCTCCACATCTTCACCAACACTTGTTATTTTCTGGGTTTTGATAGCTGCCATCCTAATGGGTGTGAGGTGGTATCTCGTCATGGTTTAGATTTCCATTTCCCTAATGATCAGTGATGAGCATCTTTTCTGGTGCTTGATGGCTATTTCTATATCTTCTTTGGAGAAATATCTACTCAAGCCCTTAGTCCATTCTTTTTTTGTTTTGCGGTATGCGGGCCTCTCACTGCTGTGGCCTCTCCCGTTGCGGAGCACAGGCTCCGGACGCGCAGGCTCAGCGGCCATGGCTCACGGGCCCAGCCGCTCCGCCGCATGTGAGATCTTCCCGGACTGGGGCACGAACCCGTGTCCCCTGCATCGGCAGGCAGACTCTCAACCACTGCACCACCAGGGAAGCCCTGTATCTTCTTCTCGATTGATCCTTTGATCATTATGTGCGTCCCTCCTTATCTCTTGTAACAGTCTTTATTTTAAAGTCTCTTTTATCGGATACGAGTGTTGCTACTCCAGCTTTCTTTTGATTTCCATTTGCATGTAATATGTTTCTCCATCCCTTCACTTTCAGTCTGTATGTGTCCCTAGGTCTGAAGTGGCTCCCTTGTAGACAGCATATATATGGGTCTTGTTTTTGTATCCATTTAGCTAGTCTGTGTCTTTCCATTGGGACATTTAATCCATTTACATTCAAGGTTATTATCGATATGTATGTTCCTATTACCATCTTCTTAATTGTTTTGGGTTTGTTTTTGTGGGTCTTTTTCTTCTCTTGTGTTTTCCACCTAGAAAAGTTTCTTTAGCATTTGTTGTAGAGCTGGTTTGGTGGTGCTGAATTCCCTTAGCTTTTGCTTGTCTGAAATGCTTTTGATTTCTCTGTTGACTCTGAATGAAATCCTTTCTGGGTAGAGTAATCTTGGCTGTAGGTTTTTCTCTTTCATCACTTTAAGTATACCCTGACACTCCCTTCTGGCCGGCAGAGTTTCTGCTGAAAAATCAGCTCATAAACTTATGGGGATTCCTTTGCTATGTTATTTTTGTTTTTCCCTTGCTGCTTTTAATATTTTTTCTTTGAATTTAATTTTTGTTAGTTTGATTAATGTGTGTCTTGGTGTGTTTTTCCTAGGGTTTATCCTGTATGGGACTCTGTGCTTCCTGGACTTGGGTGACTATTTCCTTTCCCACATTAGGGAAGTTTTTGACTATAATCTTTTCAAATATTTTCTCAGACCCTTTCTTTTTCTCTTCTTCTTCTGGGACCCCTATAATTCGAATGTTGGTGCATTTAGTGTCGTCCCGAGGTCTCTGAGACTGTCTTCAGTTCTTTTCATTCTTTTTTCTGCTCCTTGGCAGCTATTTCCACCATTTTGTCTTCCAGCTCACTTATCCGTTCCTCTGCCTCAGTTATTTTGTTATTGATTCCTTCTAGTGTATTTTGCATTTCAGTTATTGTGTTGTTCATCTCTGTTTGCTTGTTCTTTAGTTCTTCTAGATCCTTGTTAAACATTTCTTGTATTTTCTCAATCTGTGCATCCATTCTATTTCCGAGATTCTGGATCATCTTTACTATCATCACTTTGAATTCTTTTTCAGGTAGATTGCCTATTTCTTCTTCATTTATTTGGTCTTGTAGGTTTTTACCTTGCTCCTTCATTTGTGACATTTTTTTTGCCGTCTCATTTTTTTTTTTTTATGAGTGGGATTGTGTTCTTGTCTTACTGGTTGTGTGGACTGAGGCTTCCAACACTGGAATTTGTAGGCTGTTGGGTAGAGCTGGGTCTTGGTGCTGAGATGAAGACCTCTGTGAGACCTCACTCCAGTGAATATTCCCTGGGGTCTGAGGTTCTCTGTTAGTCCAGTGGTTCTGACACAGAGCTCCCACCGCAGGAGCTTCAGCCCAACCCCCGGCAGTTCATTTGGGGGTTACTCCTGTCTCCTTGGGCATCAGGGTCCCCCACCAGCGGCCGACAGACACTCTAGTTGTGGGGAGACACTAACTTGGCGTCTTCCCACACCACCATGTTGATTCCCAACTGGGATTTCTTAACTATTGCTGCTTTCTAGGAGCAAGGGACTGAGTTAAAGTTTGACATTGTCAAGAATAATGCTCATTCTTAACTGTTATCGTCAATTATCGTGGGAAAAGATGTAGCAGAGAATCTTCAACCCCTAACTATAACCTTAACATTCAAAGAGCAGAGTGACATGGTCCATTGTAGTCCAACATGAAGAATCCAGGAGAGCATGCAGGAGGGTTCCCCTGATATCCAGTTCAAGCCCCTGTGCAATCCAATCAGAGGACATGGTCAAGAACTGGACAAGTAGTTGGGAGTCTAGGAAAGCATGTGATTCATATGGCTCAATAACAAACCAGAGAAGAACCACGTGGGCAGGAAAAGCAAGGAGCACCTGGAAACAAGAAGTCACGAGATAGGCAAGATCTAGGCCGAAAGCCAGGAAGTCACAAAAATTTGAGAGCAAAGAAAGGCTGGTGATGTGGCACATTGTCCTACGGGTGGAAACAAGATGAGTAAACCAAAGGAGAGGTCCCTAAATCTCAGCCAGTTCATGTTTGAAGCAGAGACCCAGAGAATCTCCAGGAGGTAGATAAACCATGAAGTCATCTCTTAAGTCCCATCATCAAACAGATGCCCAAATGTTTCTTATGTTTCTATAATATATTTTAAAATATTTAATTTTTCATCTAGAAATTTCAGTAATACATAAACATGACTTTTTTAAAAGTTAGGGAGTACTACAGATATGTAAAAAGTAAATCATTTTCCCCTCTCCAATCCACTTCCCCTTATGTAGACTCAATCACTAGTAATAGATTCTTGTGCATCCTTTCAGAAAAATTTGAATGCACATATCAGTATTTCCAAAAGGATATATTTTATATATTACCTTGCATCTTATTTTGTTTATTTAATAATATTTCTTGGAGAATTTTTCTTCATCGTCATATTTGAATCTCCCTCATTGTTTTAACAGATTTGAATCTCCTCACAGTATTCCACTGGGTTTATCATATTTAATCAATTACCTATTGATCAACAATTACATTGTACCCATTCTTTTGTTATTGCAAAAGTACTGCTAACTTATACATATATTCTTAGGAACACATGAAAATATGTCTGTATAATAAATTCTTAGAAATGGAATTTTCTTGTCAAAAACACGTAGATTTAAAATTTGGATAATACCAAATCATCCTCAGAAAACTTTATACCAATTTGCAGTTCCACTAAAAGTGTATGAGTGATTATTGCCCCATCCTGTGTCTATACAGTGTAGTATCAAAATATTTGACCCTTGCAAACTTTTTGTAAAAAGCATCTCCTAGATTTATTTCATTATGAGTGAGGTAATGTCTCTTTTATATTTATAAAATAACCATATTACTCTCTATTAACTATTTTCTGCCCATTTTAAAATTAGGTTTTTTATTATTGATTTGAAGGATTATTACATATTAAGAAAGTTAAAAGTCCTGTATCTTACATATCACAAATATACTTCCCAGTGTGACTTTGTTTACAGCATTTGTTTAATAAATTTGTTTTTAATTTTATGTAATTGTTATTTTATGTTTTAAAACTAACAGCATTTAAGTTTTTATTGTTTTTAGAAAGAAAAACCTTTCCCTTTCCATTATTAAGAAAAATGTTTTTCCAAATTTTTAATCTACCTAGTATTGATTTTAGAGTAAGGGATGAGGCAGCAATTCAAGTTATTTTTTTTTTCAAATGGATAATTGATTATCTCACACCATATATTTAATGGTCCAAATTTTTCCTATTTCTGCTTCTATCACATGTCCAGGAGCCATGTATATGCCTAGCACTGACCAGCTCTTCCAATACAATGATGAATAGAATCAATGCTAGTGAGCATCTTTGCCTTATTCCTGATTTTAAAGGAAATGCTCTTATTTGGGTACCATCAAAAACGATGTCTGCCAACCGAACTTTTTTAAAAGGTCAGAAGATCTGAACAACTATTTCACCAAAGAAGATAGATGAATGGCAAATAAGCACATGAAAAGCTTATCAACATCACAGGTAATCAAGAAAACACGAATTAACACAAAATAAAATACTACTATACCCACTAGAATGGCAAATAACCATTTTACAAATTTGTTACAGGATTCTGTGGAACACTTAGCTCCTGTTATTATTTTTATTATTCTTGAACTTATGCTGAAGACAAGAGAGATCCAGTAGAGGTTTTGGCTGAGATGCAACATGGCCATACTTGTCTCTCAAAAAGATAATCATGGCAGCAATGTGAAGGGGACTGGAGTGAAATAATCTTAGAGGTGCAGAGGCCCCAGAGAAGAAAGCTATTAGAAACAGTCCGGAGAAAGGAAAGCTTGAACCATGGCAGTAAGAAGCGAGGGAACAAATTAAAAAGTCATTACTAAGACAAAAATTGATAGAGTCTGGTGTATGATTAAATGTAGGATACCAGGATTCCAGAATTAACCTATTGGTAGCACTGTCTTAAAAATCAGATATTGAAATATGATTTCAAAGTGGCAAAATTGTATAACTCTCACATGAGGGAAACTATTAATGAGGTATAGTTCCAATCAATCTTGAAAATTCTTAAAAGATAATCTTGAAGGTTTTTTGTTTTGCTTCATTTAATCAAATATTCAGATAAACATAATTAAGTCTATTGACTTTTTTTCCACGTGTAGCATGTATCACACAATACACTTACAATACAAAATAAACACACCGGCTCAGGAAAAAAAATGCATGAAGAAAAGGAAATTACAGGAAACAATTTTTTAGTTTAAACAGATATGTCAGTTATGTGCAGATACCCTAAAAATGGAATAGAAATTTCATACATTTTGAACAGGAAGACTGGGTTCGTTTAATATGTTTAGCATATCTTGGTAAATTGAAAAATATATAAAATGGCTCTCCACACGCGCTTAGTGTTTTAGCCTAAAACACTAAAATCTGGAGGGAAGGGGAGACTTCTGTATCTAAAGAAAATAGGCCTACGGGGACAAGAAGAAATGAATTTGGATACAAACACCTCCTTGGGACTGATACTTATCTTTTCTGAATTTCAGTTTCTGCTTATAAGTGAGAATTATAGTCCCCCGCTTCCAACACACATACAGGATTTTTGTGAAAAACAAGCAAGTTAAAAATTGTGAAAGCATTTTGAAAATAGTGAAGCACTTGTAAAAGCAAGAATGGCATACGAAGCACTTCTCCAAAAGCGATGGCACCTGTGCATGCCCTTTCTGACTTCAGACTAGCAATAGGCTGGCTCTCGGCATTGGATTTAAATGGATCTCCTCACTTTAAAAGAAGAACCATCAAGGCTGGTTCAATCTTATTTCCTAAGGACTTAAAAAAATTTTTTATCCTGTAATATCGTGATAGGATAGAAGAAATTCACAAATAACCAAACTGCACGTGTACTGCATATGCATTCCTTTAAACATGGGTTAAATTCACACACACACACACACACAGACACACACACACACACACACACACGATTCCAGATGATCATATCAGAATGAGAAAAGTCATTGTTGAGAAACTTCAGTCTAGACTGTTTGCTTGGCATGTTCTTAAAAATTCAAAGGCCTTGTGTGTGTGTGTGTGTGTGTGTGTGTGTGTGTGTGTGTGTGTGTGTGTATTTGTGTGTCAAATGTTCTCAAATCTGATGATGGCAATCAATAGTTGAGCATTCATTCTTTCTGCAAAACTTTCAGGTAAAATGTTATGCTGCACTGCCCCACACGCACTCTCCTATGTAGGGCCCACACCAGGGGAATGGAGTTACCCATCCAAATGTTTTGAGATCCAAAGAAACTACTGTCTAAGTATTGATTTCCCTTTCTAAGGAATTGACTTTGTCCATTTGAAAACTGCCATGATAGGAATGCTCACTCGGGAATTTGGCCAGGGTAATAGTTTTCACAATTCATCGTCCCACTCTTATGAAATCTGACACCTATTTTGTTAATGAATAAAATAGGTCAGAACCTGAGCATTAGCGCAAATTCAAATGCCAGAACTTCCAGTAACTCAGCTAATTCTTTATATTATTGCTCAGGACTCTGCTTCCAGAATTCTCAACATCGGGACATGAGAATATCTATCAAACCAGCACACGCTACTTTAACCATAATAATTTCAGAAAGTAAAATCGCTGGGGATCACAGTCCCATGCTAAACAAGCAAAGCCTATGAAAGGAGTAAGATCAAGGTGCCCAGGAAATGAAGGTGGCTTAACTGCCCTAAGATTTGAGTCCTATTCTTAGTTATACAACTTGCTGTGTAACCTGAAAATTCACTGAAACTTCAGTTTCCAGATTTGTAAAATAGAGATAACATCTTTCCTGACTGCTTCACAGAAGGAGGAATGTATCTAAATGCCCTTCGTAAACAGTAAAGCCCTATCTAGTCACAATTACAATGTATTATTAATGGAAGATCATGGTAAGAGATGTTTTTGTGCCTGTTGGCATCTACTTGCAATTGTTACTGTTGCTTTGTAAAAGGCACATTAGGAAGTGGTTTTTTTCTGGAAATCTCTAGACGTGAAAATTTATCCACATCCCCATTCTTCACACTCTGTATGAACATTGCTCAATGTTTCTTCACATGCTCTGCAAGACACACTCAGAGCTGTAAATGTGAAACAAAGTATAGGCTTGGGAAATAGATGGAACGTCATCCAGACCCCCTCCGATGTAACAGTACAGTAAGTCCCCTGCACACGAATGAGTTCCGTTCCTAGAGTGCGTTCGTAAGTCCAATTTGTTAGTAAGTCCAACAAAGTTAGCCTAGGAACCCAACTAACACAATCGGCTATACAGTACTGTATTGTAATAGGTTTATAATACTTTTCACACAAATAATACATAAAAAGCAAACACAAAAAATAAAGAAAACATTTAAAATCTTACAGTACAGTACTTGAGAAGTACAGTGCAGGACCAGCTACATCACCGCTGCTTTCACGCTTGCTTCCGGACATCCTGGGCTTGAAATAAAGATACTGTACTACTGTGCTCTACACAGTACCATATAGTAAAGTACACAAAAGCACAACCACTTGTATAGGATGCACGCACGTGACAACGTACGCCAGACACGTGAACTTATGTGACTGCACATGCAAATGCACGTTCACATTTTGAAAGTTCGCAACTTGAAGGTTTGTATGGCGGGGACTTGCTGTGTTTATGTTAGGTATCAAACAACCAAACGAATAAGCAGTAGAGCGTAAGTTCCTTATTTTGTGCACTGCTGCCTCCAGCATGTACAATAGAGCCTGGCACAGAGAAGGCAATCAAACTCTTCCAAATCAATTCATTAATGCTTTTAACTAACGCCGTTGGTACGACCATCTCTAAAGGTCAAATATTTTTTGTAAGCACCATTCTATGGCTCTTCTCAGAGCTGTTGTATATATAACATCTCGACTCTGCCAAAATTCAGGGTTTCCAAAGCAAGAGCACAGTGACCAATCTGCTTGATAAATGTTGCATATAATATTTATATATGTTTTATATATAGTCATATATATGTTTTATATATTCTCATATATATGATTTGGTACTTAGAAATAAAAACACTTCTATTAACTAAAAGGTTCACGGCATAAAGTGTCACAGTAACTGGAAGGTTTTCTTAACAATAACTAAACAGTAAGAATTGTTAATTTCAAGCTTTATTGAGATCTGCCTGATTTGAATTTGAATTTATTTTTCCCACTTCTTTAAGAAAATTATGCTATAAATATAATGAAGTATTTTGTGTTTGAAAATCTTACAGTGCCTGAATATTGTCAACTTGAATATTGGCTTTTTTGTGCAACAGAATAAATAAGAATTTGGGTTGATTTTGTTTTGATCCCAGAATGTACACTAAACTTTCTTTTGAGAATAAACCCCTTTTATCAACTTTATAGTATTTTGCCTCTTGTTTTAAGACTGAAACTGCAGGGTACGGAAAAAAAGAAAAGGAAAAAAACCTTTCCTCATTGTGGAGACTTCACTGAAATGATTTTGATAAGTATACATTTTACTTGGCGCATTTTTATAGCTCCATAACAAACAATTTTTGTTTTCTCTGTACTCCGTCTCCTCATGTTACAATCTACAGGAAAGAAAGATGAACCTCAAATCTCCTATTTCTGTGTTACCACCTAATTGTTTAGAAGCTTCAGGACTCACTTACCAAATTAGCATTATTTTACTGTATTCACTGCACTGGAACAACCAGGATTTTTTAATGAACATCCAAAAGAGACAATATGGTTTACCAACAGAGTAAAAATTTGGAATCTTAGGTGCGATGCTGTGGCTTTTGAAGCGCTGCACTGTACCAATGGCAGGAATTATTCATGTCAGCTCTGCCAGGTAAGAACATACTTTCTTTTTTAAGACTGGAATCTTGTGGTGATGGTGTCTTTTTTACTTTTAAACTGAGATTAAAATGTTATATATTCTCTTTGGGATTGAATCTAAAGATATGCTTGTTCAAATATATGTAGCCCAACTAATCCAAAATCATTTACTTAAATTCCCCCCCCCCCCCACCGCCCCGCTCCCAGACTGCCTGGAAATCCAATCTGATTCGTATCTGCTTGAGCAGTAGCATTGGGTCTGATTAACTAGGGAACTGGTGGTCTGCCTTTGTGGACAAACAGCTTTTCCTTCGTATGTTCAAGAATCGAATCAGAACCAAAATTCAGGTTTGGTTTAGTGACCAACTATCTGAAACTTCCGTGAATTAAAAGTGAGCAATTATTTCTTCCTTCTCACTGCAACCACTCTGGTCCAAACCTTTAGCATGCCATGCTAAAGAACTCTGAAAGCATCCCAGCTGGGTGTGACCAGGGTCTCAGAGCTCCTGTATCCATGTGCTAGATCATTTATTCTGCAAACACTCGTGGAGTCTCAAATGAACATGAGGGACTTTAGGGACACAAAGATCACAAGACATAGTCATTGCCTCGTGCCTGTAATAGACTGCAGAGAAAGGGAGTGTGTACTCAAATATTTTTTGAACTGGATCTTCAAGAGAGGGAAAGTGGAAAGGGAATTCCAGGGGGAAGGTACAAAGTGAGCTAAAGTAGTAAGGCAGGAAAGATGGGCCATCATTGTAAACAGTGTAGCCATGAAGCCCCACGTCACCCACTAGTGATACAGAACACTTGCTTCCGTCTGAGAACACCTAGCTTTGCCACAGTGCTGGCACACAGCAACACAGTGACAAGAAAACCTTACATAAAAAGAAGGCATGAGTCATGGTGAGTCATGGTGATCTAGTGCTCAGAACTACTTGACATGACCTTTGATATTGATTATTTAATAAAATAAAATTGGGGCTGCACAGCTGGGATATGGGGAATGTCTTCCACCTACTCTGGGAAACCCCTTGTTGGGACACTGAGGGAAATTTATTTGCTGAAGGTAAAAAGGAGCAGCTCTGCGTTGGGTCCCCAGCTTGGCTGTGACGCTGCTTCTCCTCAATCTTCTCGTACCCCTTTCTGTAGAATAAATCTCGCTTTGCAGAGATTTTTGGAATTGTATTAATGACCTTGTGACAAACGGTAAGTTGTCCAGATGGACTGTATTTACTCCCACCCACCTTGAATCCAAGCAAAATTGAAAGCTATCTCCTTTCCCGTTTCCTAACGGTTTAACCCCTGATTTAATGCTTAACAACTAGGATTGGCAATTTGTTTATGAGTTTCTTGCTCCCTAATAAAATGTGAGTGCCTCCACGCCAGGAACTATGTCTCTTCATCTCTGCATCCCCAGAGAATAATACCGACACCATGCACAACACATTATTAAATGTAACTAGTGTGTGCAGAGAACATGTTGGGCATTGGGGGTTAGGAGAAGGTTGGACTCCACCAGAATTCAGGTCTTGCAAGACCCTAGAGGCCCTGTTAAGGCATTTGCGGATCCAAGGAAAGTGATCTCAACAGTTCTTTCCGTACACACCTTATTTCATGTTTCTGTAACACTTTCAGGAGGTATCATTATCATCCCTTTGTTATAAATGAAGAAGCTGAGCCTCATCAAAATTAAGTCAATTGCCCTAGGTCTCTAATCCAGTAAATGGGGAGCCAGGACCGTGATACCCCAAGTCCATGCTCTTAACTATTACTTTACACTTCAACTCCAAGAATTTTATGTCACGATGACGGCCAGCAGGTGAGTTAACTGTCCTCACGTGTCAACAGGGACACCCATCTAGATCACACCAAGAATCGGATGTCTCGAGTTGTGAATCAGTAAGTCTCAGCTCTGTTGGATTCTGAGAGCAAGATCGTTAGACAGACTCTAAATGCCTCTTCGTACAAATTGGCCCCAGGGCAGCAGAGGAAGCTCCGTTTGTTCCTGCCCCCTTGCACACTTCCCATTGAAAACGCACTTTGGACAAAGCCCATAGGTTGTATTATATGCCTATATGGAAGTATAGCATCTTGCCTGACAGAAACAAATGTATTCAAGTATAAGCTCCCAAAACCTTTACCCTTCCTCACCTCCTGAAAGAGATTCTGTTTGTGCTGCTGTGCCAGTGTAACAAGTTGGGAGAAGGAAAAAACAAACTGAGAGGACCTTCACCGACTAAACAAGAAAGGGCATGATGTAAGAGGAGGGTAGGAGGAGGGGATGCATAGTGAATGAGATTATAGCAGTAGAGACATCTAAAAAGGATATTGAAGAAACTTTGGTATTGTGTTGAAAAGTATAATCTATCTTACAGCCCTCAAGAAGAAATTTACCATGTTCTTCAATATTTGGGGGGTAGAATGTTTTTCCTTTGTGTATGTCACCTTGGTCAGATGGGACTTAAGACAGATGCAAGAATCCACGGTCTCCGTGAACGTCACTTATATCTGGCAGGACCTTAAGGGTCTCTCTCATACTTTACTTTGATGAAGCAAGTATGGGTTGGTGAAAAAACTAGTCCAAAGTACCACAAACTCAGTGGCTTAAACAACAGAAATCAATTTTCTTATAATTCTGGTGGCCAGAAGTCCAAGATCAAGGTGTCACCAGGACTGGTTTTGTTCCTGAAGCCTCTTTCTTTGACCTGTAGATGGCTGTCTTCTTCCCTCTGTGCTTTTGTGTATCCTGATTTCCTCTTCGTATAAAGACATTAGTCATATTGGATTAGGGTCCATGTTAATGATGTCATTTTCGCTTAATAAGCTCTATAAAGATCCTCTCTCCAAATACAGTCACATTCTGAAGTACTGGGTGTTAAGACTTCAACATACGACTTGTCGGGGGGGGGGACACAACTGAGCCCATAATGCAAAGGCAGAAGTATGACTCATTATACGGGTCTCTGTGTCTACAAGACAAAAACGAATCAGATGCTCAGGAAAAGCAAATGTGCTCCTCCTACTAATGACTGAAAATATATCTCCTGTAGATTCTCAGAAAGAGGTTTCTGAGTAACAGGTGGGAAATTTCCTTAGCAATATTCTTAGAGTAAATACAACGCATTTCATAGCACTGTTTCTTGTAACAGTCTTCAACGTAGGTCAGTGGCACAATGCTAAAATGCAGTTTAGTGAAAGTATATCTACAAGCATGCAAATTCACATGATGTGTTGGCTTAATCCCAGAAGAGATTTTAGAATATCTAAGAGAATGGATTAATAGTTCTTGTTATGGAAAACCTCCATAAATGTTTCTCTCACAAGAAACATGTTTCTCCTTTCAGAAGTCTTAAGAGAGAGGCGGTTTGAAGTTTTACCTCCAAAAAAGAACCTGTAGTCCAACTATTCTCTGTTGCTACTTTCAGCATAGATCCAAATACAGTCAGGTCATCAGAGCTGGGGTGACTTCTCCTTCTAAGAAGACAGTGCTCTTAGTGGTATGAGCAGGTGCTCTGCAAACTGCCTTTGATCTGCTCCTCACTAGAACTGTAACAAGAGCAGACAGCCTCACCAAGCCTCTGTCACTGTTCCTCAGTTGTAAACTGGGGACAGCAGCGCATAAAGGCTAAGCTACTGTGTGTGGACCACGTACAACAGCTGTAACACTCCACAAGTATGAGTCTTCCTTATGATGAAAGCTAAGGGATTTCAACAATAGCCTTGATACAACTTCCATGAGCTCTGTATATAACCAGTGCCAAAGCAAAGATTCGAATTCAGTTTTCCCTGACTATACTGCACTGTCGTGGTTCTCAAATGTGAGCCCCGTGACCAGCATCACGTGGGGTACTTGTTAAATTCACATCACAGGATCCCTCCCTGGAGTTTCGGGTAAAGTAGGTCTGGGACGGGGCACAAGATTTTACATTTCTAAAAGTTCCCACACTCCAACCAGTGCCGTGGTTCCTAATCCACCCCCACTTACAGCTGGTGGACCCCAAAGAGTTATGTCACTTCTTTCAGTCTTGTTTCCTTGTCTGTAAAACAGGGATGAAGACAGTGTGTACCTACTTAGCCTGCCTTGGGAGGATTAAAGAGTGCAGAGCCTGGCATGGCCACTTCTAGATCATTCCAGTGCTCTCCAGAGCGCCAAGCTGCCGACCTCAGTTTTTGTGTATAACAGAATATTAATAGGATGTTCTTCCTCTCTCAGGTTTGATTCAAGCCCAGAAAACGGAGCACAGGATGATAGATGCCAAGGACCCCCTCTTCTCATTACAAAGTGGGGTGCTGGATTAACTACTCGGAACTTGTAAAGGAGATGACCAAGCACTCCTTCAGGCTGACCCTGCACAGCAACCCCTTTCAAGGTGTTAAAAGCCTTGAGTTGAAAGACCAAGAGTACAGATGGCTGTGGGATGTCTCTGTGGATTCCAGGAAGTGATCTATGTACGCATTCCCGTACTTTGCCTCTTGAAGTAGTCACCAAACTGAGAGACCATCACCTCCAGATGGTACAAGTCAAGGAAGCCTTTCCAGGGTTCTTACCTTGCGTCCTCTGGCTCCAACCCTGGAAGAACCAGAATCAGTCCCAAGACGGGCTGGTTACCACGGAGAATAGGAGTACCAGACAGAGAAAGGGAGGAGACACCCAACTTCCACTTCATCATGCAGCTTCCCATAAGCCACACCTCAAACTGGAGGAGGAAACAGCTGTAACCTCTGATAAAGTTCTGAGTCGTCATCATTACAATAGATTAGGTAATTTCACTATTAAAGTAAGACTTCTTTTATAATTAGAAGTCCTGAGAGACTTGTGATTTGAACGAGTCTAGAAAACTAATAGACTTGCGCAGAATTTCATCCAGGGACAGGAAAGGGACTAGCTCTCACAGCATGTTTGATGGGACAATGGGGATGAAAAATAGGCTGCTTCTGAGTTGCACCCTTAAAGTTCTGGTCTTTTAATGAACCACGTACATGCATACACCTGCACATCCCATGTCACCGAAGCATACTTCTTGGTTCTGAGACTGTGCTTCCTCTCAACATATGCCAGATGAGAAAATATCTTTATTTTAATGCCACTTTCAAAGAAGAGAGACATGATCATTTGGAGCAGCTCTCAGAAGCCCAAATATAAACCTTAAAAATACGTATCCTTCAGTGGCTATTTGAAATATTATGCAGACAAGCAAAACATGTACTGTTTATAGTCAATAAATATAAAAAGTACTTTCTAAAAAGGCTCTAAGAAACTTAGCTTATTCTAGATCAATCAACTACCATTTTTAAGAAAAATGTTTTGCTGCTATTGGCTTGTTTTTCCAACCCAAGTCACTAATGTTCCTATTCGCAATCCTAGGAGATGCACAGCTGCCAGAAAACATCTGAACTTGTCAATATACGGAGCAAGGTTTATATTCTCCTTATGCTTTTAAACCATTTTTCATGTCCATCAGTGACATGGTGTAGGTAGTATCGTGAAGGACTAAGTTACGAGAAGCCAGTATTCGGGCACACTGAATATTTTACAGTGAGGATATTCTTAGGGCTTGGTTGCTACATTATTTCCTGCTTGAAAACACTCCAAAATTTTCTCAGAAAATTTTTATTAAAAATCAAGTGCTATTTGTTGTTTCTAACAAAAAAAGCATCCATTGTAGCTTTAATTCACCTCTAAACTAAGATACATTCGTATAAAACATAGCATTTTTATCTAGCTTCATAATTGAAATAATTGTTTTTCCAATGAAAAGCAATTCACTGGACTTCCAAAAGCAGTCCAATGAAATTCACACACACACACACACACAGACACACACACACACACACAGAGTGATTCCTAAACTCAATGTGTGATTTTGGCAAATAGTTTTAATAAACACTTTATCACCTGTAGAGCCCATCCCAACTCCACATTAGGAGTTATCTGTCCAGGAAAAAAATTCAAGAAATTCCTATTGCCTCAAAATAAGTAAGAACTATTTCTTTAAAGGGGCTGTCCATCCTCATCCTTTCTCCTTAACTTGGGCCTAATACAATGGTCTATATCTACCTCACTGTTTAAGCACAATAAATATCACAGCCTCCTACATTATAAAGAACAAGAGTAAGGGTTACAGAGAGAAAAGTAGTAGAATTAAAACTAGAATTCCAGTCACTGATAATGAATTTCACTTCCAGGAATTCACTTCCAAAGTTACTGAATAGCCAAAAAAAAAAAAAAAAAAAAAAGTATAAATACTCCAGAACTGTAAATGTAGATTGTAACATTACACGAGAGATGATATAGTACGTCAGGCAACTTGGGTTCTAATCCTCACTCTGCCATCATCCACTCGTGAACCCAGAATAGGTTGTCTATCTCCACAGAGGCTTTAGAGTTAACAACAATAATGGCTTATCCACTGAGCAAAGCTGTTGAGAGAATCGGGCCAGTTAAGAAAGTGTGGGGTCCTTAAAAAACAAAATAAAACAGAACCCGCCCAAACAACAAGGTCCTACTGTAGAGCACAGGGAACTATACTCAATATCCTGTGATAAACCATAAGGGAAAAGAATATAAAAAAAGAATGTCTCTATGTGTATAACTGAATCACTTTGCTGTACAGCAGAGATGGGCACAGCACTGTAAATCAACTACACTTCAATTAAAAGACAAAAGCAAAACAAAACAGAATCTGCCCTGGGAACCAGTCAGATTTGAGTTTGAAACCAGGCTGTGCCTCTTCCAGGTCAAGACCTTGGGCAAATCATTTCCTCCCTGTGTCTTTATCTCATCTAAAAATTGGATCTGGAAGTAATTTAAAGTTTACAGGGTTCTTAAAGGGATTAAATGTCACAATATATGTTAAAGATGCAGTACATAACAGATGTTCAATAAATGGCCGTTGAATTTATGACTCATCTATGTGAAAGTGATTGGGGAATATGAAGGCATCTGCATATGCAAATCCTTAATATCACATAACACATTCATGTAATTAGTCGAAGAAGGACTTCAGTCAGTATAGCTGCACAGCTACATGCACTTCTATTCTTATCCTTTCCCATAAACTCTTTCTAGAAGGTCCACTTGTTACATTTTGTAAAACTCCACGATTCCACTTAGCGTTGACCGCTAAAACAATAATGTCTGTCATGAGCTTAACACTCCTTTTACAAATAAAGATGACTATTAATTTCATACAGTCTATCATTATAAGCAAACATTTCCTTTCTCTAGCTGCTTCCCTCATAGGTTTCCAATTCAGGGAAACCTCGTTTCCAAACCACAGTGTTGCTCATACTGAACTCTGTCTACAGCTATACTGTGGCTAACACAGCTTCCCAATCAAATGTTTATTTTTAAAATGAATCACATAGACTTCTAACCTCTAAGCAATCCTAAGTAACAGCATGAATGATAATAACTCCCCAAAACTTGTAAGAATCACACACTGCAAATGATGTCTCGCAGGGGCTGGAAAACACAACTCGAGCCCATGCCCTTCTCTGCACTGCCTGTTACAGTACAGAGCATTTGCAGGTGTCCCTGTGCCAGTAAAACACTGGAAGGAGGCAACTTCTGTAATAGGATCATTGGCTAAAATGAAATGAGTCAATCTGATCAATCGAAATTGCACATGCAGCAGAGAGCTCTTAATGGATCTTAATCTCCATTAGGCTGGGCTGGAGGAAGCTGCATCACATTTCAGCCCTTTATAGAAGCGTCGTGGTCCACGAGCAGCTTTCAGGGAATGGGAGTGTTCATCCTGGGGTGCTCTGGGACAACCATCAATGGGATGGTAAACTCTTGCATCATTGGTGTCCAGGAAATGCTCTGGGGGATACTCTGGAGAACTGTCTCCAAGGCTTATAAAAATTTTAGCAGGAATTCGTGGTGGGTCAACCAGAAGAACATTAGCACATGAAGCTTTTCTGTCATGTGTAATTAAATGTGGTTTAGAATCCCTTAGACATGATTTATAAAACCAAAAGGAACAGTTCCAAGTTTGTTACCAGAGGCCCATAAAGGGTAGGCTATGAGGAAAAGGACAAGGATGAAGCTTTCCAGAAGTAGGCATACTTTGCACGTGACACATGGAAATATAAAAAACCTAATGTTTGGATGCCCAGAATGTGAAACTAACTGCCTCTCAATTTAATATATAATAGGGAAAGCTCCATGTGGAAATTCGAAAGAAAAGGAAAATTGCACACAATTTAGAAGACTACCCATTGTACATGCACTTGGAAATTACAGCACAATATCTCCTAATTAATGTTGATTGAGTACTTTGATCTCAAAAATTGAAAAGCATAATACATGGACATTGCATTACACATTCACACACCCTCCCCACAAAGTCCTTGAAGTCAGAGACCAAAATAGAGAAGCCAATAGCAGATTACTTCGTTGCTTTTTTTCTTACTCTAAGTAAAGCTTGATGATTAT
This sequence comes from Leucopleurus acutus, assembly GCF_964270905.1. Taxonomy (NCBI): domain Eukaryota; kingdom Metazoa; phylum Chordata; class Mammalia; order Artiodactyla; family Delphinidae; genus Leucopleurus; species Leucopleurus acutus. The sequence goes on along the minus strand of NC_139159.1, from coordinate 9,811,216 downwards.
AAATTCCAAAGTCCAGAATTAATAAAAACTGAACTGTCTTGTGCTGTGGCACAAATAATTTATCCCAAATGTTTGGGCTACTTAATTGGAAATGTGAGGATTTTTTTCCATATCACATCAATAATTGAGATTCAGTAACATGTCACTACTACTTCTATTATGATAGCACTTCATCACTATAGAACACGGTTGCTCATTTTCACATCTGACTCTCAGCTTGATTGTGCCTAGATGAATTGTGAATCCCTTGAAAGCCAAAATGTCCCTTTTCATCATTTTACGCTCTGTGCCTAAGACAATGGTGATATAAAATAAATACACGATATATTCAATTGAATAAATCTGAGAACAGTAAGTAATTTTATATACCATAATCTTTCAGTGAGGTATTTAGAAAATACTATTTTTTTAATGTTTATTGGAGTAAAATTGCTTTACATTGTTGTGTTAGTTGCTGCTGTATAACAAAGTGAATCAGCTATACGTATACATATATCCCCATATCCCCTCCCTCTTGCGTCTCCCTCCCACCCTCCCTATCCCACCCCTCTAGGTGGTCACAAAGCACCGAGCTGATCTCCCTGTGCTATGTGGCTGCTTCCCACTAGCTATCTATTTTACATTTGGTAGTGTATATATGTCCATGCCACTCTCTCACTTTGTCCCAGCTTACCCATTCCCCTCCCCGTGTCCTCAAGTCCGTTCTCTACGTCTGTGTCTTTATTCCTGTCCTGCCCCTAGGTTCTTCAGAACCATTTTTATTTTTTATGTGTTAGCATAAAATATGTGTTAGCATATTTATATGTGTTAGCATATGGTATTTGTTTTACTCTTTCTGACTTACTTCACTACGTATGACAGACTCTAGGTCCATCCACCTCACTACAAATAACTCAATTTCGTTTCTTTTTATGGCTGAGTAATATTCCATTGTATATATGTGCCACATCTTCTTTATCCATTCATCTGTCGATGGACACTTAGGTTGCTTCCATGTCCTGGCTATTGTAAACAGTGTAAACAGTAAACAGAACATTGTGGTACATGACTCTTTTTGAATTATGGTTTAGAAAATACTAACTATTTTTAAAGGTCTGAGAGACCTTTAGAGACATGTCAAAAGATCACCTTGACATAAACTTAAGTAGGAAAAAAAGCCAGATTTGTGTATCATCTGGGTACTTCCACAATAGAGGATATAATGACATCTATGAACTTCTCAGGTAGGCTGCTTTCTTGTCTTCAGTCACAAACTTTAAAAACTAAGTCACAAAGTTTTAATGTGTTGGATTTTTCTAGTAAATAAATATGCTGAGAATGATGGAAAAAAAAAAAAAAACCTAAGTAGCCAAATGTGTTTTATTTTCTTTGCAACTGAACACAGACAGGAAAGAAAGCGCGTTACGTAAGTCAATTATTGGTGTCAGAAGGACTACCTAATAATTTACATTTTTAATTATCTTATTATCTATTAATTGCTGCTACCCATGGCACTTTCAAAACAGACAATCTTATATAAAGTGCCTGACCACACACAGTAGGGACTCAAGATGCATTGTGGAAAGAAGATATAAGTGAGTCTCATTCCAAGACAATGATGGAAGCAAGCATCCAGCTTCCTTAGGTGCCATACCATAAACAGTCTGGGTCCCAACACTTAAGACAACCTTTCTTTCTGTTTTAAAAATACCACTCTGAGCTCCCTGGACATATCAGAATGCCTTTACCTGCCTCTTCATTTTAAAGTATCTTATTATTTATTACAAAAATACGAAGGCTAAGTCAAGTGAGAATTTTCCAACTCTTTAATTAATCTACTCTACTCGAGTTGATAGTACTTAACTCATCCTGTCTTTTGGGAGAAGTTTCTTCTTTGTATATAATCTTCATCTTAGATAGGCTTAAATTGGCTTTATTATATCACTACTTGGAAGAGGGGAAAAGAGAATTTGCCAGTGTATGTCCAGATTTAATAAATATGATTGCCTAAAACCTAGCAAATGTACATTTTATTTGATATCACCAAAAGATCCTTTAACCAACAATTTCTTTCAGTAAAAAGAAAAAAAAAATTCTAGAGTGCAATAATTACAATAGACCCCAGTGGGAGGTGTGGGGCTCAGCTGGAAGGAGCAATTAAGTGAGGGTTCTGAGATACTGCGTGACTTTTGTGAAAGGAATGTGGAAGTGCCCGTCTCTATCCATGACTGGACAAGTCACTCCATTCAGCCATCATGGTCTCTGCATTTTGCAGGTTCCAGGAACTGGCCCAGCTGGGAGCCTGGAACTCCATCCACTTTAAAATACCTGATCAATCATTAACTGTTAGAAAAGATGACCCCAGGAGAAGGTCTCTTATCAAGGAATCTCTTAAGAATTTATCTTAAGTAAACACAATTTTTAAAAATTATGTATTGTAATTAGCTCCAGAGGCATAATCCCCTTAGGAAGAGCGTGAAATAGAGTTTGCCTTGTCTTCCAAAAGAAAAATGCTTTATCTGTTCAAAACAATAGGCCTATTAGACTACTAGACATTCTTTTCAAATAACATGGCAGATTAATTCTAAACAAATGTTAGGACATTTTGTTTTCCAAAAGGAGTAACTTTATGAGGAGGAAGAGGGTTTTAGACACAATTTTCTCACTGTGATCAGTTTTATAGAGTGTTTTATCTCCATGAAATATCAGATCAAAGCAATTTAAGACAATTTATGAAATTCACCAATCTATGACAGCAGCAATATTACCTGGTGGTTATGGGCAGAGGCTCAGGAGCCTGACTGCCCTGCTTTGAATCCAGAATTCTGCAGTTACTAGCTGTGTTAATGTCTCCATTCTTCAGTTTCCCATCTTTGAAAGGAGAATAATAATAAAAAATATGTATCTTTTAGGATTCGGGTACATAAGATCAAATGAGTTTATATGTCTAAAGTCCTTAACACAGTGTCTAGCAAGTTGTGAGTACTATTCAGAGTTAATCATGATTATTATTGTGAATAATAATGCCAATGGGTATACAGTTTGGGACAGTCATGATATTAGAGGCTACTCTATCTTGATATTAAAGCCAAAGTCAGGATCCACAAGAATGTTTTCAAATACATGTAAATGATATTAACCATGGTTATGTCTGATTCCCTCCCTGTCTTGTTAATTTATATCCAACAACTTGGTACAGCTAACAGATATACTGAATATATGACTTACTGTTCCCCACATACACATATGCTACAAGAGCGTATACTTTGATGGGGTTCAGGGTAGGCCACCCCAGAATGTGCCACTTTGACATGTGGATTATTTTGAGCTGAAGACAGTCAAGGCCCAGAAACCTGAGGAAGAGCTTCTACCTCCCCCATAACTGCCTAAAAGAATTTAGATAGAGGGCCTGGTCCAGGAAGAGAGCTACCACCAGAGACAACTGCAAAAAATATGGGCTAGGAGTGGCGAGCTGGGGGAAGCCTGGCAGGGCCTGGAGACCAGTCCTCTCTGTGCCCCACTGTCTCCGTATAGCATGGCAAACATTTGTTTACAAAACATGTGCTCTTCCCATCTTCCCACAAATTGCCCTCCTCCCTTTTGAAGTCCCAGACCCCCATCCCCTCCTCCTGAGCTCGGGATGGCATATAAGCCTCTATTGTCTGACTGCCTTTGGATCTCATATTCTATGGGGCCCCTGTATGTATATAATTAAATTTGTTTTTCTCCTGTTAATCTATGTTAATTTGATTATTAGGCCAGCCAAAGAACCTAGAAGGGAAGAAGGGAAAAGTTTTCCTCCCCTACAAGTTCTTTTTAAAAAATTCTGGTGACATGTTTTAATTATCCTACAAAAGCGATCCACTTCCTACTTACTTTCAGGAAATGCAAATCAGTACCAAACATCAAAGATAAAAGCAAACTCACTGAAGTGAAAGGCATTTCCTAACATTAATTACATTTCAATTAACTCCATCAATTTTAAGTGACTCCACACAGAGCATTAATTCTTTCAACTTTAAGAAAATGCCTTTTACAGTTAATTTTATTCTGTCTATCTTATCAGGATGTAGTTCCTTCTTGGACAAGATGGTCTGTTGGTAACAAATGTCTTTAAAATTGTTTCATGCTAAAATGAATTCCCTCATGCTCTATAGTACAGGACTCTAAGATCCCAACCAAGTGGTTGTGCAAAGGCTGGAGAAGATTTACGGCTCTTCTTGGGGAAATCACTACCCTTACTGCAGGTGTCTCTGCAGCCACTGGGGTAGGTTCAAGGGGCTTAGGAGAAAATAAGAACTGGATTCTTAAGCAACTAGATGAGAATATCCACTTTGCTGCCTACACATTTAGTACATAAAATATATGGCCCTTGGTTAAGCACAGAAGTACAGAACACCTGCTCTACATTTAAAGAAATTGATCATGATCTAACTGTAAGTCAGGACTGCCCAATGGCTTACTCAAGTCATCTGGTACTAAAGAGAATGTTCAAATGGGCATCCAACTCTCTAATCAATATTCCCTAAATTCTATCCCTATATTAACGTACATGATCACAAGAGAAAACTACTCAGCCCTTGATGATGAATTCAAATATTCTGCTAAGTTACAATTTTATGTTACCACCAAAGCTTTTGTAGGTCAAAACAAGGAGCATTCTTTTGAAAAGTGTCTGGGGCTTTTGCAAAATTGTAATTGAAAAAAGCCTTCCGTACTTCATCCAGAGTGCCTCAGGAAAGTATACACAAAATAATACTCTCCCTTGAATTTAGCTCAGGAAAAAGTTGCTTTCTACAAATCCATGTACATATTTTCTTTGATCAGACAATGAGAGCCATGTGCCTCAAGTGTTTCCCTGGGTGCCCTGATCATTGGGAAACAGTGACTTAATTCATGAAGAGTGCCAGTGCTGGGCATAGTAAACACTCCGTGACATCCACCTTCTATTATTAGCTATTATTAATCATTATAATCTTATTTTAAGTGCCAGGTGACATTTCCTACTTGCTATAGATGGTCTCTGTTCTAATTTTATACCTGATTATCCTGTTTTGTATTATTTCATTGTATCAGCCACCTCAAAATAGAGAAAGTGTAAGTTCAAATTAAAATTTTTAAAACAAGTAGGAATTCAACACAGTATTTCTGATCCCAATAATGGTATTTGTGAATAATGTGATCCCAATAATTGGTGACTTCAATCATGTATTTAAAACTTACAAATTAGTGCTGATGACGGAAGTAGAAGTAAGGCTGAGATTAAGGAGGATGTTAATTTTCCTACCACAATGAGAATATTGGTCCAAATTCAGTGTGTAACTATAATTTTCCATTTGTAGTTAGGTATAGTACATTCTCAGTAGGTCAAATTAACTGGGAGTTGTGGAGAAAGGCTAAAGTAATGAATGGAAAGTTTAAACTATAGAACACATAAATAATGTAGTCGTATTATTTGAAAAATCATGAAAGCAGAAACCAGGTGAGTCCAAGTGGGAGATGGTGACAGGCTGGATGCAGGGCATGCGGTGGGAAGGAGGGCTGAGTGCAGAGGAGAGTTTCAATAAACAGAGGAGGGCACCCGCATGCAGGAGGCTGAGTGACCTTTCTCTGAACTCCGGGAGGCGATGGCAGGAAGATGCAATAGCACAGGCTGGTTGGAACTGAGATGGAGTCATTCCAGATTTCTAGGAGGGGGGCAGTCTCTATCCAAGCTGGAAATACAACCTTTTTAGGACATTATATAAATCTTTATAATTTGCTCCCATTTCAGTCACTGTAAATAGTCCTGAAATCATGGGCTATTGAAGCAGGAAGGAACCCCATGGACCATACAGCTAGAAATTTCGTTTGGCAGCTGAGAAAACTGCAGTTCAGAAAGGTTACCCAAGGCCACACAGCTGGTCAGTTAAGCAACCAATACTTAATATCAGGGTTTCTAATTCTCAGTTCAGTGTTCTACACCCTGCTATCCTCCTTGATAGGATAACCAAACGTCCCTATTTGTCTGGGACTATCCTGGTTTTAAAATTGAAAATCTCATGTCCCAGGAAACCCATCAGTCCCAGGCAAACCAGGATGGTTGGTCACCTTAATGGAGGTATGAATTATTATTCATATTCCTAGAATTTCAAAAGAGTAGTTTTCATCACTCATCTTACCAAAATTCTCCACTAGCAATAGCTTGTCCAAAACAGTTCCAGAATTAAGAGTGGTGACTTTATGTCATCATGGGAGAAAGGAGGTGGAAGAACCTCTTCATTTCCAGTCTCCCTTGTGGCTGGAATACCTGCTGTTAGTCCCAGGTTATGCTATCAACAGCCCCCCATCCCTATCCTTTTGGGGCTACCAGATCACTGGTAAAATTTACGGAGGGTCTGCTTTTCCCAACACCAACTACATCTAGAAAAATATTTCAAAAGGTAAAAACAGAGTGGGATTGGTTACAAGACAATATTTTGCTCCCCTACCCCAGCCCATTACTCCAGAAAAGCGTGGACTGGTCTAAAAGGATCAGGCAAACAAACATACAGACTTTAGAGAAACTCAACTGTCTGCTTCCCTCCAAAGTCACCCAGAAGCAAAAAGTAAGCCCTCTTGAACACTCCAGTTGGAGCACACTGGAAAGCAAACTGCACGGCCATCTGCTTTCCTGGGGAAAAGGCACAGAGGACACCTGGAAGAGCAGGCTCCTATCACCCAGCAGCAAAAGACTGGAGCAGAGGACTGTGATTTCCACCCTGAAGGTCTTTCAGGCCGCTCAGTGCTGGCCTGGCTCTGCCCCTCCTCTAAGTCGTGCTGGCCGGCACTGTCCCTGGCAGCCCAGCTCTGCCTCAAAGTCACGGCTTCCACCAGAGATGCAGACCCTACAGCTGCGTCGCAGGCAACTCCAAGGATCTGAGCATCCACTTCCAACCCTCGTGTGGAGGGTGGGAGGAATTTTAATTTCAGCTTAAGCTGCCCTGAGTTTGTCAAAAAGAAATGCCTCCCGAGAAGACAGACAGTGAGGGGAATAGCACGTCATGCTTGTCCCTGGATTCACCACCTGACATAGAGACCTTCCTCCTGTAGGGAAATGGAGAGGTTGTTTTTTCTTTCCCCCTTTTCCCCTTTGATTTTGTTTTGAAGGAGCTTATGCAAAAAAGAATTTTTTGAATCAATTCCATTCACACTAAAGGAACCATGATATCTTACTTTTTCCTTTACTTTTTTACTTTTTTTAAAAAAAAAAAAACCTCTTTTACTGAGTCTACATGAAGCTAAAGGGTATGGAATCAAGCCTTCTATCTAAAGGTTGCTTCTCAGAAAAGTTTGTGATTCCTGGCAATGATTCAGTGAAGCTGCAGCACATCATATAGCTTCCTTTAAATTACCTTTTTTGAAAGTCCACGGGAGTGGGCAAAACACCAAAGCGTGGATCAACCTGGCTCAAAATAACATGAATTACAGCTAATGCACTTTCTGTGAATTGGAAAGATAGTAAAATTTCAATGGGAAGCCTCTGGTTCCATCCCGCCCCAGATCATTGTCAATCTCCCATCTGAATACTCGCATCTCTGAAGCTTCTTTTTTTTTTTTAACATCTGTATTGGAGTATAATTGCTTTACAATGGTGTGTTAGTTTCTGCTTTATAACAAAGTGAATCAGCTATACATATACATATGTTCCCATATCCCTTCCCTCTTGCGGCTCCCTCCCTCCCACCCTCCCTATCCCACCCCTCTAGATGGTCACAAAGCACTGAGCTGATCTCCCTACGCTGTGACAAAGTGAGAGAGTGGCATGGACATATATGCACTACCGAACATAAAATAGATAGCTAGTGGGAAGCAGTCTCTGAAGCTTCTTGGTTGACTCAGAGCCACAGAGGCTGCCTGCCTTCCCCTGTTTTTGCAGACTGACTTTTCTACTGAGCACCTGCAGTGATACATCAACATTATATCCCCCCAAGGGTTTAATTCTGTGTCTTTTGTTTGATTTTGTTTTGTCTTAGGAAGTCTCTCTGGAAAGAATGCTGAACTTAAAACGTGAAGACCTGCATCCAGTTCTGCCACTAATTGCCTTGAATTTGAGCAATTTCCTGAGCCTCTCTGCATGCCAGTTTCCTATCTAGAAAATGGCAATCATAACACAATTATACAAGTTTATTGGAGACTCACAATGGCACAGGTGAAAGCGCTGACACACAGTAGGTGCTTAGATATTTACGCAATGCTTCAGATAAACGATCACCTGAATATAAAATATTTTTTGTGCCTTTCGCCACAATAGACCTGCAGAGCAGGGCTCAAAAGCAAGACTTTGACCTCAAATAGATTGCAATCTCAAAAGAGCGCCTGTTAGGTGCCACAGGCTAAGTATTTTAACATACATTGTCTTAGTTAGTTCTCATAACAACTCTATGAGGCAAACATTATTATACCCTTTTTGCAGGTGAGGAAAAGAAAGCTTAGAAAAGTTAAATATACGTTTCCCAAAGACACACAACTGATAACTGGCAGTGCTGGGACTAGAATAAAGGTCTGTCTGTTTTCACACTGCCCTCCAGTGCAAGCTGAGAAATCCTTAATCACATGCACACACAGAGAGACATGATCATATTCCAGAATGTTCCCCGTTCTCACTCAGGACTCAGAGGGTTAAAGAGAAGATGACAAAATAGCATGAACAGCTGGTTCCAAGGTGCTAGTTGCTCTTCTGTGATACCATTTTATTTGTCCTCTGCAGCTGTACCAGAAAGTTTTTGTTCTCTGAAGGAAATACTGAACTGGAAAGATAATTGGTATTCAAGACACACATGTTTTCTACCAGCAAATAAGAAGAACGCACAACAGTATTCTTGAAGGATGCTGATTTTTTTGTGTTTTGCAATTCTGCATTTTCAAAAATGACATCTGTTTAGCGAGTGACTAAAATCTCTGGAGGAAGAATTTGTAAAAGGAAATAAAATTGTGTTTCTGAACAGTTTACTCCTTACTGCCTTCAAATGATATTTGTTTAGTTGGCCCATTTTCCCCCAAACTTTGTCAAGGCAGAAGTTTTTCTATTTCCTCCCCACATCTCTGACAGGTTTGAAATGATGTTCCAGTGGCAAATGTTTTCAAAGTTTCTTTTAGCACTTTTTTGCCATGTATCGAATCATCCTTTCTTTGGAGCATTCCAAAAAAAAAAATGTGCCTCCTAGGAGCATAAATGAATATAATGCATTGCATTTATACCACACGTTCTAGGAGGAACTCAAAAGTATTTTACTGTCTTCACTTTTCTAGGCTGTTTATTTTTGCCAGTGCATCAACAAATACAAAATATGAGAGAACCATTTCTTATTCATTCCCATCTCTTGATTTATCACTTCCTATTCCATAAATTTCCAGTCTCTACGGCACACAAATAAAAAGATGCAGTAGCTCATGTAGTCTGTCAGACAAATCCCGGTTTTAGAGAAGAATGAATATTAACTAAGGTCATCTAAGGAAGCACCCACTGCAAATGGTGCTGTGTCGGGTTGAACGCTCACCCTCCCAGATCAAATTGTGGCCACTTTGCAAGAATCGCCTTCCTAACCCCGAACATACACCACCTTCCACGTTGTAACTGGCAGAATCAGCACCCTTCAAGGTGGGCTGGAACTCCTCGACTGCAGGTGTGAGTCTTTCTCCTCCTGACTTTGCCCAAAATTTATGGAGCCATTCATTGCAGAGAAATGAAATATAAATGAATATTTGGGAACTTTCATGAGGCAGAAATCTCCCAAGTTGTCCTGACGATTTAGTTCTCATTTATCTAGTCCCATAATTCACAAACTGTAAACCCTGTTTGTTCAACATTTCTTTCTCCAAGTTTATATGTGTCATTTTTGTTGTGATATCTTAGTCATACACACTTCAACTTGCCTTGGATTTTAGGCCTTGACTAGCCAAGCACACCTGCCTCGGTATTTTCTTTCTTGCGCAATCCTTCTGGCCCTTTGGTATCTACTGACTTTATGTCTTCTCTGTGCAAGTACTAAAGCAGACATTTCCAGACTACTTCACATATAGGATGGCTCTATCATTACAAAGTGTGAAGAGATAAAAGCTACAGATAGGGAAGAAATTATATACCTCATTCTTGGAGTCAAAATTCTCACTTGCAAAGGCCAAACCGAATGCAGTCACCAAATGAGGCTCACAGATACAGAAATTTATATACAAATAATAAAAGTAGCATATTTGTCAGGAAACTCCTAGACATAATAAGAGTTCTGCCATGCCTGATGATCTGGGGTCAGGACCCAGGTTAGGCATCATTCTCCACCTTTTTAATAAGTTCCTGATGTCACCACGAGCCATGGTGACATGGCTCACATGACAAAATAGACTCCACTAGCTCCCCATCACTAAGATGTGCCTCCCCACAGAGTTGTTCTGCTGGAAAAACCCCTGAGATTGGAAGCTCTGGTACAGCCTAAAGGACAGGTCCCACATTTTCTAAGTCACTGTGAACCATGGGAACAGCTAAAATGGGTACAGTGAACTTGTCCATTTGTTACCTAATGAAACTGGGGTCTGCTTACCTGTGTGCAGGAAAGCCAATCTACTGACACCAGGTTCTGGTGCAGGAAAATGCAGTGTTTACTGCAAGGCTACACAAGGAGCATGGGCAGCTCATGCTCAAAAGACCTGAATTCCCCAGTGGATTGCAGGGACGGGTGTTTAAAGGCAAGGTGAGAGAGGGGAGTTGCAGTGTGTGTGATCAGCTCGTGCACAATTCTGATTGGTTGATGGTTCCTGATTCAAGACTGACTTCCTTGAGGAAGCGATGACTTCACTGGGTTTTGAAAAAAATGAGTAAGATGGAGGAAGAAAAAGGGAAAATTTTCCGAACCAAAGGGGCAGTTTGAGCAAAGTCAGGATGAAATGTTAACAATCTACAAAGATACTAAATTAGTAAGCATGAGGTAGTCCTGGAAATTAGCTTATTTAACAAGCATTCCCTGAGTAATTCTGATGGAGGTAGATCCAGAACCATACTTTGAAAAAAATCATTCCACATTCTATTTCTTGAAGAACTTACTCAGAAATATTTGATAGTGGGTAAAATGCATCATTTGGCTTGGTGAGAGAGGACAAGACCCTTGTGTGGACAGGTCTTTCCTCCACACCCCTACCCAAGTGGTCTGTCCAAAATATGAATCTGATCATGTTACCTCCCAGCTTATAATCCTGCAGTGACAGACCACTGCCCAGAGACGAATACCCACAGTTTTAGTGGAGCATCTCTGGCCTCACAGGAATTGACCTTCCTCCCTGGCCTTGCCTCTGGCCTCATTGATCAAACTCCACCTTACAATTACATTAAACTCCACACCTTCTGCAGCTTTTTATAATTGTTACAAAATTACTAAAATTTAAAACATATAGAAAAGGCTTTCTACTGAAGCTATGCAATTAAGTAAGATTATTGTTCTTATAGAAACATAGGATCAATTCAAGTGTTAAGAGTGGAATACCAGAGCACTTTCCTTCCATCTGTGGAAATGTTAAATGGTCTCATAAATAGAAGTAAACCAAAAGAGTTCAAAATTCTGAGAGAATGTTAGAAAATATCCCATGAAATGACGAGACAGTCTATGCAATGAAGTAATAATGATGAACACAGAAACAAAAAGCATGCTAATCTCCCAGCCTAATATGTACACATACATACATGCACAGACACACACACACACACAGATGTCTTATAACACTGGAGGGCATCCTGGAATCTATGCATCACCAAAATATTCAGTGATAAAGACATTTTCTTCCTGGCACATTAGAGAGAGAAACTGAGACCAGACAGCTAGTAAGATAAGACACACTCTCCCTTCAGGAGCACATGCCGCTTTGGCAAACACAAATATCACTCACTCACACACACATGTACTCAAGCCTGTGCATAATTCTCTTGACAACTCCAACTTACAACATTAGCATATGAATGGTGAGGCTTACAGTGATATTCACCCGCCAAATGGAGTTTATAATATAAATGCAATGAAAAGTATCTGAAAGATTACTCTTCGTTCTGAATTGAGTCTGTCAGAGCCTGTATGTAAAATATATGTAATATCTGTACAGAACCCAGTGTAAATATATTCTTCCTGCATGCTCCATGGAGAAAAGCTGAGATGGTTAGGACAGTACTAAATTCATACTTCCTTTCCAAATAATGCATAAAATAAATGGTTCCAATTTCCTAGCTTTATGCATGTGTATCTTCCCCTGTTTCCAATATTTCATGTTTATTAGGCTAAATGAGATTTTTTTCAAGGTCTCTCTGTCTTCATTTTGTTTTTGTTAGATGTCCTTTTCCTAGCTGCCAAGAATTATTCACAACTGTAGGAGAAAGATTTTACAACTGGACCCATAATCTACTCACATGCGAACCAGAAATTACTTAGTGTATGTGACATGTCTTTCCCAGCAGATTATAAGCTCCTTAAAGGGAACGACATTGACTTGTTCCTCTTTGAAGTCATGCCATCTTTTAAGTCGTGTGCCTAAAGAAGCAGCAATGTGTCGTCTCATGTGACTCTGCAGGTTGTCTGGGTGATTCCTCTCATGCCATCACCTGGGTTTGTTCATATGGCTCCATTAATCTGGGATGGCTGGCCGGGCTCAACACTTCCGGCTTCACTCATAGGTCTGGCAGTAAGTGCTGGCTGTCAGGTGGGCTTCCTTGGTCCTCTTCCTCATGGCCTCTTGGTCTCCAGTTGGCCAGGCAGGCTTCCTTACACGCTATCTGAGGGCAAGGATGCAAAGCTTCTTACTGCCTTCCCTCAGAGGTCACACAGCATCACTTCCACCAATTTTTATTGGTCAAAGGAAGTCAGAGGGCCCAGGTACGGATGAGAGGAAATAGATGCCACCTTGTGGTGGGAGGACTGGCAGTTAGCCGGCCGAGGGGCAGCACCCGGGACGAGAGGAAGCTTTGTAGCCATCTTTATAAATAAGTTACCACACCAACACAGGCCTAGGAAACATACAGTAATGAAAAACAACTTGGAGAAGCGTCATTCATTCATCCATTTCTTCACTCACCCATTTAACAAAGCGTTCTCAAGTGCCTACGGTGGTAAAGCCATAACTTTGGTAGCTCTGGAAACAGAAGGAGCAACAAGGCAGAACTAGTTCCTTTGTGGAATTTATAAAGAATAAATGAATGAGTGAGTGAGTGAAAGAAAGGTGATAGGCAGCTGAGCGGAACTTGCAGATATACGGCTTCAAGTTCTAGGATCCCTTCTTAGTTAAAGGTTTATGAACTTTAAAATGTCTGAACCTCTTATTGGAAGTGGGCAACCCCAGCCAGGATACTATCAAGGGGCTAAAGTCAGAGTTGGATCCCAAGAAGTTGGGGCTGGAGCCATGAATTTCTATTGAAGGCAACACTGGCTACAGGAGCCAGAGGACCCCGCTTGGTTTTAAACATGAGAGCCTCCAGTACCACTGTATCAGTCTGGCCAAAAAAGCAGAGTAAACTGTAATAGAGAAAAGGCAAGGAGAAAAGTCTTAAGAGAACCAGAAGAGAGGGAAATCTGGAAATTCAAGGAAAAAGAGTGTTTGTTTTTTTTGGGGGGGCCACACCACGGGGCATATGGGATCTTAGTTTCCCAACCAGGGATCAAACCCACACCCCTGCATTGGCAGCACTGAATCTTAACCACTGGAAGTCCCAAAAAAGAGTGTTTTAAGAAGTTAATCACCTATGTCAAATGTGATAGATCAAGTGGAAAAGAAATTACTGAATTTGATAATGTAGAAGGTGATGTACAAAGGTACAAAATAATGTCCTCCAAGAGGCTGCTGCAGCTAGTGTTATTTGACTAAATAATATTTATTTTTAAAAAATTTTTTTGATGTGGACCATTTTTAAAGTCTTTATTGAATTTGTTACAGTATTGCTTCTGTTTTATGCTTTCGTTTTTTGGCCTAGCTCCCCAACCAGGGAGAGAACCTGCACCTTCTGCATTGGAAGGTGAAATCTTAGCCACTGGACCACCAGGGAAGTCCTGACTAAATATTATTAAGAATGTGTTCATTATATCCACAGATGACTCCATGTCGAACAGGACTACTAATAATTTAAGACAGCTCATAATGTCAAAGTAAACAGTAAGTTTAAAAATGGCCAGCTTAAAAATACATACATACATACACACATATATATGAGACAGGCACAAGGCATACACAGGTACCAAACATAAATATATAACTGTGAGAAATAATTAGATAAGCATAAGTAAAGGAAGAAAAATATTTGGGAAATATATCATTTTCAAATCAATAAAACTGTTATTCTCATAGCTATTGCTCTCACGTTTTACTAGGATGATTTACTAGGATATCAACATATGACCCCTAAGAAAATAATGTTTCTACTATATGTTAATCAATGCACAGTACATATAAGGGAAAATAAAGTGGCTTAGGATCAGTTAACTGCTTTTATTGACTATGTAGATTACTACATCAGGTCCAATGTCATACACACAGGACACTGCAGCCATTTCCCTCCCTCTAATTGTTTATACTCTATTAGTTGTCTAAATTTTCCAAAAATTTCAAGTTTAATTTCTCTGTCATCTTTGAATTTTCCTCCAAATAACTTTCTCTCTACAAATTTTAAAGGTCTGGAGTTTTTGTTTTTTGGGGTTTTTTTTTCTACATTTTGAAGACTGATGGAGAAGGTGAAGAGATAGGAGGGATAGGAAAGAAAAGAGGAGATACCACATCAATGTAGAGACGTCAGAAGAAGCCCTTTGGAGACTGAGGCTTACTTGGCCTGGACCCCAGCCCACTCTTCAGCTGCTGAAAGTCTGATGATTGCCCCACATTCCTGCCAATCTCCAGAGACTATAGCAGAAGGTCTACTTGCATCATTCTTACAGTCTGTCTTGTTTCCTTCCACGCATCACTCTGGGCATGCAGCTCTGCCCTGTCACCGGTTTCCACTATTCCAAGTCCTTTGTCAGTTTTTTAAAAAAAATTATTCAAGATACATGTGGTTGTTGGGATGTGTCACAGTCTCCAGCCATCATCTCCCTCCTTCCACTCTCTTGCTTCCTCTCCTCTCTGGAGCATATGCTGGACCATAACTCTCACCCTCCAAGTTCTTCCAGGCAGAGCAGACTCCCTTTTCTTCCAAAATCCTAGCACCAAAAAAGGGATGGTATTCTACTTCTCCCAAACTTTCTTACACAAAGTCATTGAGGCCCGTAGCAGAACCAAGGCCTGAGCACCAACAGGGCCCATTCTCACTAGAAGGCAGATAAGCTAGAGGTAACATGTTCATCATAAGTAGTCTTTTGCCATAACAGTACGCCAGAGTTCTGTGGTTACACACCTCACTCCAGGTCAAATCCTCTCTCCTAAAATGTAACAGACCCCCAGAGTGAAAATCTAGCAAGAAGAAGTTAGTCTTTATAAAAAGCACTGGACATGTTCTCCACGTGTGTCTTTTATAAGCATTCCAATGCAATTTCTCCAAGAAAATATACCTAAGCAAGCAGAAAATGCTGGAAATCTGGAAAGGGAAATTAAAAGGTCATGTGCTTCTTACATTTATTTCCTGAACCCTCTAGTATGTAACTCAGGCAAGAAGTGAAAAACAGCAGGTCAGGCTCCCACTTCTTCTATTGAAATGTTATCACAATTTAACAAACTAGTAAAGGGGTGTGCCATGATATGCTAATGACTTCAAACTAGGAAGTGTGTGAGTTTCTAGACTTTGGGAAAAGCTCATTACGTCTTTAGCCTAAGAAAAAAGTTCATTTTCGTCTCTCACATGAACTAGACTGTTCCTGTAAGGCAAGCTTTGTATTAGCTTCCCTGCAGTACGTTTTTTTACCTTTGTCTTTTGAAAAAGAGAGAACGTGTCTCCATAGTCACCTTTCCCTATGCTCTAATGCTCTACCTATTAGGATAGTAATGGTTTGGGACACTACGATATAAGATGTGATTTTGAAAAGGCTTCTATTAGGGTGAGAATTGCTGCCTCAGCCACATTTTTTACATGCCATTATTTTGGGAAAAAGTGATATTATAACCAGATAATAAGTATCTATTTGGGCAAACACCTGTGCTGATTTTTTGAAGCACTAATCCCTTAGCTTTCTGAAAATGAAAAATGCTTTCTTCCAGTCTTTCATTGTGTCCTTAGTTAGATCCTCTTCTTCCTCCTGAATATTAGTGTTTCTAAGATTGTAACCACAGGGAAGTGGGCTTCTCACTCAATGCTCTATCCTTCTATAATCATATCTAAAAGTGTGTGTGTGTGTGTGTGTGTGTGTGTGTGTGTGTGTATGGGTGTGTGTATGGGTGTATGTGCTGTGTTGTATGTGATAAAGTCTAAGGCTCAAGGGAAGTAAAAGGCTTGAGAAATATATTTGAGAAGCATCAACTGAAAGAATTGAAGTTAAATAGACTATGTTTCCTCTAACAACAGAAGAAATATACATGAGAAATCAGTAACAAAGTATATTTAGAAAATTATAAAAACAATTAAAATTTTAAACACTTTAAATAACCATGAGTCAGGTCTCTAATCTGCCTACAAGAGACTCACTTTAGAGCTAAAGACAGACACAGACTGAAAGTTAAGGGAGGGATAGTTCATGCAAACAGAAATCATAAGAAAGCAAGGGTAACAATATTCATATCAGACAAAATAGACTTTACAACAAAAGACAAAGATGGGCATTATATAATAATAAAGGGATCAATATAAGAAAAAGATATTACACTTGTTAACATATATGCACCCAATAAGGCGGTGCATAAATATGTAAAGCAAATACTAACAGACACAAAGGGAGAAACTGACAATAATACAATAATAGTAGGGGACTTTAGCACCCCACTTACATCTATAGACAGATCCTCTAGACAGAAAATCAATAAGGCAATGGTGGTCTTAAATGACACAACAGACCAGCTGCACTTAATAAGTATCTATAGAACATTCCATCCAAAAACAGCAGAATACACATTCTTTACAAGTGCACATGGACCATCCTCAAGGATAAATCACATACTAGGCTACAAAACAAGTCTCAACAAATTTAAGATGACAGAAATTATATCAAGAATTTTTTCTGACCATGACAGTATGAAACTAGAAATCAATTACAGAAAGAAAAATGAAAAAAGAGCAAACACGTGGAAACTAAACAACATGCTAGTAAAAACCAATGGGTCAGTGAAGAAATCAAAGGGGAAATCAGAAAATAACTTGAGACAAATGAAAATGGACACACAACACTCCAAAATCTATGGATACAAAAAAGACAGTTCTAAGAGGAAAGTTTACAGCAATACATGCCTTCCTGAAGAAAAAAGAAAAATCTCAAATAAACAACCTAAAATAGAATTAGAAAAAGAACAAACAAGAGATATTTTTCTTGAGAAGATATCTTTCTTCTCTTCTTGAGAAGATATTTTTCTTATAAGCACATGAAAAGATGCTCAGCATGGCTAATTATTAGAAAAATGCAAATCAAAATAATGAGACATCACCTCACACCTGTCAGAATGGCTATCATCAAAAAGTCAACAAACAACAAATGACAGCAAGGATGCAGAGCAAAGGAAACCCTTGTACACTGTTGGTGGGAATGTAAATTGGTGCAGCCACTATGGAAAACAGTATAGAGTTTCCTCAAAAAACTAAAAATAGAACTACCATATGATCCAGCAATTCTGCTCCTGTGCATACATCTGAAAAAAATGAAAACACTAATTTGAAAAGATACATTCACCCCAATGTTCATAGCAGCACTATTTACAATAGCCAAGATATGGAAGCAACCCAAGTGCCCATCAACAGACAAATGGATAAAAAAGATGTGACACACACACACACACACACACACACACACACACACACACACACACTGGAATATTACTCAGTCATAAAAAAGAATAAAATTCTGCTATTTTCAGCAACATGGATGGACCTAGAGAATATTATACTTAGTGAAATAAGTCAAAAAGAGAAAGAAAAGTCTTTAACTTGAAATCTTTCTACAAAGAAAATTCCACAACTAGATGGATAGTTAATCCTTTTGAATGTTGAAGTGCATTCTTCAACATAAGGGGAAAAATGCCCTAGTTTTACACTGATTTAGGAAGTAAAAATGAGAAAACCTTATTCATTATATTTTACAAGGCAAGCATAAATTGGATACTGCAATCTAACAAAGACATTAAAAGAAAGAAATATCATAGATCAATCTCTCTTCTGAATACCTGTGTAAAACACTTGACAAAATTAAACTTCCCAACAGTTACATTAAATTTAAAAATTTAATTGAGTAAAATCAAAAGAAGTCTTAGCAACTAATTGTAATATGATAATATAATGTGAAAAGTACATTTCCAAAAAAGCAAAGATCATAATAATGATAAAATGAAAGCATTCTCTATGCAATCAAAAATGAGACAATGATATCTTCTGTCACTTCAGTACATTCACTGGAGGAATTAACTAGTGCAATACGACAAGAAGAAGAAATACACATATAAAAATTTTTAAAGGAGTAATAAAACACTAATTGTTGAAAAACATATTATTATATATTTAGAATATCCAAATGAATATACAGATAGCAACAACAACAAGAACAGCCAATAGCCACAATAATCCCTGGGGAGGGAAGAGAATCTTATTTCCAGAGTTGCCATATTATATCATTTTAAATATCCAGTTATAAAGAAATAATTATATGACATGCAAATAAATAAGAAAATATGGTCCATATGTGGAAAAAAGTTGTCAATAGCAACTTTATCCAAGAAGACTAGCTGTTGTACTTACTGGACATCTTAAGACTTTAAATCAGTCATTTTAAATATTATCAAAAAACTAATGGGGGCTTCCCTGGTGGCACAGTGGTTGAGAGTCTGCCTGCTGATGCAGGGGACACGGGTTCGTGCCCTGGTCCGGGAGGATCCCACATGCCGTGGAGCAGCTGGGTCCATGAGCCATGGCCACTGAGCCTGCGCGTCCGGAGCCTGTGCTCCACAATGAGAGAGGCCACAACAGTGAGAGGCCTGCGCACCGCCAAAAAGAAAAACCAAAAAAACTAATGGAAACCATGTCTAAACAACAAAAGGAAAGTATACAAATAATATATCACCAAATGGAGAATATCAGTAAGGAGCTAGAAATAATTTTTTAAGTAACCAAATAGAAATTCTGAAGTTGAAAAGTGGAATAACCAAAATGAAAAATTCATTAGAGGGGCTCAACAACAGATTTGAGCAGGCAAAAGAAAGAATCATTGAACTTTAAAATAGGTCAATTAAGATTTTCAAATCTGGGGAACAAAAAGAAAAAAGAAGAAAGAAAAATAAATAGTCTCAGATACCTATGGTGCACCATCAAGCATATCAACATATGCTTAATGGGAGTCACAGGAGGAAAGGGGAGAGAAAAAGGAAAGAAAGAATACTTGATGGGAGAGGCCACAACAGTGAGAGGCCCGCGTACCGCAAAAAAAAAAAAAAAAAAAAAAAAAAGAATACTTCATAATAATAACCTCAAACTTCCCAAATTTGATTAAAAAATATATAAATCTACATATCAAAAAAGCTCAACAAGCCCAAGTAGGATAAACACAAACAAATCCATACCTAGACACATTATAATCAAACAACTGGAAGGCAAAGAAAGAATCTTGAAAGTAGCAAGAAAGAAGTGATTTATCATATACAAGGGATTCTCATTAAATTTAACAGCTGATATCTCATGAGAAACCACAGAGGCCAGAGGACTGTGATGATGACCTACTCAAGTGCTAAAAGGAAAGGACTGTCAACCAAAACTTTTATAACTAGCAAACCTATATTTCAAAAATGAAGGAGAAATTTAGACATACTCAGATAAATAAAAAGTGAAATAATTCATCACTAGAAGACCTCCAATATAAGAAATTTAAAAGGGAGTTTTCAGGTTGAAATGGAAAGACTAATTCAAAATCACATGAAGAAATAAAGCACACCAATAAAGGTATCTAAACAGGTAAATACAGGAGTCAGTATAAATTTATTATTCTAACACTTTTCTTCTCCTTTCTTACTTAAAAGATTATTGCATAAAGCAATATTATAAATCTGTGTTGAAAGGCACACAATGTATAAAGATGAACTTGTAACAATAACAACACAAAGGTGGGAACAAACTTCTACAAGAACAAATTTCTTTATATACTTTTAAAACTAAGTGGTATTAATCAAAATTAGATTATTATAAATTAAGATGCTAATTGTCATCTCCTGGGCAGCCACTAAGAAAATAATTCAAAAATGTATAGTAAATGAATGACAAGGTAATTAAAGAGGTATACTATAACAGGCTAGAAAATATTTAACACAAAAGAAGGTAGTAATGGGGAAATAAAGGACAACAAAAAAAGATATGAGACATAGAATTCAAACAGCAAAGCAGCAGAATTAAGTTCTTTTTCATCAGTAACTATTTTAAATGTAAATGGATTAAACTCTCCAATCAAAAAGCAGAGACTGGCAAGATGGATTTTTTAAAATGATCTAACTATATGCTGTCTATAAGAGACTCACTTTAAAGACTCAAACAGATTGAAAGTGAAAGGATAAATAAAGATATTTCATCTAAACAGTAAACCAAAAGAGAGTTGGTATGGCTGTATTAATATCAGACAAAATAGATTTTATGAAAAAAATTATATGAGACAAAGAAGAATATTACATGATGATGAAAAGATCAGCCCATTAAGAAGATACAATTATAAATGAATATGCACTTAATGAGATATCCCCAAATCACATGTAACAAAAACTAATAGAATTGAAGGGAGAAATAGACATTTTGACAATGAAAGTCGAAGACTTTAATATCCCACTCTGAATAATGAACAGAATAACTAAACAGAAGATTAATAATGAAATAAAAGACCTTAACACTTCAATCCAGTTTGAGCTAATAAACTTCTATAGAACATTACATCCAATAATATCAGAATACACATTCTTCTCAAGTGCACATGGAGCATATTCCAGAGTAGAACGTACTTTAGGCCAATAAACAAGCCTAAATAAATTTAAAAGAATTGAAATTATACAAAGTACATCTCTGACCACAATGGAATGAAATTAACTATTAAAAACAGTAGAAAACTTGGGAAATCCACAAATATATGACACTTAAACAGCATACTCCTAAATAATCAATGGATCAAAGAAGAGATGACAAGGAAAATTAGAAAATACTTTGATATGAATGAAAACAAAAACACAACATGCCGAAACTCATGATATGCAGGTGAAGTTGTGGTCAGAGGAAAATCTATAGCTTTAAATGTACACATTTAAAAAAAATAAAATCCTAATTCAATAACCTAATTTTCACCTAAAGAAATTAGAAAAAGAAGAGCAAATTAAATCCAAATCAAATAAAAGAAAAAAAATTGTGAAAACTAATGTAATATATAATATGAAAACAATTGAGACAATTAATGAATCCAAAAGTTGATTCTTAAAAATTATCAACAAATTTGATAAAACACTAAAAAGGTTGATCAAGCAAAAAAGAAAGAGGATGAAAAAAACCAAAAACTGGAATGAAAGAGGGACATTACTACCAACCACAGAAATAAAAAGGATTATATGGGATTATTATAAACAACTCTATGCCAATAAATTAGATAATCTAGATGAAATGTTAATAATCCTAGAAAGATGGAAACTACTGAAACTGAGAACAGAAATAGAAAATCTGAATTAACTTGTAACAACTAAAGAGATTAAATCAGTAACAAAAAAACCACACAAACAAAAAAACAGAAAACAACAACAACAAAAAAACCTTCCTACAAAGAAAAGTACAAGATAAGAAGTCTTCACTGGTGAATTCTACCAAACATTTAAAGAATTAATACCATTCTTTAATAAACCTCCAAAATACAGATTGGGGGGGGAACACTTCCTAATTCATTTTATGAGGCCAGTATGACCTTGACACTCAAACCAGACAAAGACATCACAAGAAAAGAGAACTATAGAACAATATCCTTTATAAATATAAATGTAAAAAATCCTCAACAAAATCTAAATCCAGCAAACTATAAACAGGATTATATGCCATGACCAAGTGCAATTTATCCCAGGAATGCAAAGCTGTTTAAACATATGAATATCAAGCAGTGTAATACACCACATTAACAGATTAATGGACAAAAACCACATGATCATCTTGATAGACACAGGGCAAGCATGTGACAAAATCCAAGTCCCTTTCACGCTAAAAACACTCAAAAAACTAGGATTAGAAGAGAACTTTCTTGACGTGATAAAAAGGGATCTACAAAAAAATCCACAGATAACATCATATTTAATAGTGAAAGAATAAAAAGTTTCCCACTAAGATCAGAAACAAGACAAGGCTAGCTTGCCATATCTATTCATCATTGTATTAGTTCTAGCCAAGGCAATTAAAAGTATAATGGAAATAAAAACATCCAAATTGGAAAGAAAAAAATAAAATTTTCTCTACCTGCTGATGAAATATACGTACATATCCTAAAAATTCTACAGAAAAAAAAAAAGAAAACAGAAGAAGTAATAAATTTGTTTAGCAAGGTTTCAGGATACAAGATCAATATACAAAAAAATCAACGGCATTTCTATATTCTAGCACTAAACAATTAAAATGATGTTAAGAAAATTCCATTTAGGGCTTCTCTGGTGGCACAGTGGTTAAGAATCCACCTGCCAATGCAAGGGACACGGGTTCGAGCTCTGGTCGGGGAAGATCCCACATGCCGCAGAGCAACTAAGCCCATGAACCACAGCTACTGAGCCTGTGCTCTAGAGCCTGTGAGCCACAACTACTGAAGCCCACGTGCCTAGAGCCCGTGCTCCGCAACAAAAGAAGCTGATGCAGTGAGAAGCCCGCGCACCGCAACAAAGACCCAACGCCACCAAAAATAAATAAATAAGTTTTAAAAATAAGTAAATAAAAAGGAAAATTCCATTTATAAAATATAAAAAATAAAATACTCAGGAATAAATTTAACTAAAGATGTACAAGGTTTGTACAATGAAAACTACAAAACATTGTTGGAAAAAATGGATATTTTGAGGAAGGTAATGAGTGATAGAGTGCACTAGGGCAACTTCTGGGCTGTTTGTAAGTTTTTATACTGTGATATAAATAGTAGAGACACAGGTGTATTTAATTTGTAAAAATTCATTGAGCTGTACACTTAAGATTTGGGCACTTTATTGTGTGTATGTTATGTTCCATTTTAAAAGGGTGATAAAAATAAATAGCTAATTAAATCATATTTTATTTCTATTCCATTAAACACAATGCATTTAAAACAGGAAAGACAGAAAACTACACTGCAATGAAGATATAGAATTTTAAAAAAGATGAGCTAATAAAGAGTATCCCACAATGGAAAATGAATTCAAGTCACTGGGTCAAAGTAAAATACATCTTAAACTAATAAAGGGTCTGTTAATATAAACTTGCAGAATGATAGTAATTATGAAGAAGTTGTAGAAGACTTGAATAAGGGAGAGATTCTGATTTTCAAAAGGAAAAAAAGGTAGAATCCAGGAATAATTCATTTAGAAAAGTGATATTGATCTCTATCAAAAATCAAAAACATCTTGGTTCCTAATACCATTCTTTACCAAATGGAAATAGTTCTCTTCAGAGAAATGGCTAACTCCAGGCCTGTTGCAAGCTGGGAACAAAATCAACCTGGGGTACCCTGTTAGTCCCCAGATGTTAAATGTTAAAACAATCACCATGGGCTTCCCTGGTGGCGTAGTGGTTGAGAGTCCGCCTGCGAATGCAGGGGACCCGGGTTCGTGCCCTGGTCCCGGAAGATCCCACATGCCGCGGAGCGGCTGGGCCCAGGAGCCATGGCCGCTGAGCCTGCGCGTCCGGAGCCTGTGTTCCGCAATAGGAGAGGCCACAACAGTGAGACGCCCGCATACCGCAAAAAAAAAAAAACAACAACAATCACCACCACCAACAAAACAGTAGTTGTATGTCATGAGGATATGAAGGAGCGCCCACTGGCAAATCTTGGACAATTTAAACATCAAAATAATTAAGGACAGTAATTAATTATAGACCACTGCAAAAATAGAAATTCATGAGTCTATTGATAACAAATAGATAACTAAGCATCTAAACAAATAAATAATGGAGAAGACAAAGCTCTTGCTTACAGTACAATTTCAAGAGCCAATAGGTAAATGTGATTGGAAAGGTGTAGTTAGAAAATTACAGTTTAGCACCATTGGAATAAAGACTGTTTCAAGCAAGAATTATCAATGGATGCTAAATATAGGGAAAATTTTTGATGAGGACCAACCACAATATGTGCATAACCTTACAGCCTCCCTATGGATGTCTAGTAGTTGCAAGAGAAAAAGTAGTAACTATACAGTCACAAAGTAAGTAACACCTTTACCCAGTAATCAAAATTAACATCACCAATGAGGGGCAGATGGACATTGTGTATGTCTAGAGGCAACACTCTCAGAAGGACACAAACATCTCTTCTGTTCCATCTTGGAAAATGTGACCTAATTTTAATCATGAGGAAACTTTGGGCAATCCCCAAATAAGAGACAGTTGTATTAAAAGAGAGGAGAGGATGTAGAATTCTTTTAAAAGCGCCAGTGTCATAAAAAATAAATAAAATCTGTGGAAATTTTTCCAGATTAAAGTAGGTTAAAGAAATATAACTAAACACAATAGCTGATCCTAGATTGGATTCTTTAATAAAAAGAAAAACAATTCAGTAAAGGACATTATTGGAACACTTAACAAAACTGGAATAATGACAGTAAAATAATGGTATCAACATTATTTTTACTAAAATTGACAGTGTCCAAGAAACAGAGAGAAAGAGAGAGAGAGGGATTGATGATTAAATAATAAAGCAAATGAAAGCAAATGGGGTACAAGAGTAAAAATAGGTCAGTCTTACTAAAGGGTATACTGGTATTCTGTGTACTATTTCTATTGTTGTAATTTTTCTGCGAGCTTCAAATTGTTTCCAAATAAGAAGTTTTAAAAATTAAAAATCAAAATAAAATCTAAAACAGTTATAAAACTAACATTAATTGAGGGCCTCCATATTCCAAAAATTATTTAAATATCCTTTTATTTAATCCTCACAACAACACTGTCCAAATAATTTAACAGGCTTAGGAAAATTTGTCCTTGGTCTTTTTTTCGCAAAATTTTACTTAATTCCTTGATTAAATAAGTAAAAGGAACACTGGTCAAAGTTCTTTGTGACATTTGATGTTGGTTTTGAGTGATGGATAGTTTTTACCAACAGGATTGCTGCAGAGAGGAGTGGATCCAGATTTCATGGGACCTGAAACCTTTAGAAATAACAGAAGAAAAGACTCTTCCAGAGTGCAAAGTTACAACACAAAATTAAGTATTCATTATTCATTAAATAATAATTATTATTTACTAAGTAAACATATTTAACAAGAATGAAAAAAGAAATCACAATAAATAAACTTAAAAAAAACGGTAACTACCAAAAATATCACAACAACCAGAAAAATAACATAATATTTATATTAATTTACTACCTGACACAGCTGTGTAATACGATTTTCCTACAGGTTTTTGGCTATGTACGCTTGAATCGCTTCTTCATATGATACTAATTTTACAATATTTTTCTAGAGAGAACAGAAAGATATTTCAATCTTCTATTGATTTCGTTGATCGAAATTTGTTTTTCATAATTTCTCATGTAGAAAGTTTCCTTTGATTTCATAATTCCTTTGACATCATTACTCTTTATGTCACATAAATTTTCAGTACTACTGCCAAACTTGGGGAAATATCTTTCAACTTATTTTCTTATGGAAGACCTACTCAATATAGTACAACTACAAGTTTGTATCCTAAAAACACAGGAAGTCTGATAAATTCTATTTTGCGTAAGTCCGTCAAAAAGACAAAATATATATGTTGTCATAACTGTATATATCCTATTATCAAGTATATATCTGACAACAGTTTCTGTTTTTTTTTTTTAAATAAATTTATTTATTTGTTTTTGGCTGCATTGGGTCTCCGTTGCTGCACGTGGGCTTTCCCTAGTTGCGGCGACCGGGGGCTACTCTTCATTGCAGTGCACAGGCTCCTCACTGCGGTGGCTTCTCTTGTTACGGAGCACGGGCTCTGGGCACGTGGGCTCAGTACTTGTAGCTCGCGGGCTCTAGAGCACAGGCTCAGTAGTTGTGGCACACGGGCTTAGTTGCTCCGCGGCATGTGGGATCTTCCCAGACCAGGGATCGAACCCGTGTCCCCTGCATTGGCAGGCAGATTCTTAACCACTGTGCCACCAGGGAAGTCCCAACAGTTTCTGTTTTAACTGTGTCAATAAGAACAAAATCATTACTGCAGTTATACATGGATGATTGAAAGAAATTTCCACAGTGTAGCTTCTCGGTCTAGGATCTATAGTATATGTCATATTGATATACAATCTCTGACCTTACAATTGTGTTTTAATGCAGGTTGAGTAGGCCCAGGGGAAAGGAGAAAGATTTCTGGAACACATTTCTACATTGGTCAGCTTGAAAAAACTATACATCTGTGTGTCCAGTTGTAATGCATGAAATGACTTTAATCCACATAATTGTCTCACTGAATCCAAACTAAGTACATTCCCAACTCAGTTCCTCCTTAGCTCAGTTCCAGAAACATCCACAGCCATTCCAAACATGAGGAGAAACACGAAGGTTAAGTCAAAGTGGAAAAAGACAGTAAAATATCTCACTTTTGTAAAATTACAACATGATATGACCATATGAATATACTGCTAAGGCCCTCCCAGGGCCTTGGAGGGGCCCATGCAAGAGAGGGCCTTGAAATTAAAGCTTTATTTAATATACACACCCCTGGCTTCAGGGCATCTCTTGGCAGAAGAAATTGACAGTTTCACCCTGAACCCTTTAATTGAGTCTACTGTCCGATCTAGTAAACTATCAACTTGGTCTAATAGCCTGTTGCACTATTAGGGGCATTAATTCAGCTCAAGGTGGGTGACAGTCCCATTACACTCATTAAGACCAATTCTGAGAATCAAACTTTTGAAGGTTACTTGTTTAACCCGGAAGACATCCAAAGGACAGTGACCAGGGAAATATAAAGACTCAAAAGAAGAAGAGGGCTTCCCTGGTGGTGCAGTGGTTGAGAGTCTGCCTGCCAATGCAGGGGACGCGGGTTCGTGCCCCGGTCCGGGAGGATCCCACATGCCGCGGAGCGGCTGGGCCCGTGAGCCATGGCCGCTGAGCCTGTGCTCCGCAACGGGAGAGGCCGCGACAGTGAAAGGCCCGCGTACCGCATTAAAAAAAAAAAAAGAAGAAGAGTTATTAGAATTTGGGTATTTAGTATGTCAGCGATGACTTAGGGAGGAAAGACCTTTGGCAGAATGTGAAAGGGGCTGTCATACGGATGAGGAATTGAACTTGCTCTACATTCTCTGGAGCAGAAGAAGGACTAGGGTGTGGTTTGGAGACTTAGTGCAAAAAATACATATAGAATATCTCATGAATAATGTTTATGTTGATTACATGTTGAAATGGTAATATTTTAAACAGCTGGGGTTAAATCACATGTATTATTTTCACCTGTGTCTTTTTACTACTTTAGTTTGGCCACTAGAATTTCTAACAGTATATATATAGCTTGCATTTGTGGCCCACGTTATGTTACTATTGGATAGCACTGGTCTAAGCTTTCAGCCCCACCAGGATAATCCCTAAGCCCTCAAAGCCATTGCAATTTTACCAAGAGCTGAAGCACCAAAGCCATTTCATATTTAGGCAGCTTTGACTTGAAATTCTCTTTTCTTGAATTTACTGCATTTACTGTACCTGGTTCATTGGTGTCACTTGGCTTTATCTTAAATCAGGAAAATGAGCTCCTGTAGTGTTCAAAAATAGTCCAATAAAGATATATTACTGCCTCTTTGCTCAGTAGGGGTAGATGGGTCATAACAGGATGTCTGACACTAGCAGGTTTATACAGTAATTTTTTTCTTATCAGCTACTTAATGAAATGAATTTCTATCATAGCATCTTTTAAATGTTAATACTCTTACAGCTGTCTTCAAAGACCTATTTTGAACTAAATATGTTATCAATCAAAATACTCATTAAAATTCGGTGCAAGCTTATGTGAAGAGAGAGATTAAATCATTGAGGCATCTGGGCCTCTTATTCCACTAATGTGACCTCATTATATCGTAATTTGTTATTACAGAAATTTAATTTTCTGATGCCATAGAATTACTAAGGGTCTTCACATTTCCCAGATTTTCATCCACCCTAAGTGCAAACTTTTTGATCATTTACTGGTTGGGTCCTTGGGTATTTTCAAGATTTGTGCTTCTGACAGACAACAACTGTAACCAAAGCAAGCAGTGCTCCCTGATGCTGGAGGGAGGTGATGGTTCCAAGCCCTAAAGGCGCCTGGAGAGGGTGTTCTCTCTAATGAGGTAAGAAAATACCTTGTATTAGCATTTCATTTCCTGGTAGCCACCATTAATAGATGTGGATCCTGATTTTTCACACCTTCGCACTCTCTACCTTATCTCTTAATGGAATCTTCCTTCCATGGAGGTGTGATGGAGTCAGAAGCACAGAGAGGGTTGCTTAGAGGGCTGAGCAGTTTGCCCACCCACCTCAGAGAGTCGTGAGGACAAAAGAAGGTAACGTGGGCTTCCCTGGTGGCGCAGTGTTTGAGAGTCCGCCTGCTGATGCAGGGGACACGGGTTCATGCCCCGGTCCGGGAAGATCCCACATGCCGCGGTGCGGCTGGGCCCGTGAGCCATGGCCGCTAAGCCTGAGCGTCAGGAGCCTGTGCTCTGCAATGGGAGAGGCCACAACAGTGAGAGGCCCGCGTACCGCAAAAAAAAAAAAATTACCAAGTTGCCTAATTGCCACGGCCAGGGATGAATTCTGACCGGATCCCAGAACCCAGAGTAGTCCCGTTGTGATGGTCACTGATTTAGTGGCTTAGTTCCTATACTGCTTACACAGAAAGACTCAGAAAAAAGGACATAAGTTGCCCATCAGATCAACAGTCTCTTAGCCTCAAGTCATTACAATACATCTTTTATGACAGATGTGAGCTGTCAGGAAGTGGGTGTTTCATTTTACTCTCCAATTCCGTCTACTGTCTCTCCTACTCTTCTCCTCCTCTGGCGCCCTGTCTCATCCACACTGGCCTCCTTCTTCTGCTTCCACAGCCAGCCTCCCACCACAGTAGGGTCTTCGCACATCCTGTTCCAGAGGCTAAGATGCTCTTCCCCCAGATTCCCACATGGCTCACTCTCACACTCTGCAAGGCTTTGCTCAGCTGTCTCAGCAAGGCTTTTCCGATGACCTAACAGCAAACGAAACTCCTTCCCTGCCCAGGCCCACCCCCCATCCACTGCCCTGTTCAATCTTCTGGATAGCATCTATCACCATCTGACACCCTCCATACTTTACACGTTGTTCATTATTGTCAGTCTCCTGGGCTCAAAGGCGAGGTCCACAAAGTAGGGGCTTTGGGCAGCTTTTTTGCTGCCGTATCTCAAACACCTCCAAGAGTGTTTGGGACAAAGGACAGTGGGTAAGTGAATGGAGAGAGCATATAGTCACGGATTTTTGTCATTTTGTTGGAGTACAACAAGTAAGAGTTAGTCACACAAGGACATTATTTTTAAGTCCATGCAGTGCATAATTTGGGTCACTTGATTTGTACACACATGTCTATTTGTAAACGGGAATACACTGCAGTCTACATTGGTGGGTTGTCGTGGTGCCCATTCTTTAGGCCCTGAAAAAAACCAAAGGGCTCTGAATTCACACGACTCTGAATAACATATGACAGACTACTTCCCACTGTTTTATGTGAAAGAATAAAAGAGAAATATGTAGGAGAAAAAGCCATCATAGAGTGAAAAGGAACGCCCAAGTCTGCTCAGCACAGCTACCATTAAGTGCAGCAGGATCCCAGGAAAACAGAGGAACTCTAGATGGCTGGTGACGACAGCTTCAAGTCCCTCCCAAGCAACAATGGCTGGCTCTCACCTCCCCAAACTTCAGCTTTGGAGATTCCACAGCCAACACAGGAGGGAAACTGTGGCTTCAACATTAAATAAAGAAAATGAAATCCCTCAAAGCAAAAGCATGACATTTCTTCTCAACACCCTCTGTTTTTTTGTCCTCTATTATTTGAGATCAAGCCTTAGCGTGAAACCAAAACAAAGAAAAAGTAAACAATTCTTTGCAGATAACTCGCAGTTCAATAACCTGATAATTACTCATTTCGGCTTAAAGCATGCTTGTAAATATCATTTCAAATGAAGCACTGATGATTTTTAATCAATGAAAACTGACATTTGTTGAAAAGGCTTTCTGGATAATTACCTTGCATTCTTATTACTAAAGCAGATTTAACGGAAAATCAAAACAAACGATATTAATTACATTGTAGCCTCGTTATGTATTAATAGGTTCAGAAACCAAACACTGAGTGTCTTATACAGCTGGGTGTAATATTTATATGAAGCTTTATGATGGAAGCCAGCTTAATTCTAACGCTTCCATTTTAGTGCTCTGACCTTCTGCTCTCTGGAAGTGTGAGTTTGATCTCAACTAGGAATCCATGTTTCTGGCACCAACATTTTGGGCTCATGCCTGAGAACCCAGAATGTCAAAGGAAGTTGACTTTCTCATGCCAAGAGACATGAGCTGCATGACTGATCACCTGCCTTTAACTCAGAGTGATTATTGAAACACTTCCCCTCTGGCTGATGAATTTATAACCTCAAGCAAAGGAATCTCGCCCTGTGCCTATGCATTGAGATCTGCTATTATCTTTGTGTCCAGCAAGCACCTGAGCCGGTGCAAGCAGGAGCCTGCGAATGAGGAAGCGCCACAGGGGAAGGGGTCTCCTTAGGCCTTCATCTCCTGTGCTGGCGTTTAGACCGTCACATCTTTACATTCCTGTTCAGCTCTTTCATTGTAATTAGAAATCAGCAGGTGGGTTTCCTAGCTGGGGAACCTTTTTAGGTTGCACAATACCTCTGAGAATCAGTTTTTGCATCTGTAAATTGAAAATAAAAATAATGGTTGCTGTAAAGATTATACAAAACAGAATTATTATGAAGATTAAATGAATTATCCAAAAAGTGCTCAGCAGACATGTACTAGGCTGTCAAAAAATATTAGTTATTAGTCATTATTGTTAAAGGCCACTTCCAGTCTCGACGTTCTGTGACTACTCAGATGCAATATGGAAACCCTACTGTGAAAGTCTAAGGAGACTTACTACCTCTTCAATGTCTTACTCTGGCACAATAGCCTTCTGACCTCTAGGCTGGCAGTAAAACACTAACATGAACAGTATGGACAAGTACAGAGAACTGAGTAAAGTTTGGACATAAAAGTCCTCCCTACCAGAATGTAGACCACACACAAAGCAGGGAGAGTTCACCAAAGCAGGTAGAGTCAAGACAATGCCATCGTCCTTGAGGGCGACTTTTGCAAAATCTGAATCACTCATTCAGCAAAAATTAAATGCGCCACTAAGTGTTCTAGGTACTGAAGACTCAGCAGTAAACAAAAAGACAAGGCTGTCTTGGGAAGCTGGTGTTCTGGTTGGGAGAGAAAAATGGGTGGAGTTGAAAGGAGCGGGGAGTGACACCGCGCCCTTCATCCTCCTAACAGCCTCCTTGGAACCTTCCCTGAGTTCTCCGTGTCTCCGCTGCGCGTGTCAGTCAGCATCAAACTGCCGTTGACTTGTTTCTTTCCTATAAATCCTCAATCACCCCCTCCTCTTCAATTCCACCGACACTTTCCTCAGCCAGGTCTATATCCTCTCTAGTCTTGGTTACAAGACCAGCACCTTAGCAGATCTCCCCACCACCAGTCTCGACAACCACTGAAATGCCCTTTTCTCATTTGAAAAAATTCTACTCAGCCTTCAAATCCCAACTCACATGTCACCTCCTCCATGGATTCGTGCTCAAAAACCTCCACCTCACATTCCAACACAGGCAGAACTGATCATACATGCTCTGTAATTTCTTAATTTGGTCGCCCTTCCAGTTACAGCTCTGCTAGGCTGTTAACAGAACCCGTTCACTCATTTGGTAAATACTTATTAAAATCTGTACCCTAGATCTGGTCCTGTTATAGGCACTGGAGTTAAAACACTAAATGAGACAAACTAGGCCCCCATCTCAGGGACCCAGTGGTTCGACCCCCCTCTCCTTGAGGTTAGAGGTCATGTCTTATTTACCTGAGTGCCCCTGAATGTCCTGCATTCAGGACTTGCTGAATGTCCGCCTCATTGCCAGAATTTGATTCAGAGATAGGTGTTGGCCAGGCCCAGCCCACCAGATTCTACGCCAGCATATGACACCGCATTCCCCAGTGTGGGGGAAGGTCCCTCATTCCTTTCTCTAAAACAGAGAGGAAACAATTACACCTCCCAGAAGAGTTCTTAATGTTTACCCTTTCATCCCATTACTTTTAATTATATGGGAAAAAAGACATCCACCTCCTTTCACAGCAAACCAAAATTCCTTTAATCTATAACTTAAGGTAAAATTGATCATTTTCTATCATCCACAAGTATTTTCTTTAAACATTATGCTATTAGTCATTCAAATAAAATAATCCCTAAATTTTCCTGTCAGACGAACTGCTATCATCATATCAGATAATACAAGCACACAAGTGTGGCAGAATGAAAGAGGAAGGCAAGATCGCAGAGCTCTATAAGGTTTAAAATTTTCATTTATTCAACTTGAAGGCTTCTGTATAACCAGTACCATTGTCAGATACTAGAAAGAATGGGTGCTAGTGAGGGAGGAGCTACTTTCAGGGAATGTATTATTAATGAGATAATTATTATTACTAAAATGAGATACATTAGTGTTGTCTTAGTTAGTTTGGGCTGCCATAAAAGAATACCATAGATGGGGTGGCCTTAACAGTAGAAATTTCTTTCTCATGGTTCTGGAGGCTGGAAGTCCAAGAACAAGGCCTTGGCAGATCCAGTGTCTCATGAGGATATTCCTCCTCGTTTGCAGATGGTCATCTTCTCATTGTATCCTCACATGGTGGAGAGAGAAACTGCAATCATTTCTCATGTCTCTTCTTATAAAGGCACTAATCTCATTCATGAGGCCTGCACCCTCATGACCTAATTACCTCCTAAAGACTCCATCTCCAAATACTATCACATTGGGGATTTAGGCCTCAACATACGAATCTGTGGAGGACAAAAACATTCAGCTCACAGAAAGTATTATTAGTAACAGAATAAAATGAGCATGAGAAACTATAAAAGGACCACAGAAACTAAGAGAGTTAGGCCTAAACAAAACTTAGAAGTAGTGGAATAATAATGTCTTCCATTTCAAATATATCATCTTTGGCCAGACCATCAGTTAAGTGAGTACCTGAACTACTACACGCCTCACCTGAACTGTGCTTTAGCATCATTCCATAAACAAATATTGAGAGAACTTACGAGAAACAGGACTTTGAATCTGGCTCTTCTATTTCTTTTAGGATTAATTCGTTCATTCCATGCATTCATTGGACATTGTTGACATTGATTATATGCCAAACATTTTATCCAAGGCCCTGGGAATGGAGAATTAAAGTATCATACGTTCCTTTAAGGAGCTTATAGTTTGGCGTGAAGTCAGACAAGCAACGTATTATCACCCAATGTCACAAGAGCTATGCCAGACTTCTGAGGACTGAGGACTCTGTAATCTCTTAAGACAGGCACCAAGCCTGGATGAGGGGATCAAGGAAGGCTTCCTGGAGGAAGGGAGAGCAGCATGGAAGGAAACTCAGACAGAAGGAACCAGAAGAGTGAAAGTACAGATCCTAGAAAAGTATAAAGCAGTTATACCAAATGGTTGTTACAGGTGTAAATGAGGACGAGAGAGGTCAAGGATGAGAGAACCAGTCACTGCATCACATGGTTGCCCCTTATGAGAATCCTCAGGAAGAATTTCAACCCTAATATCAGGCAGTTATACCTCTCCTGAGCTATGGAGTGATGTCATCTTGGGAACATGACAAAGTCTGCATGCTCTCTGTCAACAGTACAGAACATTACTGGCATGCTCTGTTCAGTACCTTGCCTGGGACTTGGCATAAAGCAGGCACTTGACAATTTTAGTTGAATATCAAAATAAACTTTGGGGCTATTAGCCTTGGTTTCATCTTACCTTCCAACATGATTTTCTTACCTGATGTTTGTATTTTTATCTCTATAAATCTTTGAAAGGAGATGAGCTATAAAGAAGATAATTACATTTAAAAATACAACTTCCTTTCTTATGTAACTCTGTAGGTAAATCCAAAATTAAAGTATCATTTTAAAGATAAGAAAATTAAGAACTTGTGATTCTGGCCAAAAAGGTATTAACAAGGACTGGATTTACTTGAAATGCCTCCTACCCTAAACACCAAAAATACTGGAGAAAAAATATGAAACAACAGTCTTTAAGGCATTGGCTATCAGGCAGTGAAGGGCAGTGATCTCTGGAAGACTAGAAATTAATGAGGTGAGCCCCACCACTGCTTGAGGTTACTTCCTTGAGAGAAATGTCCAGGTCATGGAGAAGGGAAAGGGAATCAGGCAGAACCCAGCAAACTCCCTGAGTTGAGGAGATGGAGATGAAGGTCTAGAGGACAAAATGGCTAGAATTCGAAGAACAGAGCACAGGCGAGGAAAGAGTTGCCCAGAGAGAAAATTCCAGTGATCTGCAGAGGCAGATTATTCATCAGAGCACTGCTCAGCTCACGCATGGAAGGAAACTACTCCAGGCCAGGGAAAGAACCAGTCGAGAGGATTAGAGGGAAAAGTACCCAGAACTTGAATAGAGCCAAGAACAGTGCCTGTCTCCCTTCCCCACCGCCTCCCCCAGTCCAACTGGAAATCCTCCTGATTCACAGGACGTCAGGTAGAACACTCAGAAGGCTTTCGCCTCAGTAATGAGACAAAATACAGCTGTGGACTCACCTAACAAAGCTTAAAAGCAAGACCTGAAAGGATCAAACTGCATCCAAATAACTTAAAGGTGTCCCAGAACAAAGCTCAGGGTGTGGAGGGATAAAAGACCTGGAGCCCCCAGAAGACAAAATTCACATCCCATCAGAATTGGACAGGCATGCAAAAAAACCCGGAAAACAGAACTCATAATGAGGAGAAAAATCAATAATCTAAAGTGGCCCAGAACTGACACATGTCAGAATAGCAGACAAGGACGTGAAATCAGTTACAACAGCGTTCCGCACGTTCAAGCAGCTACAGAGAAATAGAGAGGGATGGATAGAAAAAGATCCAAGTCAAATTTCTAGAGATGGAAACTACAGTGACTGAGATAAAGAATGTAATGGGTGGGATTAACAGCAGATTTGAAAACGGAGGAAAAAATATTTTCAAGAATTTGAAGACACAGTAATAGAAACAACCCAAAATGGGACACAGAGAGAAAAAAAAAGCCTGACAAAAATATGAACAGAGTACCAGTGAGCTGTGGAACACTTTTGAATGGCCTCATATATGTGTAATTGGAGTTCTCAAAAGAGAGCAAAGACAGCAGGGAGCAGAAAAAATATTTGAAGAGATAATGGCCAAAGTTTTGCCAAACTTGAGGACAATTATAAACCCACAGTCCCAAGAAGCTTCTTGAGACCCAAGCATAAAAGACATGAAGAAAACTACATCAAGGCATATCATAATCAAATCGCTAATGAGAAGGCAACTAAAGCTCAGAGCATTTACCTAACGTCCTATTCGATGGACAAGTTTGCACTGGGTCCCTTCACATTGAGCAGACTTTATTCATATCTTAAAGAGGTCACAGACATGGATTAGCAAGGAATAGATCAGAAGTGAAAGCAAGAAGGAAAACACTACTTAGGAACGAAGGCAGAGGCACTGCCATAGAACCTTTAATAAAATATGTCAACACTTCACGCACTTAGTCAAGGTTAAGGAGGCCTTGCCTCTGCAGGCAATGAGCTCTGCCAGCCACACTGGGTGTAAAGCCAGTGCCAAGGGCCACAGGGTATGTTTTCATCTCACTATGTCATTACCCCATTTCTTCAGTGTGCCGCCTTCTCAGGCCTTAATTTTCAGCGTCTTGTTCATTGTGGTGGGGGTTTTTTTTCTTTTCTTTTGGTCACTGGATTTTCTATTGTTGTGAAAAATAAATGCTAGGTAAATAAATGGGCTGTGTATCCTGTGTATCGTTTCCAAAGCTTATAAGACCAAGAGGTTTATCAATTTTCTTTCCTCTTCTCTTTTTGTACTTGTAAAGCAGAAATTCCCCTACTCCTTTATACACTTGAAGATGCTGATTCTTTCAGTATTTGCCTGATGAGAATCCTTGTTCCCTTGTGTTTCTTAAGGAGTCTTTTAGTTTCCTAGCTTGATTTTGCTTATTTTGTGATTTCATCTCTCTTCTCTTCTAAATAATAATAAATTAAGAGAACAAGTGGTAAAAATTTGGAATTAAATTTATTATTGGACTAAGCACACTTTTAGTTTACCTTGCCGTCTTCCCTTTCCACTCCACAACTCCGAAATACTGTTTTTACTGAAGTTGAAGCACTTAAAATATGCTTCAAGTTTTATTCAGCTAACAATTATTCTACCCTATTAGGCACAAACACTGAGCTAGACCTATATAGCCGGTATGAAGATGAGTGGCATTGATCCTTCCCATAGGAAGTCCATAACCTAGAGGCAGTGAGACAAGACAAAACTAAACAAAACCCAAATCAAACAATAATAAGTACTTTCCTTATCAGTGGGTTTTCTTCTGAGTAGTTTGTTCAGATACAAAAACACACACGGCAAGTTATAAAATCCTTGTTCTAAACTAACTCAGTGTTGGTTGGGGCAGAATTCAGACCCGTACTCATGAAATCATGCACATATGTGTGTGTTTTCAAATAGCGTTTTTGAAATTTCGGCCTTTTTTTTGCATATCAACTCTGTAACCATACAGCAAAAGTATGATATACCCAAAACAAGCAAACAAACCAAAAAACCCTTTATCAGGACTACTTTAAACCTATAAAACTTAGAAAACTGGTAGTAGTCAGTAGGCCATGAGAAATGAACATCTGATAGCCCAGAAGGTTCTAATTCTGGAAATAAACTTGGCTTTAAGTAATGCAGGTAATACTTGTGTATCTGCTTATCTTTTTCTATTTATAAAAAGTTTTGAAAGGATGGTGACGCCCAGCAATTATGAACACTTGTTCATAAAAACGTGAACATGATTCATGGTATCGAGATAGATGTAGTTTGGAGGCAGACCATCCAGGGAAAGACAG
Organism: Leucopleurus acutus; assembly: GCF_964270905.1. Taxonomy (NCBI): domain Eukaryota; kingdom Metazoa; phylum Chordata; class Mammalia; order Artiodactyla; family Delphinidae; genus Leucopleurus; species Leucopleurus acutus. Next base: position 9,773,803 of record NC_139159.1, on the reverse strand, counting down.
GACTGCTTGCCTTAAAACCCCTCCTTGATCGCCTCACTTCCTGGAAATTGCAAAGACCAAATAAATAGCTGGAGTGTGCACTAGCTGAGTACAGAAAGTGAGGAAGGTGTCAAGGAGGGCGTCTCAATTTATTTCACAGTCATTCATCCTTCCCATTTCTCTGCACAGGCCCCAGGCGGGTGGATAACACAGCCATCAGAACCCGCGTGAAGACGGCTGAACAATCAGGACGGGTGGTGCCAGTCCGTTCGTGAGACTCAGCCAGGGAAGGATGGAGCCCGAGCAGCAGGGCAAGAGGGCGTGCGCGAGGTCTGGTCTCTGGCCTTGGAAAAGGAGCTTCCATTTCAAGGTGCAGAGGGATGTCTGGGAGCCAAAAGAAAACAGCCGCCTAGCCAGGGGAGAGCCATGAACGATGGCGTAACTAGGAGGTGCCTGGGGAAATTTATGTGTTATTTCCTGAAGTCAGAAGAAAAGGAGTCGCAGGAAAATACTTTATGTCAGCTCCTGAATTGTTTTATGGGCGATTTCCCTAGAAAGATTTTCGTTTTTTCCTTCTGAACTGTTCGGCACCCAAGCTCTCCCAGGATTTTCTCATTTCCATCCTCCCAGGAGTGGATCCTAACACTCCTGCAGTGAAAAGCCCTCTCCTCTCCGCTTCAGCATCTAAGTCTTCTATCATTCTTTTGTTAAAAATGCTCTGCCAGCAACAGAAGAGATTCTTTCTAGAAATAGCAAGGGGATGAACGTGGGGGTGCGGTGGAGGAGTGCAGGGAGAGAGACAGAGACGGAGGCAAGACAGAAGGGAAGGGCAGAAGGAGAAGAACGCAGCGCAGGGAGAGCCAGTGGGAAGCGCCAGCCTCTGAGGTCTTCCTTGGTCTTTTGCTGCCTTTCTCCCTGGCTGGCCTTCCTGAGAGCCGCAGCTCAGGGGCCGGCCTGCTGCTGCTGCCACTGCTGCTGGAGCTGCTCTTTCTTTCCTTCAGGCTCTCCTCACCATTGTGATGCAGTCATGAAGTCAGGCTGCCCTGTCAGACCTCATCTGCAGCCCTGTTAAGGCAGAATGAAATCACTTCTATTGACCCCCTGGCATATTTATAGGCGCCACCTCCCCGAGTTGCGCTTATTCACACCCGTGTGCGAAGGGAGCGTTCATCAGGGGCCACGCGCCCCGCTCCCAGGCTGCCAAACCTACCCAATTACTGAGGCTGGAAGGGACCGAAGGAAAAAAAAAAAAAAACCCTCTGCTGGGCCAGTTCTCATTGGTAACCTCTAAACATCAGACCTTCTGACTCTGCACGCTTCCCCTGTCCAATCTGCACGCTGACTTTGAACCGGCAGCGCGCTCATTATCCTTCGTTGGCTGTGTCTCCGAGATCCCCCTTTTCTTGTTAAACAATGAGCAAGAGACGCTGTGTTTCTTTCTGGAGAAGCAGGGGAGAGGATGCGAGTATAGCTGCAACTCCTCGCCCTTCTTGGCTTCCTCTTCAGATGTGCAAGTTATGCAGCCCTGCTCTTCTGAAGGGCGGCCAGCACTCTGATCCCGTGCTGCCCTCTATCTTTCTGTTTCTTGCTAAAGATGTTGCAGTTTCCTTTAATAAGTGATTTGGAAGAAACCATTAAAATTAGGAGGAAAATTGTGTCATGTGATTTAAAGTCATGAGAGCTAGATGCAGACATTCCCTTAAATGTTGACGGACGAGATGGCAAATTGTTTAAAAGTATGTGTCTCTTAACACATTAATTTATTTAGAGCTTTTTTTTTTACCAATACTTTTATAATTTCTATTTCTCTTGATGTATCTCATTCTTCAGATTAGAAAAGGAAGCAAAGATTAATATTATTAGACCTACTACCTTAGCCTGCAATGTTTTTTGAAGCTCATTACAATAGAACATTTATGAATTAGGATTTTTTAAGTTATGGAAAGCAGAGTTGAAGAAAAGCAACAAAACCTGCCCGGGACACAGAAAACCTGGATTCTTGGCCCAGCTTTGCTTCCACCTAGAATCATGACCTTGTAAGTCATTAATCACTCTGGGCTTTAGCTCCCATATCTGTGGTTCTGTCTAGAGCTAACACTTCCATACTTATAAGCAGGGGACTGAACAAAGGGAGCCTGGCCAAATGACACTTGATTAATAACCAAGCCATTTGTGAGAACGGGGGCAAAGGTTGATTGCTTCCCTTATCCCCATGGACTAATGCATAATAGCTAGTGAGGCTGCAGCAGCAACATACAAAGCATAAGAAAGACACCTAGACCAAGCATCAACTATATAGGGTGTGTTGGTCCCTACCTAACCATTTCTCAAAGAGAGAGAGAGAGAGAGAGAGAGAGAGAGAAAGGGGAGACTGATTTGTAGCTTTAGCCAATTTCTGTGGTATAAATACCCCCATCATGGTCAACTTGAATCTATCAACTTGATTTCACTGATGGAAGAGTTAGGAAGAAATGCTGAAAACTTGACTCAAGAGCCCTTAGAATGGTGCTCCAGCACAACGCAAGTTCCACCGGTGCACATTGCTACATGCTCTGCCCATCTACCCCCAAGCCCCACCAACCCCTATGGTCCCCACAGATCAGCTGGGCTTTGAGTAGGGAACTGGGAATGGTAAAATTCCAGTGAGAGCCTGAGATATAAGATGAAGACAGTGAAATTGCAAAGAAAGGCTTGTCTTCACAGAGAGGTTTTGAATACTTCTCAAAAATGTGACAGAAAATCCCCAAAAACAGAAAAGAGAAAAAAGGGATCTTATGCCTCCAGTCTTTCTGGACACATAGTCTGAAGATACCTCAGAAGAAAATTTCTTCAAAGGTTTATGTAAATTTTGCATTCTATTTTGGAACTATCTAGGACTATTTTAATATAAAACTAATATAAACATTTTAAAACAAACAAAAAAAGATTTTATATACCCCCTAGTGTATCAAAACATAAGTCAATACATGACTCTAAAATCAAACCACAACTTGAAGAGTTTAGAATGGCTTTCTAAATGAAGGAAAGAAGAAAGGGAAAGAGGAAAGGCAAGAGAAAGAAAGGGGAAGTGGGCAGACAAAACAAACTACAAACTCGATAAAAACACTAAAGCATGGAAGAAGAGTTGGTTTGGAAGGAGATACCACAGTTGTGAAATTCTTATGACTCAGCTCATCATCATTCTCCATGACAAAAAGGTTCCAAATTTCTGTGCTCTTTAGCTCACTAGAGAAATGAACACTTTCTTATTTAGACTAATGCCCATTTAAGCAAAATTTGAAGGTCAGCAGAAGAGGTGTTGTAACAGCCACAAAAATGGGTGTGTTAACAGGAGTAAGTTGAGAAAGACCGATGATAGAGACCATCAAGCACAGACACTGAATTATGAGGACGTAATAGCTTTGGTTTAGAAGAAATTAACATCACATGGGTATTAACTCGCTTAGAGGGAAAGAGTAAGCAGTAATCCAGAGGCTCCACTACCTCAGTGGGAAAGGGAATGTTTCAGATTATTTGTACAAATGGGTCAAAAATTTCCTGAATTGATATCGGACAGCTCAATTTAATCTCATAAATATTCATGGTGCACCTCTGAGTACAAAAATCCCAAGTGGAGAAGAAATTGGTGCAGGAAAAGGGACACAGCCCAGGAAGTGTGTCCGGAGATAAAGACATGATACACAACCCAAAGAAGTGAAGACTATAGCAGGGGTTGCTACCTAAAGCACAAGGAAGAATGACAGGTGTTATATGAGAGGTAAAAACACAGTGCTTGTGTAATAACTTCCAGTGGGGAATAAAGAAATGCACTGTGAACTGATTCTACTTCTACTTCATAAATTTGTTTTTTTCCTATAAGTGGTATATTTTGCTTATGCAGAAATGAGGAAGTCAGTTTTATCTCAACTAGATATACCCAGTTCACCACATTTTTTTCTTTTCTCAAGTATCTTTCAGCACAGAAAAAGGACTTTTTATGCATTGCTAGCTAAGTCAAAAGGAGTTTACAAATAGCCTGCCTTTCTAAAGACCTTGCAAACCAATTTTCAGTGATGAGCTCACAGAGCTGTGTGGTCAGAAAACTCTTTTACATACCTCCCAGTGCTGAAGGGAAGACTTTGCTTTCAGGTTCTAGCCAAGAGTCTAGAAACCGTTATTAAAGAATTAATTTTTACTGAGGGATATAATTCTGAACTTAACTTTAAAAACTTGTTAACATCCTATTAAACTTACCTGTCATTTAAAAATTTAATAATGCCAATCTAGTGTTTATTATGCAAGGACAGAGGACCATATGGAGGCCGGTAAAGAGAACACTACATGGCCCACAACTTGGTTGAGCTGGGAATTCTTATGCCCTTTATATAACGCCACCTACACTACTCAAAGCCCAACACCTCACAGAAATCTAATAAACCTGGTTGATTAGTCAGATGTGCAACCAAACATCTAGATATTTTGAAATTTCAGGTAACTGAATCTTCTTTACTTATAACGTATTCTTGGAACTGCAGCTAAGAGCCAAATTCCAACCATCCATAGCAGATAAAGTAGCAAACGCATTAACGGTGAATCAAAACATGCGCTTTGAATCAGCCTAGAGAGGCCTGTAGTGTCGTAACAACATAGACAACAAACATAGACTCTGGGACCAGACTCCTTGGGTTCAAATCCTAGCTTCCCCCATTCTTGAGCTGTAAAGCCATGGACGGCTTACTAACCTCAGAACTTTCCTGCAGGGGAGGCTGTGATGATTAAGATCTGCCATATATGGAAGCCATCCTTCAGCAGTGTGTACGTGCAGCTATTGCTATAGCCCTGATCCAACCAGCATTTCCAGATCTTTCTATTCCCCCAGTTACACACTTCCCCAAACATGTACCCTGCTATAGTTAGGCTATTAATGAAAGATCCTTTTACGTTTCCAAGCCTTGTGAAATTCCAAAGAACAAAGTTGAGTCAATATTTTAGAGAACGACATCTGTGATAACACTTAACAAAGTTTTCCATGTTGACCCATGGACCTCAGGAAAAGGTGAAAGAAGGGGGTCACTGATGAACTTTAGGGAATCTGTGACCCTCTCAAAAAAATTTTATGCAGAAATGACTATGCCTCCATGGACACTGGAGGAAATTTCCATGGCTTTCAGCAGATGTGAGAAAAGACCCAAAAGATGACTAAAAAGCCCCTGTATGTAAAACAAAATACCACTGATTTTTTTGATTCAAGGCAACCTTAGAATTCAAATAGAACCTAATCCAGGTATTTACCCCTGATCTTCATGTGCTTGCCACCATTTTATGTTAGATGACAATTATTATATTTATGCAACTTGTTTTCTTTAACTTGCAGTTAAAACATAGATATGCAAAGTATATCAGACCCCATCTTAAAACGCAAGGTTATTTATACTATGTTGAACTTAACGGTTACTTTCAATTAGAATTTTTATTACTCCCCTTTCTACTTCAAATGTTTTTAGAGAAGCATCCCGTGAAGACATAGAGGGATAGTAGGAAGAGCAGAGGCTTTGACATCAAACAAATGCGGGTCTGAATTCCAGCTTTCCCTCAGAGGAGAGACAAGAAACCTGTACAAGAAAATGGCTCTGAGGAATGTTGTAAACTACATAAAACAGGCAAAGTACAAGACCCAGGGACACCGTGGACATGCCAAGGTGGTTTTCTTCCCCTTTCCTTCCTCTTCCTGCCCTCTATCCCGTAAGAGGAAGTATTGCAAGTTTGAAAGTGGCACTTATACCACAGACTCCGACAAACTGAGTATAATCACGTCTGGTTTTATTCATTACATTCAGAAGCATACATCCCCTGGAAAAAGGACGAGTGGTAATAAATAAATAAATAAATAAGTAGCTTTTAATGTTTAAGTGCGGTAATTTGTTCTATAATGAATTCATGTTAATAAAAAATTTTAAATGTACATGGAGATCGTAAGATTATCAGTGTAATATTACTGAAAATGACCAATTCTTGGCCAATTATTTTGTGTGCCCTCAGTGAAAATTTTTATATATTTATTTTTAAGTTATTTCTACATAAATTCATATCTTTCCCATAGGTGCATTTTTTTGTAAGAAATAGATCTTTAGTACAAAAACATCTTCAAAAATATTTCTAACACTTGAGCATTGGGAAAGATTTTTTACCACTTGAGTACTGGTAAAAAATGTCAGTGACTCAAAGGCTTCATTTCTTGTTTTAAACCCAAGTCTTGTCTCTTCAGGACCAAACTTTTAAAGCTGCCTCAAAACTTAAGTCCATAGAGAAAAACTGATTTTTTCCCCCATGGATTTATTTATTTATTTATGGCTGTGTTGGGTCTTCGTTGCTGCGCATGGGCTTCCTGTAGTTGCTGCGAGCGGGGGATATTCTTCGTTGTGGTGCACAAGTTTCTCATTGTGGTGGCTTCTCTTGTTGGGGAGCACGGGCTCTAGGTGCATGGGCTTCAGTAGTTGTGGCGCACGGGCTTAGTTGCTCCCGGCATGTGGGATCTTCCCGGACCAGGGCTCAAACCCGTGTCCCCTGCATTGGCAGGCGGATTCTCAGCCACTGCGCCACCAGGGAAGTCCAAAAACAACTGATATAAGAATTTTAAACTATCAACAGTATTTATTATGATAAGATAAAGCAAAAACAGAGGGTACTAATTACCACAGTGACACATTCTGAGCTAGCCGAAAAGCAGAATTCAGATTTCTGGTTCTCGATGAAATAGACATTAGATTTACTGCTGTTAAGGAAGCAGTTTCCAACGTTATTTACATTGAGGGATCAGTGACAGTAGCATTTTATGGCTCCCTAAGACGAGATCAGCCCAGGACCTAGGAGCAAAGGAAAGCATAGTAATGGATCTTATGGGGATGTTCAAGGGCCTAATAACTCCAGGTGGTCTTAGAGGTCGTGGAGAATATCGCATCAGGCGCTCTCGGGAGGAAGCAGGGATGTGCAGCTGGTCCAGCGCTCAAGTCCTCATCACAAGCTGCACCAATACGGGTCCTTGTCACCCCCCAGGGCAGCCCTGTGGTGAGCAATTATTACACCATGTTCTGTGGATTATCACCTACAAGTAATTTCTCAAACGTTCTCATTAAGAGATATCTTGAAAGCGACAGACTCCAGCTAGGAAGGAACAATGAGAGGCACTACGGGGCCAACGGGGACCAGGTGGGGACAGCAGTTCAGCAGAGGTTGCTATGAGCCCCTCCCCCTCCCATCCCAGCCATCCCTCCCCTCCCCCTGCCCTTCAGGGAAAAAAGCCTTTGGCTACTCTTAAAAACTCACGAATGGAAGAGTAATACCAAGAAGTACCAATGAATTCTCCTTTCAACTTCTAGGTTCCTGCATGTGAATTCTGGTTCTGCCTCTCAACAACTACATGACGTTCAGATTATTTTTCCTCGGGTCTCAGGGAGAAGAAGACCTGCTTCCTAAGGCTGTTGCCATGACTAAATGAAGTTATGTATATGAGGTACCTGGGCCAAAGGCCTGCACGTGGAACGGACCCAGGAAATGGTGGAAATGTGAATGTTTTACATTGATTGAGTAGCTTCTCCAGGCTGAACCCTGTGTGAGCTTTCTCAGCCGTCCGACAGGGAGTGTGAAGGAGCTTCTAACTAATGGCCGTGCCCAACGATCAGCCTTCAGAATTCAAAACGGAAGTGCCAGCCCAGCCCTTCACTTGTTCTTGAAGTTTCTGTCTGTCGGGCTGCATGTTAGGGGATGGAGATACAAAAATTAGAAAGGAAATCCTATAGTTATACGTATAACTGATTCACTTTGTTATAAAGCAGAAACAAACACACCATTGTAAAGCAATGATACCCCAATAAAGATGTTAAAAAAGAAAATAAAATTACAAGGGGGAAAAAAAAGGAAATCCTTGCCCTCGTATTTCATCAGCGAATGGCGGAAATGTATATACTAACTGCTAAAAGGGATCAAATGAATAGGAGAGGAGATTATAAAAGAGGATTCATAAACATTATCCCACACGTGACTCTGTTTTCTTCTCCAAATGGGTTTCCTCTCGCGTTTGTTACTCTACCATTTAACACACGATTCTGTTAAGTGGCTGCATTCTGCCAGCTCCGTAAATGGCATTAGCCTTGGAGCCACGTGGAAAACGCCACACCCACGCAGTTTTGATCCGTCCCTGATGGCGCTACCCATCCATTGCCAGCATTTCAGAAGGCTGGCAGGGTCCCTCCATTGTTACGGTAGACGAATGGTATGGAACTGGTAACAGGACAACAAGAAGAAAAACCCCACACACACGCCGGCTGTGGTAGATGGGCACTGCCAAGGCCCCATGGTACTGCCTCTGACACCCGAGGGAACAGATACAGGAGGGAGGGAACTAGGGGGTGGCTCAGCTGCACCACAGTAAAGGAGATGACGGGGAGAGAGACCCGTCCAGCCATATCCCGGTTTAAAGTCAGTTGCTCCCTGACTGAAGCACGGTCTAAGGAACCTGCTTGAGCTCTCAGTAACAGCTTCCCCAGCTCCGCACCAAGCGGGGCTAAGAGCTTAGTCCAGACGTTCTACATCAACCTCAACTCTGATTATGCTTCTCAGAGTGGGTCTGTAATGAAATGCAGGTCTAAAGAGTAGTCAACTTTTAAAATCAGAAAGCACTTCAGTCTCGTTAAAGGCTTAAAAATCGTGTGATACAACTGTTTACTCAGCACACATCAGGTTTATCCTCAGGACAAGGCAATGACCTGCCATGAATGACACGATTTAAACTGTTTCTTAGGCCCAAGTACTGTTTGCAAAACGCTTTGGAGACTCCCTTATACATGTAAGCTGGAAAGCCAAGATAAGCCCGTGTTTATAGCATCCAAAATCTTAGCAAATATTCTAGCCTGTGAATTATGAATTAGCAAGATTTCATTATTTTTCTTTTAGAAAATGAGAGGCATCGGGTCCTGCAGAAAACCTAAACAAGTCCTTGGAACTATGGCATTAAAGAGCTTCTCAGTATTTATAAAGCTATATGTGGAGAAAGATCAAGGTCGTGAGGAAGCACATTTAAAGGAGAAGATGCGCAGAGAATACCCGCACTGTCCTCTGAAACATGTCCTATGCTTTGTCCCCCAGTGAAGACAATTATCTCCATCACATGTGACGTAGCATGTTCTACTTGCCCTTCTAGATAGAGGAAAAAAGCACTTAAATCTGAGGTTTACCTTCGGCGTTCTTTCCCTGTCCTTTAGCATCCTTCTGCCACCTCTTGGAACCCCAAGTCTCTGGAACTACTTTGGTTTCCAACAACCAGACCTTTTTCCTCATCATCCTCATACGCACACTTTCCTTTTTCCCATTCTGCTCTTCTGAAGGAGCTTAGAATACAGAGAAAAGGAGAAACCGTGGACTTGAGAACAGATGTCTGAGTTTGAGTGGTGTGAGTCCACAGATGCAGTCCAAGCATCAGCAGTTTTGAATGCTTCCCAAGCATATTCAGCTGCGTTCAGAATTAACCTGATGCTAACTGATGGTGTTAATACTCAGCTAGAACTCCTGCTAGAAAGCAAGTACAGAAATCCCTACTTTCCATCAACATCAGTTTATTGTGCTACCCAGTCTAAAGACTAAGTGTCCAAGGATGAAGGTTAGCACCTCGTGGCAAAGCTGCCTATGTGTTAGTGGGTCTTCAGGACATTCTCGGACTTCCTACTCCATCCACCCAGCAACTGGTCCTAACTCAGGCAATACCTGAACTTCCTCTTGTTGCCAGTGAGACTAAGGGACAGAACAAGATAATTCAGATGCCACAGGGGCTACTCATTTAATGTATGCAGAGTTGAACTCAGGTATGATCTCATAGGTCTAAACCTTTTCCAACTGACTAGGAAAGAAGAGTCCAGTGAGCTAGGCTCCTCCCTAAAAGTAGGGCACTTCAGTTTTCAAAGGACAAATTCAACTCACAAAATAATATGCTTAAATAATTTAGATGAAAAAATAAAGCTACCCATATCACCCATATGAAGTCCAAAGAATCATCTGAGAGGAGACTGGTCAGTATATAAATTTCCTGATATTGTGTCTTATCAATAGAAACATATTCAGGCAAATATATCACCAAGCCACTTCTGGAAAACAGCTTCTTCTTCCAAATAGGGAGTAGGCTTCCAGCCAACCATATGGAAAACATTCATTAAGAAAAACAAAATTCTCTCACCTTCACCTCCAGACTGAGCCTTCTTGCTATGATTTACAAATATGGCTGCATATACAAATGACCTGGGACTTTCTTTTGGTGTCCCACCAAAATTTACTATATAATAACAATATCTGAGTGTGGCTTCTGGGAATCTGTATTATTGAAAAGTTCTTCATTCATTCAAGAACTAGAATTGGGATAACTGAGAGGCTCTGAGGGGAAAAAATTAAGTTAGGTCCACACCTCACATTGAAACAGGCTGAAGTCGCTTGATCCCAAACTAAAAAATAAATAAATAAAACCATAAAGGAAGAAGCAAGAAACTATGTGAGAATTCTTTTACCATTTCAGAATGGGAATAGCTAGAAACTATCAAAGAAAAGATTGGTTAATTCAGCATTATAACATATTTTAAATGTTGTTATAAAAACTGTTGAGAAAGATAGATAGACCATAAGAAAGTGAAAAGATAAACTGGAAAAAAAAGTTTAACTTATATGACTTTTAAAAATTTGGTCTTTCTAATGTAAAGGATTCCAACAAATCAATAAGAAAAATCCCAACAACCCAGTAGAAAAATGAGCAAAAGATTAGAATACATAATTCACAGGATAAGAATAGCAAATGGCTCATAAACATATGAACATATTATTTCTATTTTTCATAATAACAAAAGAGTAAATTAAAACTACACTGAAATATCTTTTCATAGTTAAGAATGGTAAAAAATCCCAAAGTTTGATGACCCTGTTATTGAACAAGGCATGGGGAACCACTTTGCTCTCTCAAGTGGAGTGTAAATTAAATATCCGTGGAGAACAAGTTAGCAACAGCAGTTGATGTCATGTGGCCTAGCCACTCTCTTCTCTTCTATAGGCACACTTTCAGGCATATGACAAGATATATGTATAAAACTGTTACTGCAACATTGTTTGTAATAGTAAAATATTGAAATTAACCCAAATGTCCATCAAGAAAAGGGTCTGTTTTATTAAATTATGGCTTAACCACACAATGGAGTACCTGGCTGCCATAAAAGAAGATCAATGAAGTTTCTTTATGCACCAACAGGTAATGACATCTAAGGAAACAAACAGAAACGCAGCACAGTCTGTATACTGTTGTACTATTTGATCTTTTTTAAAGCAGAGGGAGGGGAGCACTGCTGTTCCTTGCTATCTGACCTTTCAGTCTCTGAAGAGTCACTGTAACTGACAAACTGTTCTATTCAGCATTCCCTATCTAAACTGAAAAGCTGCTATAATGAATCCCTACGCAAGCACCCACAAACATTATGCACGATTCCAGGCAAGGTCAGAGGGAGTGGCAATCAGGTCTCAGGTGTCCTCCAGATAGAATGGAGTCGCGGCTGATGCTGTCTAATCAAGTTCTGCTTTATTGTCATTATCTTCCCCCACCTGAAGTAAAACAATATCTCCTAAAAGTAGAGAAGGAGAAAATAGGTGAGCCAAAGAGATATAGAAGTGCCCACACGTAAGAAGAAAAGTTTGAAGTGATAAAGCAGATGGAGAGAGGAGATCTCAGCAAAATGCACGTTCTGATTGACTAGGTTTGGGTTTGGGTCTGAGAATCGACAAAGCTAACAAGCTCTGAGGCGATGTTAATGCTGCTGGTCCTTGGACCATATTTTGAGTAGCAAACTTTGTTATTGTATACCGCAGATGAACATACTCATTAATGAGTTCAGTAAGTGCTTGATGTTTTATGATGCAGACATCCTTGCTCAATTAATATATAACAATTGGAGAAATAAATTGAGGTTTCTAATTGCCTGGGAATGTATTATTTTTTCCTTTTAAAATAATGGATTATAAGCTCAAGTTATCTAAAAATTTGCAATCCAATAGGTTTTCAGAAATTTATATGTATATGCACGCCTGCATGTTTATTCGCTCTGATGTGAGTAAAATAACTCTGAAAGGTTCTGGAAGAATAACAGGTTTAACACTGAGTACATGGGAAACATGAATAGTATGTGAACTTTATTGTATTTCCTTTTATGCCTCTTGAATTTGAGTCATATAAATACAATATTTATTATTGAATAATTTTTTAAAGTTCCCCACCTGAAACGGATGACCTCTTGAAGTTGAATGGAAAGGAAGGAGAATTCATGCAGGTCTAAACCTACAGAAAGCTTTTCCAGGAAAGACATGGTGCTGAATTGACCCTGACCAATTTGGAATACCTTCAATCTACACACAGAAGGAAATAAGTGTACAACAGTTGTGAATGAGAGTTTTGTATTTTTCCAATAGCTTTTTGAAAGATACTCGTTAGAGTTATATAAATATGAAAAATTTAAATCACTTTATAAAGAAGGATATAATGAAAAGAAATGGTACCCTGGCCACCACCTATCCATCTAGGATGGATCCACAGGGGAAACCATTTTTAATATTTTCTTCCTATGATTACATCCATGCTGACAAATAGTGTGTTTCCACATGTATTTATAAATTCAGGAACTGTACGCATTAATCATCACTCCCTGCTATGATGAATTAGGATTGGGCTCACCTTCCGTCACTCCCCACCTCCTCCCATCATCCACTTAAAATGGTTATATCACTATTTTTTTAGGCTTTCCAGCTGTTACGTTTATAACTGTAAGTAATATGTTTCCGTCTTTATTTTGTACTCTATCCACTGATACAGTGTCTCTTGACCCCTCCCTCTGTCTTATGAAAATATTCCTGCCTCCATCCTTCCTTTTAGCTGTCTCTCCATCTCTGGTCCTCCAAACACTGGCATCTACATTTTACATCTCCAGGGTGATCATATTTACACTCCGTTTTCAATCATAGATATGTAGTCCATATTTTACCCTAAAAGAGTTATCCTACACATTGAAATTTAATGCAGTCTTTACTTAATTATGAATAAAACTATCATTTGCTGTAGAGCCAACAGCATAATATAGTTATATTTTATTTCTTGAGCAGCTTTTCATTTTTCCTAGTGGTCCTAACTGGTTTCTTTCCTCCCATTATTTAACTTTTTCATAATTTTAAGACCTCATGATTTTTTCCTAATATTTTCATTTTTCCTCTGTAATGTCACGTCATATTTGTCCACCGTCTCTTCCTTCCCAGAGCCTGCCATTTTCTGCTGCAATCTGTACCAGTCTAGGCTTGTAACACAATTCTCTTCCTAAACTTCCCCTCTTGTTGTAGTGGCTTGAATCCCTACCATCTTAGCAGGTCTTCTGACTAAAGGAAAAGCTTCTGGCCAAGAGATTTTTCCAGCAACTACAACGAGACACTCTTCAGCCTACCAAGGACTTTTCTGAGGAAAAGGACTAATAGAAAAAGTCAAAATACAATATTCTATGCTCTTTTTTTTTTTTTTCCTGCCTCCAGGATAGCAATATGCCTTTTTGAGAAGATCCCTAACTTGATGATTCAGATAAGACAATTTGGAACTTGATTTTAATTTAGTTATTTAACTCATGCCAGTTGTGATTTATTCTGTTTCATACTGAAATACTGTACTTTATTTTTCTTTCCAGAATTATTTGACAGACACTAAATAGAACCCTTTTTTTATAATAAAGAGTGCTTAATTGTCAAAGGAGTAAAATATTATACGTGGACAAATGACTAACATTTTACTATATTTTACGAAGGTGCTCTGACTCTGCTTCCTTAATAACGACCAATTTTTTCAGAGTCTACTTCTTCTGAGCTTGTAAGATGCGGTAGGGAAGGAGAGCCATGATGATTCACCAACTTGATTAACTTTTTTCTCTTTTTGACAAAGTATTGTGTCATGATTATGTACAGCTCTGATTCCATTTAAATATCTGTGTGACAAATATTCTGCAGAGGGAAAAGAACAGGACTTGAGTAATATGACTAACTCAGCATACATAATTTGTTAATGTAGTTAGCTCTGATTCAGAAGTATGAAATCCTCAGAATTCATGGAATGCATAAAAGACAGACAGTCTAACTTTTACTTTTCTTATACTGGTTCAATTTATTCCAAATCCTAGCCTTTTTATACAGAGATCAATATCTTGAAGACATTCGATGTGCAAATGGCTTATTTTATTCATTTTAATTTTTAAAATCAGACCTCGAAAATTTAATTTGTTTACAGAGCTCACTGTCCTATCTTTTCTATTTGCTTAGTGAACATTTACGAAATGTTTAGCATTTATAGGTTCCTCCTATTTATCTGGCACAGTATGGCACTCTTGGAGGAATCAAAATACTTAAAGTACTAATACCTCACTCCAAGCAATTTTACAGAAACATAAATGTTAATACGAAACAAAAAAAATATTCCAAACAGTGAAGAATCAAGAGCTACATTATGTGGCACAAAGGACCGTGTGGCACTTAGAGCAATCTGAAGGAAACAGAAGTGGGGGCTGGATCACCCACATAAGGCTTAGTGAACAAAGATGAGACGTGAAGAGCTGCTTGTCGGTCAGTCTGATGCAAACACTTGAGGCCAATGTATTGACTGTGAAACACAAAATTTCCCACTGCATCTGGAACATTATTTAACTTCTTGCAGTATGTTTTCTTCGTCTCTGTATCATGGGAATAAGATAAAAAGATTCATGCTTGCTTCTGTAAGTTGACTCTAAAAGTCAACATTTGTGTGTGTATATGACTTTAAATCGTGCCTATCATTCTACCTAAAATTCACGCAAGTAAAACTCTTTATTCTTTTCAAGTAACTTGAGCTCAGAAGGCATGATCATTTTAGAAGACGTATTAATAGTATCCTGTGACCAGCCTAATGCACTGGAGATGTCATCACTCAAGGCGGGCCGGGTAAGCTTATTTTAAATACAGTCCTGTGGCCAAGAATTTATGACAGAGGATATTTCACTTAAGGAAATAGGTATTTCCTGGAAACTTTGAAGACTGAAAAGCAGAAGTACTAAGTTAAACCACACGAAACTGACAATCTGTAGGGCATAATATCGGCAATTTTCTATGGTTCTCTTTTCCAATTAGGTTCTCTTGGTAGCCACCACCTATAGATCAGACTCTCCCAAAAACTACACCTAAAAAGGAAGAGCTACTTTTATTTCTAAAATCCTAATATTTAAAGTTGGAAGTTGATAAATCATCTCCAAAGCAATCGAAACAGGCAACAGACCCTTTCTAAATTCCATGAAGTTTCTTTGAAGATTTCTTCGTGGATCTCTTACCTCAGCTAAGAATAAATAGGTTAAGAATATGTGTATTGGGTTTTCTGTACATTGAATAAGATCACTTATTCTGGACCTTTTAGACTTTCATATAAGAAATAAGGAAAAGAGGACAGAGAGAGATGTTTGTCAGCCTTGACCCAGAGTTCTTAAGACAAAGAGGAATAATATACTGAGGTCTATTCAAGCTTTGGCTTCTCCACAGATCATTACAACCAAGATGCCAATTAACACTAATGTGACAGTGGCTTGTATGACGTGGACAGCTGGCCACTCAAAGATACACAAGGACCACCTGCTCATGTAACATAGGCCACCAAACAGGCACCAGATGGTGACAACATTTGAATGTTATTACTATAGTCACTTTCACCTCAGCTCTATTTGAACTGGACATTAGGAGAAAGAGCTGTAAAATCTGCATTTGATTTTTAGAACAATATGGTTCTCTATAAATCTCATATGTATGACTTCCTTGAGACCAAAGAATCATCCCTGGGCATTGGTGGCTCAGAAGAAAGTTCTGCATCATACGGCAATTAGAAGCAATTGGCTTAACCAAGACATACTATTCCTGCTGAGATGCCCTTCTGGAAAGCGTGGAGAAGAGAAATGTGGAAAAATCAGGGACAGGAAAAGACTTGACTGAGGTGATGGAGTTGGGGGTTGGTAAAAAAGTGAAAGATGGTTGTCAGAAGAGACAAGTGCCGAAGCACCAAGAGGAGCCAAAACATGCAGTTTTTGCCGCGTATCCCAAGCCCTTGAACTTTGCTCCTGGCTATACAGAGTTTCAAGGAAAAGCATTCTAGAAACTTTTAGACATGCTTATTGCCCAAAAAAAAAAAAAAAAAAAAGATGTAAATACAATTTTTTTCAATAAATATGCACTGCGAGTTTGAAAGAACATTCAAGAGTTCAAATCATTTCCCCAAACTGTGGAAAATGTTCTGTGAAATTGACTGATGCCCTAAGCATGGAAAAATAGTTATGAGGTAAAATTTGGTTAACAAATTCTGGAAACATAGTTTGTACCTTGACAAAGAGCAATCCATGTTTGTATGTCATAGGGAGAATGGGCTTCAGATATCATGCCCAAATCCTCAGTAAAGAAAACAACACTGTCTAAGGATCTAGAGATCACATGCAAAATTGTCTAGCAAAGTATACAGCAATCAAAAGACCATAGAGAGTCCACTAATATTACTGCATTATAGACTGATGTGGTCTCTACTTATCTGTGAAAAAAATCAGATTCCCATTTCCCTAACGACATAGGTGATCCTTGTTGAAACAGCAGCCAGATGTCCAACAAGATTTCCTGAGTTTCGTAAGGCAACAAACTTAGCAGGTGGTCCTAAGTCTCTAAATCAAACTGTTAGGGCTTCTTGGGGGTGAAGGGTGAGGATTCCTAGCTTAGAAGAACAGGGTCAGTATGGAAAAAAAGCCTGAAAAAATCTAGAGAAAGCAAAAGAATAGAGAAAACATATCGGTAAAATTTGACAAATGCATTTCTCAGTATTACGTCAAACATGTTTACTGAGCAGCACAATTAATAAAAAATATTGTGTACTAGAGCCCCTAATTATTATTCCATGCAGGACAGAACACCTCTTCATTATGCCTTTTTGAATTGATTGTGTACATCAAACAGTCAAGATATAAATAAAATATGCCTGCATGCATAATGCCCTCACATTAAAGCTAAAGGCAATTAACCTATGATTTCTCATTAGTTAAATTAAACAACTTTCTAAAAAATGTCTAAAATCAAAACAGCTTTCTTTTAGTGTAGATTTTCTCCACAATGATGCAGAGAAGCTGTTTACCAAATTTATCACACCAATTTAAAAAATGCTGTTTCTGATTTTATCCCAGGCTTGTCTCTAGTTTTCTCCTGAGGTTCCAGTCTCATTTAGCTAAATCTGATTACAATGTCAGGGTTTAATTTTTTTTCCTCTGCCTTTAAAAATACCTGTTCTCGTCAAGATTTTTTTCCTATTAAATTGTCCAAACACCTTCTCCCTGAGCTGGATCCATATCATATAGTGGAAAACTCAAATTATTTGGTGAATTTGCTGAATTTAGATAGCTGAAACCCATAAATGAGATACAAGAGGGCATAATGGGGCCCAAGTACAGGGCAGCCTTCAGCAAGGCTGGAAAATGCTCATTACCTCCTCCTGTTCAAGCTCTTTCCAAATCTCCCTCTCCTTCCCTGACCCCCAAGTTATACCGAGTTGTTAGGTATTTCAAATTTCAGTAGTCTCCCCTCTACAGAGTATTTTCATTTTAAAACAGGTATAAAAGGATATGTTCCACCAAGGAATATATCCTTAATAATAGAAACCTTTTGTTTTGCTTTTCTATAAAGTCCTTTGCAGATCCCCTAAAATCCCACTATATTAAGAGACCACGTAGTCAGAGATTGCCTCCACCTAAAGCCTGCCCTTCTTAGCACACAGTCGGGCGCTAAAAATTTTCTTCAACATCATGCATTGATTTCTTAAACATCAATCCCTTCTCCAATGGGCAAAGTATATACATATATTACATATATTATATATATATATATATATATATATATAAAACACTTTTTCTCATATCCTGAGGATCTGCCTGAAACAGTGCTTTCACATGGTTAAGTCCTCAATAAATGATGCTGCACTGAACTGAGTTTAAGCCTGGGTTCACTCCTTCCCCCCAGTGAATCAATCCCATCTCTACTACCACTGGCTGTTAGTGACAGCCTTTGTCTTCTAGTTCCCTGGATTAGAACTGTGAAGATATCCTTCACTCTTTGGTCACCTTTTCTTAATCCTTTTATTGATTTCCTCATGAGGTGCTATCATCTCTTCCTCAAAATGACAGGAAGAAATGATGCCTTCCTTTTTCTTGATTCCAACGACCACAGCCTAATACAGACACATTATTTTGCCCTTAGAAACGTAAGCTTTCCCAGACAGCTCTCTAATCCCACTCACTGCCTCTAAATTATCCCTCTATGATATACGTTACCTGTACTCTTTAACAACAAATCTTCCTTCAGCCTTGTTTTGCCCTTGACCTCCTCCTCACACACGTACACCAGCTGTAAAGCACACAGTATCCATTGTCTGTTCAACAAATATCATCACCTTCACTCCTAGTAGAGCCCTGGATTTTGTGTTCTAAAGGCAGGAGAGAGTCTATACCCTTACAAAAGAACCACCCTTCCTCTGCTCTATGATTGGTCTAAACCAGCTAGTTTCTGGCCAATGGACTTTAAGGGAACGTTTCTCGGGAAGCTAATAAAATCCTCAATAACATGGCAAAGCTTCATAAGGACAAAATACTATACCTCAGTCTCTTCCTTACTGCTTGGAATATGAGTGTAAGGTTGTGACGCCTAGACCCATACCAATAGGCAAAAACAGTAGATCAAAAGAACAGAAAACCTCGGGTCCTTGATGGCATCATTGAGCTGGGAGCCAACTCTTCAAGACTTTTTGTTAAAGAATAAGAAATTTAAATTTAGTACATTTAATTTAGTTGAAAAAGATCAAAAGAAATTATTTTACTATACAAGGTGAATCTGCAAAAAGACTCTGTAAAGCATTGTTCTTCAATGCCCCGATCTGGGAGCCCACTGGCACAGAAGACCATGAGTACTCTGAATACTAGGAAGCTTCATGATAGATTCTTTAGGAGACTGATAACATACTGCACAGGGTTTAATGGCAGGGTACACACAATCTCTGATCCAACAAAGGCATCTGAGAAATTCACTAAGCACGGATTTAAACAATTGAATCTGTCATGTGCATTCTGAGAAGTCCCTGAAGAAGAGTCAGCCTGACAGGATACAATGGCATTGGAGAAGCTATTATAGTCAATTCTATGAATCAGGTACCCTGATTCCCCAAGGCAATTTTTACAAGAGCGGGTCAATGGCTTACATTTAAGGCTTTGTTTTAAAAATGATACGAGGGATTTGAGAAAATGTTTCCTTTTAGTTACAATACCTTTTAATACTACATTAAAATAAGACAGGTGCTGCTGATACAAAGGTGCATTCTGATAAAAGAGGATTTTATGATAAATCTTAAAATGAAGTACTAATCCAATTTTTACTGCAGACCATCATAAATAGAACACAGTACGCTGTGCATAAAGAAATGAAAAAGCCTACTAAAAAGGTCTAAAGTATTAAAGTAATGTGACTGAGTTTTACAAATCTGTACGTATGATTTTAGTCACTTCAATGCAGTCATCTTGTATATGGTGTGAGAATGTAGCCCGTTCTGATGCTCTTCCATGTAGCTGTCCAGTTTTCCCAACACCGTTTGTTTAAGAGACTATCCTATCCCCACTGATTACTCTTGGCTTCCTTGTCAAATACAGGTTGACTATATGTATAAGGGCTAATATTCCCAGGCTCTTGATTCTATTCCATTGGTCTACGTGTCTGTTTTTATGCCAGTACTGAACTCTTTTGACTACTATAGCTGCTTTGTGTCAGTCTCAGCCTATCAACAGCGACTTTATCTGCTAGGAATGCCTGAGGGCACTTGGGCCCATGCTATTTGTGGTAAGCCCCCCAATGTGGCGGCTGGACCACTCTTGTGGTTCTTATTATAAGAACCACAAGAGTAAGACACGCCGCAGCAACAACCATCAGGGAACTTGGAAAAAGCAAATGTTATTATTCACCAATCCTGGAGGGTACCTGGCACACCTGGGCCCGTACCGCAAACTCATGGATTTGGAGGGAAGGAGAGAAAGCACAGACCTGGGGTTCTGCCTTTATTCGTGCGTTCGCTATTTATTGGTGAATTTAAAACATAAGAGTAAGAAGTAAAGTACAGGAAGGGAGAAGCAAGTAATCAGTTATCTAGGTCACCCAGGGCTTTCTAAAAGGGAAACTTCATGGATGAGGTACGCCTGGCCTTTATTTACGTTGTTGTGTGGCTGGCCATGTGTTTATTCGAGATGAACGTCTTTGAAATGGATGCCTTGGCAACCAAAAGCTTCATGTCAGTCTCTTCAATTACAATTAAAAAAAAATGCCAGATATTTCACTAAAATAGCTTAGTAATACAATTTAAAACCAGGAAGTGTGATGCATCCAGCTTCTTCTTTTTCAGGATTGCTTTGGTTATCTGATGTCCTTTTGGGTTCCATATACGCTTTAGGACTGTTTGTCCTATTTCTGTGGAAAAATGCCATTGGAATTTTGATAAAGGATTGAACATATAGGTGGCTTTGTGTAGTATGGCCAATTCAATAATATTAATTCTATTAATCTATTAACACTGGATATCTTTCCATTTGTTTGTGTCTTCTTCAATTTCATCAAAGTATTGTAGCTTTCAGACCTGTTAGTATTTGCTTAATATATTTAGGTGCTCCAATGTTGAGTGTATATATATTTACAATTGTTATGTCTTCCTGATAAATTGACCCCTTCATTATTATATAATGATCTTCTTTGTCTCTTGTTACCATTTATAACAGGCCCAAAGTCTGTTTTGCCTGTTATAAGTATAGTTACCCCTGCTCTCTTTTGGTTTCTACTTCATGTATTATCTTCTTCCATCCCTTCACCTTGAGCTTATGTGTGTCCTTAAAGCTGAAGTGAGTCTTTTGGAGTCAGTATATAGTTGGATCCTTTTATAGTCATCTAGCCTCTCTACGTCTTTTGATTGGAGAATTAAATCCATTTACATTAAGAGTAATTATTAAGGAAATTCCCTGGAGGTCCAGTGGTTAGGACTCTGCGCTTTCACTGCTGAAGACCCAGGTTCTATCCCTGGTCAGGGAACTAAGATCCCGCAAGCCATGCAGCATGGCGAAAAAAAAACCCAAAAAAACCAGAGTAATTACTAATATGTAAGGACTTACTAATGCCATCTTACTAATTGTTTTCTGGCTGTTTTGTAGTTTCCTTGCTCTTTTCTTTTTACCTTGCTGACTTCTTTTGTGAATTGATTTTCCATGGTGACGTGCTTTGATTCCCTTCTCTTTTATCTTTTGTGAATCTACTGTAGGTTTTTGCCTTGTGGTTATAATGAGGCATATATAAAACATCTTACAGATATAACAGTCTATTTTACATTGATAACAACTTAACTACAATCACATACAAAAACTCTACCCTTTTGCACCCTCCCATAATCTTATGCTTTTGATGTCATAATTTACCTCTTTTTATACTGTGTATTCATTAACAAATTATTGTAGCTATAGTTATTTTTAATACTCTTGTCTTTTCATCTTCATAATAAAGTTGAATGGTTACCACTCCACCATCTTACAGTATTCGGGTATTCTGAATTTGCCTATGTATCTACCTTTACCACAGTGCTGTATAGGTTCATGTTTTCAGGTTACTCATTAGTGTCCCTTCATTTCAGCTTGAAGGACTCCTTTCAACATTTCTTATAAGGCAGGTCTAGTGGAGATGAATTCCCTCGGTTTTTGTCTGTGTAAGCCTTTTATCTCTCCTTTGTTTCTAAAGGATAGCTCTGCCGGGTAAAGTAGTCTTGGTTGGCTTTTTTTTCTTTCAGCACTTTGAGTATATCATTCCACTCACTCCTGTCCTATAAGGTTTCTGCTGAGAAATCCACTGATAGCCTTAGAGGAGTTCTAAGTTACAAGCTTTTCTTCTCTTGCTGCTTTTAAGATTCTCTCTGTGTTTGACTTTTTTGTCGGTTTTATTATAATGTGTCTTGAAGATCTCTTTAAGTTGACTTTGGTGACTTAAGAGCTTCGTTAACTTGGATATCCAAATCTCCTCTCAGATGTGGGGAACTCTAAGCCATTATTTCTTTAAATAAGCTCTCTGCCTCCCTTCTCCCTCTCCTCTCCTTCGGAATGCCGATAATTTGTGAATTGGTCTTTTTGATGGTGTACCACAGATGATATGACTTTCTTCTCTCTTTTTCACTTTTTTTCTTTGCACTCCTCTGACTGACCACAGGGTGAAGAAGGGGGTGTGTGGGCGAGGCAGTGTACTAGGGGTGCCCATGGGCCAGTCAGGTGATCCACAGATGAGGCATTTCCAGGGGCTCATGAGTAGTCTTCTTCATGGAATCCATGATACAGTTAGTATCTGTGTCCCTTTAACATCCTCTGAGAGTTCCCCACCTCTATTTGCCCCTCAGTCACGTGGCTCGCGGTTCAGTACTCTGGATGGGGTGGAAGAGAAGTGAACCTTTTGGCAGCATGCTGCAGGAGGCTCGAGCTGAGGACAAACTTCCTTGGCCCTAAGCTGTGCCGCCTTGGGAGAGGGGTGATACAGGTGAAGTCAAACTGCTCCTCTTACCCGCTCCAATGTGTCCTAACTTGTATTTTTTTGTTGTTGTTGTTCTAATGGAGTCCTGAAACTTCGTCTATGGAAACCTGGACTTTCACAAGGACTCTCTCATCTGTGAGTGACTAACTCAGTGTTCTCCAGGGGCTACCAGACCATGGCCAATAGAGGCTGCAGTTAGCTCACAGGCCACTGCAGTGTCCACACCTGGGACCAAAGTCTGTCTGCCTATTATCTGATGTGCTGGTAAGATAAGACTTCTCCCAGGTTCCTTGGCATATAGTGCTGGATCCACAGTGCCTGGCTCCCCCAAAGGCATGTTTGTCCATGGATGGATGACAAATTTTTGTTGTTGAGGGAGAAGAGACAAAAATGAGGGAATTCTTAGGCTGCCATGATGCTTGTGTTACTCCTGACCATTAGATTTTAGTTGACGTTCTGTATTTATCCTCCTTCAGGAAAAGAATGTACTGACCATGCAAATGTACGTGTTTCAGTTCAGCGTCAGTTATATACCTTGTTACAAATATCAAATAACTCAAGTCAAATCTAGGTGGTGAGCACACAAAAAAAGCTGTGAACAAAGATGAAATAAGGGCAAGTAGTGTAGCATCTAAGGAAAATTAGAATCAAACCTGGAATTAAATTCTAGCCGTGCCAGTTTATAAGCTGTGGGACCTACGTATGGTAAGTCACTTGATCTCTCAGAATCCAAGTCTTCTCATTTGCAAATGTGAATATTAATACAGTATGGTATTGTTGGGACAATTAGCAATGATATCTTTCTAATCCAAATGTCAGTTGAGATCACCCTTTCCTTTTCATGCTGTGATCTCTGGAAACTCCAGTCCCCAAGATGCTTCGAGTCACATTGGGGCTTAAACTCTATGGTCCGCTCTCCTTCTAAACTCTTGTTTCTGTTAAATCTTTGATCTCTTTCACATTCTCCCTCCTGTATCTTCCTCTTTTTTCTAAATGTGCCACCTCAGAGCACAATCTTTTTCCTCTGATTTTTCTAAATCATCCAAGGCATTTATGCCTAGTAGACACTGACAGAGTATTAACAGATTTAAAAATAAATATTAGAAATGTTGTGGGCTATTTCCTGTTCCCAGCCAACTTTCCTACTAACATTGCTCCCTCTCCCAACGTTTTCCTCAAATCTCCTTCCCTACTCCCAACCACCAAAGTTTGTTTTATTTCTTTGGAAAATCAGTGTGTTACCTTTGCTTCTCACTCCCAAGGACATTCTTGTTATGCCCAGAGAGGATGATTTTAAGAAGAACTTGGTGGACAGCATTTAAAGTAATGTTGTTTAGCTACATTCCTAAAATTCCTGGAACAGCAGACATTCAATTAGTGGTACTTGTTATCATTATGTGTATAAATCGCCAAGGTAATGACCTTGAAATGCTATTCTCTTTTGAATATATATATTCTTTTATGTTTGTTAACAAACCAGTCCCATTATTTTACGGTCACCACTTACAAATCACCATTCCAGAGGCCACAGAGGGTAATTCAATACTTTTGATTTTTAGAGTGCTGAAAAATAACTCACAATCATTACTTTTTCAATTATATCCCAACAAATGGACATTTTTTTTCCTTGTTTTGCTCCAACAATCACCTAATTTTCTGTGTTAGATGTATTGTGCTTTGGTCTTTAGAAATCCACCTCTCTGTACTCTCAGCCTTTATGCCTCCTCTTGTATTGCTGACACCAGCCCCACAGCCAGGGTGTATCTTGTGATCTAGGCTTAAAGAAACAGTACGTTACACTCCCTGGCTTCAAAC